>NC_140489.1:12067622-12667622 GCF_964271855.1 Acomys minous
GTCTCATGGAGATATCCAGAGCTCTCTAAAGATGAATTAGAGCCTAGGTGCTGTAGTTATATCGCTGTCAGGCTCTATGGCTGCTACTTAGCTGTGTGACAGTCTTTTGTCCACCAAGGTTGAGAGTCTTTTTTCAGTTCTTATCTCAAAGGATGGTGGCTGAGAGTCAGCCAGGCACAAGCTCCAAGCTGCCTGAGGACAGCCATGCCCAATCAGAGATGGCTCCACCTCCTCCTCCTCTTCCTCCTCCTCCTTCTCCTCCTCCTCCTCCTCTTTCTTCTCCTCCTCCTTCTCCTCCTCCTCTTCCTCCTCTTCCTTCTCCTCCTCCTTTTCCTCTTCCTCCTCCTCCTCTTCCTGTTCCTCCTCTTCCTGTTCCTCCTTTTCCTCCATTGTGGCCATCACTTTCATCAGTAATAATGATCATAGTCTGATAGGAGCCTCTACCTAAGGACTGGCTCCTCCCTCCAGCTTCCTGTAGCCCTGTAAGCCCTGTACTGGACTCCTGAGATCTGGTTACAAACAGTCCTTTAAGGGAACTGGTGATGCCACCAGTCTTCCTCAATGAGATTTCTGGGTTCTTTGGCACCAATGTGGTGAGCTCACCATACCCCCAGAAGCCATCCTAGTCTTTATCTGTTGGTGTCACAGCTCTACTATTCAGGTCTTGAGGCGACTAAGGATGAAAGGCCACCCAAGAGTTGGGCATGATAGTGCATACCTGTATAACTCCAGCACTCAGGAAGCTGAGGCAGGAGAATATCAAGTTTGAGGGCAGTTTGAGCAATTTTACAAGACTCTGTCTTATGTCCTGGACAGTGTCCTGTTTGCCTAGTTATGTCTCCCTTCTACTTTTCCTGCCAGATTTAGAATACTTTCATGATAGGCGAGTTAATTTCTATCTGCTGGGCTTGGGGGGGGGGAGGGAAAGGGGGAGCAGATCTGTGTGATGCAGTGATTTGTGCCAGCTGTGAGAGTCAGTTTGCTACCTGGAAAGGCGTGGATTCCTCAAGTGAGTCAGGCTCCTCTCTTGTCTCCTGAGTTTTGTGGGAGGAGCCTCAGCCTGAGGAAGGGGCATGCTCTCAGGGGATGAAGGATGGGTTTTCACCCATTCACAGAGCAGTAGCTCCAGGCCTGGCCCTGGGCCCTGCTAGAAGGAGCATCCCGCATATGCTGGGAACTCTATGGGAATTGACACGCATGAGATAAGTGGGGGTGCGGGTGGGGGCCCCACATGGGCTGGGAGCAATGCTCAAAACTGCCGGAATTATTAATTGATGGTGCCACGTTCATAGAGCTTGAGGGTGGGCGTGAGAGCTTGAAATGACAGAACAGCACTGCAGACGACTCCACACAGAAAACGTCAAACATGCGCACAGTGGCAGCAAGCTGGATCCTTTCGTGACAGATTTCCCACAAACAGAAATTGGCTGTTAGCCTCTTTACAGACAGGGAGAGAAGCTGGCATCGTAGTGTGGGCTAAGTTGGTCAGAAACTCTAACCCTATTTAGGAATTCAGGGTGCAGGAAACCGTGCCCGTTCCCCAGGGTCTGACATGACTCTTCCTGAAGTCCTGGGTCAGAGCAGGAGGCCCTGTTTTCCCCCTTTCCAAGTGTCTTCTCTTGCTGCTCACGATGTCGGCTTCACCTTGGATGTACTGGGTAAGAGTGCTGAGGGTTCAGTTCAGCCCATCTGTCTCCTGCCTGTGGCGCTCTAGGATTGGGTGGTTACTCTACCCCCCCCCCCAAAAAAAAACCTGATGGTGCTTTTGGGTATTGACAACCCCTATCCCAAATAAACACAGTTCTGGGGTCAGACCTGGGTACACACCTACACTGGTCTATCATCTGGTTATGAATGCTGACATCGGGCCAGTCATCCTGGGTCTCTGCAGGCCGAGGTAGTGGTTTGCACAGAGGATATGGGAGTCAGACAGGACTGGGGGATATCTCTGTCATGGGTCTTGGCCTCTTGATCCCATCCACATAATTGGATATTTTTCTTGGTGGTTTCCAGAAGGACAGATGTCACTGAGAACAGGCAGAACCAGCTAGAACCCTGATGGTAACTCATTTCTACCTATGTAGCAATATACACATAACTACACTGTCATCTAATTTATACATCAGTACAGACAGACCTCCCTTAAGGACAGCTGTGTTCTGGAGAATGAGTTGCCAGGTGACTTGTCACCATGTGAGCACCGCAGAGGGCACTTACCCAAACCATGGTTTATTCACACAGCCTCTTGGCGCAATCAAGGCACACTGGATTGCTATTGGCATTAGTGGCATCTTGCTATATGTCAGACTCTTGTGTGTTTCCGTGAGTGCAGGTGCATATGTCTGTGTGGGTGCATGTGCACATGTGCACCCATGCATGTGGAGAGGCCAGAGAACAGTCTCGGGTGTCATTTGTCTTTTACGTTTATTTGTGGTGTGTGTGTGTGTGTGTGTGTGTGTGTGTGTGTGTGTGTGTGTGTGTGTGTTTAGCTGCTTGGTTGGATTTATCTTTTGTCTTTTTTTTTTTTGAGACAGTCTCATCATGTAGTTTATACAGGCCTGGGACCCCTGATCCCCCTGTTTCAGCCTCCCCAGGCTGAGATTTTGAAGCTGCACCACTACTCCTGGCTGCTGCAAGCCTTGGTCTACTTTATTTTATCAGATTTTTTAGAAGATCACTTGAATGTTTAGTCTTCCGCACTCCCACGCACCCCCGTCCATCTCAGAAATGGATGTTTGCTTGGTCAGATGTTATCTATGGCCAGAGTTTTAGTCTTTGAGCATGATGAGTTATGCTGATTATAAAAAATTAATCTAATCATAAATTTCAAGGGGAAATAACATTTGGTCTTGATATCTTTTTTCCCCTGCCCTGTACTCTTTTGGGGTGTTATTTCTTCTTGGTTTTCTGGAGCTTTCAAATGTGTTGTTAATGTAATATCTGTTTAGGTTTTTTTGGTGTGTGTACACTTAATGATATGAACTTGCCTCTTAGAACTGCCTCCATTATGTCCTGTAGGTTGGAGTATGCTGTGTTTTCATTTTTTTTTTCAGTTTCAAAAGTTGTAAATTTCCTTCTTAATTTCTATCTTGACCCAATTTTCATTCAGTCCTGAGTTGTTCACGTTCCACGAGTTTGTGTACTCTCTGTGGTTTCTATGGTTCTTGATATCCAGCTTTATACATGGTAGACAGGTAGGATTCAGGGTGTTAGTTCAACTTTACTATATTGGCTTAAACTTTCTTTGTGTCCTAATATGGTTCAGTTTTGGAGAAAGTTCTATTGGCTGTTGAGAAGAGAGTATATTGTTTAGTGCTTGGGTAGAATGGTCTGTAGACATCTATGTGTATGAGGTTTGTTTAATTTATAATATTACTTAACTCCAATGTTTCTCTATTTAATTTTTGTCTGGATTACCTGTCTATTGGCAAGAGTTTGCTATTGAAGTCACCCACTCTCACTATATGAGGTCCAATATATGATTTCAGATGGAGTAGTGTTTCTTTCATGAATTGGGCGCCCGTGTGCTTAGTGCATAAATGTTTAGAATTGGAATATCTTCTTTGTGGCATCTTTTTTTCTTTAAGAAGGATGTGCTGTCCTTCTCTATATCTTCTTTCCAGTTTTGGACAGTCTTTCTCTGTGTAATAGCCCTGGCTGTCCTGGAATTCTCTTTGTAGACCAAGCTGGCCTCAAACTCACAGCGATCCAGGGCTGCCTCTGCCTCCTGAGCACTGGGATTAAAGGTGTGAGCCACCACAGCTGGCTCTTAGTTCTGTTTTTTTTTTTTTTAAGAATATCTTTCCCTACCTTTTTACCCTAAGCTGATGCCTAAACTTGATGGTGAAACATGTTTGTTGAATGCAACAGAAAGTTGGATTCATTTTTCTAATCCTGTTAGTTGTTTTATTGGAGAAATGAAATAATTAATATTGAGTTTTTATGAATCAGAGTTTATTAATTGTTGTTATTTTGTTGTGGGGGTGTGCTATTTTCCACCTCTTTGGATGAACTGTCCTGGATTATATTTTCTATATCCTTTCAGGTATAGTTAATCTTCTCTTTAGAATGAAAACTGTCTTTTAGTGCCTTCTTTAAAGCCTCATTGGCAGGCAAAAATTGTTTAAATTAGTTTTAATCATGAAACAATTTTCTTTCTCCTGAGATTGTGATTGGTAGTTTTGCTGGGTATAATAGTCTGAGCTTCCATCTGCAGTCTCTCAAAGCTTATAGAACATGTCTTCCTGGCTTTCAGTCTTGGTTGAAAAGTCAGTTGTTATTCTCATGGGTCTACTGCTATATACGTGACGTCGCCTTTTTCCCTTGGCAGCTTTTGATATCCTTTCTTTGTTCTGTATATTTAGTGTTTTAATTATTATGTGTGTGGGGATTTTCTTTTCTTGTCCCGTCTGTTTGATGTTCTGTCTACATATTGTATACATGTATTGCATACATATGCCTCCTTCTTTAGGTTAGAGATATTTTCCTCTATGATTTTGTTAAGAACATTTTCTGCACCTTGACTTCATTTATTCTCCCTCTCCTATATCTATTATTCATAAGTTTGGCCTTTTCATAGTGTCCCAGATTTCCCAGATATTTTTTGCTTGGATATTTTATTGATTGGTTGATTGATTGAGTTAACATTTTCTTTGACTGAAACATTTTCTTCTGCCTCATCTTCAAGACTTAATCTCTTTTTCTGTCTTGCAATCCTTAAGTGAGTCTTACCACCGAGTTTTTATTTTTGACTTCCTGAGTTTTTCATTTTGAGCTTTATTTCAGTTTTGTCCTTCTTTATCAACTCTACTTCTTTGTTAAATTCTGTTTTCATGTCTTGCATTGCTTTTATTATTTCATTTAACTATTTGTGTTATCATGGTCTTCACTGAGGCATTTATCCATATCCTCTTTAAGGTCCCCAAGCATATAAATAATTGACATTTTAAAGTCCTTGCCATGTGCCCCAACTAAATTGCTTTACTCCAGGCCCGTTACAACAGTGCTGCTGTATTATGGAGGATGTGTGCTGTACTGATTGTTCATGTTTGTGTTTTTGTGCTGGGACCTAGGCATCTGAAATTATGACGTTTGTGATGTTTCTTGGTATAGAAATTTGGTATTATCTTTACTGTGTGTGTGTTCTGTTATTTGGTTACTGTTTTCCCAATCTTGGTCTTAGCCAAATGTGGTGGTGTCAGGTTCTCTCATAGAGAGAGGTTCTTTGGGTTGGTGAATAGCCACAAAAAATAGAGATGGGTTAGAAGATTGGCTGAAGGATCAGGAGTTTGGTGAATGCTCCTACCTTCTGTGTAGCTATGGATGCATTATTTACCCATGAAAAGTCTTGGCTTCCTCATTTGGAGAACAGGGAACCCCCAAATGTCCCTCACATGGTGCATCCATTGGACTGAATTATAGAAGAGCTAATATATGTCACTCCTGATTGGTTCATTCATGAAACCAGGAAAGATCCATATCTGTAAGAGGCCCTGTCTTGATATTGTACAGTGTCTCTTGGGATATCTACCAGCATTGCTGCCCTCTATCTATGAGATACTAGTGGCTCCCAGACTTAGTCCAGCATACGCTAGAGCTCAAAACTCTCCGCAGGTGAAAACCACAGCACAGAAGCAAATGGGAAACAGCTCTCCAGCTCAATGGAAAGCTGCCAGCTTGGGGATGAGGTCACGGAGAACCACTCTGGGAAGGAAAGGATTAATTCCAGTCATAGGGGCTTGGGCTAGTTCTCTTAAAAGTGGGTTATTATGTGGCTAGAAACATAGTTCAGTGGGTGAAGCACTGTGCCACAAAAGCATAAGGCCATGATTTCAGAGTTCACAAGTGGAGCAGATTAGTGGATATAGCATGTGCCCCTTTTCTTGGTGGTTGGGTGGGTAGGTTCACTTGGATGTTTGTTAATGTGGGTCCTGGAGTGATGACCCATTGACCACAAGTTTCCAAGGGACACATTCAGAGTTAGCAAGTGGTCTCTCTTTCACTTTAGCATGGCCCTGCCCTAGCTCAGCCCAGCTCAGGCCTCAGCAAGTGCTATACTGAATGCTATTAAATTTTAGGCCCCTTGCTGTGGCATGATGGATTGAGGTGGTACAGAGCCATGACTCAGGGAAGGTTAAGGGGAGATGGTTTCTCCCTGGGGGTGCCTGGAAAGGATAGGAGCAGCCCCGAGTCTTTGAAGCTGGCTTCATCTATGTTCCAAAGTGATAACCTGTGCTGGTCTCACCTCCACGTCTTGTTCCCAATCCTTTTCTTTGATGCTCTCTGAAGAAGGGGGCCCAAGATATTTTCAATGCCAATCTGGATTCCTGGATTGACAGATGAGAACAGGGTGGTTCAGAGAGCCTGAGACTTCCCAAGTGACCTTGGACACCCTTCTTTTGTGACAATGAGCTCTCTGTCTGTTCTAAGACACAGGACTAGAGACCCATGCAAGGGAGAGTGTTGGGCAATGTCCTAAGTGACAGCAAGGTGATGCTTGTCCCTTAGACCACCTTCAGCTTCTTCAAGGGCCACCCAGTCTGTTCAGGTTGTCTCTGTGTCTTCAGTTCTCTCTCCTCCATTGGAACCTGGTCTCCACTCCTGCTCTGAGGCGAACTTGCCCTATAAGTTCTAACATGAACTATTATGCTCAAACTTCTTGTGGCTTCAGGTGATACAAATCTGTGGTAACGCTTCAAATTAAGTGTCGTGAATGAATAATTACTTTCTGAATCAGAGGTGTTCCATTGAATGGGGATCATTATTGTGTGTTAATTAAAATCCCGCTGATTATTAAATTTATATTTTGGGGTTTTAATAACTCTATAAGGGACATGCAGATAAAGCTTAGTGATAGGCATCAGTGTGGGCTCTTGTTAAACCCCAATAAATATTGGTATTAATTCAAACTTGTACTCACTGATTCATCAGCCTAAGATGAGATTTCTACCTGAAACATGCATGGATGTTGCAATTGGTCCATGCTTCTTTGGAGCCTGAATGAAGAGATCTTTTTGATCTATATAAAATCTGAGCTTGGGGCAAACTTCCTCAGGGTGCTGTGTGGTTTGGGTGACTCAAGCAGGCTCCTGTCCAGTGCCTTCTGGGCTTTTCCAAAGACAAGAGTAAAGCTGGCATTTGGAATCCTACACTCATGCGGGTGGAAATTCCAGGCTGTTTATTCCTCCCTATGGGATTTACCTTTGAGAACATCCTGGCTTCCTCTTGCTCTGAGTCTGGCTGGGTATGTCTGGGCCAGTCCTAGCCTTCAGGTGATCTGTCCCTACAGAGTTTCTGTTCATCTGAGGATGGCAAGGGTGGTTTGACCCTCTGGGCTGCCTTCATCTTACCTTGCTCCAGGGGCCGGTGGAGGTGGTATCTAGACACCAGCATCGCTCAGCTCGGGAACAGCTGTATGGCTCTACCCTCTGTGCATGGGCCAGCCTACCATTCCCTTTGTGATGTCCAGCCAGTTCCAACTTTCTGCTTCTGGAAGTTGAGCCATCTGAAATTTCTTAGATGCTTAGAAATGCTTTCTCTGAGGATGGAGTGGTGTCTCGGGAGGTGGACAGAGAAGCAAGGCCCAGTACCGAGGGCTTTTGGCTGGCTGGGTTGTTTTGGTTTGGTTTGGTTTTAGCTGTTTGAGAATTTTATGTATGCCTATAACGCATTTTGACCAACACCACTCTTCTTTTCCTTCCCTTATCTCCCCTACCTATTTTCCTTCCCAACCTCATGTGCCTGGATTTTGAAAACTCCCTGATCTACTTCAAGTTTGTTGTATGTGGTGTCGGTCCATCCGCAGGATCATGGCCTGACTTTCAAGGCCTTCATCCCTGAAGAAAACTGACTTTCCCCAGCAGGCATCAGATGCCAATAGCTACTCAGCTAGGAGTGGGACTTCCTTAGCCCTCTCTCACCCATGCTGGGAATTTGTATGGTTTGATCCTGCAAAGGTCTGTGAATGTAGTCACAGTTGCTGTTACTTCATGGGTACAAGGGTCTTGTCATATTCAGCAAATACTCTTTTGCAGAAAATGTCTCTGCCCCCACTTCTGTAATGAGCCTTGGCGGAGGGGGTGTGATGCAGACATCTCACTCAGAGAGCAGCACTCCTCAGCCTCTTATCCTACACATCGGTCTCTTCATGGGTCTCTGCATCAATCTCCATCTACTACAAAAAAATGTCTCTGACGAGGCTGAAAGATGGACCAATCCACAGCTTCAGGGTCAGTGTAATACTGCATCCATCTAGAAGAATAATAGCACCAGATTCTCTCTCTCCTAGGGTCTATGACCTCACCAGCCACGGGCTCTTTAGCTCCCAGGCATTGCTTAGTGTGGGGAAAATCCTCCTGAGGCCCTCATAAGAGACAGGGCATCCTCAGATGCTGCTGTTAGAAGCCAATGGAATAGACAGGCCACCTGCAGATGAGGGGGAGGGAGAGGAGGGCCTGGGACTCCTCAGGCAGCCCGTGGTGGATAGAGCAAGAAGGAAAGTTCCAGATGGGATTGGGGGCAGAGTGGGCGGGAAAAGGGAGAATGCAGCAGCTTGATGGGACCTGGACGGTGCTTGGGAGAGTAAAGCCGGCTTTCCCTCCTTCTGGCCTCTTCCTGGCCAGCCCCAAGGGCAACTCTAGGGTTTAGGGGTGCATAGAACTCTTCTTGGGACCTAAGAGGAGCCTTCAGGGATGCTCCTGGGAGGCAGAAGGAGGCTAAGCAGCAGATAAGACTCTTGTAATCAGCCAGGTAAGGAGCCACTAGTGACCCATAGTGACCCATGTGACCCATAGTCTTCACTGAGGGAATGGCCTTGGGCATCCTGAGGACTCGTGGACCCAGAGGCCTCAGACCCAGGACCAGAAGGGATAGATGGTGCTCAGGCAAGATAGCAGGGTGTGAGTGGTGCTGTGTGTGGGGAATAAGACCTTGGTGGGTGGTGTGGGCTGGGGAAAGGCCTGCTAGGGCCCTTGATGATCAGTGTTATCATCTTAACAGAATGTAGGGTCACCTGGCAGATGTGCCTTTGGTCATGGCTATGGAGGTTACCTTGCTTGTGTTGAGATGAGAAGAGCTGCCCACTGTGGGTGGCACCATTCCCTGGCTGGGATATTGGCCTGCATAAATGGAGCTAGGCAGCAGCAGACACTCACCACTCTCTGTTTCAAGATTCGGATGTCATATGACTAGATGTCTCAACATCTTCTTCCTACCTCACAGCCCAAGTCACATCCCACTCCCAGTGCTGCACTGTGGAGTCACAGACCCTCTCTGCCTGGAAAGAACCAATCTGGGAGACCGAGGCATGCGCTCACTGGGCTGGGTTCCCATCAGAGTGTAAAGACGGGCCTGTGTTGGAAAGATATGTCTCCATTCTGAGGATGTAACCATACTCCGAGCTCTTCATCGGTAGTCTCAGTTGTCTCCAGCCTGGTTTCCTATCAGGAGCAACACACTCCCAACCCCCCTGTCAGTTCAGAATGCAGCTTTTGGTTCCTACACTCAGGTGACGTGAACTGTGTATTTCGCACCTGAATTACATGTCTGGTTGCTGTATCAAAAATGCCAAAAGGGTCTCATTTGGCTCATAGTTTTGGGGTGCAGGCCATCATTGTGGGGAAGGGAAGGTGGTGGCAGGACCTCAAGACTGCTGGTCATGTGGAGTCTGCAGTCAGGAAGCAGTGAGGGATGGATTCTGGGGCTCTGCTTGCTTCCTCGTTCAGTTGGAACCCAGCCCGTGGCATGGTGGCACTAACACTGAGAGAGGGTCCTCTCTCCTCAGTTAACCAAATGTAGAGAGTCCCTCAGGGATCCCCACAGCGGCTTGTCTCCTAGGTGAGTCTGGATTCTGTCCAGTTGACAATGGTGATGATCACAGAGCCCGGGCGTGCTCTAGTGAGGATGGCTGCCACTTTCATTTCCCTCCATTGGGAAACTGAGGCAAGGAGGTGGCTGGCCTGCCCATCCTCTTGTGGTCGGCTCTGAGGACCACATCTGCATCTGGACTCCTAGAGCCTGAGTGGAGGGAGGGGGCAGGCTGCTTTGATCTTCCTTCTCTCTGCTCCTGCAGACAGCTCACTGGGAGGTTGGGTCCTGCTGGGTGGGGCAGGCCCCACAGCTAGTGATGCCTTGGTGCCAGGCCCTTCCTGGTGGCCAAGACCTCAGCAGACGGAGCTGGGAGGAGCGTGGTTGGCCTCAGCAGGCCCTCGCAGAGGAAGCTGGGCTAGAGCTGGTGGTGGGGAGCCTCTTGGCCCCACATCCCAGAGATTCATTTTGAAAGGATCAGGAAAGATGAAATGAACGTGGGACTGCCCTTTCTTTTCTCATGAGCCACAGTGCCAAAGAAAACCCACTCTTCATAACTACCTTTTTCCTGGGTTCTCAACACTTCCCCGGGGCAGGGGGCAGTGTAGAGCCTTAGGCTGCCCATCTGTGACATGGGGAATCAAGGACTGACATGGAAATTTAGTGTCATACAGTCAGACACCTGTCTCACATCCCAGCCTGTGCTCTGATACCTCCTTCCTTCCTTCCTTCCTTCCTTGCTCTGTCATTTCCACCCTTCTTCCCTCCCATTTTCTCTCCTTCCCTTCCATCCTTTCTTTGCTTTTCTTTTAGTTGTGTGGTGTGTGTCTGTGTTCGTGTGCATGTGTGTGCACATACACATGGAAGTCACAGGTCAATAGTTGGTGCATTCCTCAAGGACCATTCAGTTTTTTTTTCTTGTGGCAGTTTCTATCACAATCCATGGGCTTTCTTGTTAGATTGGGCTGGTGGCCAGAGCCCCAGGGACTGGCTTGTCTGTGACTGTCAGGTGCTGGGATCACTGGCTGATTGATGCTAGTACCCTTGGTCTTTATTTCTAATGTTGGTTCTGGGAACTGAACTCAGGTCCTCATGCTTGCAAGGCGAGTACTTTACCAGCCAAGCCACCTCTTCAGCCCCCAACAATGAGTTTCTTTGCCTTGCAGAATATGGGTAGCAACACTGACCCAGCCCCGTGGCGGGTATCAATGCCAACTGAGCCACACCTGCAGCTGAATGCGGGGCTTGTCGCAGAACATGTGATACTACTGTGAACCCTAGTGTACCCCCCCAGACCTAAAGAGCAGGCCATTTATTGGTTAAGGCTCATGCTGAGTGTCTGCTAGGTGTCACACTGTGTGGCTATCTGCATGTAGATAGAGAAACCCAGTAAACAGAGAGGAGCCTCTGACTGGGAGGAGCGGAGGGCAGGGCACCTCTGTGTCCCCAGGGGTCTGGTTGCAATGGTGTGAAGGAAAAGGTGATCATAGCTTCTGCCAAGGGAACTGTGCAGGTGGAAAAAGAGCATCTAAAGGTTCGGTATCCCCAGCGGCCATAGCAGGAGCCAACAATGCATGGGAAGGACTCCAGAATAGTGAGAACTTTGCCCCAGGGGTTGGGGCTGTGTCTTTTGGGGGTGGGATCTGGAAGATAAGATGGTGGCTTGTTCCTTCATCTGCTTTTCTCCATCCTCAGGGTGGAGCGCAAGCTGAGAAGGCTCACGTCCAGGGTGCTCTGCCCACCCAGAGTCTGGGTGTCCTCAGGCCAGGAGCGAGGGGTAGCGCACACCCTTCAAGGCTCTTAGGGCACAGTAGGACACAAGCCAACACTTTCCAGAGGGGAGTGAAGTGATGCTCTACCTCGCCCTGCAGTTGCAGAGCAGGAGAGTAGAACTCAGTGAGCTGGGCTTTGGCCTCTGATCTGGAGCAGCAAGAACAAATCATTCGCACTTCCCAGGGAGGTGGTGGTGGTGAAAGGTAGGGAGGCAGGCAGACCTAGGGGCTGATCCTGTGCTCAAAAGCCTGGGGCCTCAGGGGAGGGACACTCCAGCAACTGTGAGGCCGACTGGCTATTTTCAGCCTTCATGTTAAACACCCGTGTCCTTGTCATTCCAGACAGCGTAGTCAGTGTCCTGCCTCTTGGGTCACATTCTAAAGGAGGAAGGTTATTTGCTGGTTTAGGCATCACTCATAGGACTCAGGGGCTCTGGTAAGAGTGACATAGTTCCTGGCTGGGAAGGTCACAGCGGAAGTTGGAAGGTTGGAAGGTAGGAAGGCAGAGTCAGGTGGGGACACTTCAAGGAGAAGGAAGTGTGTATGTGAGAGGCAAGAGAGAGATTTGAAAGAGGGCCATCATAGTGGGAGTAAGGGCAGAGTGACACCAGGTGGGACGGAGGGGCATGCTTTCTTCAAACAAGGTCATGCCCCATTACAGCTTACCCTTGATGGTTGTGAACGGTCCAGGCCAGGCCTATAGCTTGACTGTGCAGATGGCTTAGCACACCATGGGTGGACCTTAGGATGAAGTGAAGAGGAAAGAGATGGCAGAGTCATGAAAAGCCAGCATCAAGAGTCTGGTCCTGGGAGTCAAGGTGTCTGAGTTGCGGTAGTGGCCCTGCACCTCCCCCGCATGCTTAGCTGGAGGGAGAGACAAGATTGGATGGGGTTTTGAAAAGGCAGCTTTTTGGGTGCAGCGAGGTGTCTCCTGTCTCCTGCAGTTTGTCTCTGGATGTCCTATGGGGCAGAGAATTCTTCACTCTCTCCTTTGGGGACACAATTGGACCTGCATTTGTTTACCTTTCAGCCTATCAGAAACCGGAGTCCACTGTCTGGGACCGTGGATAAGCATTGGACCAACTGGTACACACAAACTTGAATCAGGCCCTCTTCCCCTCCCCCTCTGCAGCAAGGCTGCTGGACAGTGTGGCAGGGTCCTGAATGAAGCCTTGCTGAAGTCTCTCTGTGTCCAGAGGCAGGAAATGCACGCTGCTGCGGAGGAACAGTAAACTCAGCCGAAAGGAGAGCAGTGATACCTGAGACCGGTGGGTAGGTGGTGTTACGAAGGGAGGGTGAGGAGGAGGAGGAGGTGGGGTGGAGAGACTCCCCAGCCAAGGTGGGCTGTTTGGAAAAGCCCCGGCCCCGGCAGGCAGGGAGGACGCAGCCTGGGCCTGCTCCAGGCGGTGGGGCGCTTCCCGCAGGTGGCCCTTTGATCTCCCAACAAATAGCCTATTCAAGAGCTCCAAGACTGGGCTGGCCTCTGGCAGGCAGAGTGGGAAGGTGGGAAAACACAAGAGGATTGTCTGCCCAGGATGAGGGCCGAGAATTGGCTAGGCAGGGCCAACTGCACACGAGAGAGGGAGGGAGGGAGGGAGGGAAGGAGGGAGGGGAGCTGGCGGGGGTAGCCCTGGCTTGGGGATGGCTGGCTGGTGGCCAAGGACTCCCCTGAAGGCTGCAGGCTGGCCTCAGGGCTGGGACGCCCAAGCTCTTCTGCTTGCCTTTGCAGGTCTTGGGGAGAAGTTGGGCAGCAAAGGATGACATGGACAGTAGCTCCCCCTGCCCCCCCGGGGGGCTGCTCTGTGTGTATACATATTTTGAGGGGAGACAGACCTTTGCACAGGGAACAGCCAGGCCCTATACCACCACCCCATCCCTTCAGAAGCCAACTACCTCTCACTGGAGACACAGCTGGCCTGGAGGTTGAGTTGGGGGAGACACTAGGCTGGTTCTTGTGGCTCTTAATACTGGAAAACCTCATCCCCTCCCCCACTTCCACCTGCAGCTTAAAATCAAGCCGACATCAAAACCCAGGAGACAAAGTTTTTGAAATGATGACAAATGCAAGTGGCCAAAGACACTGGGTTCTTTCTGTCTGCTGATTGATCCTGGATGTCTCTCCTTTCCTGTCACGTTGGGTAAGAGCCTCTCTAGATTGGGGACCCTGTTTGCAGATTGTCAAGTTCAAGGGAGAAAGCTTGGTGGTGGGCCAACGGGGGACTTGGGGGCACTATAGAACCAGTCCTGGCTTTGGACTTCCCTGTTGTCATCATCTTGTGCATCTTCAGAGGAGCCACATAGCTACCTGAGCCCCAGTCTCTTCTTATAGTTAACAACCACTGCTCATTGTGGCTATTGGTGCAGACCTGGAAGGGTTAGTGTGCTGACAGGGACGCGCACACACCAAGAGCTCTTCAGGGCGAGCCTCTAAAGAAGGAAAGTTGGCTTGAGAGTAAGCTTTCAATTAAAATACTTTCGTCATGTTAAGACTGGGTCAAAAGTAAAAACAAAATAAAGCAAAACAACAACAAACACCGATTTAAAGATTATTTGCTCTGAGTTACAAAGCCTGAGACATGGTTTCATCCAGCCTGTTTTCTGCCCTCCCCTCCCCCCGCCCCCCTCCCCCCACCCCCGCCTCCTCCCCCTTCCCGCCTCGGAGCCTAACCATGGATTCATCTTTGAAAATTCAAATCCGCAATTTAAGTTTTCCGGCTCATTTTCTTCTTCACTCACTTGCTCACTTATTCTGCGGAGGAGCAGTCAACACCTCCCTGTGAGGTCCCTGGCTGCTCCCAGGGACACTGGCAAGAGGGGAGGAAGCTTGGAGCTGTGGGAAGGGCAGACGCTGGCCCACTGGGTCCCTCAACTTTACTCACTGTGACCCTAGGCAAGTCATTTCAACTCTCCAGCCTTGGTTTCTCATTCGTATAATCACAATGACTGTATTTCCTCTACAGGGGTATTTGTGAGGATTAGAGATGGCACGGGTATGATGCTTGGCTTGTGGGGTGCTGAGAAAAGCCGTCATCGCTAAGACCAGGTTTCTGTTCCTTGGTGGCCAATGTCTCCAGGTGGTGACAGGAGGATGAGCAGATATGACCCCGAGAGACATGTTGATGGAAGAGTGTACATTTCTCCACCTGCTTCTTGGCTCAAGAGGCCTCAAGTTCTTTCTTAAAGCCGAGTGATCTCAGGACCTTTGGGTGGGCCTTTATTTTTTTCATCATGGCTGTTTGATTCTCCCCCAAACCAGACAACTCTCTAACAGCGTTTGGAAAGATGCTACAAAAGTCTCGAAGGAGCTGGCTGCTGGGCATGGCTCTTGGGTCATGCTGGAGCCCCTCAGGCTAACGGCGGGCTTTTGGGAGTCTGGCTGTCTGGGTGCTTGGCTTAGACTAGTCGGAAGCAGTTGTAGGAAAAGGCAGAACTTGTTCCCCTACCGTTTGTTTATCCTGCTTATCTGACCTCAGAGCCCAGCCACCCTAATGGTTTTTAATGACTGTAGTGCCTCTCTCGACTGGATCCATTGGCCAAGCTACCCAACGGCCACTTTCCCACATGCTCTTCCTTGCAAAAGCATGCCAGGTGCCACTGCTTGATGCCATCCATGACATCTTGGTGGCCTTTAGCTGGGATAGAGCAGCTTTCCCTCAAGGCCCTCTGTAAGATGGGGTGGAAAAAGCTGCCCAGAGAATGTGAATCTTGCCTGGATGTGTGCCATGACCCGGGGAACTCTTAGCAAACTGGCGTGGCCTCTCTGGCCTTGATTTCCTCAGGCTGCTTGAGCCACACCTGGAGCAAGTTGCACAATTCAGCCTGTCACTGGTCAGCACTTCCTGTCCCCACCAGCTGCCACTTCTTGAGAAACAGCTGCCCTGGGATGGTTTGACTCAGTGCTTTCCCAAGCATGGTTTTGCTGGGCATGGTTGCAGCCCACCTGGCTCAGGGTAGACACTTCCAGCTATTGGCTGCCACCAGAGAGACAGGGCAAGGATGTACGGAGGCCGGGATCTCCCCTCAACTCCCATGGTGCAATTTTCCCTGGAGATGAAGATTTCTAGGAAGTGACAACTCCTCAGTTAGTCAGAGCTCCCATCAGCTCCTAGCCTCTGCCTGGATGGAGTCCCTCTGTTTCTGATCCCTTCTCCGCCCTCTTGGGCAGGCCCCGGCATCCCGACCAGCTGAGTCACCTGGCCAGGATTGCAGCCTGTTAGCAACAATGTTGTGTGGCTCTGACCCTGCTGAGGAAGGGCCCGGGCCTCTTCTCCGCCCGCCATGTGGGTGGGAGGCCCTTATCCCTGGTGGTGGTCTGAGTTTCTCCCATTCTTCTGGAAGGGGCTCACTGCATCCTGGCAAGGAAGGAAAGGAGCAGCACGGACCAGGCTTGGCCCTTGACACAAGCTTATGCCTGTGCTGGTGAGCAAGCTAGGGTGTTTGTTACAGGACAGTGGTCCAGCTGGGACATTGTTGCTCCACCCGTCCCCTTCCCTCTCCCCCCCCCCCCCCAGTATGTGTGGTCCTATCTGGACACATCTTAGGCTGGACAGTGCTTAGGGGACACTGCTCATATCTGTAGCTTTTCTATTCAAGCCCATAGCACAGGACACATGCAGCAGTGAGGCGACCAAGGCTCTCTTACTGCCATCCTCTGATCATCTGTCCTGACTTCTGCCCCAAGGGATATGATGACACCAGTCCGGGCTCTGTCCCAGGGTGGAACCACATTCCTGGTCTTTAGGCTGATGTCTATCTGGGGCTATTGTCCCACGTTTGGTTTCCACTCTTGGCAAGAAGCGACATCTGCGTGTCCCACCCTCAGCTCAGAGTGAACATGCCCCAACTTGAGGACGGCCTCCACCTTCCCACCCGATCCTCTTCTGCAGCCCTGTGCCCAGGCTCCATCCCCGCCTCCTGCCTCCTCCCTGTCTCTGTACACTCTGCTCTACTTGGTTCATGCCCCAGCTGCTTTTTTTTGTGTTTCTTCTTTCTGTCCTGGTTAGGGTGGTGGTGGTTTTGTGTGTGTGTGTGTGTGTGTGTGTGTGTGTGAACTTGACACAAGCTAGTGTCATCTGAGAAGAGAAACATCAGTTGAGAAACCGTGTCCATCGGATTGCCTTGTGGGCAAGCCTATGCAGCATTTTCTTGATTGATGATTGACATGGGAGAGTCCAGCCCTCCGAGGGCGGTGCCACCTCTAGGCAGGTGGTCCTGAGTGGTAGAAAGAAGCAGGTGGAGCAAGCTGTGAGGAGCAAGCCAGGAGGCAGTGGTCCTCCCTAATCTCTGCTTTGGCTCCCACCTCCAGTCTCCTGTCCTGCTGGAGTTCCAGCCCCGACTTCCCTTCCTGACAGACTATGAGCCATAAAAGTAAATAAACCCAGGCTGGGTGTGGTGGCGCACACCTTTAATCCCAGCACTTGGGAGGCAGAGGCAGGTGGATCTCTATGAGTTTGAGGCCAGCCTGGTCTACAGAGCTAGGCCAGGCAAGCCAGGACTATAAGAGAAACCCTGTCTCAAAAAACAAACCAAAACCAAAACCAAGAAAAAAAAAGGCCACCAACAAAAAGGAAATAAACCCTTTCTTCTCCAATCTGCTTTTGGCCATAGTGTTTATTACAATGACAGAAGCCAAACTAAGACAGTTCCCCCCAGTTTCCAAGCTTCCCTTCTGTTCCCAAGCCGAAGGCCACAGCTAGCTTTCCTCTTCACCGTCTGTTAGGGTCTTTCTCTGGTCTGAGACGATGCTGTCTGATGCCATCTTTGATGCTGCTTCAGGGCTTGTTTTCATGAGTGCTATGGCTGTGCCATGCCCCATCTGGTTCCCGTTGACAGAGTCCAAGCTTGGTGCTCTCTTGTTGAGTTCAGCAAGCTCTGCCAGTCATTGGCCAGGGTCTCCGTGGTTCTGAGTATCCACTCTGGAGCCAGAAGATGTCCACGGCTATGTCCACAAGGTGGACAGACTCAGTCTACACCTGTTGACTCACCAGCTCTAGGTTATAGGATGCTTGCTTATCTGTGAGGGAACTCGGGGATCAGTGAAGTGAAAGAACCAGTGGGTTCATTCAAGTAGTAGCGGTTGAGGATTTCTTACCTGTCAGACACTTTAAAGATTTTTTTTTTCACTTTAAAGATCTTGATTAGTTGTTTTTCCAGCATCGTGGAGACTGAACACAAGACCTTGTGTGTGCTAAGCAAACATTCCACCACTGAGCTGTACCACCCCGACCCCCAGCCCACAACTTACTTTTTTTTTAAATTTTGAGACAGGATCTTACAGTGTTTCCCAGGCTTCCCTTGATCTTGCTATCCTCCTGCCTCAGCCTCTAGAGCAGTTGAACTGTCAACCTTGGCGATTGTCTTTTTGGAGGTGGCAGATGATGATGATGATGGTGATGGTGGCGATCATGGTTAGGATGGTGGTGACGATGGTTAGGATGGAGGTGATGATAATACTGGTTTTTAAATTAGGAACCGAGCAACTGAGAGCAGCTTCTGAGCTTTAGAAGCAGAACGTGGTAAAGTGGCTTATTCTTATGCAGTTGTTATGGACAGAGGTCAGTGACCCAGCTGGGGAAGGGGAAGGGTCTTCTTGAAGGGCGTCACCATCCATGGAACAAATGTAGCCTTGCCTCTGGAAGCCAACTGATAGACCTGCTCTCTGCTGCCTTGCTGCTACACAGGTGTGACAGGCCTGGCTTGAGAAAATTCCTTGGTACCTGGGAGTCCCTTGGGTTCTCATTTACCAAAAGGGAAGTATGGTGGTCCCATGTCCCATGTAGAAAGCTGAAGTTTGCAGAAGCAAAGGACTGAACTGACAGCAAGGTTGGAGAGGACAAGACACCAAGATGTCGCCTCCACCCCCTCCCTCAGGCAGTAGGCCTCTGCGAGGCACGGGGTGGGGGGTGGGGCAGAACCTTTCTCCTCTCTGTATCTCAGTCTGCCTGAATACGGAGCAGGGATAGTGAGGCACCTGCTTTATGAATAAGATACGTGGGCTGTGCCCTTCCGGTGTGCAGACCTGTGTGGCACAGGCTGGCCGGCAGTGAGCCTGTTACTATTACCTCTGTCCAGGGAGCTTTGGCTTTGGACCTGGACTGCCAGTCACTGACCTAAACCCTCAGCTCCTGCTGGAAAGGCTTTGGCACCCTGACTGGCCCAGGTAACTTTTTTCAGCCAGCTGTCTCCCTAGACTTTGTAGAAGTGGTTAGAGTTAAAAACAAGGGCTCTTGGTGCCGACGTAAGAGAGGGGCAAGGAACCAGGGGAGGCCCCAGGAGCTCTGGCTTCTGGCAGTTTCCCTGGAGGAGCATCTTTAGAAAGGCTGGCCTGGCACCCATTGTCCCGCTTGCTTCATCCGCCTGGGCATTGCAACATTGGCATGGCAAAGAGCATAGTGCTGTCCTGAGTCGTGGGAACCCTGGGACGTCTCTCGGGAGCATTCAGCAGTTGGGGCAGGGCCTGGATGGTGGGGCCACAGTTAGTCAGGGGCCTGGCAAGGGAAGCCCTTGTTGCGCAAGCAAGCAGTGCTCTGACAGGAGTGTCCCTGGCCTCTGTGGAGACAGGACTCTCTCAGGGAAGCTGGAAGTGCCTGGGAGGGAGACACCAACCTTCCCATCATGCACGACAGCTTAATGTCTGGTCCAACCCAGAGTCCAGCGGGGCCCAGCGCCTGGCGTGAGAGGGAGGAATGAACGAGCACGTTGTGACATGACCCCTACCTGTCACCCCACCAAAGGGAGATGGGAGATCTGTGTGAAGTGAAACCATAGGGCAGAGTCGCCTTCAAACCCGGGTGCCCCTGAGTGCAGATCTTCCCAGAGAAAGGAGGAGTCAGAGGATCAGAGCAAACCAATTAAAAGCCATTGTGTACTTAGATTTTTCACACTGAAAATGCTTGCGGGTGTAGGGGGTAGGTGGTGGAGGAGGGGAGGGGAGGGAGGGGTCCTTTGAAATCAAACACATCTTGCTGGCTAGTGTTGGTGTTGATTTTGGAGACAAGGCCTGGCTGTGGCAGCCAGAGGTGCCGCACAAAGGGCACATTACCAATACATGAGGTTATGC
Source organism: Acomys minous (assembly GCF_964271855.1). NCBI lineage: Eukaryota > Metazoa > Chordata > Mammalia > Rodentia > Muridae > Acomys > Acomys minous. The sequence goes on from NC_140489.1 coordinate 12,087,258, forward strand.
CTAATTACCCGAGATAGCCTCCTCCACTGGGTGAAAATCAGTTGTCATCAGTCCCGTATTAATTATGACAAAGGCGGGTTTTCAGCTCATGACTCAGGGCTGACTCAACACTGGGGCAGGAGCTTTCCATGGCCTGAAGCTGGGCTCCCCCCTACTTTTTTTTTCCTGGAAACGCCTAAGCTGGCTGCCAACCCCCTGGACAAGAGCATCAACCTTTTCTGGGAGGCCCTGCACCCCTAGTTTAGCTCTTGTTCCTATGTTGTGCATGGTCTCGGGGTGGGGGCTGTGACTGACTAGTCGGCCTCCTTCAGTCTCCCCACCCCATACCCCTCCCCACCCTTGTAGCTACCCCACAGGGAAGCTGGTGACTGCTTCTCTTGCAGTGTTGAAGGGAAACTGAGCCCTCACCATGGAGCAGTGGAGGACACATTTGCACCCGGCGCTTCCTGACTTTGACGTTGTACTAATGGCACGGCTCTTTGGAGGTTCCCCCCAACTGGAGGGAAACAGAAGGGCTGTCCCAGAAACTCAGATGAGATGGTGACTAGGATATTCACACTGCTCAGGACTAACTTGCTTCTGGTCACTTCTCAGGGAAGACAGGGCAAGTTCTAAAACCAGGGTGATTTTTCAGGCTGGGTCAGGAGAACGACTTTTGTCCTCAATGCTGCCTCTCATCTGGATTGACTGCTTGGTCATCCAGTCTTATCTGATGGACATCTGTCTCACTTACCTTCTCGCTCGCAACTGTCTAAGACCATTACTTGTCCCCTGACCCTAGAGTGACCATTCAGAGGCTGCGCGCATCCTGAACGAGCTTGTGATGGAGGATGCTCTTGAGGCTTCCTTTCCAATCCTCTCTAAATAGCCATCTTCCTGCTCGGCACCCTGGCTTTCTGAGCCTTCAATGTGAATCTCCTGGGAGGGCTGGGGGGCGGGGCACATGTAATAGACTGGAGAGGAAACTCAGATTTCAAAATAGTGAAAGGAACTTTATTTTCAGTCTGGATGAAATGACAAGTTTGGTTTTCTTGGTCTGGAATTGCCAGTGTCTTTTCTGGAAAGCATGACGTGAGATTCACATTGAGCTGGCTCTGATGGTCTACCAAACAGTACCAGCTACCGTCTTCACTTGCTCACCAGGAGGCAGGTGGGCAGGCCCAGAAGGATGGCCATCAATGCAGCATTGATGACACTCATTGTTTTGCGGCATTCATGCACACCTGTGGACACACGGCTTTTGTTTGTGTTTTAGGTACCCTCGGAGTCAGGTTTTTTTGTCATTCTGCCTTTTCTAATGGGGGAGCTGGAGGCACAAAGAAAACTAAAACACCTTGTTCACCACTATCCAGCTTGATGTGCAGGACAATCTAATTCAAGGCAGTCTGGCCAAGACTGTGGTACCCAGGCCTTGCTGGCTGCACAAGCAGCTCTAGGCAGTGTGTCACTTGCCCCATGGCAGGAACTCTGCTTAGGCTCCACAGGGCTGAGTGACAATGGCTCCAAAGGCAAGTAGAGAGGGTTTCACGGTAGGAAGCCAATGCATGAGGTAGCTGTGGTTTGCAGGGCAAAGAGCTGATTGGTTGGGAAAGAGTAGAGTCAGTTTTTCCCAACTTCCCAGTTCTCGAAGTGACCTCCCTCCCCTCCCCTCCTGTCTCCCCCTCCCCCCTCCCCCATCGCTTCCCTCTCTTATCCTCTGGATTCTCTATCTCTCAGTGTCTCTCCCACCTCTGTCTCTCTTTGCTGAGTCACTGAAGGCATAGACTCTGGGAAAACCCTCAGAGTCACCCAGGAACCGTTGGGCTCAGGGATGTCTCTCTTTTCCTTCATCTTTCATTCTTAGGGTTGGAGATGGGGGCTGAAAAGAAAGAAGGGGGGATATAGAAATATATGAGGATGATAGGGCAAAAAATAGATTAGTGAATCTACTCCTCAACTTAAGGCTTTACTTTTTACTCACAAGGTTGTTTTAAATTTTGTATATAGATGCAAAATAAATTTAATTTTAGATACATTGGTATAGAATTCAAATGTAGATTATTCTTCACACACACTATATATATATACACATATATTGAAAGTGCTACTGCAGGCTGTTTAGGATAAGTAAGTTATACAAGTTAATTGTTAGTTGATCAAATTATGGTTATATCAATTACTAGTCTATTTTTTATCACAAGAATGTATGTCCTAGGTGTAACAGATAGATATGATTCTATAGATAGATAAAGTAAGTTAGAAAAGGTTTTAAAAAACCTCAGATATATACAGCATATGGCATTTAAAGATGTTTTTATTATTTCAAAGATACATTTTCAATGAGACAGGTTAACTCCTGGCAACACCCAGCTCACCTCAAAGAAGATGATGAGCATCAAAGAACCTCCTTATGGAGATGGTTTCTTTTTTTTTAAATATTTTTTTTATTAATTTGTTCATATTACATCTTGATTGTTAGCCCTTCCCTTGCTTCCTCCCATTCTTCCTTCCCTCTCACTTCCCCCCTTCTCCCCTCCCCTATGTCTGTAATTGAGGGAGACCTCCTCCCCCTATATATGCTCTAAGAATATTGAGTCTTTTCTTGGTAACTTGCTATCCTTCCTCTGAGTGTTGCCAGGCCTCCCCATCCAGGGGATGTGGTCAGAAAAGGGGCACCAGAGTTCGTGTGAGAGTCAGATATGGAGATGGTTTCAAATGTGGCAAACCAGCCACTGGACAAAACGTTCTCATTTCTGTCACAGACAGAATTCTGCTTAAAAATGGGCAAGCTTGGATGCAGGCAGAGTCAACAGCCACACTCTGCCAAGACAGGGTAAACAAGTCCTTAGTAGTTCCTGCCTCACAAATAGTATCTGTCAGATATATTGGGCCAGAAGGCTGAAGATGATGCTCCAACATTATAAAGAATTTTGGGTCACTGTTCAGGCAGCAGACTGTCTCTGTCACTTTCTCATTTGGGAAGGTGCTAACCTGCACTCCCAGTCTACTAATTTTATTCCTTCTTAGGTCTCTGATGAGGTTGAAGACCAGATAGTTTAGTTTTACAATTAAGCTTAGTTGTTTAGGGGTTAAGACATTTTAGGTGTAGATAGGTGTTTTAAGTTGATAATGATGAGATTTAATAGATATTGATCTATATTCAGAACTTTAGACTCACCAAGACAGGAAAGATGTTTTGTTCAAGGCTGCCAAATACAAATAGCCAAAACACTGTGAATGTAACACACACACACACACACACACACACACACACACACACACACACACACAATCCCTGATTGTTTTGTGGTTCCTCTTGCTATAGGTAGTTTATTGTATATGTGTGTAATAATATAAATGTATATGTAAAAAATTTAATAAAAAATTGTAAAAAAAGAAAAAAGTGGCCAGCGGATCAGTCTCACCACCTCTTTATTTCTGGACCTGCTTTAGACCTGATATCACCAGTCTCTTGATGCCTCCCACCCTGGAGAGTAACTTGGCACCAAGGTCATTGCTCTCCTGGCTTCCAGCCGCAGGGGCTTGGGAACCTTCCTGTTGAAGGTGGTGTTCAGCCTGGGGCAGGGCTCTGTGTCCCACTGGGCGCTGTGTGTCTCCTGCCCTTCATAGGCCAGCTGGAATGGGGCTTCAACTGTCCTTTCCTCTAGGCTTACAGACGGGGGCAGACCTGGTCGTCCCTTGATCAGCTTTGTTCCCTTTTGATGCAGACCACGGTGGGGAAGAGGGACGGTGAAGGGAGCAGGAAACACATCTAAGGCTCACAGGTCACGCGGTTGTTCTGTGTGTGCTTGAAGTTGCTGTAACTCTTTGGGTCAGCGCAGAGGACCCTGTTAATAGCCAGCATGGTGCGGGGAGAGGGGACCGCAGGGAGGCTCCCCGGCTGGATGCAGCAGCGGGTATGAGCTCGTGTTGTTCTGCTTTCTCAGCAGAGGATGTGAGAGGCCGGAGATGCTGAGGAACCTTACCACCTGCACACAACGGAACCAGAAAGTAGACCTACTCACTCTGGCTCTGGGATATTTACGGACACGGAACTCCACCGTAGCTGCTGGGGAGAGGAGATGAAAGGGGGTGGGTGGGTGCCACTCCTATAGACGCCTATGCCAGCACCAATAGTATCTGCTTTTTCTGGTACTGGGAATTGAACCTCGGGCATCATATAAGCTAGGCAATGCTCTACCACCATTAGGAATAGCACTCTCTGCTCTCACACCTCCTTGGCATACAGTTGGGGTCTCCTACTCTCAGAACAAGGGTGATAGGGTGGGTGTTTATTCCCGCCCTGCTTCGAGACACACAGGAAGAGGTTCACAGCTCTGACAGTGGTTGGGGACACTCCACCATCAGCTGTACCTGTTGCTCTGGTTGCTAATTCTTAGCAAAGGGGCTGTGGTGGCTGATGTCAGAGACTGCCATTATGTAAGCTTAGGACATGCTCCGTGTGGCGTTCTACACCTTCTGGGCTCTACCCAGAGGGTTGGTGTTTTTTTTTTTTTTTTTTTTTTTTACTTTTATTAATTTACATTTGCCTGTCTGAGTTTCAGAGTGTCAATGCTACCCCTGCCCGTGATCTCGGAGTATAGGTACGGTAACTGACAAGGGCGAGAACCTTAAAGGCAGTGGCCTGTGGTGCAGTGGTCATATGAGGAGCAGCCCTCAGCCTGCTGTGTGGGTGAAACCAGCGTTCCCGTCTCTCTACTTCTCGCTGTGGTTCTTGGTGTTAAGACTCTCACTTGCTGCTTTTCTCTTTCAGCTTCCCTTTCTCAGGGCTGGGTCCTCGCAGCAGCACAGGGTGGGTAAAAAGCGTGGAGCTGCTTGAATGACAAACACCTTCTCCACAGTTGTCCCAACTGTGGAGCTCGCCAGGTTCCAAGTCCTGTGGCCTCTGAGGGTGCTGAGGTGGGGACAGTGTGGCAGCCTCTTTGGAGGTGAAACCCAGTTTTCCTCTGGAAAAAGGCTACTTCATGATCACTAGAGAAATATAAGAAAGTCTTTAAAAAGGTCCCAGCATCCCCACTGGCCTCCAAACTGCCGGCCTCCAACATTTTGATGATTTAAGTGTTGATAGATTGAAAACATGTGGTGCGTGTTTCCCCCAAATTCAAACACACATTGGACTTAAAGGAAAGTTAAAGAAAGGGAAAGGATGCAGAAAAGCAGGTCGGGTTTTATTTACTTAGTGCCCTGACTTGGGAAACTTGGCTTGAGGTACTTCTGGGTACATTTCCAAAGGGGCTCTCTCAGGCCTCCGGAAGTGTCTGCACTTGGCTGGAAGGTAGAATGGATTTGTGCCTGAGGTTGGGGCAGAGGAGGGGGCCTGCTTCTCCCCAGTGCTGAGCTGGACCCCAGCCAGCTTTTTGCTACCTTGGGCATGGGGAGAAAGCTACATTTTTTCAAATGATAAGCTTCAACTTCCTGTCTTCCAGAGGGATTGCCCCCCACCTCGCACCGCAGCCCATCCTGATTTTACCCCAAAGGTTGTTAACACTCGGACAGCAATTACTGAGCATGTGCTTTGGGCTGTTCATGGTGAGTTCCTGTAGAGGGTGAGCCTCCTACAGCTGCGGGCTCACAGTCGGCTTCAACCCAGCTTGGAGATCTGTGCAGCAAGCTTACCCCATCCTGTCCAGCTTCCTCCCTCTCTTGCCTGTTTCCTAAAAGGACTGATTGCAGCTAACTAGGACAGGGCTGAGAGTCACTTTCATGTGGCATAAAGGCTGGAGGCTGGCCCTTCTCAAATATCTTCAGAGTCTCATGGTCAAGCTGAGGAGTCAGTAAGTTTGGAGAAAGAGCCGTGGTTGTGGCCAGGACTCCACACGCAGCCTATAAATATCTCCCGCAGTCGGAGATGAGGGATTCCATTTTTCCCCTCCAAGTGAACAGCACCGTCCAGAAGTTCTTGGCTACAGTTTTGGTCTGTACCTCTCAAAAGTTTTCGGGTGATCCAGCTGGAATTTTTCCATTGCAGCCGAAGATCTGATGTTAGCGGAGAGGACTACTGTGTGCATGGCACCGGAGCAGACATTTAAATAGATCACCCCCGTTAAATACCCAGGCAACAAGAAGAATCTACATCGTCATCATCATCATCGTCTCCCCCGCAGGTGAGGCATGAAGGCTCATTGGGCAGGAGCCTGGGATGGAGGTCATGGCCGGTGAGTAGAAGGGAGGCCCAGCTGTGGGCTGGTGGCCTGGAGGATGGTGGCTCTTCACTTCCCTCCCTGGCTCAGCCATCCCACAACCACCCTGCAAGATCAGGGTTTTTTTTTTTTGTAAGACGTGTGCTTTCCCTTGGTAATATAAATAACACATGTTCTTTTTTTCTTTCAGGAAAGTAGGGAATTTAAAACCACATTTTAAAAAATTACAGTCACCCATGTCCTTGCCGTGCAGAAACCCTCAGCATGTTTTGTTTATATTCTTTTTGTGTTGACGGACATAGATGGCTAGGCACTCACGGAGATGAGTGAGCAGTGTGTGTGTGTGTGCGTGCACGTGCACATGTGTGCTCTCTCTCTGTGTGTGTGTATGATTGTGCATCTATGTGTGTCTCTCTGTGTCTTTCATTTGTATGTTGTGTATGTGCATGCCTGTGTGTGTGTGTGTGTGTGTGTGTGAGAGAGAGAGAGAGAGAGAGAGAGAGAGAGAGAGAGAGAGAGAGAGAGAGAGACAGACAGACAGACAGACAGACAGACAGACAGACAGTGTATGTCTATGTGTGTGTCCTCTCCCCTCCCCCTCTGTGTGTGTGTATAGATTTGACTTCAACTCTGGGTGTCTTCTATTGATCTCCCCCTTATTTATTGTGACAGAGTCTCTCACAGAGCCTGAACCTCACCATCTCAGCTCCACTTACTGGCCTGTGAGGCCCTGGCATGCACCTGTCCCCCGCACCCCCCAAGCCCTGGGGTCAAAGCACACGTTTCCAAGCCTTGCTTTTACTTGGGTGCTAAGAAACTAAACACAAGTCCTCACACGGCACCCACTGAGCCTTCTCCCAAGATCCGATAAGTATTTTAATTTTTAAGGGAAGATTCTCTTTCACACAGTGCTTCAGTCACTGACTGTTAAGGGTGCTGCTACCACCTTGTTTTTTTCCTCTGGAGATTTGAATCTCAAAGAAGAAGATGGTGCATCTCCCTTCATACAGGGAAACCACACCTTATTTCCTCCCTGCTCCCTCCGGAAACTGTATTCTCCAGTACGGGTCACAGAAGCAAGTGGCCCGCTCCTTCCAGTGCCAGCCACGGAACCTTCTCTGCGGAAGTCCCTTGTTGTCTCATTCCAGAGGCCTCACCTACACCTGTGATGGAGGAAGGCTGCAGAGAGAGAGAGAGAGAGAGAGAGAGCCGCAGAGAATCAGCAGGCAGCCTCCCTGGCTCTCCTCCACCCAACGTCATCTGGTCACACTCTGTGTCAGTCATGTGTCCATATGTCTTCTCCCTTGAACGAGACGATAAAAGGGGTGGACATGGACATCCAAGACTGGGGCCCAACCCAAGACACAACCCCCCTCCCCCCAATTTCAATGTATGTTAATATAAAATGATTATGAAGGTAATGCATGTTTTACAATGGGCAGACAGAGAAGAGAAATAAGGAAGATTATTAGTGTTCTTTACAAAGAAACCAGAGCAAAAACTATAGTAAAATATTACATGATAGAATGGAAGAAAACTTGACTGAAACAAAGGCTTTCCCCAGGCCTTGGGTCTTCTCTTCCAGAACTTCTTTGTCATGTAAGAGTTAGATTCTTAGATGTCTGCCATGGCCCTTATGAGGGACAAAGAGACCCATCGTTCTTCCTGCCATTTTACTAGTCACCTTCGGACACTCACAGCTAAGGCCCAACCCTTCTTCGCTAAGTCTTTACTTAAAGTAAATGGCCTCGGGGAAAGGCACCTTCAGGAAACCATGAATTACAGTGAAGCCATCTAGGACACGAGTGCACAGTGTTCCTGTGGAGACCTAGTTTTTATGATGTAGTGATGAGCTGGTGAAGGTATAAAAGACTTAAACTGAGTAAGCCACTCCTACTTAAAAGTCAGAATGCAACGTGTCAGAGAATGTGGCGAAGGACCTGGTGGCCAGGCTGAGTCTAGAAGGTCTTTCTAGCCCTTGGAACAACCAACTTAGTAAAAAGCCAGATTCTTATATGTTAGAAGACACTTAGGGTCCTTAACACTACCCCAAAGATATCAGTTTACACCTTCCTTGAAAGTCATTATGTCAACAAGAATTATTCCCCCATTTTAACATATGTTGATATAAAATTACTATGAAGGTGACATATTATAATAGATGGAAAACAGAAATAAGCAAGAGTGCTGGTGTTCTTTACAAGGAGATCGAAGCAAATGAAACAGAAAAATATTGCACGATACAACTGAAGAAAACTTCACTGAAATAAAGGTTGACTCAAAGGAAAATGTGATTCAGAAAGTAACTGACATTGGTGTGTGTGCCCTTGAAGAAACTGAATTCCAAGAGTAAGAAATGAGTTTCTTATAAGCCAACAAACTTGTAAGAGAGAGACACACAAAATTTTAGGTGGAAAAGAGTAACAAAAATGCCAAGGTGACCTTGTGACCTTCTGAGGCTGTAGTCCGTGTAGAAAGGCTCAGTGTTTAAGGGCAAGCAGTGCTCTTGCAGAGGACCTGAGTTCAGGTCCAAGCATCTGTGGCGAGAGGCTCTTAACTTCCTTCAACTCTAGCTATAGGGCATTTGACTCTTGACTCTACTGGCACTATTTCATGTGCACATATCTCGAGTGTGCACACATACGCACATATCTAAAAATACAATACAATCTTAAAAGTTATTTTATTAGTGTGTACATATTTTCACTGTGTGTGTGTGTCTAGGTCAGAAAACAATCTGATGGAATTGGTTCTCTCCTCTCACCTATTTGTGGGCTCAAGTGAGCAAACTTAGGTTACCAGGCTTTTATCACAAGTGTCTTTACCCTCAGAGGTGTGTCACCAGCCTCAGTCCTGTGCCTTCATTGTCATCCATTCCTTTTGGATGGGGCTTATAGCATTCAATGAATTCAATCATCTACAGGTGCCTGGCCACCTTGGTTAGTTCAGGGATTGGTAATGACTCCAGGTGACCATCAGGGCATGTACAAGGACTTTTTCTGCTGTACTTAATAACTATGGACTCCGTTGTTCCCCCGCCCCCCCCCCCAACAATTTCACACATGCACACAACATAGATTTTCAGTGAACACATCATGGTACAGATGACCTCAGCAAACACTTCTTAAGGGCCACCACAGAGATCTTAAGAGCAAGCCAAAGAGTGAAGTGATTTACATGTGATTTGCCAGTGAGTTGGTGAGGCTCTTGGATGCAGCCACCGAAAATCTACCCACCATAGACCTTGGGGGTACACATAGGACAATCACCTCTGAATTTTTCAGTCCTTTGTAGATGTGGCTTGACTCGTGGAAGGGAAAGCCTTGCTTGCTCTATATACCTGTCTCTCAGGGATGGCTGTCCCCGTGAAAACAACTACAGCAGATGAGTGAAGTGCAGCTGAAAGGTTGTCACTTGGGGAAAAAAAATTGTTTTACACGATCCAAATTAGAGGAACAGTCTTTGTCTTTTGTATGCATATAAAAGCACCACCCTTTTACACTTAACAAGCTGGCTTCTATTCGAATTATCAGAAGCACAAAAACAAGTTAAGTGATTTTTTTTTGTTTTTTTGTTTTTAATTCAAAACGTTTTCTATCACAGATAATGTGAAACGAAATGGAACTCTCTCCCCATGGAAGGCGTGGAAGGATGCCCTTCCTTTGTTGGATCTTTTCAGAGTTTTGAGACAATTTCCTTGACTTATAAATAGGAATGGCTTGCCATTGGCCAGCAGAAGCTCAGAGAACCCGCGCACGAACTCTGTGTTTTTTGTGGAGACAAAGAAGAAGCAGCGAGATGTTTAGAAGAAAAGTTATAAATGTAATGATGGCGAGAGTGTGTGGTTCGCATTAATTCAAAAGGGGCCCTTTATTGGATTGTGATCTGATTGTGTTTACAAATACATAGCCAGAGGCTTTTAATTTTGGGGCAATTTCATTGTTCATAGATATATATCCAGCTACAGATATACATCTATGAAATTATGTGCTTATGTGTTTTAAATGAGATAGGCCTCTCTCCTGTAATGCAATAACCTCCCTACTTTATGATCTACAGTTGCCCAAAGTTGGGGCAATTTCATAACAATCTTATTTGAAATACCATAATAGATGGGAGATGTAAATTTGTGATGTTTAGAGACCCGGCTGAAATTTGAATTCCTTGGAATCTAGCAACCGCGAGAGCTAACAAGGACAGACTTTATTAAATCGCACACATTGGCTTCTTGCGTGTCTAGCCACCTCTTGCCTCTTTGCTGTTTATTTTTCTTTTAAGCCCAAGTTCAATAAATAAACCCAACTAACAATTAAAAACTCCCCAAATGATTCTAGATTGAAAAATGCAAGAACAGCCTGGCTGGCACTCCTCTTGCAGTGGAGTTTGATTAACCTCTCTAATTGCATTTGGAGGGTAGGGTGGGGGCTCACAAGGCGCTGGGGCTTTTAGTGAGCTCTGCCTATGGAAAAAACCTCAATTATCACTAAGAATGGAAAATGTTCATAACAGATAAACGCTCTTATAGTCAAGAGCTGCCTTTTTCACGCAGCGCAACTGGTTTGGGAGAGACCCCATTCTATGCCCCTTTCTTCTCTGCACTAAGCCCAGCCCCTGTCACTTGGCTGTAGGTGAGCTCCCTGGCCTGCAGCCAGCTCAGCTAAAACAGCTTTTTCTAACTCTGACTGGATGCTCTACACTGATGAAGATGAGCCCAGAAAGCTGTGTGGAGATGTGAAATCAAGATGGAGGACGGTGCCCCTGTGAGCTCTGGCCTTGGTTGGGATCTGCTGTGGGAGGTAGGTGACTCTGAGAGGGCATAGCACAGGACAAAGGGTCCTCACAGTGTGTGTGTGTGTGTGTGTGTGTGTGTGTGTGTGTGTGTGTGTGTGTGTTGTGTTGTGCATACGTTTGTGATTTGGTGGAGGCCAGAGATTGACCTCAGTCATTGTCCGCCTTACTTTTTGAGGCAGGGTCTCTCACTGAGCATAGAATTTGGCCATTCCAGTAGACTATCTGGCCAATGGACCTCAGGGATTGTCCTGCCTCCCTCCATCTCCTTAGTGCTGGGACCACAGGTTCACTCAGCCACATCCAGCTTTTTCTGTAGATTCTGTGAGGAGGGGCTCTCAACTCAGGCCCTCATGCTTGTGTGTGTGTGTGTGAGTCTTGTTACTAGGTAGCACATCTCCACAGCCCCAGGCCAGGGGATCCCCATGTTTAAATACTGTCATGAAGCAGACCTGCCATGGCCCTCCGTTAAGACGGGGCTATGTTCAGGTGTTACCTTAGAGATGCTTCTGCTTGCCCTGTCCTTACTGCATCTCCTCTGCTGCTGCGACACAGGTTGCATCCACCCAGTCATAGCTTCCTTCCGGACAGAGTTCATCTTTGTGCACCCCTTGCACAAGGAAAAGCTCCTCAGGATTGGCTTCCTGTAGGCTCTCAAAGTGCAGAGACCCTCGATTTTGGCTCCTCCCCTGTCTCCTTTTCTTCCTCCCAGGGGCTGGGAGCTTTAGAATCACACAGACCCCCCCCCCCCCCAGCTAGAATCCTGTCCTGTGAAACAGAGGGCTTCAGCCTTGGGCGCTTCTTTCTATCTGGAGGACAAGGGTAAGTGTCTCCACCTCCAACATTACTGCACAAGGTTAATGGAAGCACAAGAGGGGAAAGCAGCTGGCAGGTGGTAGGGGCGTACAATGGACACTCTGCGGCTACAGGAAAGCTCAGGGCCTTCCCGCCTCTAAAAACAATGGAGTCTTTGATAGTTTCACACACAGGCATATTACGTCACCTTGATTCCTCCAGCCTTTCTTATCCCTCCTCTCAACCTTCCCTCCCTCAGGCCTCTTCACACTAAGTTGCCTTCTCACTTTGAAGTCTCTTTGTAGGGTCATTTTTGCTCTGTGACCCATTGGGTTTACCCGGGCAGGGGGTGCTCTCATGAACACAGGGGTGGCCCCTACACACCGCAGTATGGGTAGCTCACCGGTGACCGCATCACTGAAGACAATGACTTCCGCTCCTTCAGCAGCCTCCTACCACCAGCAGCTCCCTTGGGCAGAGTAAGACTCTTAGCTGCTTTTCTCTGCTGTGATAAAACACTGTGAGCAGCAACTTCTAAGAGGAAGCTTTTAATTGGGCTTAGTGTGACATCAGGGGGTTGAAGTCCATGGTGAGGGAGCAACCACTAGGCAGAGGGAAGAGAGACACTGAGAATGCTGCCAGTCTTTCAAAACCTCAAAGCCCGCTGGACACACCTAACCCTAACCCTTCGACAAAGCTACAAGTCCTAATCCTTCCCAAACAGTTTCACCAGCTGGGGACCAGCTATTCAACTGTTTGAGCCTCTGGATGCATTCTCATCGAAACCACCACCATGGGCCCCATGGGCCCCTTTCTCCTCTACGACTCTGTGTGGCTTAGTCTTGTGCAGGCAACCACAACCACTGTGAGTTTGCAAGGGCAACAGTTATCACCTGGCTCTTGCGTTCTTTCTGGTCCTCTTCTGTGAACGGGAGATATGGGTTTCCTGCCCAGTGCAGAGCACTCAAGGGTCACTTGTCAGCATCTTAAGCCCCCCATGAGTCTCTGCTTTGGCCAGTGTTTACTGCAAAGAGAAGCTTCTTTGATCAAAGCTGAGGACAGCACTACACACTACTCTATGACTATAAACATAAACATAAACATTTAAAAGCAGCTTGACAACATGTTCAACCAACAAGGACAAATGTAGTAGAGTTATTACTAGTTTCTGTTAACCCTTCAGCTGCAGGCCTGGTCGAGGTCCACAATGCTGGTCAGGAAATCTCTCCTACAGGCCAGGCCTAGAATCTCACGGAGAGTCATGTCACTATTGTAGCAGTAGGTAGCTCTTATCTAGCAAATTATTGCCTCAGCAAACAAGATTTAAAGCCAGGGAAGACGATCTCTGACTTTTCTCCCCAGATCCTTCTATATATAGTAACTTTCAACACTATGAAAGCTGTATATTAAGATGGAGCTTCCAGCTCATTTGTGATGATGTCTCTGAATTTTACAAGCCAAGGATGTAATGTGTTCAGCAATAGAGGGCTATCATCTCATCCAAAGGCCAGGACCTGTATGGTTTTAGAAGCCCCTGGAACTATCCTGGTCAACAGTTCCTAGGGAGCTGCCCCCCTACCCGACACTCGGTCTTTCATCTAATAACCTACAGTTCCTGAATCCACATTATCCAGCCATACATGGCACCTCCACTTAAAGTCTTTTTTAAAAAAATATTTTAAAATTTATTTATTTATTTAGGAATATGCATTTTAATAAACACAAAGCAGTGGATTTGTACATAACTTCTTCATACATCCTTAGTTTTCGTTGACCCTCTCCTTGTACCCCACTTTCTGTCTCTACCCCTGCCCCCCACTTTTCTCTATTTAATGTCTCCATTTCTAGCATCCCCTCCTCTTACCTTCATAACACACATGTTCTCCATGTCTCTACCTCCACTAAGTCTTCTGGGCTCCCCTTACCATGATGCCATTCCTGCATCAGCATTTTTACAGATACCTTAAGTTTGACGAACACACCTAAAAAGTTGAAGGTCTGATCCACAAGAGAGACCATGTAGCATTTGGCTTCTGGGGACTGGGTTACTTTACTCATTTAATTTTTTTTTAATTCCATCAATTTACCTGTGAATTTCATTTTCCTTTACAGCAGAATAAAGTTTCCTTGTGTGCATGTACCAAGTGTTCTAACCAGCCCATCATAATTGTCACCACTTAGTAAACATAGCTGTGCAATGCTCATGTCAGGGAGCCCTTCCAAGAAATATGCTATAAGGTGACTTTTTGTGTGTGTAGATCAGGGTGTGCTTGCCCACTTGGAAGGTCGATGCATTGTAAGGCCACATAGCCTCATGGAACTTCATGTTGTGTGTGGTTTGATGTTGACTTCTGAAACATCATTAGGCTGCATGTAATTGGATTCATTGCCACTGGGCTCTGTGTAGAGCGCCTGTCACTCACCAGCACACCTACTGTCCTATGTCCTTAAATTTTCCTCCTTCCCCTCCTTGACATACTCTGGCCTCAGCTGACACAGCCCTAGACCTCTTTTCTTCTCCCTAGGAGGTCTCATGAAGAGCAGAGCCCAGGCTCGCTTCCAGTCATGGCTTTACTCTAGTGCAGAGTCCCTCTTTGATTGGCTTGTCTTTCAATTAAGTAAGTAATGTTCTCTCTCAGATTTAGAGCTTTTCCATTACGATATCAACTTTGCAGACAAGAGGAGCTTACTGGTGCACTAGTGGCATGGCTGTTGTTCAACTTCTCTCTCTGCTCAACCCTTTCTTCTTTAGAACAACAACCCTTGAAGTTGTTGTCTTGTTTTCTGGAAGCCTTCTGCAAAGACATCCCATTCTTCAGTCTGTTAGTCAGGAACCCAGTAAAGAGCTGATGGTGCTGCTGAGGCTGCAGGATGCAGACTCTAGAGAGGACCCTGGATTTGGAGATGCTGCCGTCCCAGTGACAAGGAAGACCCCAGAAGCAGACTCTGCCTGAGCGGGCTCTGGCATGCTACCACAGCAGTGTGGCTCAACCTTTGCCTAGTAGTTGAAGTGTGATGGGAAACAGGAGAATGGGCTGCACTGCGGGACCAATATCTCAGGAGAGGATGGGAGGGGACAGCCATGGTGGAAATGCCACTGGGGGCAACTGATGCCCGGCAGAGGCACAGTGCAAGGCACTGTGATTACTAACTGATTAGTCGTCAAGTAAGGCTGAAGCGGGGCTGGAGAGATGGCTCAGTGGTTAAGAGCACTGACTGCTCTTCCAGAGGTCATGAGTTCAACTCCCAGCAACCACATGGTGGCTCACACCCATCTATAATGTGATCTGATGTCCTCCTCTGGCCTGCAGATGTACATGTAGGCAGAGCACTGTATATGTAATAAATAAATATTTAAAAAAAGCAAGGCTGAAGTGTGAGAGCCAGAGGGTAATATAGAAAGACTCACACCTTATCTCTTGGTGGGAAACCTGAGCACCAGGACATAATGAAGTGTGATAGAACGTCAGGGAAGATCTGTAGTCTCAGGCCTTGCTGCTTTGTAAGTCAAGGTTTGTTCTTGAATGGAGAAGGAGTCGTGGTAGGACAGTGGTCCAGGAGTCCCTTTGAACAGCCTTACTCCTTCGAGTTTCCCAGGAGTGAAGTGGGTGGGTAGCCCTGACGGTAACCACTTGAGTTCAGGTGCTGGTCTGCACACAGGAAGGGTATCTACAAGCACAAGGGCTCAGTGGCTTAGATGTTACCCACAGACTGCCCTCTTGGGAGTTCCCTGCAGAAGAGACCTGTAGCCAAAATCTTGGAGCTGCTACACCAAGATGAACTAAGTTTAGAGTCAGTGGCAGGTTAGATGCTGCTAAAAGCCCATTGGGATGGCATGTGCAGGGTTGGCTGCATCACCTCCCTCCATCATCAAAAGAACCTCTTTTCCTGGGGTCTCAGGTCACTCGCCTTAGCTTAATGTTGAAGTGTGCATGCCCAGACCCTTTAGCCTTGACTTGGAGCATCCCTGAAGGCTGCTGTTCACACAAGGTTCCCATGAGATGTGCTGCCTTTGGATTATATTTCGGCTCTGCTCTGTGTCAAATCCTTCCATTCACAGTCTCCCCCCACCTCCCACCCCCCCACCCCACCTGCACCTTTTTTTTTTCAAAATTTCCTTCTCAAAGTTTCCACCTGAATCTCAGAGGCTCAGTGTCTGTTTCTCTGTTTCTCAGAGAACCTGCCTTTGCATATAGCAAGATCCAGGTCTCCTCTCCTCTCTGCCTCTCTTCTGGGTTAGTCTTCAAAAAATGAGGTCTTTGCCTACTGATCCCAGCTTGCCAAAGGGTGCCGCTATGACCTTGTACCTGGCACTCTGTGCCCTGGATTGGATCCTCCCAACCTCTGCTAATTTCTGAGACCCTCTTCCAGCCTTCTTACCTGACCCCATCCAACCAAAGAACAAGTCCTCCTGGTCTTTCAAAGGAGCAAGTACAAATGTATGAAGCCTGCCTTCCCTGCTATTTATGAACCACTGGCCTTCCAAAGACACTGGAAATGGTGTCCCACTCAGAGGCCTGATGTCTCCCTTTCCTTTCTAAAGAAAACACGGGTGGGTAGGTGGAGTCACTCAGTACACTGACATCTGATTTTGGCAACATGTCCTGTAGACACTCAGAGTCTACTTTGAACTGCAGAGTAGGTTGCTGGGAGGCCAGGCCACAGATAAACATCCTTTCAAGTGCTTGACTTTGGCAAAGACCAGTGTGTGTGTGTGTGTGTGTGTGTGTGTGTGTGTGTGTGTGTGTATGTGTGTATGTGTGTCCTCTTTCCTTAGCTATACCTCTGCTCATTTCCAAGCCCGTATGAATTGAAGGATCTTTATTCAGCATGTTTTGGACTTTCATGCATCTCATTCAAATGCCATTTAGCAAGAAAGATTTGCCACCTGAACACCTCTTATTAGCTGCTTGGAGCATCTCCCTTGACCAGGTGACTCAGGCCTTACTAATAGTGTCAGGACTGCCTCATGTGCCCTTTAAAGGAGGTCAGACTAGCTTAGAGCTCAGAGTTGGCTCTGGGATTCCTTTACTAGCCTAATAACTTCCATGCTCAACCTTTCATGAGGAGGAGAAGTGCTCTGGGTGGGGGAACAGCCTTTCTTCTTTTCTTCCTTGTTGCTGTAAGAGCCTGCATGATGAAAAGAAAGCAGAGGCCACTAATTGTCTCCTCAGCCTGTGGCTTTGCTGCAAAGGCCTCTGGGAAACCCTTTTCTAGGTGCCTTGCTGTTTTGGCCAACCACATCCTGCGACTGGTTTTGCTCATAGAGATCAACTCAAGGCAGTGGAGGACCCAGTTTGTTTCTCCATGGGACACGTTGATTAGTTTGTCTCAGAGGCCAGACAGGGAAAGTCAGGTCAGGAGCAGCTGCAGGGGAGGACTCTGATAGGCACTCCTGTAGTGCTCCCAAATGCATGGGGATGTGGGCATCTATGTGCCTGTTAATGACAGAAGAGGCAAGATTGCCCAAGCATGCCTGGGGACTCCAAGGTCCCTTCCTTCCTCCTGCAAATGTCCCAATGATAAGACAACAATGTCTGGCTTGAGAGTATTGAATTGCTTTTCAAAAGGCATGGGGCAGTGTGACCAAGAGGGCCTTGTCCTTGCAGAGCTTCCACGCTCACTGTGCTGCAGACATAAAGTGACTTTGCTCAGGAAAAAACAAAAACAAAAAACAAAACAATAAAAACAACAAACCTAAACTTGAACTTGGGGAGACCACTTTGAGCTCTCAAAATATGGCTGTTGTGAGACAATGAAACAGGCCACTGGCATGCTTAGCCCATGCTTGGTGACATGCAGTGAGGGGTGCTGGTGTCCATTGCTATGGAGACAGCCCCCTCATCAGGGGCCCTTGGGAGCTCCTGTTACCTCCGGGTGTTTCTTACCAGAGACTTTCAGTCCAGCCACACGTAGCAGCTGCAGGAGACTAAGCCTGGGCTCCGCTAGGAGGTGGGTGGAGAGAACTGTGGTCTCTGCACTTGCACCCTAAGAAGAGGAGCAGAGATGTGGGATGTGGGAGCCTAAGAAAGACGCTGACCTCTGGGGGAGCTGGTCTGACCTTCCTGATTGAGATGCCAGCACAGAACTATCCAGGGGCTGCTGCTCAGTGGAGACAGACTGGAAGCCTGAGCTAAGTCACTGGCGAGACCATGGCATGTGCTGTGTGCTCTGTGTGTGTGTGTGCTGTGTGTGTGTGTGTTCTCATGTGCACATGTATATGTGTGCACAGAGGCCAAGGACTGCATGGAGAAAGCTTCGTCTGCATTGGCAAGACCCCAAGGCTACTTCTCAGGACAGACTCTAGATTGTTGAGTCTTCCCTCCACCAGCAACGGTAGCTGAATACAAAGAGGGAATTTTTCTAAGATCAAAAAGTGAGTTTGAAAACAACCCCCCCCACCCCAAGATCAAAACCAAGGCTTGGCCGGCTGCTTATAGAATTGGTCTCAACTGATGGTAGAATTTGGGCACAGCAAAAAGAATGCAGTAACAGGTGAAAGAAAATGAAGCGTGCTGGTGTAATCGTGGAAAAGGCTTCATAGGTTTTCATGGGACGTCCAGAAAGTTCTGAAGTATGAATATGAGGTTCTCTAGGGAGGCGGGGGAAAGGCCACTCCAAGCAAAAAGACGACGGGCCAAAGGCATGTGGCCATAAAGCAAATCATGAAGAACAGTGGAGTAAGAAATTGTCCCACGGGTGTGGGGGAGGGGCAGGGGGAAGTTAGATGATTCCTGGAATTTACCAGCCCTTGTGGGATAGCCGAGACCAAAGCAACAAGAAAGAGATTTGTGTCCTGGGGCGATGGACGGGATAAACTGAAAGGAACACAGCTTGAGGCAGAGGAGGAGCAGTAGTGCTGACACCACTTGGGGCTGAGGGGAGAGTTGGAAGACTTTGATGAGGCGAGGGGGAAAGAGAAGATGCGGAATTATCAGGTAAGCCTGAAGTACATGCATCAAATAACAGATGTGTGCTGTAACTCTGCTATTGAGTAATCCTTATATTATATTATATACTATATACCCCATTTTATAGACAAGGCAAAGGGGAAGTTGAGGTTAAAAAAAAAAAGCTTCACAAATCCCATAAACCCATAGAAATCCAGAATCAACCATTTCCCCTAGTTGCTGGAGGAGAAAGACAACCCCTTCTATAACTGTGAGAATGAAGGTTTTGCCTTTGGAGACCTGCCTAGAGAGTCACACAGCAGACACCATTCCTGCTGCAGAGACCCAGCCTCTTGCCTTTTGGCTGAGAGCGGTCATGTGAGTCATGTGACTCTCTCTAGCCAATGGGTTATGAGACAAGCTGTCCTAGGTCAATGCTACTTGGTTGAAGTATTTAATAGTTTGTGAGAAGCCTTTTACCTTTCTGCTTCTCTTGTTTTAGTGACCAGGGAAGTGCATGTTGAGACTCCATCAGCTCAGGAAGCTTAGGAACTTTGGGGTTCCAGAAAGCACCTTCTTACTGTGCAGCCATGGAGTGTGGTGAGGAGCAGCTCTGTGTTAGGCTGCAAATGTCTAGGCTTGCTTGCACCTGTGACAAAACACTACGCACTGGCTTATGAGGAGATGATAGATAGGTGGATGGAAGGAAGAAAACCCTCTGCTTGGATTTGGGAGACCTAGGTGGAGGCAGGACATCATCCTGAAAGGAGATTATAATGAAAGTATCTTCTTAGCTTCCTCCCATTAGAAACAAGGAAAGTTTTGATCACTGGTCCATTGGTCCACTAGGATGCATTGAGCTGATGGACAGGGCGTGCCTCAAATCTTGAGTCCTATCTGCAAGCGATGGCTGCTGCCCTTGGAAGATGTTCAAGGAAGAGAGTTGGTGGGTTAGGCTTTGAGATTATGGGCACAGCTTCTATCTGTCTTGCCTTACCTGCTATTGAAAGGCGATTGTACCACGACAACACTAACTTATCAATGGGCTAATCCCTTGGCAAATTCATGGCTGAACAAGCTGCGAAGAGGTGGGATTAAGCTCTGAAGGGAGTGTCTTTCTGCATGGCCAGGTGTTTCTATTCTCTCTGCTTCCTGGCCACCAAGATGGAAGCAGCTTGGTCCTACCACGACTTTATTTCAGGCTGGGGACAATGGGGCCAGCAATTTTGGAGTGAGACTTTTTAAACTGTGAGCCAAAATAAAACTTTAAGTGGGTTTTCTTGGGCACATTGTCACCCCAGTACGAAGTAACACACTTGATTTTCCACAAGGAGTGTGTAGGTGAGATAGCATCATTCCATGTTCATCAGATAAGCAAAAGTTATGGTAATCATTTGCATCCTATACCCTTTCTCTGCTAGCACAAACTAAGGACCTCTTGGATGGGAGAACCCTACACAGATTGCACTCATGATTTCATCTGTTTCCTCCCTGCTCAGGGAATGTCCATTCTCAGGACCATTTCCTTGAGAGAATGAGTCACCTTGGCTTTAGAAATCAACAGAGCTGTGGGTCATGTCTCCCTAATACATCAATGCCTTGCTTTTCCAGGGGACTCTAAATGCACCCAGCCAGCAGGACTTTAAACCTTAACCCCTGGGACCCCACAGTGCCCAGGACCAGGGCTTCAAGAATTCTACCCCGGAAGTGTTATCTGGGGTCCATGTGTAATCCAGCCTGATGTGTTGGCAGGCCCCACTACCTTCCCATGCACCAATCCCACCTGCAGGTGGCCAGGGACAGACCTTGCAGGGCAGGCAGGAGTGGGTCTGCCATTTCTGCTTCCCAGGCAGGCTTGTGTGGAGCAAAACTGTTTATAGACAACGCCTTGCTGTAGCCAGAGGTGGTGGCTTAACAGCAGCAGGAACGCCCTCATTGCCTCACAGAGCTGCTAGTTTCTAAGATGCGCCCTTGGCCTCAGCGGGCAGATAAGCACCTGCGCTGGAGAGGGAGCCCTTGATCAAGGCCTGATAAGCCCAGGAAAGGAGAAAAAAAACACCCCAATAACAACAAGAAAAAGCCAATCGACCCACTGTCGGGAGGCTTTTTCATGTACACTTGGGTGTGTGCTGTGTCTTCGCCAGCGCCCAGGGTG
Organism: Acomys minous; assembly: GCF_964271855.1. Lineage (NCBI taxonomy): Eukaryota > Metazoa > Chordata > Mammalia > Rodentia > Muridae > Acomys > Acomys minous. The sequence continues at coordinate 12,108,026 of NC_140489.1, forward strand.
GTGCAAAAGCTCTGATTTTAATTTAATTTGGTGGTCACGCAATCATGGAATGAGAGCAAGTCAGAGCTGGAAGGGACTGTGGGCATTGTCTGGTTGAACCCTTTAATCTTCCAGGTGAGGACACTGAGGGCCAGGGAGCTGCCCGGACTTGTTTGGAATCACCCAACACAGCTTGGGGGAGAGGGAGAACTACACCCTTGGTCTCAGACCCCAGGGCCCCCAGATCCTCCCACCTCACAGGATTACCTCTCACCCCCCTCCACCCCCCACCCCCTCCATAGCCTGCTCAGGTGCGGGCTGCCAGGAGCACGCTGCCTGAGTAGTCAGTTCCAATGTCACTCCTTTACCTCTTCTGCCTGCAGAGTCAGGAAGGCCCCTCCCTCCCACCTGCTGCCGGGGCCAGGGCTGATCAGTTAACCTCCCCCCCCCCCCCCAGGCACTCAGGGCTGGAACTTGTCACCCTGAATATTCAAAGCCTGCTTTTTCACCTTTGGAAAAAGTGAGGCTCTGCTAAGAGAGGAAGAGTGCTTTAGGGGGTGACACATCTAAAGAAAGCCTGGGTCTCAAAGGGGCAAAGTCTCCGTGGCTAGTGGACTGAAGGGTTGGCGCGGGGTGAGGCTGTGCTGAAATACAGCCTCCGCAATGACCCTCTGAGGCTCAGCTCAGGAGAGTCCCGCAAGTTACCCGCAGGATGGGAGAGGAGTCCAGCAAGCCTGGGTGAGACTGAAAGCGTCCTTGCTCTTAGCAGGCCTGTGACGAGCAATGGCTGGGAGGACGGATGAGTCCTCCAGGGCTGCCTGTGGGTGGGGAGTCACGGCCTAGAAGGTACTCTCCAGCGCCTGGTGACTCACACTCCTCTGAATAATTTGCCTCTTGGGTTTGATCTGTGAACAGAACGAAATAGAACATTCTAGATTTTAGTTTAAAATAGCTTCTAGATGACAAGCAGCTGCCATATCATCGGCAGGAACAGGCTTGTCACCCAGGGAGCCTACGTTGTGATTGGCACGTTCCGATGTTTTTTTTTTAACTTTATTTTTATGTGTGAGAATATATATGTGTGTGCAGGTGCAACACATGTGTGTAATGCCTGTGGAAAGCATAGAGAGTGTTGAGCCCCCTGGACCTGGAGCTACAGGTGGTTGTGAGCTGCCATCTGGGTCCTGGGAACCAAACCTGGGGCCCCTAGGAGATCAGCCAAAGCATCTCTCTTGCCCCGGGTGTGTCCCAACCTTACCTACCTGTGGCTACAGTATGAAGTTGAATTTAGCTCAAATGATGCCTAAAACGTTTGTTATCAAAGATTGACATGTGTTTAAGGTGTCAGGTGGCAGCTAGTGCTTTTACATTTTATTTAGTGTGTGTGTGTACACATGTGTGTGGGCTACTGTGCACATATGGAGATCTTGTTCTGTTTGCTTTTATTTAGTAAAATAACTAACTTTGTGCGTCTGTATGGCATGTTAGTGATGTCATTGTTGATCAAGTTTGGACATCAGACACTGATATCTTGTGGCAAATTGAGTTTATTTGTTTGCACAGACACCCCTATCTTTTTCTTTCCTTCCTATAACTCATTACACACATAGGTACAGAGACACGTGCACATGGACACCGGACTACTCCCCTGCCGCAACATACTCACTCACTCATACACATACACAGACACCACACATACAGATACTACACACACACAGACACACACACACACAAAAGCACACACACACACACACACAAGCATTGACACATACACAGAATACACACAAAAGCACACACACAGACTCCGCACACAAGCACACACACACATACACACAAACACACACAGACTTATACAAACACACACAGACACATACACACTCACACTCACAGAAAGCACACACACACACCACACACATGGACACACACACACACACAGACACACACACATGCACACACAAAGTTGATTGTTCATGAAATAATCCTGGTTTTATTATGACTGTAAGTAAGTGTTGCAGTTCACAGCCAAGTCGGTACTGTAATTACTACTCTAAGAGGCTTCAGGCTTTCAAGAATAAATTAAAATACCTAGAGTTCTACCTCTATCCTAATTGTCTGTTCTTGCCTAGACCAACGACTCTGGGTTCTACCAGGCTGGCATTCTGGAATCCTTTACGAGGGCGTGTGTTTACTGTACCCCTATGTTGCTTAATCATACATTTCCCTGTAAATGTTGATGTGTGTGGTTAGCAGGATGTAGAACTCTATGTTGGCACTTTTAGAATTTTGGAGGGATTTTACCATGGTCTTCTTAGATCTGCTTGTGCTAACAACAGATATGAGGTTGGATTTATTTCCTTTCTTTTGGCAATGATTGATACTTGACTGAAATTTTTTATTTTTAAAATTTTGTGCTCTAAAATTTTATAATGACATATTTAGTTATAGATATTTTTAAAAAGATTTATTTTTATTTGTGTGTACATGCATGTGTATCTGTGTGCAGGTATATGTACATGTATGTAGGGACCCTCAGAGGACAGAAGAGGGTGTGTGATGCCCTGGAGTTGGAGCTATAGGTGGCTGTCAGCCACCTGGTATAGGTGCTGAGAATCCTTCGGAAGAAAAGCAGATGCTCGTAGCTGCAGAGACAGCTCCCCAGCCCCTCAGTTATAAACAAAACAAAACAAAACAAAATGTATTGACTGGGAGACAATATTCTTTATTCTAAGTTCTCAGTTTTATTTATGAGACTACTTAATTTTTTTTAAAACCACGTGTATGTATGGGTTGTGTGCATGCCTGTATACATACATGTTTTTGTGTGTGTTGGTAAATATGTATATTTGTACATGAAAATGGAGGCCCAAGGTTGACATCAGGAATCTTTTTTTTTTTTTTTTTTTTTTTTTTTTTTGGTGACATTACGTTTTAGTCATTGAGACGGAGCCTCTCAGTCAAACCCAGAGCTTGCCAATATGGCTTGTCTAACTATCCTGTTTGGCCTAAGTAACTCTTTTCTCTGCTTTCCCTGGCTGGGAACTGTAGGAGGGTTACAGGTCCTCCTGGGTGTTATGTGCGGTCTGGAGATCTGAACTCTGGTCCTCACACTTGTGTGCTGAGCTCTTTACGCTCATCTGTGATGGATGTCCCAGATCCTATCCCTGGAACTGCATTAGTGGTTGTGGGATCTTCCTAGCCTCTCTTGTGTCTCGCTTCTACTCACAGTCTCTGAGGTTCTTTTCCCTGGGACTGGTCCCTAATATTACTTTCCAAATCTTTTATCAGCTTTTTCTTCCTTTTTCATCCAGCGTTCCAAGACTCTCTAAAGTCACCTGATCATCCCCGTTGTGTTGAGTCTCCTATCTTAGATTTGTTTCCTCCAAAGCTCCCCTTGCCATTCTGGATATTTTGGTTCCTCTGTTACGGTCAAAGCTCCCCACACGTCTGATGATCCCGGGCTGCCACATGACTCAGAAGCGAGGCGCTGAAACCAGACATCGCTGCCCATTTCGGCAATACTTGTCAGCAGGCCTCCCTTGGGTGTGAAGAGGCTGGAGGGCCAAGTGCTGACCTGAGCATCTTGTTTCCTCCCTTGGTCTTGGCCTTCAGGCTCAGGCGTCTCCACCTGCAGCCCTAGGCTCTTTTTATCTCTTCTTTTAAAATTTCAGTGTGTATGTTCATTGCACATGATGCCATATTATACAGGGACATTTTCATAGACTGATGTTTGCTGAACATATTTCCTCCTGTATCCCCATCTCTCTCCTGTGAGCCCCCTCCGTCTCCCTTGACAACTTTGTTTCTCCTTTCATGATATACATACATATATACACACATACAAACATACATACTTACCTTTTATGTGTTTATATAAAGCCTAGGAGCCACCCATGAGAGAAAACATTCGCTATTTATCTCTTCTGAAACTCAGCTAATTCCCTTAATATGATTATGTCCAGTTACGTCCATTTTCCTGAAGATGAAAGAAATAACTACATCCCTTCTTCATGGCTGAAATAATTCCCCTGTGTCTCTATAATAATTTTCTTCACCCACCCCTCTGTCTTTGGTTATTTGGGATCCACTCTACAGCTCAGCTTTGGTGAACAGTGACGCCGAGGACACTAAAGATCCTGGTTCTTGTCCAGGGTGTGTGGCTTTGTGACTCAGGATGGGGCACTCACTGCACGGGACAGGGATACACGTCAGTTAGAAGAAGATGCGATGGCCGAGGCCGCAGCTGTCTGGCCCTCAGCCCATCTCTCCAGGACTCACACACCACGAGTGGGCTCTTCGCTTCGGAACTTCACTTTCCCCTGTTGTGTCAAATCAGAAGCGGGGTACGACACCTTCACCCCAACTCTGAGAAATAAGTTACATGGGAACAAGTTTTTCCTGCAGGCCTTCCCACGGACGGGGAAGTCCAGGGGAATGAGTGGGAGAAAGGCAGGAAGTGGGATCAGGAGCCAGCAGACCTGGCGCGCTCGACACTAGAGGCTTAACATCAAATGCAGGGAGAAATCCATTTCCACGGCTCTATTGGCCATCTCGGACGCCTCATTTCAAAGGGAAAGATTTGAATTCAGAGGCATTGCACTCCCTTTGTTCTCGTGCCCTCCAGCCTTTGGTGCCAGTGTGGACGGTACCACAGGGAGCGGGTGAGATCAAACCCCCTCTCCGCTCCACTACCTGCCCCCAGAGCTGGCCCTTGGCGTGCCTAATGAAATCAGCTTGGCTATAGGTTGACAATGCCCTGTCAATTATAATCATTTATCTTGGCAAGCGGAGTGTCTGAACACTTGAAAGAGCAGGGGTTCAGCAGACCCAGCAAAACCCGAATAAAATTATACTGCATGGTAATCAGAGCGCGAGTATATTGCTCACATAAAATTTTACTTCAACTGTCAGAAGGGCCGATATGATCTTACGTCTCATTTTCTGCCTCTAGGCTGTCCGTGGTTCCATTTGGACAGGGATGTAGGGGTGATTTTCACAGACCCCTGTGTGAGTGGAGGGGGAGGAAAGCTGCCTGGAGCACAGGCGTGCTCATGGAATTTGTTATTGCTGTTTGTTGGGGAGGGGGGCATCTCCCCTAAATCAGGGCGATGCAGGCAGGGGGCTCCACTTTCTGACTGTGTGAGATCAGACAAATGGCTCCCTCTGGCTGGGTCTCATCACAACTCTTAGATTATGAAGGGCAGAGAAAATGCCTCCCATAGCCAGCTACTGAGGTAGGCCCACATGGTCTTGTTTCAGATCCCCATGCAGCGTTACTGTGAGTCCTGATGGGAACCAGCTGTGTGCACCCAGAGCCTGCTCCTGCCATCCTCTCTGATGGAAAGACAGGGGAACAAGAAACCCAGGCCACTGTAAGGACCAGCAGCAGGAACCAGGGTGCTGTATCCTTGCATGGGGTCTGGGCAGGAGATCAGGACCCTAGCTGTTGTCATTACCAGGAGCAGTCCCTCTGAGGGGCTCTGGGCCACAGTCCACAGCCTTCAGGAGATCCTGCCCCAGCCTGAGGTATAGGGGTACTAGGAGAGGGGCAGGGCCCTCGACATGGTGGAACTTGTAACTGAAGAAGAAACCTGGAAGATGGAAGCTGTGGTTCTCAAAAGCCTGAATGGACACCAGGGACCATGGTGGACAGGGCCCACCCCTTCAAAGCTAGGATGTCACCCATTTCTCCTCCACTTCCTGTCTGGAAAAGGAAACCGGAAACCGGAAACCGGAAACCGGAAACTGGAAACCGTAATCCATAAGTCATTTTCTAGAAAGAGCCCTTGGAGGAGAGTGCTGGCAGTTCTCAGGAGTGGGTGGCTCTCTCCACAGTGGGAAGAAAGCCTGAGTGCCCTCTGTATTCCCTTGCCTACAGAGCATGGCCCCTTGAACACACACAGGCTTGCCATACCTGTCTGTGGGCCTTCCACTGCACCCAACTCAGACATTTAAGAGTATGTGTAAAGAACTGAAACTCATCTGTGGCAGGGCAGGGGATCCAGCCCTCCTGGGATGGTCATTCCATGGGCACCAGTACAGCTGTCAGTGCCCAGCCTGAAGCTGGCACAACCATCCTCCAAAACAAGAGCTTCTGCTCCATGTTTAGGAAGGAGGGGAGGAGGAGAGATAATTATGCACGTTGCTTAGGGCTGGGGCCTGGGATGGCAGGGCAGGTCACAGGTCAGAACCCGGGGTCGGGGTGGAGGCAGACAGGGCCTGAACTTCTGAAGAAACCCAGCCAAGGATGCGTTCTCATTAGGCCTTGTCCTGGGCTGCCTCGTCTCTGTCACCCTGTCTCTTCCCCATTTCCATGTGACAGGAGGGGAGATGAGCACCTGTATTTCTCGGTGGTGGTGGTGGGGAACTGAGGCTAGTGAAGGCCATGGATACATTCAGCTCTTCCTGATGTACAAAGCCCAGGCTCTGGGAGGTTAGGGAACCGTGTCAGTAGGGCTACAGAGCGGAAGTCGGGGCCACTGTGGCCAGCTGCTTTAGACAGGGGCTCTATGGGGCTGGGGCCTTGGCCTGCTCAGCCTTGCTGGGTTTCTTTGCTCCTATTTTTGCCCACCTAGGTCCCTGGTAACAGAACCTGGTAATGATGTGGTGGTGGAACTACTTAGCCTTGCTCTCTTCCCAGCTGGAGCCCCAGGGAGTAGGTCTGGCCCTGTATCTTCGGCCCTGAAGGAAGTGTCCCATTATGGTATGGTATGATTATGGTTACAATAACTCCTGACTCACAGGGCCACTGCAGTGGTGAACAGAGGTGCTGTTTGGTGAGAAAGGAGAACCGCTCTTACAATAAGGACGCCCAGAGAACTCAGTCCTTTGCCCAAAGCCACACAGTACTCTGGGAGGCTAGACCAGTTATAGCTCACTCTGGCCCAATTATCTCCTCTTTCCTTTCTCTGTCCCAAGTCTGGCAGCAGCTACTCTCTGAGATCTTCCTTGTAGCTTTTCCTTTCTCTGATTCACGTAACACAAGTGTACACCATAGTTAAAAATGGATCACAAAGCACCACAAAGGAGTAAAAGTATCACGAAGGTCCCGAGAGTCCCGTGTGTCCTGTGTGTCCTACAGCCAGGGGAGAGAACGCAGATGCCCTGTGGGAACAGGATCCTCTGAGCGGTGAGCTGGGAGGCCCAGCGTTGGTGCCCAGGCTCCCCTGAGACCACAGGAAGCTGTCTGAGGACAGGGACCTGTGATGTGGGGTCAGGCAACGAGGAAGTGGTGTCACTCATACAGGCCACTGTGCGGGCTTTGGTGCAAGTCCGTATGCTAATATTTTCCACATCTTTTCTCTCCTTTCCTCCTTTTCTCCCTTACATCTCCTTTTATTCCTTATATCGCAGACATATGCCGTATATCTTGTTAGAGATGTGACCACTTGAGGGGCTCAAAGACATTGGGGTCCTTGGTTGATTTTGCCTCTGACTCCCCGGACTCTGCCTTCCAGTATAGTCTTCCAGACTCTGGCTTTTCCAGAGAGCAGCCTAAGCTTCTTTCTCTGAATTGCTTGGAGTTGTCCACAGGATGGGGCGGACCCAGCTGGGTGTGTGTACAGGAGGCTCATGTGTAATTAGCGACATGCCTTTCCCACCGTTCCTTATGCTGCATGGCTTCTCCTTGGGAGCTGTTCCCAAGTAGGTGGAAGGGAGACCTATCCTGAGGCCAGGAGACTCAGGTGCAGAGGACTTGGACAGAGCACTTCACTACTCTTGACCGGCGGAGGTAGAAATTGAGCAAACTTGAAGCAGCCAAATTCCAACAACCTACACGATCCTCTTCTTGTTCTTTTCTGGGCCCTTTGTGGTAAGTGTCTGTGACCTCTATGTCAGCCCTTCTGAGGGTCTTGCTATTTGAGGGTATTTGTGGACACCTGGGATTGCATTGGTGGGGCCACAGTGGGATTTGCAGCTTGCCTTAGCTTGGCTGCCTCTGACACCATGTAGCACTTGCTGAGTGTGGGCTCTGTCCCGGGAGCCTGTGGACCCACAGAACCCTACAGCACCGATGGGGAGGGGTTCATTTCCAGAGTGGGAAACCCAGGCAATGAGAGCTCAAGGACACCCCCCCAAAATCAGAATCTGTGCCCATAACCCAGATAGTACCTCTAGCATGTGGATCTGTGATCTGAGTTAGAATTAAAGCCAGCCATGTGCAGGACGAGGAGAAAGTCCAGCTGAGAGCAAGTGGTTTTGACATGTTATTGCTCTCTTCACTGCTGTTCCTGCTGGCCTAGTGACACCTGTCCTCTTTACTTCCTTCCAGTCCCCAGCACAGCAGGAACTGCTTTTGGTCATGGACGTTGAGAGCAAGTGGAGGTTATTTGGAGGTACTTAGTGGGTGATACTCTTCTGGGCTCTGTGAGCTACTAGGGTGAGTACAGGGCATCATGGGAAGGTTGAGTCAGGCATATACTCTCTGTGACTCATTTGACTGTAGTCATATGCTGTAGTAGGTTGCTGAGTAGGTCCGGAGGAAACTGTTCACACTATCCCATTTTGATGCTATCTAAACAAAAGAGTAGATTTGACTATGAACTTTGTAGCTTTGTAGCTTTGTAGCCAAATGTATGGCGTGCTCCCTTCGGGGGGTAGGGTTGATAGAATGATTGCTTAACATGTGTGAAGCCCTGTATAAACCAGGCATATAAAAAGCATTCTCCTGGAGGTTGGAGAGCCAGAAGTTTAAGCTCATTCTTAGAGCCACACACAGTTAAAAGCCACCTTAGGATATGCAAGACCCTGGCACAAAACCAGACAAACAGATCAGCAAACAAATGGACCTTTGGACTATTCGGCTATGACAAACAAGAAACTCCTGTTACTGTTTAAAACATGGACATCACGTCACCTACTCTAAGGCACATTGAGACAGGTGCTACGTGCAACCTTACTTCACATATGGACTTGAAGTGTTCATTGCGCAGAAGTTGGGAGTGAATGGTGACCATCAGAGGCCAGAGAGAAACAGGTCAGGGGTACCATGGTCAGGTGGGAGAGACCTGTGATCACACAGGAGGATAAACAGAATTACCATCACACATCACTCTTCAAAAAGCTAGAGCAAAGGGTCTTGACAATTTCACCACAAAAAAACAGTCAAGGTGAGGAGGCAGGCACGCATGGTTTGCCTTGAACATTATGCAATCTGTCACAATATAATAGGGTACCCATTCATATGTAGAATTTTTTGTTTTCATGAATTAGTTAAAATGGATTTACATTTTAAAAGTTCTTAGACTTCACCCACATTCATTCTGCACATCCTGTGACATCGCAATGTCCTTCTGTGCTGGCACACGTAGTGCTCGCAGATGATGGAGCCCTTGTTTGACCGTTGTGCCAAAGTGAGACAAACTTGGTGTAAATATTTTGGTTTTTTTTTTTTACATGTCTTTGTTATTGACACGTGGGGGTCAGATGACAACTTGCAGGAGTCAGTTTTCTCCTCCCACTACGTGCACCATGGGGCTCGAACTCAGGTCTTCAGGCTTGGTAGAAAGTGCCTTTGTGGAGTGAGCCATCTTGCCAGCCCAAACTGTAGATTGTTGGATTTGGGATAATGGGACTACAGATCCCTGTGGTGGGGAGTTCTACTCCAAGAGCGTTCCCTTTGTTGTAGTTATTTTACCAGAATGGTCTAATAATGTATATTCTAACCAGCTGGCAATCAATCAAGACACAGACACCTGTTATATTATAAAATAGCCTTAGTTAACCTGGGGTAAGGCAGATATTAATTCCCTAAACTACTTCCCATAGTGGGGTAGGTATCCCCCTGTCATCTGCTTCTAATAATTTCTATCAAGCTACCTCCCATCCATAATCTCATATACTTGCTAATGTTCTTCATCTGGGCCAAATCCTCCATCCATGCCAGTCACGTGCTTCTCTTCCACCTAACCCATGGTAGCCTTCCTTCTTCTCCTTGCCTCCCCAAGCCCTGGAACCTTAGCCACACCTATCCCATTTGCCCTGCCTTGGTGTGATAGCCTTTTATTGGTCAAACAGGTTAGGCTCTTAGGCAAGGTACGGGTGGGTCAGAGAGAGGGCAAGCGGTAATTAGCATCAAAATACATTAGGCCAATCCTCTATAATAAATGTCACCATCAGCTCTGGAGTGTGTGGTGGAACTCAGCTGGTGGAGGGCTGTGGGGAAGGGAAAATGGTGTGGCTTACACATCCCTGGTGCCTCAAAGCCGCCCTGTGCTTACTTCCACTCTGAGTCCTAAGAGTTGGGGTGGCCTTCCATGATACAGTTTCAGAAACAGACGCAGAGGGGACTCCAACTTGTTCAGGGTCACACAGCATGATGGAAGGAAGGGGTCAGCATTCACATCTGCCCAAAATTGGGATTGTATTTGATACAAAGATGGGGGCATGGGCATTAGCCTGGGAAGAACGGAATCACTGGTTTTGGCTCCCAAAGCTCCATGTCTGGGGAGTCTGTAGGCAGAATATCTGCTCACAGAAGACACACATGCCAGAGTGCAGAGGACTGCCTTCCCCAGACACCCAGCTCTCATCTTCACAATTTCCTGTTGATTTTATGAAAATATTTACTTTGTAATCCTATATCAAATGAAGTGTACATTGCCATGGCAACCACCAACCACAAGCACCTCGCTAATGACTTTTGATCTAATTTTATGCTTGTGAGAACTGCTATAGGATGCCCTCTCCATCCCCTCTTCACCTTGTCTCCACATGAAAAAACAACAGCCCTTCGAGGCCCAGGTCCCCTTCTTCAATATGTCACCCTATCTGCAGTCCAATTCCCTTGATTGACTCATAGTGTCCTTTCTCCTAACCTTCAGTCAAGCCCTTTGGATCCTCAAGATTCATTTATTTATTTGTCTAAGCACATATTTATCCATACCTGCACCTGCCCACTCATCTGTCCACCCACCCACCTGTCCACTTGTCCACACATTTATCCAAGTACTGTCTGTCCATTATCCATCTATCTATGTATCTATCTATTATCTATCTATCTATCTATCTATCTATCTATCTATCTATCTATCTATGAATCTATCTATGTATTTATCTATCTATCTATCTATCTATCTATCTATCTATCTATCTATCTATGTATCTATGTATATGTATGTATGTATGTATGTATGTATGTATGTATGTATCTATCTATCTATCTATCTATCTATCATTTATCCATCCATGCATTTACTTACTGTCTTAGTTACTATTCCATTGCTGTGAAGAGACACTATGACCACGGCAGCTCTTAAAAACGAAATTATTTAATTGGTTCTGGCTTACAGTTTAAGAGGTTTAGTCCATTATTATCAGGGCAGGGAGCATAGTGTCACATAGACAGACCTGGTACTAGAGAATTAGCTGAGAGTTCTACTCCTGGATCCACAGGCAGCAGGAAGAAGAGAGACTCTGGGCTTGGAATGGCCTTTTTGAAACCTAAAAGCCAACCCCGCAGTGGCATACTTCCTCCAACAAGGCCTTACCTCCTAATACTTTCAAATAGTGCTGCACCCTGGTGACCGAGTATTCAAATCTATGAGCCCATGGGGCCATTCTCATTCAAACAACCACACTTACCAAGCTATTCATCCATCTACCCATCCATCTACCCTCCCACCCATCCATCCATCCAGTTACTCACCCACACATCTATCAATCCACCCACCCACCTGCCCATCAATCCATCTGCCCATCCACCCACCCACCCACCCATCCACTCACCCACCCATCCACCCATCCACTCCCCACCCATCCATCTGCCCACTCACCCATCTGCCCATCCACCCACCCATCCACCCACCTACCCACCACCCATCCACCAAACCACCCATGCACCAACCCACCCACTCATCCACCCATCCACTCACCCACCCACCCATCTACCCACCCACCCATCTACCCACCCACCCATCTGCCCATCCACCCATCCATCCTCCCACCCACCCACTCACCCACTCACTCACCCACCCACTCATCCACCCACCCACACCTCCATCCACCCACCTATCCATCCATTCACCTACCCTCCCATCCTCCCATCCACCCATCCGCCCACTCACCCACTCACCCCCCATCCACCCCCCCATTCTCCCACCCATCCATTCTCCCACCTGCCCACCCATCCACCCATCCATCCTCCCACCCACCCACCCACCCATCCACCCATCCATCCACCTACCCACCCACCCATTCACCCACTCCTCTGTCCACCCACCTATCCATCCACTCACCCACCCACCCATCCGCCCATCTGCCCACTCACCCACCCACTCACTCCCCCATCCACCCACCCATCCACCCACCCATTGGACACGAGCTTGTGAGCACATAGTCTGTTCTAGGCCTTCTGTATGGTGCAGAGAGCATCATCATGATCATGATCACCCTGCTCAGTCCCACTCTCAGTGGCTTAGGGCCTGATTGTAGAAACACTGGTCCAAGCAAAGCATCTAGAATCTGAGCAAGGTGGGGCTGTAACAGGGCATGGCACAGAGGAGAAAGCAGCTAGCCCCATTTGAGGATCTTGGGAAAGGCCCTAGATATGAGAGGCAGCTGAGCTGACACTATGAGATGAGGAAATTCTTGTAGGACAGTCTGAGTGAGTGATGGTCCACAGGCCTGATGTTGGCTTTATGATACTTTTGTGTAGATTATAAAAAAGTCACTTTTTTTTTCTGAGAACAACATATGCAACACTACTTGTTTGCCCTTGTGGTCACTCCCTCTCCTCTGTTATCCCTAAGCACTTGTCCCAACTTCTTTGTGGCCGTGCTCAAAGGGTCCACATTCCCTCTGTGCTAGTTCTTGCCTGCTAGATGGTGCCTCAGCCCCAAGGACACGAGTGTTACTGTGCACCACTCAAATACCATATGAGAAGACCTGAAGAATTTTGGAATATTTTTAACACCAGAGAAGTTCATATAACATATGGCGGCTTCTCAATTCCAAGCCAAGAACTTGTTACTTCAGAAACATCTGGGGAGAATTTTAAAAGATACACATATAGTCCCTACCATTGCAGATAGGGTTCAAGTGGGTACCTGGCAGGGTCACATGTTCTTAAACAGAGTCAGTGGGGCTGTTACATCTGTAGGCCTCTCAGGTGGTAAGCAAGGCAGGTGACGGAGACAAGGCAGGTGCTACTGTGATCTTGGGTTTAAGTCAGGAGACCCATGGCGAGGGTGACATACATAGTTATCCAACCAGGGGGCAGAATCTAGGGTACAAGGTTTACGTGCTGTGTGATCCCAAGATGGTGGAGCCTGGGAGACCTAGAGACACTGATTCAGGATGGTCCCATTGTCACCACCTTCAGCCTGCCCAACATAGAGTGGGGAAGCAAGGAGGTTCCACTGGCTCTTGCAAGGTTCTGATGATTCCAAGCTCCTAATGACAGTCCAGGAGATCAGGACCAGTGCCATCAAGTTCATCCCCAGATCACTCCGAGCTTTAAGGGGCTCCCCTTTTGCGTGGTGTCTGATCTTAATGCCCTTGAGAGGACTAACACCTGGGATAGGAGAACTCACGCCCAGGACAGCTCGCAATAGTTAGAGACACATTTTGATTCTCACAGATAGGTGGTTGGGTGTGAGAGGCGGTACCATAATCCAATGGGCTAGGGACCAGGGCAGTGGCTACAGCATCACCTTTTCTAAGGGCTCACAGTGTTGAGACTCAGAGCTATTTTATGCTGGCTTCCCTCCTGACCCTGGTCTCTAAAGCACGGGCATACAAGGTATTCCTTCGTCACTGTTGCCTCTACTAATTTTCCAGCCTCCGATTTCTCCATTCCCCTTGAGTGGTCCTAGCCAGCCTTTCCTGGCAACTCTTGCTCCTGATTCAGGCTGCAGGAATCCTCAGACCAGGAGGCCTGCTCTAGACTGCGGAAGTCCTTGCTCCCTGTAGGGTGAGAGGCCCTACCGGGGCCCATTTGTCATCCTGGGCTGTGACCTGTGCTCATCTTGTGATTTCTTCGTCTCATAAATGGCTGTATGAGGTGGCTTGCTTCAGGGTTGAAGGCAGTGACAGGAGATAAGTGACATGGGGGAATTCGGTTAATTAGTTAGTTCTTGGTGTGACTGCCGGCTTGCCACTGCCCTGGGTTGAGGCTGGAGGCCTGGCACCTCTTTCTTATCCATTTTCCCACACGTGCAAGCAGAGCCAGCAGGTCAGAGGAGACCTGGGTGGGATTAGGAGGTGGGGACGGAGCGCATGAACACACTTACCATGTGCTCAGCCCGCAGCACAGGGCCTCTGGCCTCCTGGGTGGGGTAGTGGGGATCAGACCTGCCACACTTTAATTCGGAACCAGTGCCTCAGGGGGAATTTGTCAGCTTGCTTTGTACAAATAACTTGCCTTCCTGGACAGCTGTCAGAGAGAGTCCTGGAGAAGCCTCTGGGCCCCTCCTCTGCTGAGGAGGCAGGGTGAGGAGGGCTGGGCAGCAAGCCAGGCCCTGCACACAGGGGCCCTTCTTTCCTGGAGCCACCAGGAAGACCAGCTCGTGGAAGCTCCCTCAGATACAGGAGCAAACCAAGACAGAAGATGTACCGTAGAACACCCCAGCCTGGGGCCGGGCCAGGTTTGCATCCTGTCTCCTGTCCCTTTGTCCATGGTGGCTTTGACTGGGTGTAGGGACACACACCTAGTTTATAGTCTGAATCCAGTAAGCGCCCAACTAAAATGACTACAAATCTGGGTAGACGGCTTGTGAAGAAAAGTGCTTGCCTTGCTAGTGTGAGGGCCTGAGTAAAATTCTTTCCCAGAAGCCCTATACGCATCTAAGGATAGTGATATGTGGTTTTTTTTTTAAATTTTTTTTTGTTTGTTTTGTTTTTCAAGACACAATTTCTCTGTGTAATAGTTCTGGCTTTCCTGTATTCGCTTTGTAGACCAGGCTGGCCTCGAACTCACAGAGATCCGCTTGCCTCTGCTACCCGAGTGCTGGGATTAAAGGCGTGCTCCACCACGCCTGGCCTGCGCTGTGTGTTTTTGACTCCAGCAGTGGTGAGTGGAGATAGGTGGTCCTGGCTCTCAGTGGTCATAGCCGGCCTAGTCAACTTCCTGAGGTTCCAGGCCAGGAGAGACGCTCTCTCAAAGTAAAGGTGGACGATGCCTGGGGAGGGAGCGTGTGGATACTTGAGATTGTCTGTTGACCCTACATGTATGACTGTACATGTGCGTGCATGTGCGTGCGTGCGTGTGTGCGTGCACACACACACACACACACACACACACACACACACACACACACACGGGCGGGGTTGTGGGGGGGAGGAGACTTTTAAAGATGGAGATTGAAGTTGAGGGGGAGCAAACGGATAAAAGACAAAGAATGTGGAGGAGGATGATGATGATGATGATGATGATGATGATGATGATGATAATGATAAGAAAAAATTATGATCACAACCCCCACGAGATGGCAAGACTTGGGACATTCTTTTCCTTGTACTTCCTTTTAGGGGTTCTATTGGAAGAGGCATAGCCCATCGCCCTTTCCATCCTCCGTCGCTGGGGAGAGCAGCAGTTGCTCACCTAGGGCTGGAACAACACTCAGAACAAAGGCAGTAGAATGGCCTGGAGGACCTCACTGGCCCAGGGTGGGGTCTGGCCATCTTCCCTGGACCCTTGTTCAATTCATGTCTGGCGTGGGGGGAGTTTGGGGGTCCTGCTGTCTGCTGGGCAGGGCATTGAGGACATCAAATAATAGATGGTGAGGTTGGCTCCTTGAGCACATTCCTGCCTCCTTTGTTCCAGCCTGAGGCTGTGTTTTCCATAATGAGGCCTATTTGTGTTGCCTTTGAGTCGGGACACTGTTTTACAAAAACAGAAAAAAAAATGAGGGCTTCATTGGGTGTTTGGGTCCTTTGCTTCTGTGGCTCAGTTTCCTGTCTGTAAACTGGGTAGTGTAAGAAACATCAGAAGCACACAGCATGTAGGGGCCAGCTGGGAAGGGCAGCCCTCGTTAGGGCACTGCTGGACAAACACCGCTCTAGCCTGAAGGCCGTGGGTACCATCCTGTCTCTGTGGTCCCCCGACCCCCGTGGCTGTGGTCCTCTGAGTGGGGAGCTCCTGTACACTGCACGCCTGTGTGTCATAGCCCTGCAGCACAGTTTCAGAGAGTTTTTCTACATAGCACTAGAATAAATCTCAGCCCATCCTGGGCACAGAACACCCACTAGGCTGTTTGTGTCCATCAGGAGCAGGCAAGAGAGTGCTTGGCCCAGGGCCGAGGAGCCTTCAGAAGCAGCAAAGAATGCTGGCACATGCAGACAGGGTGACTGTCCGTCGGCCCCACCCACTGTTCTCTGCCTGGGGTACTTGGCAGCCCAAGCCAACCACAAGACAAGTTTTATCATCTGTTAAACCTGTCGTTTGGAAACAAAAATGACTTCAATAAAATATTTCAACAATTATAGTCCGTTTTAATGAGGTGTGTACCACATAATTACAGATTTAAAAAAAATGTATAGAGTTTCAAAATCCAGCACCATGGCCTGTGGAGTTAGCTCTCCTCCCCTTGGGATTTCCAGCTGCAGTCTCCACCTGAGGGGACATGGCATACCTGTGGAGGCCTCCCTCCCTTCCCCAGCATGACTCGGCCCAGACAGCCTTTCTTTCCACTTCTGCCTGGACTCCCAGAATCCTCGAGGCAGCTGTGAAACTCCCTAGATAGGAGGGGCCTGAGGCAGGGGCAGCCTGAAAGGCAGGGCAATTTCCTCTCTGTACTTTACTCATTTTTTTGGCGGGGGGGGGGGGGGGGGGGGGAGGGAGGGGAGTACGCGTACATGGTGTACATGAATATGTGTGCATGCGCATTACCACAAAATTGGTGTTGAGTGTCTTTCATTTGCTTTCCACTATAGTTGTCAAGGCAAGGTGTCTCACTGAATTTAGAGCTTGACAATTCCTGATAACCTAACTAACCAGCTTGCCCCACAGTCTCTGGTATCCGGCACCTTCCCGAGTGCTGTGATTACATGGGCAGCCACAGCAGCTTTTATGTGGGTTCTGGGGACCCAACTCTGATTCTCCTGTTTATGTAACAAACAGTTTGTGTACTTATAGAGCTGCTTCCCAGCCCCTCAGTTGCTTTCTTATTTTTATTATTTGTTAAGCCAGGGAAATAGAACTTTCTAAAAAATGTTTGGAAGAGAACTCACTTTTATTTTTGTATTTTCTGCAACATGTTTTCTCTATTGAATTGATCCATAGAATAGGTTGTTTGTGCTTACGGGCCAACACGTGATGACTCAGTGCACCATGCACCATGCAGTGTTTGAGTTGGGTTAAAAACACACATCTCCTCACACCTGTCATTTCTTTGTGATACGAACATTGGACATCACCCAGATTTTCACGTCTAGATTTTTGACAGTGCAAGAAGCCTCCTCACGCTTGGAAGGCAAGACACTAACTGACCAGGCCACCTCCCCAGCCCTGTTGCCCACCTTTTTCAGTTTGACCTCCTTTTCTGATGTGAAGATTTTAGGACACTTCACGTGTTCTGGATATTAACTCCTTGATTAGTTTGTAGCTCGGTTCCCCATCCTGCAGACTGTCTCTCTGCACTGTTACTCTGTTGATGGTTTCCTTCTGTGCAAAGGCTTTTGAGATTGATGCCATTTTCCTTTTCAAGTGAAATTTTGAAAGAGAAACTCAATATATAGGTGTAAAGGCAGACGCTTAGAGCAAATATGGCCCAGCCCTCAACCTCCTTGGGGCACTCAGTAGCTCTGGGGAGACGGCTCACGGGGTAGAGGTGCTTGCCACCAACCTTGGTCCACTGAGTTCCATCCCTCGGACACACATAACGAAAGGAGAAAACTGACTCTTTTAAGCTGTCCTTTGACCTCTACATGTTGCGTGCGCGTGCACATGTGGATACACACCCCCACCCCTCCACATGCCATTTTAAAAAGGTAGCAGTTACGTGTGGGAAAGCCACTTCTCAGGCCTTGTTCAACTCATTGACTTATTCAGTATTTGATGAGCACCAGTTGCCAGACCTGAGCTGGCTCTGGAAAGACAGTATAGGACAAGGCTGGCCCAATCCCAGGTCTAGAGCCTCAGACTGCCTTCCCATCTTGTGGGGCATCAACAGTGGCCTGTCTACTCCCCAGCCTTCAAGTATTCCATGGAGGCTTTAGCATGACCCTGGGATGGGGCACCACGAGTCATTCACATGTGGGGTACATTCAGGTTCAGAAAGCCCCCCTCCCAGGGTCACACACCTCCTCCAAGTAGCTGTAGAACAAAGTCTAGACTTTGCAGCTGCAAGAGGCCAGCACCACCTTCACCCACTCGCCGCACATCTGGAAAACCTTCCTCTGTCCAGGTGTCAGCTCAACATTGGAGTAAGCCGTCCTTCCCACCTGCTTTACCCCTGGGAGAATTCTGCACCCTCAGGAGAGTTCTCTGTGTGGGTGCTCTCCACAAAGTAACTGCTGCGTTTGGTGCACCAGTGAATCTTGGGCTTCCCTCACTTTTTACAGCTTCTTCCTCGTGGCAGGCGCCCTCCAGCTGATTTGTGGCAGGGCCCACTCTTACTGCGTCAACTTCTCTCAAGTAGCATGCATGTACACACACCAGGGAGGGAGCTATTCTCTCATGAATGCCTGTGTGGGTGAGGGAATAAAGAAAGCCATGGGGTAACAGACAATGACGAAGGCGTTACCAAACCTATTAGTGTGATCACCCTTTCTTCATGGTGTTTCTTCCTACATATCCAATTGCCCGAGGAAAATGTTGTTCCAAAAATATCAAAGGGAAAACCGCAGAAATAAAAAATTCATAATTTTAACTCACCACTTCTATTCCAATGTGTGGCCATAGCTTTTACTAGAGTAAGTGTATTCTAATCGTTCAAATTCAGTTAGTTATAATTACTGTCTTGTCATTCATGATCATTAATCTCCTGTTATGTCTAATTTATGAAGTAAACTTTATCATAGGTGTTGGGTACTGTATAAAAAAATACATAACACTTATAATAGGGCTTGGTATTGTCTGTGGTTTCTGGCATTCGGGAGCCTGTGAAAGAAGAATGCCCAGTGGAGAGCGGGGTATGGTATGTAATGTGAGCCAATGTATCAGTGGAAAGGGCTGGTGAGTGGATAAACAGATGATGGATGGACTAACGTGAGTATGCAAATGAGAAGACCCAGACTTGTATCTGTATGCGAATCTTCCTGTGAACTGATGTTTCTCAGAGAGAGTGAGTGACTGACAGGAAGCAGAGAGACAGCAGAGAGAGAAGCAAAGGGGAGCCTGGTTGGATCACAGGCAGGCAGTGTCCGGATCACTGCTGGGCTCTTTGTAGCAAGCAAGCCAGAGAGCATCTATATCTGCATGTAGAAGTCGTGTTCTTTCCCCCAAGCCAAGGGACTGTTGCAGACAAGCAGTGGCCAATGCGTGGGAGAACTAACGTGAGCGAGGACCCTTGCTGTCTGCAGGTTCAGAATGGCTGCTGTAGGGGCCGGTGACTCATGGCTGAGGCTTTCCAGGAGGCACTGAGCTGTGTGCCTGAAGCAGCTCCCTGGTCACCAGGAGATGCCACCGCCTGCAGCAGGGCCACCTGCCTGGTGTGGGACAGGCTTGGGGGGGGGGCAGCACAGGCTGCCGGATAGCTTTCACCATCACCCCTCCAGAAGGACTCAAGCGACTTCCTGAAAACTCTATGACAAATGTTTGCCTCGAGGCTCAGGACTCTGGTGCCAAACTTCAGGCCGACAGAATAGCATGTTTCTGAGCTTTGGAGGCACAGGAGAAAGGTGGAGGGAAGAGCAAGAGGCAGAGCGAGAGGGAGGGCGAGGGAGGAAGTGGGGAGAAGAGGCCACGGTTGGAAATCATAGAGGACTGTGAACCCACAAACGGGTGCCTTCCAAGAGGCCACTGTGTTGGAAAAGAACCAAGGTCCGAGGGTTATGGGCCAGGCAGAGTCGGCTCCCTATGTCAGGGTGTGGTGCCATTAAACACTAAGCACATGCTCGCACTGCGTCTGACAGTTGTGTAGCGTTCAGTAGTGGTTATGCTAGCCACTTCTCTCACAGTGCCAGGCATGCTCAAGGGTCTGGAGACCACCTGTGAGGAAGAGGAGTGGGCCGGGGCTGTGGGAGAGCTTTAGTGGGGTATGAGAGGAGACTGACGCAGTGGCTGTCGTTGCTAGGGCTTTGCAGGCCTGGTGCATCCAGGAGACAGTTCGGGCACCTCATGTTCTGAAGGATGTGTGAACAGGAGGGCTTTGGAGGTAGATGGTTTAGGGACTGTGGTGGTGGCTGGGTAGAGGACTGAGGAGGTCTGGCTGTGGGTGGCTTCCTTGGGTAAAATCGCGGAGTCCCCTGTGGTTGACTTTGTAGGGTGAGGTACATGAGCATAGGATGACCAGAAATCACTGGCAACTGGGGTAGGGGTATTGATGCTACCACTGGCTCTCTGAGTCAGGAAACCAAGGAGGCTACTGTTGACACCAGCAAAGGGCTGCTCTGGTAAGGAAAACGAGAACCACAGAGAAGGACCCTGGGGCTTGCCTCTTCCCCCCTCTGACTAATCTCTTGGCCACAAAGATACTGCGAAGGCCTGCTGCAGCTCCTGGGGCCCGCGCTCTCTCCTCCAGGTCTGTGCCACACATACAGAAACGGATCTGCTTCCAGCTCAGTGCCTACAGGGAACAGCAAGGGAGGGTCAGGGCCAGAGCCAGGGCCTGTACTTGGCTTCAGCCTCTGCCCCCAAGGTCATCGGGTGGCCACTCCCCCAGTGGAAAGGGAGATGATGCAACTGAAGGCAACGCTGTGTCCCTGGGGCAGCTGAGGGCACTTTGTCAGGTGCCTGTGTAATAGGAGCCACTGGCCTGGCTGCCATCTGCTTTACTAATAATCGAGGGATCTGGGAGGCCCTGTTATTGCAGAATGACACTGATTACCTTTGTTCTCCTGAGAGAGGACTGCCATCCTTGGGACGGGAGGCACACACCTCTGCCCTGTTCTGCAGGTTCCATAGACCTGGGAGAGACCTTAGTTTGATGACTTCCTTCCATCCTTCCTCTCTCCCTCCTCCTTTTCTCCCACCTTCCCTTCTTCCCTCTCTCCTGCCCTCCTTCCCTTCCTTGCTCTCTCCCTTCCTTCCTTTCTCCCTCTCTCCCTTCCTTGTTTGATTCCTTTTCTCCCTCATTCACCTGCATAGCAGCCAGCCCCACCCAAGCTGGGATGGGCAGGGCTTTGAGACTGTAGGCAGAGCTACAGTGACCCAGGGAAGTCCAGCTGTGCTCTGAATAAGGCATACAACTTGCGACCAGTGTGTGTGTGTGTGGGGGGGGATGAGTCTGTGTTTCCTTCTCGATAAACGGCACTGCCAATGCTGTACAGCAGAGAGGTCTTGGAGGTAGAGAGCGAGGGAGAGGTTGCTGCCAGTGTTTCCAGCTATCAAGAAAGAATTCAGAGCTGAGTCAAAGCAGGGCATCGAGGGGACATTTACCATGGGGGTGGGGCCACACTCAGCTGGCAGTGTGGGCTTCTTGTGTTGCACTGAGGACACCTGCCAGCTTTGTTTTATGGGCCGACTTTAATGAAGGCGAGGGTTATTTATGAGTTATGGTGAGGGATTCCACAAATGGGCCAGGATTTCTCAAACACTGTTTCCTTCCCATTTCTGTCCTTTGGGGGTTTTCCAGATGTGTCATGGCATGATGGGAGCGGGCAATTTTGCAAGGGTGGCAATTTTGCAAGGGTGACAATTTGGAGATGCTGGTACAGTGAAGCAGAGGACAGTTAGTCCCAGCAGGTGGGCGTGGTCTGTGTCTGCTCTTGGAGTAGTCACGTGGTATTCTGCTGGGAATTGTCCACCAATACCTGTCTAACCTTCCTCAGTAAGAACAGTGGGTGGGCTTTAGAGGACTCTGGGTAGCCAGGGAGGTTGCATGCCCTAGCAGTGTCTGATGTGCTCATGCCCAGCAGAGGGCCAGATGCTTGACAGGGTATAGCTGAACCATCTCGGAAGCTCCATGAGGGAGGAATAATGGGGGAGTGGTATCAGAGTACGGACACATTCTCACTGCCTTGGAAAAGCAGGCACAGATTCAAGAGACATGCTTGCAACTGTAACAGAACATTAGTCTAGAACCTTCTGGAATCTAGATAGAGGGAGAGGCAGAGCTTAAGGAGGGCTACTGTGAGGTGTCTCTTTGACCACCTGACTGAGGAATAGTCCAGTGTCCTCTAGTTCTGCCAGAAATCAGGCTCTGGATGAGTGTGTTACGGCTGAACCATACCTCTTACCCTTCCTCCTCATCTTTTAAAGCATACTTCTTCTTTGGAGGAGTTCATACCTAGTGATGGAGCCTGAAAAATTCTCTTCAGGAGTTCCATGACAGATGAGAGCAGGGAGCAGAAAGGAAAAGGGCAGGGTGATGAGCTGAGCAGAGCCTGCTCTGGAACCCCAAGGTCTTGGGGGAGAGAGCCCCCGATGTCCTATTCACTTTGCAGATAGCAATGCTGATAAGTCACTCACTTCACGGACCATGGACCAGTTTCCTCCTGTGTAAGCTACAGCAGCCATGGCTCCCTCACTGCAGCTGGGAGGTCCGAGGACCCAAGAGAGGCTTTGTCGGCTCCAAAGTCTGTCTAAATCCTGGCCGCTATGAGAGGTATTTGTAAATCTACTAAGTGCCTAATGATTGTGGACTGTTATTATTATTATCATTATTATTACTGCTGCCGTGTTACAATTTCATCCCCGGGGCTGTTCTACTTTCTGGAGAACTGTACGGCACCACCCGCTGCAGCCAGCAGTAATTATCTAGAGGCTTGTAACCACAGTGCATTCTTAGCTCTCTCTAGTGAAATACCAGACCCAGGGCAGATCCGATGTTAGCCCACCCTTGAGAGTGGGGGCTGCACAGCCTTCATACAGAGCTTCACTCCTTTCAGGCGCTGTGTGCAGAGATGGCCACCACCCCGTAGTGCAGACATGTTGACCTCCCCATTCCTGTCCCCACCCCCAACAGTGTGGCTGAGACAGGTCCAAAGCTAAGCAGGGTGGAGCTGGGACAGGTAATCCAGAGGTGGGAGGGACTTGAACTTGGTTGAGTTACTGTATTTTTTTCGGGCTATAAGACGCTCCTGACCATAAGACCCACCCAGAATTTAGAGCAGCAAAACAAGAAAAACAGTAAAAACAGCAATAACAGCCATAAGGTGCACCCTAACTCCCCCCTTTTGGGAGTGCTATAAGATGCTCTCACCCCCAAAGGGTGGAGGAATTAGAGTACGCCTTATGGTATGGTAATATGGTAATACAGCCAGTCATATTCATCCATGGCGGGGTGGGGGAGGGGCAGATCTGAGCACACCTCACACCACAATGGGACGAGCAAGACATTAGTGGTGGATGTGCACTAGACCTAGAGATGGAAAAATATCACTTCTCTCAAAAAGTCAGACTGACCTAACTTAATACTCAGTCTCTTTCTAGTCAGTCAACAATGGGTAGGGTGGGGGCGGGATTGGTCAGCCATGGCATGTTCAGGTCTAGCCTGCTTCGTACTTTGGTAAGCAAGGTTTCTTTGGAGCACTGCCTCACTCATCCATTTATGCATTTCTTGGGGCTGTATTTTCACTACTTGTTCAAAACGTGGGTGATTTGGCTATGTAGAGCTTGCATCTCTCAGGGAAGATGTCCCCTGAGTTTATCATCACAGGCTCCCTAGTAAATGGCAGGCTGTGAGTAGACGTATAAGAGTCCCCGAGTTTCCAGGCCCCCTCTGGTGCTGGTTGGCAATGGGTATTCTCAAGATGGATGCCATGGAAAGATGGTGGGAAAAGACCCCATGCCACAGAAGGCAGGATAGAAGAGTGGTTTTGGCAAGCCAGCTTCAGAAAGGTGGGCTGAGAGGGCAGTGGTTTTGTGACTTTGGCCAAGCTGTTTTAACTTCCATATATGCTCTTTGTAATAATATATTTGGGGCATCTGCCAAGATTCTATAAATTAATTCATAAAAAAGTCACTTGGCAGTAGTGAGAAATTACAGACAATAATAAGTGTTGACAAAGGTGCCAAGCAACTGCCACCCTCATCTATTATTGGTGGGAGCATGGAACACTGTAGACATTTCAAGGAATATTTTTCAAATTTCCCCCAATGTTTGATGTGAGTTTAAAAACCAGCAATTCTCCTTCTATATATCTATGCAGAGGAAATATAGCATAGGTAATCACACCAAGACGCATGTTTGAATGCCTGTAGGAATGTCATTTCTGACACTTCTGCTGTCACTTGGCTTTATCACATCTTCCAAAGGCCAGGTTCTTAAAGATTTGGTCCCCAGAGGTGGGTGTCTTTAAATGGCAGGATCTAGTAGGATCTTTTAGGCCACTGGGAACTGTGCCCTCAGAGGACACTATGGGAAGGCGGCTCCTTCCTCTCTTTTTGTGTGCTGGCCATGTGGTGAGTGGCTTCACCATACCACACGCCCCCGCCGTGGTAAACCTTTCCTGCTGGTAAGTTGACAACCTTGGGTGTTTGTTGCTGTCATGAAAACTGACAAACACAAACTTCCTAAAAAATGAACAGATGGATGAGGGCTCTTATGAGGCGAAACACAAGGAGGTAGGAAGCCCCAATTAGGCTCCGAAGCGTGGTGAGGTTACTTGAACCAGAAGTGTCCCCCATAGGCTCATACACTTAACACCTGGCCTCCAGTTGCTGGTGGTGTTTGGGAAGGCTGTGGTTGAGTCTTGCTAGAGGAAGTAAATCTGAAGGGTGCTGAGCATTTGTAGCCTTACTTTCTGTTCCCTGTATGTAGACACAATGTGACTATCCAGCTTCCTGCTCCTGCCTGTTTACCCTGCCTTCCGCACCACCATGGAACTCTAACCCTATGGGACCATTAGCCACTCAAATGCGTTCTTTCCTAAGTTGCTTTTGGTCATGGTGTTTTATCATAGTTACCTAAAAGTAACAAATACAGGTGCTGCTCACAACCACTCCACCAAGTGAAAGAAGGCAGGCACAAAAATCCAGGAAGGGCAGGCCTTTGTAGACTACACAGAGAGACAAAAGCAGATTTGTTGGGGATGGGGTAGGAAAGTCACTGCAAATTGTCCTGCAAGGCATTGTAGGGGGTGGTAGGAAAGGCCTGAGACTAGGCTGTGATGGTCACATGACTGATGTTTTCCTAATCACCCATGAATTGTGGCTTTTATGCTGTATGAACGAAACTGTTAAGGAAAGAGCCAATGCCAGGCATCGTGCTCAGTAGACTCCGTGGCCATCAGTGGAGGTAACTGTTTGTTTTCTCTCTGATTGGGGTGGCACCATTAGGAAACCTTAAGTGTGGCCCTGGATATGGACTTGCAAGTGTTGAATATCACAGATCTGAAAGCAGCCACCTGCGTGACCTGGAGCTATAACTGGATAATCATGGCCTTTGTGAACACATGGAGTTGGTTTCTAGCTGTTCACTCATTCGTTTATGTATTGCCACTGGCTGGTTGTGTCCCTCCCCACCAGCTCCCGAGTTTATATACTGAAGGCACAATCTTCAATTTGATAGGATTTGGAGCAGAGCCTTTGGGAGGTGATGGGGTTTGGATGATATTTGGGGATGTAGCTCTACTGAGGTTTGCTGTCCTGTATGAAGGGGGTCACATCTATAAAACAGGAAGCTGGCTATTATACCAAGAACCAGCCTTGCTGCCTCTGTGATCTTGGACTTCAGCCTTCAGCGCTGTGAGAAGCCAGTATGTGTTGTGTGGGTATCCAGCACATGGCACAATGTCGAGTACTGGGCAACACTCCTAGTGAAAGCTGTGAAGCGATTCTTTGTCTAAGAGGGGGGCCCCATGGGAGTTCTTGCTTCCACATCAGCATGCCCTCAGTGTGGTCCTTGTTAAGGTCTCCTTTGGGCAGCGATGTTGATGAGACTTCAGATAGCTTCCCTGTTGTTTCTAGGAGACACGGTCTCACAGCCGACTTCCCCATCTTCTAGCTCTCACCGTCTTTCCACTCCCTCTTCTCTGTAGTTCCCTGAGACTCAGGTCCTTGAATTCTATTAGAGGTGTATTCAGTGGGGCCCGACACCACACTGTCAGCTGTTCTCCAGCAAGTGATGACTGCCAAGAAAGGGAGACTTAGCCTTCTCCAGGGATGAGTTCTAATTAACCAATTACCCAGTGGTCAGCCCTGAGATTGTACATATACAAGCAACACTAAATGGACTCAGCAGGTTGCATTTACATTTATATATTTATTATTTATTCATACATGTAACAGTAATAGTCTAAGAAAAAGAGCTCATGAGTTTGACTATGAGTAAGTCAGAGAGATGAAACAAAGGTTACAGGGATTGGACATGGGAGGGTTTGGAGAGAGGAAAGGAAAAGGAGGAAACAATGTAATTATGTTTTAACTAAAATTAAAATGTTAAGGGAAAAAGATACAGAGTGCAGGAGAATCTGGTTGGATGAAGCCAAGAGTGCTGTGGCCATGAGGTTACACTTTTGCTCTTCTAGCTAATGCCAATCTTCTATTAATGGCTGAGTTTTGAGCAGACCACTGAAGTATCTATCACATTTAACTGCCAAAGATCAGAGATGGACTCCAAAAACTAGCTTTGCCACTGGCCAGCTGTGACAGCTTCTCCCTGTGTCATCATGGTGACTAGGGTTCCTGATTGACTTCCATGACGGCCTCTGGGAACACTCGGCGAGAAGCTGACAGTGCTATTGCCACCTGCATGGGCACCAGGTGACAGGACTGTCAGGATGCCTGCATGTGGATGAAGTTTCAACAGCTCTGAGGCTGGCAGTTGGGTGGTTACCCAAAAGCTAGCCAACCCTGGGATCACAGAGGTAAGCAGAGATGCAGTTAAAAGGCCGGATGGCTGGTGGC
The DNA here is from genome assembly GCF_964271855.1 of Acomys minous. Classification (NCBI taxonomy): domain Eukaryota; kingdom Metazoa; phylum Chordata; class Mammalia; order Rodentia; family Muridae; genus Acomys; species Acomys minous. The sequence goes on from NC_140489.1 coordinate 12,134,892, forward strand.
TGGCTTCGATGGAACATTCTGGGGAGGAGGCCACACACTGGACCCAGAGTCACAAGACTGCCTCTCAGTTCTGCTACTGTCCTCTGTGTGATGGCCTCAGGCCACATCCTGTAGTTTCTGGAGCTTCGTTCTCTTCTCGGTTCAGTTTTATGTCTTTCTTCTTCTTCTTCTTCTTCTTATTCTTCATCTTCATCATCATCATCATCATCTCAACTTGGGTTTTCAGTTGGTAAAATGCTTGCCTTATACCATAGGGGCCTAAGTACCACCCCTAGAATTTATATAAAAAGCCAAAATAGGGTGCACACTTGAAACCCCATTGTAAGAGAGCCAGAGATAATCAGATCCCTGGGGCTCTTGGTCTGGTCATCCAAGCATGAGCATCAGGCCAATGAAAGGTCCTGTCTCAACCGGATAAAGGTGGGAGTTGGCAAGATGGCTCAGTAACAAAGTGTATTCTGCCAAGCTTGACAGGACACAAGCCTTCTCAGTCCTCTGAGATTCATCTTGTACTGCCCTGGATGGTGAGGCCAATAGGGACACATGTCCACCAGAAGCCACAGGATGGCATACACTCCAGAAAACTATACAGAGTGCATGGCAGACTCTGCCCCTGGGCTCCCAAGATGTGGCTGGTTGGTTTCCTTTGGGTCTCTGTCTTCAGTGGCAAAATGAACAGATGTGAAAGACGGATGCCCTTCTCAGCTCTGGGCATCCATGTTCTACGTGATCCCATGGTAAAGCTTCCGGACCCAGACTTTTGAGAGCCATAACTTCAAGAGTTAAATGGCTTAAAACTTGAAATTGTCCTTGCTGGCCTCCCCTTACTTATGTCTACATAAAGGATGCATAACTAACAACAGACGTTCCATCTGATGGTGTCTTTGTCTTGCTCATTTAGAGTTTGGCCACTCTGAGGACAGCGAGGGTCTCTCTCATCATTAAAAACATAGCCACCCAGAAGGCAATCTCATAAAGGCCCAGTTGTACTGTTGGGAAAGTCTGCTGATGAAAGGGAGCAGGTACGCTGCCCAGACAAGCCTCAAGAGTCTCAGGTTGTGTGCACATTTTGCGACAGAGACCCTGGTATCTTGGCCCATTGTATCTGATGACTCTAGGGTGCCTTTTTCCCACTCTCTTAGGGCTAAAAGGAGGGGTTGCAGGATGAGGTGATGTGGGTAGATGGTCTCATCCCAAGCTCACCTGCCCTTTGCTAGCCACCTGCCTAGGGATGCACATACCAGTCTCTGTCCCAGAGAAGCGACAATGTCGCGTCAGAAGCCTCTCATCCATCCTGGCGTCTGTGGTCACAGCTCTGGCTCAGCCTTGTGTTGCGTGGTCTCAACCAAGCTACTCTATCCCCCAGAGACCCAATTTTTTCACCTGTAAAGTTCTTGATATGAAGGAGAAAGGAAGGGAATTCATTTTCTCATTCCCTGGGTACTGTGTTGGCCGAGCACCAGGCAAGTGCCTCTCTGGTTAGTCTAGTTTAGTTTCCGTTGTAATAAACACTATTACCAAAGGTGACTTGGGGAAGAAAGGTCTCAGCTTCTATTTCATACTCTGTCACCGAGGGAAGCCAAGGCAGGAACTCAAGACAGGGACCCAGAAGCAGGAACTAGCAGAAGTAAAGACCATGGAGGAACTCTGCTGTGCTTGGCTTGCTCAGCCTGCGTTCTTATACAATGCAGACCACCTGCCCAGTGATGGCATCAAGCGTAATGGGCTGGATCCATTAATATCAATGAAGAGAATGCCCCACAGCTAATCTGATGGAGGCAGTTCCTCACTTGAGGTTTCAAATTGACAACCAACATTTGCAACCATCCTGGAATCATCTCACTGAACTCTCCAAAGGAGCATCACCCATACCTTGGAGTTCCAGGGAATAACACGGTGGTACCTGTACATGAATGTGATGTTCTCCGGAGACTTCATGGTGGGCGTGTGGGAAGATCAGAACCGCAGTGGGTGGACTCTTGGAGCATCAGAACCAAACAGAGCCTGCCACTCACAGAGCCAGAGGTGCAAATGGCAGAAGATTATTAGACTCTATCTGCTCCCCTTTGCTGCCTCAGTGGTAAATCTCTGAGACCCCACACAGATGTGCCCAGAGACGTGTCTCCAGGCAATGTTTGGCCCTGCCAAGTTGGCAGTATTCATTATCACCAAATACCCTGCATCAAAGTCAATGGACAGGGATCCCACGAGTGAGATGGGCACTGGAGCCCTTAACCTGTTTCTGAGATGATCCACATGGGAAGTGGGAGAGATGGGCAGGGGCGCCAGTTCACCTGTGACTTGGAGGCCACTCAGCCCATGCTAAATATCAAGGCAAGGTGCAATCACACCCAGCACTTCAAATGCCGACACGCACCGGAGCCTTAGTGGGGAGCATGGAACGCATTGCTGCCTGGTGGTTATAGGCTGTGACCTCAGTTTTCTTTAGGCTCCTCTGGATGGGTTCCCAGAGCCATTGTGGAAAGCATGGCCAGTCCACTCCCCACTGGGCCTGGATGACTTTGATTTGAACCATTGTGTCCAGTATAGACTTCTGTGGGTACCTCCCCAGGCTGGCTGGCTGTGGCTCTACAGTGGGAAGAAAATCACAGAGAGGAGGAGTACAAGCAGGAAGGGCCACAGCCCGCCCTGTGACCTGTGACCTGTGACCTGTGACCTGTGACCCATGACCCACCTCTTCAAGACAATGCTCTGGCTAGGTTCACTACCTCCCAGTAAAGCCACTAGGGTATGCATCCCCAAAGGTGGGATCCATTAATGAAGCTGGAGCTCTCATGATTCAGTCCTCTCTGTGATTGGAGCCACCAGGTGAGGTCCAAGGCCTTTTTGGGAGAATGCCTCACAAGGAAGTCCCATCAGCACCCCTTTCTCTGACAGCACACATAGACCAAAGGACTGTGGAAGGCCACAGGCTGTAACCACTTACCTCTCATGCAGAGCTGCAAACGTTCCCTTATTTCATGGGCAGCTCTTAAGTTTCTATCTGTCTGTGACAAAGAGCCAAATGTCTGGAATCCACATTGGTGGGGCCAAAGAGCACTGTATCAACACAGCTTGTAGGAAACCCTCTCTCTACAAAGGCTGTCTCACATCCAAGGAGACTTTGAGCCCTACCACACCAATATAAGACTCAACCTTATCTGTGATCTCCCCTCTAGGTCCCCAGGCCCCTGAGCAGGGTGGGGCTCCCGTTGGCTCTCTGGGTCGGGCCGGGACTAGTTGATGTAGCCTAGCTGCGTCCAACACTGTCTTCTCTGAGATCTCTCACTGTGCTTGTGGTGGGATTTTGAAGAGGAAAAAGAAAAAAAAGGAGGAAGAAAGAAGGAAAGAGGGAAGGAAGAAATAAAGGAATAGAGAAGGGGAGGGAGGAAATGACCAGTAAAAAGAAGAGAGGGGACATCTCCACCCCGTGCGACTCTTCCTGTGCTGTCCTCTTTGCACTTCCCTCTGTGGCCCTCACGCAGGAGTTTCCCAGGGTCTTGCTACAGCCGAGCACACACCACCATTAGGCTTCAAATGGGCTTGGAGGTCATTTTCCTTTCTTTGGTGCTTAAGCCCCGGGAGCCTCAGTTTCCCCGTGTGTAAGAGTACAATGCTAAAAGTGCACACGTCTATGTTCTCCCAAGCCTTCCGTAGGCCAACCCCCATCAACTCTGACATCGTATAGAGGAGTAAACTGAGGCTCACAGAGGTCCAAAGAAGCCGCCAGCCACACGGCAGCCATTTGAAATCAGGGCACCTAGCACCCTCAGCTTCCAGCCTCCTGTGCCTCTCTTCCGGTCTCCTCAGCCTCCTAAGTGAGATGATGAAAGGCATTGGCCTCGGGTCCTCAGGCTTTGGCTCACACAGTGGAGACTGGCTTACTGGGCTGTGGCCACCGGAAGACTCGTGAATGGTCAGTATGCATGCTGCAGTGACCTCCCGCAGGTCCAGACTCCCTGCTGCTTAGGGCTTGACTCCCCACGCCCATGACATCATCCCCCACCCTTGCCCAAGTGACTTCCATCTCTCTCAGGGCCAGGCTTACTGTGCTGGATAGTTTTCTGTCAACTTGACACAAGCTAAAGTCAGCTGAGAAGAGGGAACCTCAACTGGGAAAATTCCTGTAAGGCATTTTCTTAATTAGAGATTTATTGTGGAGGGCCCAGCCCTGAACTGATGATCTTTCTTAGGTTCTATACGAAAGCAGGCTGAGCAAGCCATGGGGAGCAAGCCAGTGAGCAGCATCCCTCCATGGCCTCTGTATCAGCTCCTGCCTCCAGGCTCCTGTCCTGCTTGAGTTCCTGTCCTGACTTCCTTCAATAATGGACTACTATGTAGAAATGTAAGCTCCTCCCCCCCACCCCCCCACAAACAAAAATCAGAAAACAAAAACAAAAACAAAAAACCCCCAACCTTTTTCTCTCCAACTTACTTTCTGGTCATGGTGTTTTGTCACAGCAGTAGTGACCTTAACTAGGACACCTGCCTTTAACATGTCCATCTCTGCTGTAGCCTGACCAGCCCACCTCCCTGCCAGGGTTCCTGACCACCTTCACTATGTAGCTCTCCACACATGGGTTGTGGGGTGGGACTCTGAGGCAGAGGGTTGGACCAGCCTGTGAGATCCCCTGCCTTTCTGTCACTTTCATACATGTTTACCCTGCTGGTTGGCTTAGCCCTTCTCCCTTCTGTTTCCCTTCCAGAACCTTCTGTCTTTTAAGAATGGAAGGAAGGGAGGGAGGAAGGAAGGAAAGAAGAAAGGAAGGAAAGAAGGAATGGAGGGAGGGAGGAAGGAAGGATAGAAGAAATGGAGGAAGGAGGGGAAGAAAGCAGGCAGGCAGGCAGGCAAGCATGCAGAAGGAAGAAGCTGAACACTGGGCTCTCTGTCCCCTGAAGGGTTGAGCAGAGCATGGTCACCTGTGGCTCAGTCTTTCCAGGGATGTGTGCTGTGGTGTCACTGACTTGGGAGGCCAGAGCCTCAGCATGCTGCAGATCTATTTCCTCTGTGGCCATTGTCCTTGGCAACTACCTGCCTACAGCCAGCGTTCCCTGCAGCCTGTGGCTGACCAGGGGCGTGCATGGGTGTTAGGCAGGCAGCTTTGACCATCCCACAGATGACTAGTCTCTCTGCCCACAAGGCTGGCCCATGGCTGGTTGTGCCCGGCTGGGTGTGGTTTGGTCAGCCAGCCCTCTCCATCCATCTCACGTTAGCAAGGGGCAGACTCGTTTCTTCTCAGGCATTCCACACTCCCAAGGCAAGCAGTGATGTGTTCCTGAGTTAAGGCAGGAGCAGGCCCGTTCCCCTCTTCTTCCCTTGTCAGGATGATGAGCTTCTGCTACATCACCAGCAGATGTGCAGTTGTCAATCAAAGACTAGGGAGGGGCATAAAACAGCTCTCATCGGAAGTCTGTGGCGCTTGCTTGAGATAGCACATTCTAGAAGCTTTTCTCTTGAGCACAATCTCCCACATTCCAGATGTATACAGCCTCTAAGCCTCCTAGCTAAAAGTCAACTTCAGAGGCCCAAACTGATGTGTGTGTGTGTGTGTGTGTGTGTGTGTGTGTGTGTGTGTGTGTGTGTACACACACACACACACACACACACACACACACATATACACATCCACACATCTAGGGTCTCATGCATTCCTGGTAGGCACACTACCATTAAGCCTTATCCCCTAGCCCATTTTATTTCTTTTATTTTGAGATAGAGTCTTATTAAGCTTAATAAAGCCATATTTTCCTAAAAAACAAAACAACAACATAGGAAGTCACGCCCTTATCTTCTTACCAGTGACATAGACTGGTTGATCCTGGGATCCTGGGATAGTTCCTCAGGATTGTTTCCTGCACTGTTCTGGACCTGGCTTCTTCTCCCTCGGCGACCTGACTGTGGACCCGCTGTGACAGAGGGCAACTGTTCCTTCATGGATGTGGTTGGCTTCTAGAAGGCTCCTGCGTCAAGCAGAGCCGCAGATGGATGATTGGCGGAGACGAGGAGTGTGTGAGTAAGCGAACCTTCCTCAGAGAGCCAGGAGCTACGAGTTGCTGGGTAAGAGGCGGGGGGGGGGGGGGGGGGAGACCACCCATGCCAGGGGACATGGACTGCCTTCCAAGAGCAGTGGAGAGCCACTGAAGATGACACTTGGGTCTCTGGGACACTGTCAGAGGGCAGCATGGAGGATAGGACAAGGCAGCTAGAGAGGGGACCGTGGCTGGACTCAGGTGAGAGGAAGTGCAGTCCAGGGGGTAGGGCAGGAGAGAGAAGGAGGGAATGTGCTCTGGGGATTGGCCCAGATGCCTTATTTTAGCTTGAAAGTGGAAGATGCAGAAGGTTTGTCCACCTGGTCACCTGGCTGGGCAATAAAGCCTTTCATTGAAACAGCATGATTCGGGGGTGGGGGGGCACATACAGGTAGTGTGGGGTGCTCATCACAGTCCTCGGAGGGTTGTGTGATTTCTCATTCTATGTCTTTCTGTCCCACCAACCTGGGATCCCCCCCCCCCACCAGAATTGTCCCTGGGAAGAGAGTATTGTTGAGATTGGTGGTCACCACAGAGAGGCTTGATTTTCCTCTGATATTTCCCTTCCCCCTGCTGTGGGCAGACTGTCTGCACATGGTATGGCCTCAGATCCCCAGGCCCTGGCCCCTCGTGACTGCTGACAGCGAGATTCTGTTCAAAGACTTTGCTTTTCCATCTGAAGAAAGTATTTCCACTTATCTCTGATCTAGACCAGATTGTCTTAATATGAAACAAAAGTCCCTTGGTGGCCCAGGGCTGATGCTTACTGGGCCATCCCCAGGCAGTGTGTGTGTGTGTGTGTGTGTGTGTGTGTGTGTGTGTGTGTGTGTGTGTGTGTTGGGGGTGCTCAAGTCTGGCCCATGTTAGTGTGCGTGTGCACGTGTGCACGTGTGTGTGCTGAGACCATTTCTCTACATGCTGTGAGTGCCTGGGGTTTTGCTGATCTGCTGCAGAGCAGATGGAAGGCATGTGAGCACCAGCTGACCACTGTTGGCAGCGAGGTGACATCGGACCCTTTGTGGTTTCAGGCCTCCCTTTTGACGCCCTAGCCCTTTCTACGTGGGAGGCCCTGCTGCGGGATGGACAAGCTCTAGATGTGGAGTCACAGCGCCTGGGTCTTTTCCAAGGTTTGACTCTTGCAAGCCGGGTGACCCTGCATAAGTCTGTTGCTCCCTTAAACTTACTCTGGCTGTGAAGAGCAGCCCAGCACCCACCTTCTCAGCAGAGTAGTTGTCTCCTTCACTGAAGGCAAAACTCGTACGAGAAGGATAGATCCCTGTTACTTTCTGTAGAGTGGGAAGTGGGGCCCGGGAACTTCTGGGCTACCTTCCAGCTGCATGTATAGGTGGTGACACGCTTAGTGAAACGACATTCCTTCTGAGACAAGGGGAGCACGATGGGCGGCTTGCTCACCATGCTGCAAGCTCACATGCCTACAGGCAGCAGGCAAGTGGAACAAAGGGACCCTGACAAATGGAAGGGGCACTGTCCTGACTGAAGTGCAGAGTTTCATTTAGCTACGGCTGACCGGGGTCACATAGGTTCCAGGCTTCCAGACGTTACCTTTGTAAGAATTTGTGCCTATAGGTACGCCTGTGTGTATAGGTGTGTGTGTGTGTGTGTGTGTGTGTGTGTGTGTGTGTGTGTGTGTGTGTAGGTCAGAGGTCAATTTCTGCTGGTGTTTCTCAGATGCTGTCTACTGTGTCCTGTGATATACATGATCTCTCACTGGCCTGGGACTCTCCAAGTAGCCTGGGTGAGCTGGTCAGTGGGTCCCAGCATATCACTGGCTGGCCAGGAAGCACCGAGATCCTCCTGCCTCTACCTCCCTAACCCTGAGGCTGGCACCTGGAGTTTTCCTGGATCCTAGGGGTTGAACTCAAATCTTCTTTCTTATGTGTCTGCCAGTCTACTGATGGAGTCAAATTCTTAGCTCTGAACTGTGATGGGTAAGGTGCCAGGTTTATGGCATTTCTACCTCTCAGGGATGGGTATAGCTTTGTGTGTCCTTGTCACATGTAGCAAGACCCTACTGATAAAACAATGGCTAGCTCTCCGGCTGTTTTCTTCTCGATGCTTTTGGATGTGGTTAGCAGTACAGATGCCCTGGCTTTTCTGCGCGGAAGAGCATTTAAGATCTGAGTATTTGCTCAGGGAACAAGTGGGTTGTCATTACGAAGCTGCCTGGGTCTGGAGTCCTACACTGCCCTGATTTTATAACCATTTGCCTTACCGACTTATAGCAGGAGCAAAGAACATGGTGGCATCTGAGTCCTAGCTAAAGCCTGGAGTCAGCAGCTGCACCTTCAACCCTGCATGTGTGGCTCTAACTCTGTCCAACTCTTTTTGATTGCGAAATGAAGCAAACAGAGGTGGCAGTAGCTGCTAGGGTTTTGACCCTTCAGTACCCAGGGTCCCACCCCTCACAAGTGGCCCATGCATGAGATGGTGGATTCTGCAGGATCTCAGGAATCCTAAGCTTCACCTGGTAGAGGCTCAGGGATCCAAGGAATGTCAAAGAGTGAGCCTAAACTGGCTGCTAACTATGTTCTGGTTACTGAGAACCATCTGCATCCCATGACTATAGGCCCAAGGGGGACACCCATCACTGATGTGTGGTTAGATAGACATGAGACATTTCTGTTTATAACACAGATCAGTGCTGCCCTTAGCCTTGGTAAGAGAAGCTTCGTCTCCCATTGGGCAACTGTAAGTTCAGAGTCACAATCCTTCAAAGTGTTGAGAGTAAGTGACTGTTGAGTGCTCAGCCCTAACCAGGTTATCTTTATCAATTTCTTCCTCTCAGGGCTCAGGGAACATCACAGGAGAGAGAAGGAAAAGAATGTAAGAGTCAGGAGATGTGGAGAATGCTGCCTTATGGACAGGACACGGCTGTGGCACTCATGGTCGCCTACACAAGATCTGCAAAGACTGGATCCATTGACATTTCATCCTAGAAAGGGGGAGGGGCTCAAAAGGCTCCATCCTTCCCCGAGAGCTATTGGCAATTAATGGTTGCTGGGGAAGAGGGAGTCATATTCTCCAGGGAAGTAGATACTGGTAAGTTGATCTGCTTCCTGCCCACGCTCATGCAGGTGACACTAGTTATACGCAGTGGTCACACATGCACATCAGTGGCGGTCCTGCTGCCTTGGAGTCAGCTGTGACTAGAACACATCGAAGGACACACCTACCACCCACAAAGGTGGCAGGGCCTCCTGGGGCCGTCACTGGGTTCTTCAGGTTTCACCCTCTCCTCTATTAAGTGATGAAGCTCTGTTTTTATACTGCTTGGCTCCAGAAGTTTCCATGGGAACCGCAGGACCATACCTCTGACCTCTTGCTCTGTGGTTGGAAAGGAGTGCGATGCAGGGGTAGTTCGCTCTGTGCTGTCTTGGAGACTTCCATAAGTATACATTCTAGTGCCTTTTTAAAATTGCCATGGAACTCGCAGGATGGCAGGCTTTCAATCAGGGGCTGAAAGCCTTCAACATCACCCCAGTGTAGTAGTGTGAAGATAGTGAGGACTGTGCATGCCTGGCTCTGCTCACTTGTATTTTAAATTTGCACCCCAAATATTTGTGTCAGCTATTCCTTCTTCAGTGTCACTGCAATGCTTCCCTCCACCCGGGCTCTTTCTCTGTCTATGTCTGTGTATGTGAATGCATTATCAGATTTGGATCCCGAGTCTTCTTTTTAACAGTTGCAAAGTTTTTGTATACATTTTAGCTTCTTTCCACGTTCCCTGGAACTGGAGTTACAGGCTGCTGTGAGCCACCACGTGGGTGCTGGGAATAGTATCTAGGCTTCCATGAGTACTCTTAACTTCTGAGCTATTTCTTAGATTTATTTATTTATTATTATGTATACAGAGCTCTGCCTGCATGTACATCTGCAGGCCCGAAGAGGGTATCAGATCACATTATAGATGGTTGTGAGCCACCATGTGGTTGCTGGGAATTGAACTCAGGACCTCTGGAAGAACAGTCAGTGCTCTTACCCACTGAGCCATCTCTCCAGCCCCTTCTGAGCTATTTCGGACTACGGTTAAAGTCTCTGAACTCTGTATGAAGCATATCTGTGTGGACTCCTTCTCCCAACCCGCCAGCCATACCCCCTGTGATACCAGGAGCACATGAGTCTGAGGTCTCACCAGCTGGTACAGGAGAAATGCTTCTAGACAAAACAAAACACACAAACCCCTCAATGCTTGCAAACACCCCTGTGAAGTATCCTCCAACAGGCACATGCCTGGAGTGCTTGGTCCCCAGATGGTGATGCTCCTGTGGGAAGTTCCGGACACCTTAGGAAGTGTGGCCTAAGTGGAGGATGAATGTCACTGGGTGGGGCTTTCTCTTCTACTACTTGAGTACCAAGGTGAAGAACTTTCCCTTCTACATGCTGCCGCCACCACAGTGCTCTGCTCAAGCACATGGGACCAAGGGCTCATGGACGAAGCCCTCTGAAACCAGAAGGCCAAATTATTTTTCCCTCCCTCAAGTTGTCCTCTTGGGTACTTTGTCACAGTACCAGAAAGACTGAGTTGACACAACCTCCCCTCAGCTCAATACAAAACAAAGCAAAAAGAAGACAGAAACACTCAACTTGTGATCAAAGCAATGACTCTTGCCCCAGCTCTGCCATCACTGTGTGGCCACCCTGACATGACTCTTGCCCTGTGACCTTTGCCATGCTGCCTTTGCTGCCTTGACTTCTTGTAGAGGCCCCATCGGACAAAAGAGGCTGCTGGGAAGATGTGTCTAGTGTGCGTGGACTCTCCCGTGGGTGGGAGGGTGTGTGGGATTGAGGTGTGTTCCCGATTCTCCCTCTTCCTCCAGTAAAGAGTGACACCCTGCTGCCACTGCTTGTCCCGTCACTGCCTGTTCCCCGAAGGACTCACATTCCCCGTACTGTGCTCAGGGGCTCTGCCAGTGTTCTGGGGCTGAAGTTGACATGCACCGACCGGGACACTCAAAACCACAGAGATCCACAAAGGCTGAAGCCAAGGTGTCTCTTAGGATGCTTCCTTCTAGAAGTTCTGAGGGAAACTCCAGCCTGCGTTTCTTCTAAGCTTCTAGCGGCCACTGGCATCCATGTTGCTTGCTTGTAGGCCCTTCATCAGTAGTGACCTTCATCAGCACATGATGTTCCCTGGATATGTGCTGAAGTGCTCCCCCCTCCCCTGCCCTGTGAGGACACTTGACAGTACCCAGGAAGAACTGGCCTGCGATCCAGAGGCTCACAGCATCAAGAAAACTTTAAGGCCACAGTCAAGCACTTTGGGTGAACAACCAGGCACCTTGTATGGATGGGTAAGGTGATATTTTCCCACCTGAAGTTGAGGAAGGTGAAAAGAAGTTCTAGGCTTATTTTCCCCTTTGTGATCTGGGCAGGTCTGTCTGACCTCATAGTGGGTTTTAGGCTTCCTTCCCGCCGTTTCTGGAAGGTAACGAGCCTCTCAGTGTCACACAGCTTGTGGGACCACATGCCACTTTGGAGCAGCCACTGACACATTTATCTCATGGCACTCTGTCTTTCAAGGCCCTGCAGTGTATCTCAAGAGTGCTGCAGCTGACTGCAGTCTTGGTATGCGTAGCCTCAGCAAGGTGGCCCCTCCCGGGGATGGCCTCAGTACGCAGTACAGCCCACCCTGCCTCTGAGCCCTGAATCTAGCCCTCCTGGTAAACCTTCTGCATGTGATGGACAGGAACACTGGGGAGGGGGTGATCCCCGACTTTATTGCCTCTTTCTTTATGACTGTCTTCAGTAACCACGAGTGATGATTAAATTTGAGCCTCTTGCTATATCCGTCTACTCCCGGGCTATGCTCTGGCCAATTCGTCTGAGCAGCCCACGTGTGCTCAGAACTTGCTTCTGCCACTTGGTTTGGATCACAGGGGCAATTGCATCCTGGACTCTTTGATGCTAGCTGTTTGGATTCATAAAAATTATATGGAAAGTTATAAAAGAGTGTGATAAGGCCTTCCAATTTTACCACCGAATGGAAAAGCCGTCCACACAAAGACTTTACAACCATCTTGCAGCAATTTCAGGCCTCTGCATGAGGTTAGCAGATTAGGTATTAAAGGGTCTTGGAAACAGCGACCTTCAGTCTCATAAGGACAAGATGGAAAGGCAGCCACCCAGCTTCCGTGTGGGGCCTGGGCTTTCTCACCTTGGCTGGGTAACCATCTCCTCTGTGTCACCTCCTGCCTCACTCAGCCTCACACACTGTCAACCAGAAACAAGACATTTATGGCCACTAAACCTGGCAGTGGGGAAGTGGGCTGTGGCTGCCATGGTAAGCTGGCTGCTTCTCACCTGAGGGTTTTGACAGCAGTGTTTGTCTGAGCCTCAGTTTCCACATATGACAACTGACAACCTTCAGGGTGTCATTCCATGCACAGGGTCAGGTGCCAAGTGCAAGGCACAGCTTTGCCATTTTATGGGCCAACTCATATTTTTTAATAAAATTTCTTAATTATGTCCAAATATAACCCATAAGCCTTTCTCCCAGACAGGTGTATATTTAAATGAGTCATTGTTTATTTAAAAACATTACTTTATTACTTCTTCTTTTTTTTTTTTTTTTGCTTTCTGATCTAAAAATTGTATATTCACACATGTAGGTGGGTTAATTTTTAGGGCCATTGGAACAAAGTATCACAGACAGATGGCTGGGAACAGCTCGAATCTATTCTTTCATAGTCACGGCAGCCAGGAGCCCAAGGTTAAGGCCATGGGTGTGCTCCCTGTGAACGCTGCAGGAAGGAACCATCATACCCTGTCCAGTGTTGGTGGCTGCAAGTGCCCCAGGCCTTGTAGCAGCATCTCTTGGTAGCTGCCTCTGTCTGCTCACACATCTCAAGGCACCCTTTCCCTTTCTCTTATAGAGACACTTGCCGTTGCATGAGGGTGCACCCAGGTAATCCAAATTGACTTCATCTTGAGATTATTTAAGTCAGTCTCAGTTGCAGAAACCTTCCCCTGCACAATCACAGACTCAGGATGGACATAGCTTTGGAAAAACCACTCAGGCAGTCACATTGATGACCCACAAAAACCACGGGGGCTAGCTTTGAGTAAAGGCCGCTTTGCTTTGCAGGCTGGCCTTGGTGGCCATAGGCTGTAGTCTATGAGCATAGGGGAGAGAGAGCACAGACTGCGGTGTACAGGCGTGGGAGAGTGAGTACAAAGCCCCCAGGAGTTGTTTTCTTTCTCCTTACACTTTGCACTGATCTCTCTTCCACTACAAGCCCACCACAGAGCGGGGTTTAGCAAGTGCAGTGCCACATGGCAAATGAACCCTTCCTGGGTTCCATGTGATCGCTTAAGCTAACCAATGGCAACACGGGCATGTGTTCTTTACCAGAGGCAGGCAGACGGAGGCTGGATGAAGCAGCCACCGGCACTGGAATCCACGGTCTGTCTGTCTGTGCACAGTGCAACATGTAGCCGGCTGTGAGGTGCTTTCCTAGGGTCTCTCGAAGAAGCTGAGAAACACCACCTTTGTTTCTCGCCAGGGAAGCGTCTCAGGCACAGGCTGGGGGCGGGGATGAGAGTCTGGAAGAGCCCTTAGGACTTTGTCATTGCCCAACTTGCCGGAAGTGTCTTCAGGGGCTTCAACTTGCTGGCCACAGCACAGGTCATGGGAAGCTATCCAAACACGCACGCCCTTATTTCCATGGCAACACACTCACCCTGTCTGGATGGTACAGCAGCTTCTAACCTTCTCACCTTCCCCTGCTTGGTGCCCCTGTAGTTTCCATGCAACGGCAGTGTAGTGACTCATACATCAGATTCTGGAGGCCCCTCCCACCTCTGTCGCTCAGGTCATGTCCAGCCACCTCCCGAGGCAAGTCTCTTCTTCTCCCTGGTCAGCCTCTGAGAAACTTCTGATAGACTACATGTCAGGGTGCTGGCTCAGACCTTCCCTCTGTTCTAAAACTGTCTTTTATATCCACGCAAGCCATCCTTTTAGAAGGCACTGTATAACTGTGTTTATTTTCCACTGCTGGTTCTCTAATGTGCTGTCCTGTCGGATTGTCACCTACGTAAGTCATCCCTACCATTTTGGAGGTGTTCCTGTGTGCGCCTCACCCACGCTTCTGGACCCCTCTCCTCTGCCAGCCAGTCCTAGGAAGACCCCCTAGCCCTAGGGACAGTGTGCCTACATTTTTAGCCTCTGGCTGGGCATGGGAGAGATGACACATAGATTGGCAAAAGATGTTTTCTCAGTGAATGAAAGATGCCCTTCCTTCAGCCTGGGTACCTCTTATCCAGCTTGGCCACTGGGGCCTGAGCTCAGATGCTGACTCCTGACAAAGGTCAGGTATAGTCCAGTATCCCCTACCCCCGTCTGGCTGCTGTGGTCCCCAGGAGGCACACAGGCACCTAGTCCCTACCCCCTCTCCTGCTCCTTCACACCTTCCTTTTAGTTGTCTCTTGTCACCATCTGCCCATCCTACCTCAGGGCCTTGGTTCACGCTGAGGCACTCTGGTCCTTTTCTGGGCAGCTCTTGGCTCATTCGCCATCTTTCTCCAGACTGCCTGGAGCATGTTCCCTTGCTAGCAGCTCTCATGGCCCCCAGGCATCTTTTCCTTTATAGATTCTAATATGGCTACTTGGCTATTTCCGTTTTGTTCATGTGATCATGTGGTTAATGCATGGTACCCATGTGACCAATCAGTTAGTCAAATCAACTGTATTCATTAAGCACCTAGTGCATGCAGCAGTGGAGCTGACTACAGATACTGCACAGTGTTAAGCAAATGTGTAAGAGGTAAATCATCTACATCCACGCCCCCCCCAGCCCCATCCCCCCTGATGCCTGGCATATCTAAAGAGCTTGAGGAATGTTTCCTGAATGAATGAATGAATGAATGAATGAACGAACACACTAAATATCCCAGCCTGCTAAGGAGGTCTGATCAAACAACCAGTGACAAAGATAAAGGGACAGGAGTCTCTAGTCCAGGGACAAACAGTGACCACACAGAGAACAGCACACATTACTGAGAACCCAGACACTGTCTTTCTGCTCCAAGTCCTTTCTCCTGTCACCACCTAAGGTGTTCATTTTCTCTGCCTTCACCTCCACGGGGACCGTCAGGGAAGAGAGAACACATTCCTTAGTACCAACTCCACATCAGCACCCGCCATGTTTACAGAGAGTTTCAGATCTGTCATTCCCACACAAGGCTGTAGAGATGGAAGCCTGCTTGCCTTCACACCCCATGAGCTGGGGCCGGTCAGACACCATCACAGTGGATCGCTGGGTTCCCAGATCACTACCCATGTTGAATTACTGAACTCAATTGCTATGGAGTAATTGTTAGCTATTTAAAAATAAAAATCTGTTATGACATCCCCTTAAAATGTAACCCAGTGGGTGAAGGGACATCAGCACAGGGCCAGAGGGTCACAGCCTGCACCTTTGGTGTGATCTGCTGACACCCATTCTTGGCAGGAGCTCTTGGGTAGCCATGCATGGCTCCCCCACTCCTCTGGCCACGATGAAGCTGTAGAAACTAATGCATTCTGAGTCAGACCAACTGCCGCTCATGAAGGGGGAAGAAAGGGACCTGCTTGAGTAACTGTAATAATTGGAAAATTATTTTGATAGCCTGAAACAATCTAATATATTACAGAATTTTATTAAAATAATATCAAATCAAATTAACTGCTATTCCATAATGAATTAGGTAACAAGGTGGGCAGATATTAATCGGCCTTGGCTCCTAGGCAGGGGAGCCCAGAATTTATTAGTTCTCGTGGCTGGCATGAGGTGAAGGCAGAAAACCGCCATCGCCGCCGGAGAGGGAACCCCCTGAGACAGGCCTGCTTCCACTTCTTCGTCTCCCCCCCCTGCTTCCACATCCTAATCCATCATTAAACACTTGTATTCCTTTTATGTGGGGTCTTATGAAATTTTTAATTTTTTAATTGCTTTGTGATTTAATAATGAGGACTTTTCATTTGGCCTGAATAAGGACTGAGCTGTGATATTGAAGCTTTTTTTTCTCTCGCTTTCTCCACCCCCCCCCCCCCCCCCAGCAAACCCTCTTCCCTTCTTTCCATGGCTTTCATTTTTCCAAGACTGGAAACCCAAATCTCACCACTGAGGAAGCCCAGGCCTAGACTGCCTCAACATCCGTTTGCTTCTTCAGAAAGCTGCCCTCATGGCCATAGACAGTCTCTGGAAAGCCGTTGTGATGGAGGGCTAGGTTGTCTGAAGGCTCAGTGAGTCAGGGTTCTGAATAACCAAGCACCAATAATAGTAGTACCCTTTGGGGATTTTTCTCTACTCTCTGACACACCTGGTAGGTTTTCAACCCTTTGGCAAGTGTTGAGGAGGGACCTGGATGGGAGGTCTGTCCTGGGAGAACAGGTGTGAGCACTCCATGCAGCACTAACTCTGGGCCTACAGCTGCCTGGCTACCCCTCTGACCCTTCAGGATCCACCCTGGACATCACCAGATGGTTCCTGCTGTCTGGCATTGTGCAGCAGGCAGCTGCCGGTGTCTCTCGGAGCCTTGCTTTGCTCCTCCACAAAATGGGGATGAATCAACTTGGTGAAATGATTGTTAGGGCTTGAAATATCATGGAAAACTGTAGGTACCCAACCTGCCCTTACTAGATGACTCAGTAGCAAGGTGACGAGGGAGGACCTCTAATGGCAGGGAGAGTCTTTATAAGCCCCCACATAATCTGCCTCTTGTTCTCACAGGTAAAGATGGGGGTTTAGAGCGCCAGCCTCATACCTTGCACCTGGCATGGTACAGTTAGGTTTCTGCCCATGTTTGTCGTTGGGTTGGAGAGTGGGGTCTCTTGATGCAGGTTCTGTCACACTGTCTGATGTGAATTCTCCTTAGCGCAGCCGCGCTTGGCAAAGGAGATAGAAATCAACGCAACTGTCTCTCACCAAGTGACGAGAAGGCATGTAGGATGCTCTTTTGTGCCTTGTTACTGATGGAAATTAATTTAAAACATCGCATGTATATTAAAATGAGACGGCATGTCATACCAGGCAAGGTAATCGTTCGCTACCACTGGAGAGGAGGTGCACCCACAATGCTATCCTTTTGCTGCGCCCCGTGGACCACGTATCACTCCCATCTACCCATGTCCAGGGGCAAGGGGCTCCTAGGAAAACACACAGAGACACCAAGGGCAGAGGACTTTGCAACCTTGAAGTTCTTTCTTAGACCAACAAGGATAACTTTCTTTGAGAATCTGCAGACAGCCTGGGGCCTGGGAAGGGCTGAATTCATGCACAATTAAATGGAAATTTTGTATTTTCTCCAGTAGGCAGATAAGAAATGACCCTAGGGCTGCATGAAGGGATGTGGCCTAAGTGACCGCTACTTATCCTATCTTCCGGAGAGGCCTTCTTCAGTGGGTGGCTGAGTGGAAACTCACATGGAAGGACACTGCCGTGTCTGAGCAGTGCAGGCAGAGTCAGTTTCGTGCATGCATTTTTTTTTATTGTGGTTTGGATATAAAATGCAACCCAAATGAAGTGAACACCTCTCTTGTGGATAATCACTCCTAAAAGAACGAGTACCCAACAACCCCCTTGGTGCTTACATGGGAAAAAAATAATAATAAAAAGGATTTAAAATTAAGGACAAAAGGAATAAAAGGGTAGATAAAATCTGAGAAGCATCGGAGGGAAGATAAAGTGACTTTTTGGCAGCGACTTTAATAGAAGCTCGGCTTCAAAAGTCAGCTAGCTGCCGCGCTAATCTGCACATTCTTAGCTAACTCCGGCGAAGGCGGTTTCCCTGTTATTACCTCGGTTAAAAAGGTGTCTATCTCTAATCAGCCTGGGCTCAGACGAGTTATTGCCCTGATTCTGAGTTTCCCATTTCCGTCGATGGGTAATAAAGGGTCATGCTGCTCAGCCTGTTTTGGAGCTTATGAAATGGTCTTTCAGTTTTTTGCAAGTCCAGTCCAGTGTTGGGCCACTCCTGTGCACCCAGGCTGCTTATCTTTGCTGGGGCCTTGGGGGTGGGGTGAGCAGGATGCTCAGGCGGCCAAGAGCAGAGAAACCTGGCCTGGGCTGGGCACTGTGAAACCTCTCGGGATCCCTGTGCCTAGAGCTTGTATGATTTTCAGGAAAAAAAGGGGCTGTGTGTATGTGTGTGTGTGTGTGTGTGTGTGTGTGTGTGTGTGTGTGTGTGTGTGTTTGGGGGGGGGTTATAGTGGTCTGTCCCCTCAGTGGCAGTGATAATTGGTCTATGCCTGTTGCAGTCTTAGTGGCTGGAGTCTGTTGGTGGGCCAGATGAGTCAGGTGCCCAGAACTCTGACTGTCCAACTGCCCTCCTCCCCACCTGGAACATACCCAAATCTGCAGCAGGGAGTGGCCCCCAGGAATCCTGGCGAGGAGATTGTATGGTTGGTATAACACTAGAGCTGGGCTTGCCAAGAGTCACACTGTCTGATAGGAATCTTGCTTGCTTCATCTGCAAAATAGGACGACACTTTCCATATATTGGAGACTGGATGACGAAGTTCTGTGGAACATCACAAGTCTCTCAAGCCAGGCCACACCATCAATCTTATAATTTTTGTATGTGTCTATGGGGGTGTGTTGGGGTGTGGTGCATATAGAGTGTGCTTTCCACTTTGATTTTTCAGACAGAGTCTCTCTGAACCTGGAGGTCATGATTGGCTATGCTGGCTGGCTGGTGAACCCCCCAGGACCTATGTGTGCCATATCAGTATGGGTTTTCTAGAATAGCCATCAAAAGCACAACACAGAGGGCCTTGCACACGGCTGAATGGCTTGCTGTCATGCCGTCTCTGGGGACAGCAGAAAAGGATCTGTGGCAGGGTTTTCCTTGTGCCAGAAGAACTTCAGTTTGCACACGGCCCTCTCTTGTTCGGTCTCTGTATTCAGCTGTCTTAAGGACACTTGTCATATTAGATCTGGGACCTGCTCAGATGCAAAGGAACATTCTCTGTACTAGTGACATCTCCATAGATCTCTTTCCATAAGAAACCATGTGCTGAAGCAATGAAGCTTAGTGCTTCACCAGCGAATTGGAAGAAGAGTGCATTTGACCGCAGCAATGGCCAGGTAGCCATGGAGATGCCTGCAAGCTTTAGCTTCCTCCCAGAGATGCCCAGAATCTCAGCTTCCCCAAGGACCATGCCACAGCCTGAAGTTAAGAAAACTTCAGCGAGATGGTTCAGGAGGTAAAGGCGTCTGCTGCCAAGCCTGTCGACCTGAGTTCAAGCCTCACATGGTGGGAAGAAAGAACTGGCCCCTGCAAGCTGTCCTCTGACCTCCATACATGCGCCACCCCACATAAATAAATAAATGTGATAAAAATTAAAATGTCTTTGGCTTATCTTTGAAAATATTTTTATGTTATCATTTCTTTAGGTTAGCATATAAAATAATAACCCAGTTGTGGCCTTTTCTTTCTTCTCTTCATGTGTGCACGCATTTGTGAACGTATGGATATGTTCATGCATATGTGTGTGTACTGGAGGCTGAAGGTCAGTGTCAGCTGTAATCCTCAGTTGCTCCTTATCTTGCCATTCTAAACAGTAGCTCTTACTGAAACTGGAGTTCAGCTAGACCAGGTGGCCAGCAAGCCCTAAAGACCCACCTCTCCCTGCCTCCGCAGCACTGGGACTGGCTTTTTACATGGCTGCTGGGGATAGAACTTGGGCCTCAGTGCTTGCCTAGAACTTACTGACAGAATGGGTACTTGCCTAGCACTTCCACCTGAGTTAGGTCCATTTTCAACAGAGGCACACATCTGTAGCTCATAGTACAGAATTTTCCCCCATCTTAGAGTGGTCTTTCACCTTCTCTTTGACAGTCCACTCAAGAAACCACTACTGCTAACGAGAGTCCTTTGATCATGGATTAACACTTCTTTCTAGAACATTCTACACATGGGGCAGTACACAGGTGCTCTTTCCATCTGTTTCTTTTTACTTGGTGTCATGTTTTGGAGACTCACCCATGCTCTTGTGCTTAGCCACATCTTGTTTCTTTTTATTGTTGGACAGAATTCTACGGAATGGATTTTCCACAGGTGTGTATCTCTAGTAACCTGGTGAGGGACAGCCAGAGGTTTCCAGGTCAGGATATTGCCGGGGAAAAAGCTTCCATGATTACTGTGCCAGTGTTTATATGTGAACACATGTTTGTGTCTCTAACCTTGGAAGAGAGTTACTGGGTCATAGGAAGTGAGTAACCTTAGCTTAACATGAAACCGTCCATCTTCCACGGCAGCCTTGCTGTTTTCACTTCTCACCACGAGACCCTTGCTGCTGTTCGGAGTCACCGGACTTTCGGCCACTCAGAGGTCTGTGCTATTATTTCTCTCTACAGTTTTAAATGTTGCGTCTTTGATGAACAATAAAAGCCACAGTAATCAAAACAGTGTGGTGTTGGCTGAGAGCTAGCTCCACTGAGTCCGGAAATAGATGCACAGTTACATGGTCAATTGATCTTTCACAGAAGCCAGAGCAGTTCAGCAGAGGGGCCCCATTAAAAAAAAAGTGTCGGGACTGATGTTTGGCCATATGTGAGATAACACTTCATAGAACATGAAAAATAATTCAAGATGGAACATAGCTCTAGGCATAAAACACAGTGCACACACATTAGGAATCTATTTTTGTGAACTTGGGACAATGGTATGTGCAAGCACATGTGCGCGTGCACACACACCTATCAGCAGGACATTTTGTGAACTTGGAACAGCGGAGTATGTGAGCATGTGCACAAGTGCATGTGCACACGTGCTCACACACACACACACACATACACACATATCAGTGGGATATTTTTGTGAACTTGGAACAGTTGTATGTGCATATATTTTACAGAAACAACTGGGACTTATTAAAATATTTCTCACTGAGGAAAAGAGAGGCTAAGCCACACACTGTGAGGAAATATTTGCAACACATATGGTATCGGCAAAGGACTGGCTTCCAGGAGCTATAAAAATCTCCTACAAATCAAGAGTTAAAAGGCAGACAACCTAATAAAAATACACAAAATATCTGAACAGACACTTCACAAAGGAAAACAAGGTGTCCTTGGACCCACTGCTTCTAGAGTTAAGCATAGTGGTGGTTCGAAGCCTGACAGGGCCAGGTTGCCACTGGTCCTAGGCAGGGCCCAGCAGTTTCTCCATGACTGGATAAGCATGCATGTGCAACTCTCCCCCCTCACTAGAGAAACTCCTTCTGCAGGAGAAGGTGCCGAGTGCAGGTCAAAGCGTAGAGAAGAAATGTCTATCGAGTGCTCAGCCACAAATGTACCCCCAGTCTCCCTCCAAGTCTCAGGGACCATTGCAGAAGAGGTGACAGAAAGACTGTAAGGGCTAGAGGTTGGGAAGGGCTGGGGTGAAACAGTGGCTTCCGGTCACCACAGGACAGTGACATTCATGAACTCAACAATGGTTGTGGCACCTGCATTAAAACCTAGCCACGATCAAGGCAGCCATCGCCCCAGTGCACAAGCCTGTGTGTACGTGTGTGCATGTGACAGGCCCCCACCTCTAGCTGAGGAGTTATTGACAGTTAATAGACCAGGGGGGAGGCAGAGTTAGTTTTCTTTGAGGGTGTGGCCTCCAATGGGTTGATGCTGCTGTCGATGGCTCTACACCCAGGACTTGGTGAGTTACAAAACAACAAAACAAAACAAAACAAACAAAAGCACAAAGCTGGGAGGTGGTGGAGGATCTGGGAAGTCAGGGGGAGTAAGGTGATGACTACAACTGAGGTACATTGTATGCATGTCTGAAATTCTCCTCACAAGCTCCTGCCCAGGGCTATCACACACACAATTCTCTCCACCCCATGGCTGCCTCCTAGCTGGGCTTGTCACTATGCCAATAGTCTCCTAGATGATTCCAGCTCAGCACCTTAGTCTCCGGTCTTCTTCCAAGTCAGGGATGTTTACGAGACTGTTTCTGAGTTAAGGGTAAAGAAAAAAGTTTTGTATCCCTCTGCTGTGGCAGGCTGTCGCGTGGGTGCTGACTGGTGTGTAAGTGATGCGTCAGGCTGTAGATGCGCTGTTGCAGAAATGCCTGCAGGCGTCAGTGCCCACTTTCCCATCCTGCACACCACTTGGAAGCTATGTGGGGCTCCAGAGGCTCATAGTGACCCCACATTTCCCAGGTGGACTGGCTGTGAGAGATCCTTAAGGCGGTGCTGGCCTTCACACCTAGAACCCCCTTCTTTGAGCTGGTCCCATCTCCCACTCGCCACCCACTGTCTTGCTGCTGCATGCCTGACTTCAAAGCATTCTTCAAAGTAGGAGGAGTACACAGTGTGATAAGTTGGCATATATGGGGCTTCTATTATGTCTTATGGCTTAAAAATATTCATCCACCTTAGTGTGTGTGTGTCTCGCAACTAAAATACAACCACACAAGTTGTTGGGTGTCTCAGAACTCCTGAGTCAAGAGATGTCACTGCCTGGCTAGTGCCTTTGCTTAGGATCTCCCTGGGCTTTGGTCAAAGGTTTTGAGGTTAGTATGGAGCAATCTATTTCCCTACATACGTGGTTGCTGGGAACATGGTCCTTGCAGGCAGGAGACTGAGACGTCTAGCTTTGCTGGACAGCTTTTCTTCCTAGATGGTTCACATAGCTCTGTGACCGTGTATCTCCTTACTGCTGATGACAAAGAGGAGTCCTTTGCATTGGGTGCTGTGATCCTGTGCAACCTAGCCCTTAAGGCACACACTATACAATCCTCACGTCTGTGCCTCATGGCTGGAGGACATAGCGGGTCTCATGGGTTTTGGTGAGAGGGAGACCATCACACAAAGGTGTGGATGGCAGATGTGGAGTCATACGGGCCACTTAAGGAGTCTGTCTGCCATCCCATAAAAACCACCCACCACCTCTCCAAACGTTTCCCAGGCCATCCCAAAGAGACTAGGCTCCTCATTCTCCTGGGCTTCCATGGCAATGCATTCATTGTGTCAACTGGCGACTCTTCTGAGTTCACATTCAAAAGGACAGGTGGAATCTGCCTGTAGACTTTCACCTGCTGGATAGTTTCTCTTCTCCACCCCCCCCCCCCAACTCTCACATCTGACATTCGGCCACAAAATTTAAAGCCTGGATGGATGCCCACAGGTGTCCATAGTCATATTCTGCTATGCATAATTCATCATCAAAGAGAAACATGTGCAAGCAAGACACCCCCGCCCCCGCCACACACACACACACACACACACACACACACACACACACACACTCCATCATTCCCTTTCCTTTCCAAGGCCTCTGTTTCCCTGTGAGCCTGCTCGTGTGAGTCAGCTTGAGGCAGGGTCTGCCAGCACCAGGACGTCATAGACAATGGGAGAAGCCACGGAACCACAAACCGAGATGCCTCTGAGCATGAAAGACAAGGCCAAGGTCAAAGACCCCTGCCTCCTCTCCCCCTTTGTCTCGCTCTGCCTCCTTCACACTCCCCTGAAGCCTGTCTCCCTCTCTTCAAACATTTCTTAATAATCTGTAATTTTGTGGAAGGGATAAAGGATAAGGGGAACCCAGAAGGTGGCTGGATTTACATATGAATGTTGGGTTTTCATTTTAATTTTGACAAAGTGTAAAGGTTGATAATAAAAGTGTCGTTAGTGCCTTGCCATTTCTTTGATGGACTACGGAGCAGATTGCTAAGATATGGAGACGAATCCAGGGGTCACTGGTTTTACTAGGAGCTATCCTTCATCCTGTTACAAAAAAACAAAACACCATGACAAATTTTTTAAAAGGATTAAAAAAAAGAAAAAAGATGACATTATTTTCTAGGCACTTATGGCTATTGGGAGCTGTTCCTAGAAGGAACGAACTGTAGTTGGTTTCAGGGCAGGTTCTGTGTTCATCCAAACATGTAGCTGGGTGTCCCCCAGGCCATATATGTCCTCAACTCCTTATGATAAAGACTAGGGTCAGGGTTGGTTGGAGCAGAGCAGGGATGGTGCTTCAGACCTTCATGCTGCAGGTAATATTTTGGGAGGAGGTTGACTGAAAAAGAGCAGATGGCCAGTTGGGGGGCTGGGAAGGGTAGAGAAGGGCTGAGGAAATTCCTGAGTCCCTAGAGATGGTCCCTGCTGTGATGGCTCCTCTGGAGTTTAAAGACAGCAGCAGCAGCAGCAGCAGCAGCAGCAGCAGCAGCAGCAGCAGCAGCAGCCGCTGCCACCAACCATGGAGCTGGACCAGTCCTTTGTGTCCCATCAGCTTCCTTCAACAAGTCACAAACCCTCTCTGAATTTTGGTTTTTAAGCAGAATGTGACCAGGGCCTTTAAAATACATACTCCTAAAGACCCTAAGATGCTGCGGTGACCTTGGTGGGGGTCTGTGCAGGTGTCACAGGACATGACAGCCACCTGTCTATCTTCATCTTTTCTTAATCAGTGCAGTTCAGTTATGGACTACCCCAAGGAGGATTGCCTTGGGAGAAGAGTGCCACGGATTGTAAAAACTATGGAAAGAGTGGATACAGGTCTCCAGAAGCTTCTGCTGCTCTGGTGTCTGTTGCTATTTACTAAGTTGATGCTCATGCAGCACAAAGAGCCCAGGTTCGTACGTGTGTGTGTGTGTGTGCGTGTGTGTGTGTGTGTGTGTGTGTGAGAGAGAGAGAGAGAGAGAGAGAGAGAGAGAGAGAGAGAGAGAGAGAGAGAGAAAGAGAGAGAGAGAGACAGAGACAGAGAGACAGAGAGACAGAGAGACGAAGAGAGAGAGAGAGAGACAGACAGACAGACAAGTAGAGAAAGGGAAGGAGAGGGGGGAGACAGAGAAAGACAGACAGACAGAGAAGACAGACAGATGGACACCTAGAGAGAAGGGTGGAAGGGAAAGAGGGAGGGGAAGAGGGAGAGACAGAGAAAGACAGAGAAGACAGACACACAGACACACAGGTACACAGACACACAGATACACAGGCACACACACACACACACACACACACAGAGAGAGAGAGAGAGAGAGAGAGAGAGAGAGAGAGAGAGAGAGAGAGAGAGAGAGAGAGAGAGGAAGACTTTTACAACTAGACTATTCCTTTGTTTCCAGAACATTCTAGAGAGGCTTCATTTCTGTATCTTATCTTCCAGGACCGCTGTTGTGGGTTGCATATGCTGTTTGGTTTTAGTTCAGCATTTTCAGATCTTGCTGGTCTCTGAGGTCTTTGGGGGACTCTTTTTTGGAATTTTGTAAGATAAGAAGTTTCAAGTGTAAAAATTCCCTTCTTCTGGCCCTTCTTGACTGCAGGATTCTTTAGGAGTCATTCAATCTAAACTCTTTTTGTTAAGGCAGTTAAACCGAGGCACCAAAGGGAAAACAAGGATCCTCAAATCCACATATCTTGACACTCCTTGGGGCCTTTCACAGACTTGGGCCTCATGGTGACTATTCAGCTGATGTTCCTCTGCAGCTCCTTGTGTAAAGAAAGGACTCCCTCTGCCATGTAGGGTCACCCTTCCTCCCTCTGCCACGAAGGGTCACCCTTCCTCCCTCTGCCATGAAGGGTCACCCTTCCTCCCTCCACCATGAAGGGTCACCCTTCCTCCCTCTACCATGAAGGGTCACCCTTCCTCCCTCTACCATGAAGGGTCACCCTTCCTCCCTCTACCATGAAGGGTCACCCTTCCCCTCTCTACCATGAAGGGTCACCCTTCTTCCCTCCACCATGAAGGGTCACCCTTCAGTTATGTGTGCTGAATGTCTCATGCTCGTTATCTCAAACATCAGCCTCCTGGAGCTGCGAACTCAAGTTCTGCTCTCTTCCCTCGATTGATAATACAGTGGACGCTAGCGGTCAAGGTACCCGGGTTTAGGAAGCCATCTATTCACTTCCCACAAGGGACTGTGCTTTCCTCCATTACAATACCAAACAGACACTTAGGATGGGCACTCTGGAAGATACAGGAGAGGGGCAGAGGCTCACGGACACCCCCTCACCCTGCATGTGCTCATTCGCAACCTGATGCAGCAGGATCAACGCCATGTTCCCCCCAGCGAAGAGCAGGAGGAGCCACTTGTCACAGCTTGCCATTCTGAATCAGGCCTCTGCTCCCATCTTTCATAAGAAAAATAGCAGCATCCTAATGCCCACTGAGGGCAGAGTGGGCTCCCAAGAGACAGGGAAACCCCAATGATTTGGTGAGCAAGTAGAGGGTACTTGAGACGTAGAGTGACTTTGAGCAGCAAGAGGTGGGTGCGACAGTGGTGTCTGCTCAGACCCACCATTTTCTCTCTTAGAAAAATCACAAGACGCTGATTGTTGTGTGGGCTTCTCCTGGAGACACAAATAGACGTCTAGTCACCTCAGCTAGCTCCCCAGTGATACACTAAGCAGAGCTTGGCAAACCAATGTCTTCAATTAGTGTTCCTTGCAGGAGCATGGGCAGCTTACAGGCAGCAATATAACTAAGGAAAACATCCCTCCAGGCTCCCAGGTGCCAGTAAGGGCTATATGTCCTCCAGAGTGGGTGGGGCCTCATGAGCATCTCTCTGTAGGGAACATGGGTGGGTCCCGTGTCGTGCAGGTCTCCTTCGGGTAATCACAGGCCCTGACGGTTCAAGAAGGCTGATGTCTGTGTCATGTTTGGTGGACAGTGTTCTACAACGGGGCACTTCTGTGTGTCCTTGAGTCTGTTCTATCATAAGTAAGGCTGCCCTTTCTATTTCCAAAGGAGATGAAAAGATTGATGACACTCCTACATGTACAGACTGTCAAGTGTTGAAAGTACATGGCCTCTTCAGAGTCCTACACCCTGAGCCCTGACCTCCAAACATTAAGCTTGCCAGTTCTCCTAAAGTGAAGCCCTGACACCCTGTTTCCCCTCCCTCAAAGTGGGAGGACTGTTGCCTGTAGGCATACGTGGAAATATCTCAGACATCTTGGACCCTGTGGCAGTTTTGATCCCCGTGGCACCGTTGTGAGGTGAAGGACCCCATAACTGTTGAAACATCTCAGGTTGAACGGGCAAGGGATGAATCCAGCATTGTCAGGTGGAGCCTGGTGGGGCTGGGGTTTGGGAAGTCACCCTTGGAGCACCAGAGCCTTCAACTCTACCATTGCATCTGTGGGTAGAGCTGTGCTGGGTTCTCTGCTCCAATCTCTAGGGCCACACAACTCTCCCCAGCCCAGCCACTGGGCACGTGGTGGGGAGGCAGGATACAGGGCAAGTCTTTCATTTTGACCCCCAGGGATAGAGAGATCAATGACCTCTTATAGCAGCTTCTCCCCAGTCAGTGGGAAGTGTATGATGGGAAGTGCATGCTGGGAAGTATACACTGGGAAGTGCATGCTGGGAAGTGTATGCTGGGAAATGCATGCTGGGAGGTGGGTGCTGGTCTAAAGTGCTGGTCAGGGAGAGAGAGAGAGTGGTGACTACTTTCTTACTCTGTACTTGACTTTGAATGATCTCTTCCCAAGTAAACCCATGGCTTCACAGCTTTATAAGAGCTTGGTTTGGAGGATGTGGGCCTGACACAGCAGACATTGGGAATAGTTGGTGCTGTAAGAGCCAGAGTAAGGCCCCTCTTCCCAGGGCTGGCTGCTGTGTGGCTGGTGTTGTTGTTAACAGCTGAGGACACCTAGCCGTTGGGGGCTGGATCTCAAGGCCAACCCTGGTGTCTCAGGAGAATCGCCCATGATGGAGGTGCCAGAGATGCTGCTGCCCACACTTGCTCCTTGGATGAGGCTGGAAGCACGCCCTCTCTCTCCTCAGTTATACATCTGGAGGGGAAAGAGGACCAGATGTGCCTCAGGAGGCTGGAGTTCAAATGCCTGCTTGGGAAACGTGTTCTACAAACCAGCTCTCTTGATCTGCAGAAGAGCCAAAACCCACCATTATGACAGTATAAAGTGCTTTTCTTCGTAAATCCCACAACTTATCACAACAACATAGTGAACGTTCGCCTCCTCCAAGCCTTTTCCCTGAGGGAGAAAACACACATACATATGCTCGCCCACTCCCGTACGGACTCATGCAGTGCACACTCAGAATGATCTACGTGCACACGCGCACATAAAGACACGCATGTGTCCATACAATGATCATACCCATAACCCCCCACTCATTGTCCGAATTTCCCATCCCTAGGCCTAAGCTCTTCCTGCAGTTTTATGCAAAATTGCCCTTCTCTCCTTACATGCAACTACTTTCCATGGCTGCCTCCTCTACGGCACCTGCCTGGGTTGCCAGCTGCACATGGAAGGAGTTACGGAGCTGGGCATGAGGGCATCCATCGGTGTGTGCTGCTTCTTCTGGTTCTGTGGTCCTGGGAGGGAGCTCCTGATTCACTTCCTCCTTACTCACACATCCACTCACTCATGCGTCTATTCTTCCACCCTCCTAACTTCCAGTCTAAGGTCGCTGCTGAGGACACAGGGGCTGGGATGCCGCAACATCCCTTGTCCCCTAGGTAGGAATGGAGACCTTGATCTCCTAGAGTTTCCCTGTCCATTTGCAGTGTCTCTATCCCTGAGCTAGCCTTCTTAGCCCATCCTTACAGCCAGTGTGGGAAACGGCCGTCTGTCTGTCTGTCTGTAGCAAAGGGAAGGTCAGAAGGTCGGAGCCACACATTCCCTCAGGAAGGTGTGTCCCTGTGTGTGTTTACTCCCTCCACCGCAAGAAACAATTTCAGTATTAATCGTCATTTCCAGGGAAATAATTAGTGCAGTGTGAACTGTGATTCTATCTCTACTCTCGCTGGCCTGCTAATTTACCCAGTGAAGCGAAGCTCTCAAATGACTGGACGATTGGATGGCAGAGCTAGCGGCAAGACTATCCTAGCCTCAGGCAGACCTGCAGTGGAGGGGCAGGAGACCTCCTCTCAAACAGGGAATTCCAGGAGTCTCCAGCTAGGCAATCGTCCTTCCTGTCACAGGCCCCTCTAAGTGAGACCAGCCCACCTATGCGCTTGTGTGTTGGCACGGTGGAAAGGCAAACTTTAGAAGGGTAATTGTGTCTCCCGTGGCTGGGATCTCCCGTGATCTCTTGGAGCCTCTACTCTCTGCTTGCTTACTCACTCTCTGGCTCCACACCTTAGATTCTGTTTTTTGTCCCTTTGCCTTAGTCCCCTAGGACCCGGAGCTATCTCCACCTCTGTGAGCCTGATGGCCTACTGTGAGCTGTCATCAAAGACCATATCATCCAAATGGGGAAGCTGAGACTCTGTGAGCCTGGCTTGACCCAGAAAATGGGAGACGGAGCTCCCTCACACTCCTGTGACCTCGACTCTCCAGCTCCTGGCCACGGCTTTTGAGTTGGATGTAAACAAAGGGCGTTTTCTGTCTGGGCTCAGCCCTGGTGCCCAGGAACCCTGGTGGGTGATGTGGTGATGGTTGGAAACACCAACACCGAGGCTTCTAAAAACCAGAGCAACCCCCGGGGACCCCTCTAACCCAATCAGAAACTCAGGCTCTGGCTGGTGACCCTGTGTGAATTGAATGACCTTTCTGACCTGAAGGTCGTCTTTCTTGCCTGTAAATGGAGAATGGCAGCAGGGCTTTTACTATGAACTGTGAACGTGAGATGGACAGACGTGTGAAACACACATGGCTTGACCTGCCCAGAGGACGTAGTTCAAGGAAGTTATTGGGACTACAATTCACTCACTCACTCACTCACTCACTCACTCACTCACTCACACCACACTTAGTATTTCCTGTGTGCCAGGAGCATGGGAGGGGGGGGTGCTGACTTTCTACCTAACACCATGTGGCTCTCAGTCTTAGCAAATCATCTGACAATCAATTGGCCATATTAGTTGAGTGTGGTGAGTGACACCTGGATGTGTGTGTGTGTGTGTGTGTGTGTGTGTGTGTGTGTGTTTATTGACGTCTTCTGTGCTTGGGAGGATTTGAGGCAGTCACCGTTCTTGCCTCTGGGGATGGATCTTCATACGTTTCACCTTCGCTGCTCCCTTGCTAGCTTGCAAAGGACACATTTTCCGGTTCCCTCTGTGTGAGAGCTCTTGGAGAAGTGTAGAAGCTTGTCTGAATGGGAGCATTTTCAGTTCTTTCAGCGATCTGGTCCCAACAGAGCCTCTGTATTAGCTACTTTCGGTAGCTGTGATAAAACACCATCACCCAAAGTAGCTTACAGAAGAAAGAGTTTATTTGGGCTCACAGTTCCAGAGGGAGAGTCCATAGTGGCAGGGGAGGCACGGCAACGATGGCATGAGCAGGCGGCTTCAGATAGCAAGTAACATCACCAGGCCGAGGTGCTGAAGCTCAGTAGCCTGGCAACTATGCGACTCATGGACACCGATGTTTATGGCAGCATTGTTCACAGTCATCTGAAGTAGGAGCAACCCAAGTGCCTGTCCACGGGGAGACAAATGCAAGACTCTTCCGATTTCAAATGGAAGGGAAGTGTCATGTGTGTCCAGCCACAGATGAGTCTTGAAAACACGTTACATGAAAAGAATTCACTGAGAAGAGGAATTTCTTCCTGATTCCGTTACACAAGGTCCTTAGCATCTAGGAGACAGAGAGCTGGACAGTGGCTCCCGGGGACGGGAGGAAGGAAAGCTTGAGTTAATGCTGCCAGGGTCTGGAGAGCAGATTGAGAAGGTAAAGGAAGTTCTGGATGTGATGGTGATGGTGTCACAGCAAAGCCGGTCCTGCTGCTTCCTCTTGAGGCGCACAGATAGAGTCCTACATTTCCTGGGCCCAGCTGCAATGTTTCTGATTATAGACAACCCCACCAATTTTGGCGGTATCTCCAGCCTCTCCATCTGACCTTCCTGTCTTCCTGGTGAACCATGTGGGAATGTGTATCTACACACTCATGTGAACACACAGACGGATGTGTGTGTGTGTGTGTACAGTCTCTGCTTGACCTTAGTGGATGACTAGGAAGAGCTAGATTTGATATTCAAGCCAGGGCTTCTACCTACACACCCATCCTTGGTGGACAGGGATTTCCAGACAGTCCGAGGCTGTCATCCCGGCTGGCTCACCTGATCTCTGAGGCCAGCAGACACTCAGGCAGCCAACTTGATCATCAAGCAGTGGAGCGTGACAGTCAGCATCAAAGTGGGAATGCCACTCCTTGATCCCGACGTGACCATACCTGCCTGGGCAGAGCCACGGATGTGACCACCCTGCTATTCAAAGGCACCTGGAACAGGACAGACAGACAGACACATACACACACACACACACACACACACACACACACACACACACACAGATACACACAGACAGATACAGACACACACAAAGACACACACAGACACAGACACACACAGAGAGATACAGACACACACAGAGACACACACAGACACAGACACACACAGACACACATACAGACACACACACAGAGACACACAGACAGACAGACAAACATACACAGACACACACAGACACAGAGACACAGAGACACAGACACACACACACACACACACAAACACACACACACACACACACACACACACACACCAAAGCCCTTCTCCTCCTTCAACGTGAAAATAAGGGTCTAGAGTCTAGCTTCCTCTCCTAACCATTCTTCACTGACCTAATTGTTCGGCTCTGAGCTTTCTTTTGGTCTTTTTCAAAGAACTAGAAGAATGGTTAATTTCACTTAATGGAATAATTGAATGTCATAATTGTTTTTACATTTCAGCACCAATGTTTGAGTTAAGCTGCGCGCGCTCTCCCTCTCCCCCGTCTAGAGCTCTTAATAAGCGGGGCTTCTAAAGGGCCTTCCTATCTCTCTCCATCTCCGAGGCTCCTCCCTGGACCGTCTGAGCTCCCTGCTGCTGGCAGCAGGCTGCTGGGGTGGGGGAGGTGGTGGCTAATGACTGTTTTGGTCTTCGGTTGTCCTGATCTCCCTCTAATTCATTATTTGTCAGGCATGAGAGGCACCCAGGAAAGCAGCGTGAACAACGCCTTTCATTCTCTTCTGCCCCTCTCTCTTCTCTTCTCTTAGTCGTCTTCTTCATTTTGGAGGAGAGAATGGAACTGGAAGCCAGGCCCGAGAAGTCGCCGACTTTCCTAAGTCTCCTTGTACCCCACACATGGCTGAACGGATGGCAGCAAGCCTGTTCAGCTTTTTAATTCACTCCTGATTGTCTGCTGGGAGGTTCCTGTGTACCTAGGCCTGGCCTAGGTGCTGGGTATCTGGCAGGCGCAGCATTTGGGTGGAGGCTGAAAGTCAAAACACAAAAGTGGGCTGGGGAAATGGCTCTGGCAGGCAAGAGCTGGCAGCACAACCGTGAGGACCTGAGTTTATTCCCATCACCTGCCTTAAAACAAACAAACAAACAAACAAACAGGCGTGGTGATACATGCTGTGGTCCTAGTGCTGGGGAGGGCAGAGACAGGAGGATTCCTGGGGTTCACTGGCCAGCCTGCCCAGGTTACTTACTCCAGGCCAGTAGGGGACCCTATCTCAAAAAGCAAGATGGGGAATGACTTCTGAGGTTGACCTCTGCCTTCTACAGGCATGTTCATGTCATGTGGATGTACCACACCATGTACTCACCTAGACACAAACATGCATATGTACATGTGCCACCTCCCCACCCCATACCATGCAAAGGAGTTACATAATTAGGTAGTTTTGGGAGGAGGCAAAATTTTGTGGAGATAACAGAATAGAATGCCATGATTATCAAGGTCCTGAGGTGCAGGAGACAGCACAGAAGACAAGGTAGCAGGCAACAGCAGAGGACCAGAGAAGCGATGAGGAGCCAGGCACTCAGGACCCTGTAGGCTAACAAAGTGGAATTTAGATTGGTCCTTGGATCAACTATGGTAGACAAGGAAGTACCAGAAATAGTATCTTAAAGGTTCTCTCCTGTTTCTGTGTGTAGAAGGCAAGAGAGATGAACATGGATTAGTTAGGGAGCTGCAAACATCCTTCTTGGCAGGTTTGCTGGTGGTGGAGATGGGGTGGATTGACTGGTCCAGAAGTACCATGGACGCATATCTGAGAGGCCTTAGTCATGGGCTGGATGTAAGGTGTATATGTCAGTATGAGGCAGGTTATGCTCCACTAACAACTAAACCTCCTCGTATCAATAGTACACCAATAAAGCACTTGTTTGTGTTTTGCTCGTGTGTCCCATGTAGCGCAGTGGGTGAGGCAGAGCTATCTTACCACTGTGCCTTCTGAGGCATGCGGCCTCCACAGTCACTGCTGTGGGGAGAAGAGTGTGGACTCTGCTCTTGGCAGATCACCTGACCAGCCATCACCCTGCATAACTGTGAGAGCAGGGGAGGTGGGTGTGATTCTGCAGGGAAGATGATCCCTGGATGGCGGGGTCAAGAGCTTTGCCATGTGCGTGTTAGCGTTTGAGTGAAAGGAGAAGCAGGGGAGGGCGCACCTCGGGAGTGGGGAGCAGCTGGAATGGATGCAGAAGTGATGCCACCACAGGTGACCTTCATTTGGCATCAGGTCCTAGCTCTGCACTTGGAAGACACAGACAACAAGCTTGCTTTTGTCCTCTGGGGGCTTGTTTAAGAGAGTACAACGCCCACATCCACTTCTACATTAAGGCCTCCAATGCATCTAGGAAAAGGCTCCTGGGCCCTGTGCTGTCCCAGAGCTTCACAGCCAACTAACTGGCTTCCATGATGTCATTAAGTCATGCCACATGTGTACACTGCCCTGTGGTTCATGGCTTCTGGAGCACTGGTTAGGGCTGCCCTTTCCTCTGTGTGTCCCTATTCTCTCTGTCTGCTTGGGAAACTGTGTCCTCCTCAAAGCCGCTGTCCTGGAGATGTAGCTCAGATCACATTCCCATAGGGATCCATGACTGTTGCCTGACTAGGCTTGCTGTAAGCCTCGAGATTGAACCTGTGTCATGAAAGTTCATGACATGTAACCTGTGACAGTCCCCACCAGCCGTGGAGCTCCACAAAGGAATGGGCTTCTTTATTCATTCAACAAACACTCGCCAGAGGAATGTGCTGTTCTTGGTAATGTGCAGGTGATGGCTGAATCACGGTGCCAGTCTCCAGGGAAGGTGAATTTTCTTAAGTCACCACAATAGCCTTTCCTAGGCACAGACACCTTCTCTGCCCTGTACAGTGACTGTAACCTTTCTGATGGCTACTAACTTCTTTCCCTGTCCTTTGGGTCCCCTTCTATTCATATTTACTAATAATGACACAGCAACCAAAGCAACTCAGAGAAAAGTGCTCCGGATGTCGCTTACACACACACCTACCTGTTTAAAGCAAGGGTAAGAGTGTGCTGCCTGTCACCTTTCAGGACTTCTTCCTCTCAGCCGGATCCCATCTTGCAGTCACTAACAATACTTTCTCAGGCACTGGCCAGAGGTTCTATCGTGATGGTGCCCAGCCTGCTTCCTGACTGTCTGTTTGGGTCTCTGACTTTAGGTTCCTCCTGAATCTCTATCCTCATCTCCCATCTACCTGCAGCCCTTGCTGGATTGTAGCTTCATAAGGCTCTGTCCATGTGGTCCATGGAGGGTCAGCATCTGTTGTAGATGAACCCACTTCATGCAATCGTGCAAGGAGAGCCTGATATGTGCCTTATCACAGGTGGTGAAGCTGCTACCATTGGAAGGATCAGTCTGACGTTCGACAAGGGGCATCTCTTTTCCCTTTTTCTTGGAAGACTCTTGAGTTGCTGGTGCTGAGACCAAGTACCTGCAAGAGCGTGACCTCGGTTATTAAGACCAGGGAGCCATGCACAGGTGGTGGGCTCTTTAGAATTACCAGGCTGGCTCTTTATCCAGTCTCCATAGCAGATGCCTCCTGGATGGGATCTCAAGTCTTTCCCGTCTTTGACAGCTGATGCTCCACATTTTCCACAGAGATATGGCCATCTCACCAAAATGCAAGCTCCTTGCAGCTGGGCTCATGTCTTGGGTTGGGGTCATGGTGCCATCAAAAGTGTTTGTGCAGTAAATGAATGAATGAATAAATGAACAAACAAATGGATGAATGAATATAGAGTAGTCTCCACTCTTCTGCACAATTTAAAATAAGATGCTTCCTCAGATTGTCATGCCAAGACCCAGGAGGAAGATTCTCTCTCAACCTACAGCACCTGGCTTTGCTGTCAGAACATACTATGACTCATACAGGTAGATGGGCATTCACCAGCATCTCAGAGGAAGGATCCCATTCCTGTATCTTCATTACTAAGCTCTTCACCAGCATCTCAGAGGAAGGATCCCATTCCTGTATCTTTATTACTAAGCTCTTTATCAGAAGGAACAGAAGGTCTGCGTGGAGATGGGGTGGGTGACCAGAAGCATTGTGAGCACTGTTCAAGCACAGCGTCAAAAGATGAGCATTAAAAATTCAGAATATAGCCGGGCTCAGCAGAGCACACCTGTAATCGCAGCACTCAGGGAGGCAGAGGCAGACAGATCTCTGTGAGTTTGAGGCCAGCCTGGTCTACAAAGAGAGACCAGAACAGCCAAGGTTACACAGAGAAATCTTGTCTCAAACAAAACAAAACAAAACAAAACTTCAGAACATTATGTACGACGTGTAGGTGAGGAGCTCTGTCCTGAAGAAATTTTGCCCCCAGGAACAGATGGAAACTCTCGGTTGCTGTTTGTGTTTAGGAGAATATTAATGATCACAGGTGGGAAAGCAAGAATCTAAGCATGGGCCAATAAAACCACAAGAAGAGAAGATACCAAGGCAGGGCATGTAAGCAGCCTGAGAATTGAACTAGCACACACCACAATCAGTAAAGTGCAAGCAATAACAAATAACATGGTTAAAATACCGAGTTAAGGACACTGGGGATATGCTTAAAAACAGTGTATATCTGTGTAGATGGAAGAGGTTCAGAAATATAGACACAAAGGGAGGTAATAGCCAGAAAGAATGGACCAACAACATACACTGTGTGGTGGATCTGTGGTGTTCACAGACACCATTAAAGAAGCTTTCCCTGGAACAATGGAAGAAATTTATTCCTAGCAGAAGATCATATTTTCTTCCAAAAGTTGATCAGGCATTGGACCCCGAGACACACTTTTTGAAAATGTATCAAACCCTGAAATCCAGCAGATTTCTTCACACATCTGAGAACAAAAAAAAAGAATCAAGTTGTGAACTTTCCAAACCAGCGGTCAGGATTGTGGGGCTCTATGAGGTCAGAGGACCAAACAGATAGACGGAACCTGCAGGCTGTGGTCCAGGTACAAACGCACCATGCACACAATCCTGAATGTGCAATAGATTAGTTATTCAAGTTCTGGGAGAGCAAGGAAAGAAATGTTGCCCTGTTTTAAAATCCAGAGACTCCAAGGAGGGTCCGACAGTGGTGCTGAGAGCCCTCACACAGCCGTCCATGCCCAAAGACCGGAGGCTGCAGGCAAAGTCCCACATTGCCCAACATGGTGTCCCCATCTTCCCTAGGCCTCAAAAGCAGGTGGAGCAAGGGTTAAATCCTGTTTTTTCCCTAAGTATGACATGAACAATCAATCAAAACAAGGAGTGCCTATGGGACAGCTTTACTTTTACGTAGTGCAACAGGTTGAACGCCTTCCTGGCATTATAAAGGGATGGAAAACCTTATCAAGCCAGGTGGTGAATCCAAGATGGAGAATCCTTGCGGAGGGCTGGTGTTGAGTGCTGACATGTTCATTAAACCCATGTCAACTGTACATGGGATAAAGATCCCATAAGGGAACATTAAGTCCTATAAATCCTGCGGATATTGAAAGGATAAGTAGCTTGACCACAAGCAAGCAAGGACTGGGAATATTTTCCTACAAAGGGGACAAGTGATAAATATGCAAGACCTTGCAGGCTACATGCCTTTGCTGTTAATTAATTGAGTTTTTAAATGTAAATTATGTGTAAAGGTCGTGCAGAGCTCAGGTGCTATGTAAAAGCACGACTGGTGGCAGAGCGGGGTGGCTTTGGCTTCTGGGTCATTATTCATTGGCCCTTGAAATATGACATTGTCTTCTCATCCACAACCAACTCTGCGGGTTCACAGGCTCCAGCCTTTGAAGTAACACTCTGGTTTTCTCCACTGCTCTGCACTGGGAAAGGGTGACGATGTGGTTTTTAAGTGGAGACAGAAGGGTGATTGGAGCCAGACCTTGCCAGTCAAGTCACAGATAAAGCCAGTGTAAGTGTGATTCTCAAGCCGACTGACCAAGGTGGCAGCCCCTCTACAGATGACAGCCTCTTGACTCTCATCTGAAGAAGCCTCTACTTCCCCCCTGGATGTGGCACCTGAGATCTGTGTGTCTTTAGGTAGACCCCATGCCAACTTGAAACTCATCTTTTTTTTTTTAATTGAGAAATGGAGGAAAGGTGTCCTAGGCAGTAACCACACTGCCAACCCTTGTTGGCATAGTGAAAATATGCAGGAATGCCCTCACTGCCTAGAATAGGCTACGCCCTGGGTGTTAGTTTTAAATGCAGCTACTTATGATGACACACACAAGACATATATGAGACTGGGACCCTCAGCATTCCCTCATGGACATGGCCCACCCCTCCCAGAGGACCAGCAGGTACCTAATGGCTGCTGTGGGAAGGAGAGTCATTTTCCTCAGTAGTGTGTCCACTTGCTGGCGTGGTGCCCACAGTCCTGTAAATAATCCTGCACCCTTTTACTCTTGTGAGCAACCCTAATTAAATTCATTTGGTTACCCCTCAAAGACAATGAAGTTGAGGAGTTATTACTTGGGAAGAGGAAGGAGATTGGTGGTTTGGGGGAGAATAGAAAAAATAATAGGGGGTACATAGAATCAAAATACATGCACGAGAATGTCATAATGAAACTCATTATTATGTATAATTAATATTTGCTAATGAAAAATTAAACAACAACAACAACAACATCACAAAAATCCGCAAAGGTCTCTTCTGAAACCCAGATGCGAGGAGGTATCGATTTTGTGGGGGTACAGATGGGAGAGTGACTGACACGGGTTTGGGTTTGGGGGTGTCAAGGAAAGGCTGAAGAATGGCAGATAGAGTTGTGATGTGGAGTGGCCCAAATCACGCAGTGGGGGCTAGCCCTGAGTTTCAATGGCATGTGAGTGTTTAATGCGTTTAGCAGTGGGGGCTAGCCCTGAGTTTCAATGGCATGTGAGTGTTTAATGCGTTTAGTTGAACAGTCACGGAAAGATCTCTGTCCAACACAGGCTAGTTTGAGTGGCTAGTTTAAAAACAGGAAGCAATGGGGTTTGATCACTGCATCCTGGGGCCGAGGTTGGGGAAGCTGAGGATCAATGTTCTGAAGGCAAAGAAAAGTGTGCTGTGAGCTGCAGACACAGGAAGCCGACAGTACAAGGCTATGGCTATCAAAAGCTGAGCATGCTAGTTTGGGGGGCGATGGACGAAGGCGAACTGAACATCAAGCTCTGGTCAGGGAGAGGCACTGTTGACACTTGGGTGTTTACCAAGGATGGACAAAGGTCTGTCCCTCCTCTTGGTGAAGGACAGCAGTTGTATCTAGTCCCCTCCTCACCTTGAAGTGAAGAGAGTTGGGGGTGCTGGGTGGTCTCCCACTGTTCACTGAGGTTGAGACAAGCTTGGTAAGGGGCAGACTGACTTTCACTTCCTGGGCAAACTCCCCAGACAGCCAGGCCTGGGAATCCGGCCTTGGAACCAAGCCACCCAGCACTGAGCACCAACAGGCAGCCAAGAATGTCACTCCACTGGTTTTTAGCCTGCCCCT
The DNA here is from genome assembly GCF_964271855.1 of Acomys minous. Lineage (NCBI taxonomy): Eukaryota > Metazoa > Chordata > Mammalia > Rodentia > Muridae > Acomys > Acomys minous. The sequence goes on from NC_140489.1 coordinate 12,173,570, forward strand.
CCGATCCCTGCCCCAGGCAATGTGGAAAGGCATCAATGGAAGGAAAGAACTCAGCCAAGCCAGCCAGCAAACCCCACTTCTTACGGCCACTCAGATGTCTGCTCATCAGCTTTAGGTCTTTGCTCATCTCTGGTTTTCTAGAAAGATGGGAGCATTGTGCAACGGGAACAGCCATCTCACGATGGCGGGATCCAGTGGTGGTTATCCCTGTGGCGTAGCCACGAAGGAAGGTCTTTGGGGGGAGAAAGCCTGAGCTGCTTGGCCAAGATCATGCAGGAGGGCAGCCGGGGAGAGAGGCTTCTGTTCTCAGCCACAATGGACTCCTTCGGCTACTCAAGCCATTAATGAACACGGACTTGTGTAACAGGCTGATTCTCTTCGCCTCTCAATAATGGCAAGATTCAAAGTGCTTAGCTCAGGACAGGGTGGGGGCCCGAGGAGCCGAGCCACGCCGGAACATTCTAAGTCGGACTCTGGGATAAACGGAGATTTGATATTTCTGGATAATTCCCACTGAGCACCCTCCCCCTTTAATTATCTTGTGGTCGCCCTTTCAAAGGTGATTAAAGCTATTCTTCAGTAGATGTGGTTGTAGATTGAGTGGGAACCTGGACTTTCTTGTGGTTTTTATCGCAGCAATTAAATCTGGCTGGCTCGTAGAAGCTGTGTGGCAGGAGGGGTTTTACCAAGCGAAACGATTTTCCCCTTCGGGCAATGTTAAATTTAGGAAAAATACAATTAATTATACCAGACAGGTATCTATTATACACCATGCATGTACCAGAGGCTCTGAGCTGGTTCACTCTGAGAGGCCCCTTGTCCCCACCTGCTGGGTCCCAGGGCCAGGCTTGTCCCCACAGCAGGCTTCCTCCCCTATCCACTCCCCCAAACCCCACTGCTGTTTGGAAGCAAAAGTGAAAGGAGTGGTGCTTGCCAGAACTTACTCTGATGCCCTCAAATGCTACTGAGGTGTCCGTGTTGCAAAACTGGGGTGTTCTGACAGTGCCGACAAAGGCCATTCCCACTGCTTCTGCCCCCCACTCACTGCGCATTGTGTAAACCTGGAAAGGTTCCCACCCCCAGCCTCTCCAAAGCTCCCTTTGCACACCCACAGAACCAGAACATTGAGGCTGATTCTTTCAACATCCCACTCTGCCCTGAGCTAGAAACATAAACAAAGCCTTGGTGGAAACAAGTCCCAATTTCTTGTTAAAAGACTTAGTTCGTGTTTTCCCCCCTAAGGATTATTTAACCTTCCTTCCTTCTTTCTTTCTTTCCTTCCTTCCTTCCTTCCTTCCTTCCTTCCTTCCTTTCTTCTTTCCTCCCTCCCTCCCCCTTTCCCTCCCTTTCTTCTCCCCTCTCTTTCTTTTTGTGTATGGATATATGTCTCTGTGCTCCTTTGTGCCTGGTTCTGAAGAAGGCCAGAAGAGGCCACTGGATCCCCTGGAACTGGAGTTGCAGATGACTGTGTGTCACCATGTGGGTGCTGGGAACAAAACCTGGGTCTTCTGGAAAGAGCAACCAGTGCTTTTCACCACTGAGCTGTCCCTCCAGCCCCCTTAGATTTGACTGCTTACTCGTTACTCTTTGCTGGAAGCTTCCTTTGACCTCAGAGCTTCTGCAGAATAGACATTTCCCAACCAGCGTTCTTACTGAGTTTGTGTGTACATGATCATGTGTGTGCAGCTACACATGTGTATGTGGAGATTCCTTAGTGCTCAGCTCTCTTGATTTTTGCTATGGCTTGGGACTTGCCAGGTAGCATGTGCTGGTTAGCCAACGAGCTGCAGGCATCCTCCCATCTCTGCCTCTCACCACTGGGATTATAAACACACATTATTGATGCCTTTTACATGGGTGCAGGGACTTGAACCCAGGTCCTCAAGCTACCTTCCCTATACGTAAAGCCACTGGGTCCCCAGTAGGAGCAGAAAGTCTTTGCTGATTACCAGATGTCTGCTCCCACATGTCAGTGACTTGGAGTCCTTCCCCTCAGTATGAGGCTTGTCTGTCCTGCCCACATGATCCAGACACATTGGTACAGAGTGTGCTCTGGATAGGTCCATCCAGTGATGGGGAGACAAGTCAGCTGGCTTTCATGCTGGCCAGAAAACTTGAGCCTCTTTGTCTGGTTCGGGTCCCCTTCTTTCTCCACAGGGCATCTTTCTGTGCCATTGTTTCTCTTTCCTGATGAGTGGGGGACAGGTTTACCTGCTAGTTGTCTCATGAGGATGTTGTGAGGATTAATGAGATAATATTTTTTAAGTACTCAGAGATCTTCTGATGAAAGAGGCTATAAAAGTACAAAGTGTCACTATTACTGTAATTAATGGCATTTCTGGGGCTTTGGAGTGCACCTTGGGTTAGATAGAAGCAGGCAAGATTCTCTGCTTAGGAGTTAGACAAGTGCTGAGAAAACAGAGCAAAGGAGCCTGTATGTAGCCAGGAAGGCACAGGGTGCAGCAGGAGGCATGCGTGAAAAGTAGGGGGGAGTACAGTGAAAAGCCCTCCCACACTAGTGTGTGCAAGATGTCAGCCAAGACTCCGCCCCTTTGGATAGAGAGGCCTAACAGATCAGCTCATGACCTGAGCTCAGCCTAGACCCAGAAGCAAAACATGGCCCAGGCTTAGACTGTACCAAGCGCTGTCTCTTTCTCCAGCTTGGGCTTACAGATAATGCCCACCTAAGACTACTGTTCCACTTACCATGTTGTGTATCTATATGCCAGACCCTCTGCCCGCCACCATAGGTCCAATCATAAAATATAAAGTCCCTTTGAGAGAAAGCTGAGTCTTGTAGGGAAGATGGGTCAGTGCACAGAGTACTAGAGATGGAGGCAGGGGTACAGTGGGAACTAAGGGAAACAGAAGGCCTGTGGGGTCCACAAAGGTGACAGGTGAAGAGAGAGAGGAGACAGGAGAAAATGTCCATGGTGGGAGATGCGGGGAGGGAGGGAGGATAAGAGAGCTGCACACAGACAGACAGACAGACAGACAGACAGACAGACAGACAGACAGACAAACAGACAGACAGAGTGAGACAGCAAGAGACTGTGTGTGTGTGTGGGGGCGGCGGGACAAGGGGGAGAGAGACAGAGACAGAGACAGAGAGGGACATAGGGAAAAGGAGAAAACAGGAGAGGTGAAGAGAGAAGAGAGGGAAGAGGAGAGGGGAGGAGGGAGAGGGGAGAGGGGAGGAGAGGAGAGGAGAGGGGAGGAGAGGAGAGGGGAGAGGGGAGGAGGGAGAGGGGAGGAGAAGAGGGGGAGAGGAGGGGAGGGGATAGAATCCAGCAACGGGAGCAGGCCAGGCAAAGCAGGGCAATGCACAGTTGTTTGGGATAACTGAAAACACATGTCAGATGTGTGTACGTGATGGAGACCGATAAGATCACCAGCTTAGAGAGGTGGGCAAGGCATAAAAACGATCAGACCTGACCTAGTGACCACAAGCAGAGGGTGACCGGGCACATCAAGAAAGCTGCGTCTGAAGGGCCAGTCGAGGTGGGTGGAGAGGAGCGCTTTAGTGCAGGCTGTGGACTTTGTTCACACGTCTGAGTTGTAACTAGACTGTGGTCTGTGAGAGAAGCCCACTGAGCTCGGCCTGTCTTTGGGAAATAAGCTCTGATAGTGGCAGGCATGGAAGCTGCGAGACACAGTGCCAAGTGACAACTCTGGGTTCTTCAAAATTAAAACATAAGCTGCTGGTGGTGGTGCACGTCTGTAATCCCAGCATTTGGGAGACAGAGGCAGGTGGATCTCGGTGAGTTCGAGGCCAGCCTGGTCGACATAAAGTCAGCCAGGACTACACAAAGAAATCCTGCCTTAAAGGAAAAAAAAAAATCAAGAAATAAAGAGGGATATCAGGGCCAGAGAGATGGCTCAGAATCTAAGAGCACATTCTGCTCCTGCAGAGGACCAGGGCTAATGTCTCCACACCGGTGTCAGGTGACTCACCACTGCCTGTAATTTCAGTTCAGATCTGACAGCCTGGCCTCGAGGACACAGGCGCTCATAAGCACATACCCATCATCGATGCACGCTAATACACATACTTTAAAACTACAAAAATAAATTTTAAAAAGAGAGGAAAGAATCATATAACTTCGAGTCAAGCCTTAGAACCTCTCAAACGTGGAGTGCTGTTTACACACGAGTGGAAACCCCACGTGACCGCCCTTGACCAGCAGACTGAAATACGGTGTATCGAACATGGAGTCCGTGGTGCTTTGTTGAAGGCACGGGGTAGGATATGATGGCCATTTCCAGCATGATCTCAAGGCTGCTGGCATCCTGCCATTCTCCTTTGCACAGGGTCTGTCCTGACCACATGGGGAGAGCAGTGGCCATTAACCCGGAGGCATAGAGAGTCTTCAGCGTCTGTGAGCAGAAGGCACCAGATTTTCCTCTCTGTACCATGGAGTTGCTGCATGAGTCAGTCGGGGCAGGTGCCCGAATGCTTTTCTGTGAGGGATGGATTGGTTGAAATGCAGGCATCAATTTATTTGTCAGTAATTATCAGTGGTGGGGCTGACACTTTGGACTGGCCTGAAGGACAAAAGGGAACTCTACAAAATATGCACCTCACCCTGGGAGGACGGTTTGGAGGGGGCAAGCAATTACCCACATATCAATTCAATGTTCACACCGATGCTGACAGCTTTTCTCCTCAGTCCTTGGACAAGTGAGCCCACAAGGTTCCTACTGTCCTCATGACACCTCCATTTTACCAAAAGTGGCTGTCAAACTACCGATCATGAACAATTTAAGAAATCAAAAATGTCACCATTGCCTGTGTTTCATTGTCTTCGTCTTCACCTTCACGATGCGTCTGACTTCAGCCAACAGAAACCTGCACGGGGGTTCCCAGAAGCCAGTCTAGCCTTCTGAGCCCACCCACCACAACTTTCTCTATTGAATCTGGCACCTGATAATTTTGAGTTTTCCACCAGGAAGATGTTCGCAAAGGATGCAACATCAGAGAGGGAGGAGCTAGTATGCTGGGTTGTTTCTAGGAAGCTGGTGTTATTATTATATTGGTTAGCTTTGGTATCATCATGGAGTGCAGTCTGGGTTTGGGTTCCTTATGTATTATCCAGTCTTGTCACCATTCTTTCTGCATGTCGGACCTCAGCACTGAGTCTTTTTTCTGCTAAGTACACCATGAATGCATCTTACTAATGCGCGAGCTCATATGTGGTGTGTGTGTGTGTGTGTGTGTGTGTGTGTGTGTGTGTGTGTATACTTTCATGTGGAGGCCAGAGGGTGTTGTTATTCAGGAGCAGGTGACATTTTATTTTGAGGCAGGATCTCTCTCTGGCCTGGAAATCTCTGAATAGACATGGCCAGAGAGTCCCAGGGGTCCCTTTGTCTAGGGTTGTAAGAATGCACTATCTTGCTGTGTTGTCATCCTTAATGATGAAAAATAATTTGACAGCATTATTAAATTTTTTATCATAATTTTTCGAAAGCTTGAGTAATGAGTACGCATCTGTGCATGACCATGTATGTTTACTAATATGTGCATATCTATACATGCATGTGTGTATAAACATGTGCATGCATGTGCTTGGATATACTGGACCAGAATTTTATTTTTTCCCCTACATCATTAGAGTAACTGAGCACTTGCAGTGGCTAGCCAGTGCAAACTCCAACAGCTTGATATCAGGGAAGTGTCATTTTGACATCATCTGTCAGATTTCTAGTCCTGGGCAAACTGTATGACCCCTCTGAGCCCCAGTGTCTGCATGGTCAAACTAGGACAACAGTGTCTTCCACATAGATCAGGGAGGATGCCTACTCACATGGATCCTGATCTCAGTGTGTTCATTTCAGCCCCTAACAGAACAACCACAGCCTTTTCTATTCCGTGAGTGCCTGCATCAGCCTTTGGGATAATGTCTTCTCCAGGAATTTTTTAGGAAATAAAATCACCCATACAGTATTATAAATGCCTCCTTGGGTCCCTTCCTCTGCCTTTCACTAGCCTGCCTCTCCCTTAACTTTTCTACCCCAGCCCTTTCACTCCAAACCCATTATGTTGTGGAATATGATTGGAGCATCCTTCACCATCCAGAAGAGCAGTACTGTCAGCCCAGAAACAGTGGGATCGGTGCTAGGCTCAGCACCCAACAGCCCTTCTTGTCTCTATTGTGTGGTTTGTTTGTTTGTTTGTTTGTGCTTTGTTTTTGTTTGTTTCTTTTTTGGTTTTTTGAGACAGGGTTTCTCTGTGTAGCATTGGCTGTCCTAGACTTTGTCTGCCAGGCTGGCCTCAAACTCTCTTCTATTGTGTTTAGTAACCACTATCCTAATGTTTTCTTGGTGCTACCAGGGAGGACCTATTGGGTCAGGTATGTGACCATGGCTTTATGCCCTGATAACCCTGGATCCTAGATCTGTCAAAGTACAGCTGTTTCCTGATTCTTTTCATTTTCCCCTGGAGGAGCAATGGGCTAAGCGGATGTTCCATTTTCAGATGCTAGGAATGTGACTGGATCAAGATCACCTAGGAGACAAACTTCTGGGCATGTCTGTGAGGAAGTTTACAGACTGGGTTAAGTAAGATCCCTTAATTGTGGATGGCACTGTTCCATGGGGTCTGGTCTTGGACTGACTATAAAGGAGAAGGCAAAGTGAGAGTGGCCTTCACTGTTGATACAATGTCCACGATACAATGTTGACACAATGTTGATACAGTGTTGACACAATGTTGACACAGTGTTGACACAATGCCTTCAGCTCCTGCTACCATGACTTGCCTTCTACGATGGACTGAAGTCTTGAACCGTGAGCCAGAATAAAACCTTTCCTTTTCTTCAGTTGCTTTTATTACAGCAACTAGAAAAGTAGCCAACACAGGGCGTACTAGACATGCTGCCCTGCCAGTAACACCGTAACAGAACCAGCTTTCCAAACCTGCTCTGAACTCAGCAGCACGTGTATACATTTTTCTTCCAATGAAGTCTAGCCACAGGAACTCACTGAGGTTAGCAAGGGAAACGCTCAGGCAAGAGAATGAAGCCGACAAAGTATTGATGTTCTGTATGTATATTTAAACACCGTCACCATCCTGTCCAAAGTGAGATCCCCAGATCATAGGCCCCTGGTCTCGGTTTCCACCTTTGTGTATGTTGCTGGGAGTTTTCCAGCTCACTGGGCCACTGGAAGCAGATGACATCTAAAGGAGTCAGGATTTGCCTCGTCCTTCTTCCTCCCACTCCCTCTCCTATACAACCCCTCCCAGTTAGAGATAAAGGATGCTCCAGATACCTCCTTGTGATTTATAGATGGGGACTCCAGTGCAAGTCAGTCAAAGATGCGTAGGGAGACTTCCCAGTGAGAGGCAGGCGGCATTGGAAACACATTCCAACCCTCTCCTGGGCCATCCTCACTCACCTACGTGGGGCTGAAGGGGCCTTCTTTTTTATTTTATTTTTTTTCCAGCTTAAGATGTTTCTGATTCGAAACTGGACAATAAATTAAAGCAGCGGGGGGTGTGGGGTGGGGGGACGGAAGAGAAAAAGAAAGCACTTTTGACCTAAAGTGGTTATTCATAAAATTTCGGTGGGAAGGATGGGATTCTTTCAAACTGGAGCCCCAGATGCAGATCCACTTCTCACACTGATGCTAGAAATGCTGTTCCAGGCATGTGTTGGTGATTAACGAGTCCTGCCTTTAACCCTCCTTACTAGTGGCTAGAGTAGGCAGCCAAAGAAAGCAAAGGACACTGCATGAGGGTGGGGGGTAGGGCTGCTCTCCGGCCTTGACCTGGTCCAGAACAAAGGTCATCCCTTAAGATCTGTAAAGCTGGGACTTAGCCCTCAGTTCTGCATTGCTCAGTCATTTTATTGCCAACACCAATAGCAACGATTACTGGGGAAGTGGTTTAAAGGCTGGCTGGCCACCTCCATGAGGGTGGAGCAGGTTAGGGCATCAGAGTGGCGAATCTACCAAGACAGAGACTCATTAAGTAGGGGAAAGATACATTTCTATACTTATTAAAAATAAACAGACCAAACCCCCAAAACAAGGGCAGGAAAATTGGATGGGGTGCTGCAGTTTAATGGGTTTAATATGAAAAAGACTTAGAGATTATTGCTTGACTGTGGGATTGGTCCTATTCAATATTGGGATGTGCCTGATAAAACAGAAATGAAATAAGATGTGAATTTTGGTTGTTTTAGGAGGAAATGTGCATTTAATGAGGGAAGAAACTGAGTAACTTTCTGTTTTTGCAATAAAATTATGTGGGTATCATAAAGTCCTGATCTGATGGAGGGAGAGAGGCAGTTTCCTTCCCTAGTAGAATTCTGCCAACTGTCAAGGACCGTGGTCCAGCAAAGAGAACATGATCAAATAAATCCAATGGAAGATCCACTACAAGGTGTCTGGATAGTATGCCCCACGACTGCCAAAGCCATCAGAAGTAGAGAGAGATGGGCCAGAGGACAATGAGGAGACAAACAACCGAGTGCAGCCTGGTTCCTTGGCAGTATGCTGTAAGACAATCTGGGTGGAGAGATAGGAGGCCTCCCTCTGACTTAGACCTCCTGCTCTAGGACCCGTTAGCACCTGCCTTAGGCCTGAGCTCAAATCCAATCCTTCTCATTCTTTTTGCTCCCTCCAGCACCTGCGTCACGCCACTCAGAGGCGGTCAGGGCACACAGCTAGCCAGCTACTGCCTCAGACGACGAAGCACGGGACACGGGCTCTGTGCGCATTTTCTTACACCAGTTCTCCTCTGCCTGGAAAGTTCAGTATCACAGTCAACTTATCATGGGAGGGAAGGTCCTTCCTGGAGATTTCCAGGGGATCACATACATGAGGAAAGGGTGCGTGTGTGCATGTGCGTGTGCCTGTGCATGTTTTCTGGAAGCCTCTGGCCTGTGAGCCTAAAGTAAGCAGGACAGGAGGCAGCTGAAAACATGGACCTGTGAGTTGTTGAGTGGGTTCCAAATCCTGCAGCACGAGAAAGCTTATTCGGGCCTCTTGCCCTCCCTGTGTCTCTCTGACACACGAAAGGAATATCAAGAAGGAGAGCTGACCTTTTCATATATTGTGAGCATTTGCCTTTGTGACTGTTTTCCCTATGCTGGTTTTAAAAATTGCTTTGGTGTTTTTTCTGTGTTATTTAGTATTGCTTCCCTCCTCCCTGCCCTCCTCCCCCCCCCCTGTTGCCTTTTCTCTCTTCTGTATTCAGAATATAAAATTCTAGGGTCTCTGCGGAAGCTCTCCTTGTTATTTAGTCACGGAATCAGTCTCTAAATATAATCTAAGCGTGATTTTTACATTGACTTCCTACTGATTAATTCTATTAATTTCCCATTGATTAATTAACTAATTGATTTCATTTATTTATTTGGTCATTGGTATCAGACCATCAAGAGCTAATCTCATGAGACAGTCCTTTGTAATATTACCCAGAAGGCTTATTGGTAATAAACGTTTTAAGTATTATTTATTTATTAAAAACAAGGTGCTTTTCTATGAACTTAGGTGGCTGGGAGTTCACACCAGAAGCCCACTTCAAAGTCAGCCTTGCACCCAAAGTCCAGTGCTGGGAGATGGGATCAGCTTCATCCCTGAGGTTTACTGCCAGCTAATCTAGCTGAACCAGTCATCTCTGAGTTCAGCAAGTGCCTCTGCCTAAAAACACTAGGTGAATAGACAAAGACACAGAACATTGACCTCTGGCTTCTGTGTGTGTCTGCATAGGTGAGTTCATGTACACACACACACACACACACACACACACACACACACACACACACACACACCTAAATAAGAATTTTAAAGAGAGAAAAAAAGATTGTGCCCAAATGAATAAGCAGGCGCCTTTCTGGGCTGAGATCAAGTCATTTCCAAACATGCTGGACTGGGGACTGGCATAGACAGGGCATGGGACTGGTGACTCCAGTGTGTGAGCTGGGGTGGGCTAAGGGTCTGCATTGTTTCATTGCCTATTGGTGGGTGCCTCAGAGCGGGGTGCTTACCCACCACTGGCCCCAGAGCTGTGCATCTGGTCTAGCACTTGGGCGCTGATCAGGATCACTGTCACTCTTTCAGGAAGGGTCAGCTGTCCTGTTGGATGGAGCCGTGGAGCCTCAGCTGCGTGAGCTAGTCACTTCAGCCTCTGAGGATGAAGACTCTCCACTCCTGCACAAAACTGAACCTGGGATGGTGAAACATTTGGAGCTATGGAGGCTACTTTTCTCCTAGGGTACAAAAGCCTGCCTGAGAATAGCTTCTGCATCCTCTTACCAGCTCTCAGTCACCATGCTAGAGACGAAGAGATGATAAGACAATGCCGTCCCTCATGGGACTGTGGAATACCCTGCATCAAAGCCACCTGTCTGCTTTCCAGGGGTTCTAGATGCTTAAGCCAGGCTGTTGAGGTTTTTTTAAAGCCATCTGTAAGCCATAGGACTTCATTCATTCTTCGATGTATTTTTTTAAGGTCATGGCTCATTCAGCATATATTTATTGGGGAGTTTCATTCTTTTCTGAGCACTGTGCTAGTAACAAAGAAGAAAAGTGAGAGGATGGAGATAAAGGAGCTGGGAAAGTAAATATAATTAATCTCCATCGTCAACTTGACCTAGTTTATAATCACCTAGGAGACACATCTCTTGGCCATCCATCTGTGAGAGTGTTTTCAGAGAGAGAGAGAGAGAGAGAGAGAGAGAGAGAGAGAGAGAAAGAGAGAGAGGGACCCATCCTGAATGTGAGAGCATCATCATCCCATGGGCTAGGTCCAGATTGAATAAATAGGGGGGAAATGCAGGGAGCACCTGCGTCTCGTTTCTGCTTTCTGCCTGCAGATGCAATGTGACCGGCTCCCTCACACCCCTGCCGCCGTGCCTACCCACCCACCAGCATGGACCCTAACCTCAAACTGTGAGTCAAAACAGGCCCTTCCTTCCCTAAATTGCTCTTCTCAGGTTTTTTTTGACACAGCAACAGTGACAATAACAACACAGTAACACAGTGAGTGCCTGAAAGCAGTTCTCTTTTTTGCCCAAGGTCTCTACGCACATGTCCCAAATGAATTGCTCTTCTCAGACCTCACCGTACCATGGATTACTGTCCTTCAGTATCCTTGAAGAGGATGGATACCTCAGTGAGCTTCTCCTCCTTGATAACAATAGTCACATCTCAGCATCTTAAGCTCTTTGTCTTTAGTGGGCACAAGGACAGGCGAGAACGAATGAGGTTCAATGCAGGTGTCTGCAGTCATGACCCAGCCAGATAATTTCACTGCCAAAAAAAAAAGAGTAGGAGACAAAACCTACTTCAAGGGAAATGCCTGAGGGACCCAGCCCCCCACCCAGTAGGCTCACTTGAATAAAGTTAGGGAGAAAGGGCCACCGATATCCTACCTAGCAAGAAGGCAAGCTGGGAAGCAGAGATGACAGTGGGAAGGCTTTGGACGGCCACAGACATTGTGATGGACAGGGATGCTCCCTCCCCTGCCCCCCAGTGTGGATAGGAGAGATATCAAGAAGTCATGGTGCACCGGAGGAGGCTCAGGAGTTGGACCACGTACAGAAACATGTCAGTTTTTCAATTCTTCTATCTTGGAACCCTTAGGAGGTCTTGGCTTTGCAAAACAACATATTACCTCGGAATCTGAGTCTCCGAAATCCTGGCAGGGGGGCTGGTCCAGCCGGCACTGTTGCCATATGTGTTTAGAATCCCATGCACAATAATTAATTTCCACTCTGTAAAAAAAAATGAATAATTAATACCACATCCCACGTCCATTGATCCAAACAGGAGTTGACACATATTAAGAGGCACATGATGCTGAGCAAACTTTTTAAAAGAAGCCATTTGATTAACAAAGCAACTTTTAAAAATTCTGTATCTTCTAGACAATAGGAGTTGAACGGAGTCCAACAATGAGGGCAGGCTGAGCAGGGATGGGGGGGCATCGATTCACAACGTAGAAAGATGGGGGAACAAGAAGGCTGGGCTCCTCTGAAGTTGCCGGTAGGGGAGCTGGATAGGAAGGTGACCGATGCTCCAGGGAAGGAAGACGAAAACAAGATGACAGCGTTGAAGGAAATTCAGAGCTGAACTCGGGTTTTTTTTATTGTGCTTAGAGAAATATGTGTAATTGTGATGGTAAAATAAGAGATGCTGAAAAACCTATTTCAGAAACTGTCCTCGACAGATGCTAGCTCATGGACGCCGTAGAGTCCAGGTTGCTTTCTTGTTGTCCCTGTCTGATTCCAAGTTTCTCCTAATAAGTCAGTTGATGGGATGACTGCACGGTAGCAACTTTGTGAGGGCAAGGTGCACACATTCCCGATGTACCGTGACTTGATGAAGAGTCAAAAATCCTTTCCCATCAGTTTCACTGTGCCGTGCATTATAATGGAATGGCTCTAATTTATCATTTCCTGGAATTCCCGGAACTGAAAATGTACCTGGAGAAGAGAGCTTCGGGACTGCTCTTGCTCTCCAGACGAGAAACTGGGGGTGGTGGGGACAAGAAAGTGACATGAACTCCAGATACAGTGAAGAAGATTGAGACCATAACAGGAGCCTGGCCCTGTGACCTCGAGTCTGCACCCATCTCAGCGGGAGACTATCTTTTTATTCCAGAAGTTGGGTCTGGTTCTAGGAAAGGAACACTAGCCATGTTGGAGTAAGAGTGAGAGACTGTGAGGCTAGCTTCCTTGGGGTCCTGGAAGCTCCCAATCTAGAGTACATTGGCTTTTGCAAAACCCCAGACAGACAGTGCGGACGTCAAGAAGGATGGTGTGGCCTGGGTTTGGCTCCTTAAGCTGAAGGGTGGGTCTTAGAATGTGGGGGGAAATGGGTTCCCCTGCCTGGAGTACGTCAAGTGTCTCTTGGAGTTGCACTTGGAGCTGTGCAGGAGCAATCTAGATTTCCGAAAGGGCAGTGGGAAAAGAGGCCCAGGGCGAGGAGCAAACCCAAACTTGCTCTATGTTGGAGAAGTGAAAGGTGCCCTTTGGTGGCCTGAAGATCAGCCTTTGGAAGCCAAGAGTGCTCTGTGTGCTCCCTGAAGGGTCCTCTGTGGGGGTTTTCTGGTTCATTCCAAAAACTGGAGGAGGATTTCCTGGATGGCAACATTTGGGTGAGCCTTTGACAGAAGGAGAAAGGCTAACACCGCAGGCATGTAACAGCATCCGCAGGTACAGAGAGCTGGAGCTGAGGTGGGGGTGGAGGCAGGCAGAGCTACAAAGGGCTACTACTACAGAAGAGACAAAAGCCACCAGGTACGGGATTAAATGAGAGAGAGAGAGAGAGAGAGAGAGAGAGACAGACAGACAGACAGACAGACAGACAGACAGACAGACAGACAGAAGGGGAGTGGGTCTGGAGAGGGAAAAGCAGGGTGCCAAGAGTGTAGAAATGGTCGATGTCTGCCAGATGCTGGGCTGGGTTCAGAGGCACAGCAGAGGTCAGTGGAGATCGACACGGTAAGCGAAATGCTGGGCATGTGGTGGTCTGTGGGATGCCAGGGAGAGCTCAGGGCACTTGAGCTCTGAGACTGCTAGTGCACCTGGGCGCAGGCCTGGATTACAGTGTGCTCTCTCCTCAGTGGTTCCCAGGTCCAGAGTGTCTGGAAAAGCAAGCTCACTGTTGAAGGTGAGTGTGTTGCATCCTACAGTAGGGCCATGCGGACTCAATTAGAGGGCTTACAAACTGTGTATTGATTTTTTTTTCTTTCTTAAGGAAAAAAACAACACACAAGCCACAGTGTTGACAGAGCAAGGAAGTCCCGGAGCAGGACTCTATGTGATTAAAAATGTTAATGCCGTCCATGTAGCAAATGTGAGTGGGATGCTGCACACAAATATGTCTACATTTTCATCAGTCCCGTGCAGCGTGCTGACTTACTTCTAGATGTCTGGGTCTGAGGTGCACAGTGAGTTGACAATTCTGTTCACTAAGGCAGTGTGATTTCTTAGACAAACGTTAAAACTAAACAAAGCAATACTAAGAGACCGGCATAGAGGTGGTTCATAAGGATGGGAGGCTGTGTCACCCCAAACTCAAATAATCCACTCTCTAAGCCATGGCTGGTATGTGTTGTTGGGCAATAGAGATGCAGAAAAGAAAGTTCTGGAGTGGCCTTGGGAAAGGCCGTGAGTTCTCTGGGATTCTAGTTCTCTTCAGGAAATATAAACCTGAACTAGAACGTGCCAAGACCTTTCAGCTCCGAAGAACATTTGTACCTGTAAATATAAAATCTGCCCATGTGAAGAACACACAGACACATGGAGACATGCAGCCCCCCCCCTCTCTCACACACACACATACACACACACACAGAGATACACAGGCAGACACACAGAGACATGCAGACCCCCCCACAGAGATACACAGACACACAGAGACATGAACACACAGACACACGGAGACATGCAGACCCCCCCCACAGATACACAGACAGATAGGCACACAAATACATATAGAAAGACACATACAGAAACAGACATACAGACATAGATATACCCATATAGAGACACAGTCACACAAACATAGATACACCCACATAGAGAGACACACATAGAGACACAGATACATACACTCAGACAAAAACATACAGACACATAGACACACATACACATACATACAGAGATGCACATACGCACACACAAATAGGTAGACACACACAGAGACACGGTCTTAAATATAGATACAGACACATACATGTAGATAGACATGGACACACAGAGACAAATTATAGGCAGGCAGACAGACAGACAGACAGACAGACAGACAGACAGACACACACACACCACTAAACTAAATGCTTAAGGACCTAAATTCCACTCTATGCATTTTATAATAACTTGACACCAAGCCAGAGTCCAGCTGGCTGCTGGAAGGAAGGCCAAGTGTACAGCTCTTGTGCACATGTACAAACACAGATCGCAGAAAGTGCCCATGAGCAGGGTAGAAACAGAGACAGGCTAGTGTCAGGTACCTGCTCCGAGGGTTGCTCTTGGCTTCGGAGGAGATTTCTCTTCCTCTGGGGTTAAACACACCAGCTTGAGACCTACTGCTTTGGCTGGCTTTTAATAGTACTTTATTTTAGCAGAGTGTTTTTTAAAAATCCTCTTAAATAAGAGAAAAACATGTTCTTTAAAATAAAGGAAAGCCAGGAGCCTGCCGCTGTAGAGCGCTGGGTGCTGGTGGGAGCGAAATGTGGAAGGCATTTAACTTGCTGTATTAGCTTTCATCAAAGACCCACAGCTCACACACAGCAGCTTCTTTGCATTAAAATCTGTGACTGTAAAATTTCAGAGGGAAACACTGATCTTCCTTTTGCATGTCAGTCCCCCCCCCCCCACCCTGTGAATGAAGACTGAACCTCCCCACCCAGCCCTGCTCTGTCCCAGCATTCACTTTCTCACCAGCTCCTAGTCTGGGGCCAATTCCAGACCTGCAGTCACACCTGGACATGGGTTGACCCAGATGAAGGCCCAGTGTGTGGAGCTTTTGGGAGAAGGATCCTTGGTGAATGTGTTTCTTTGACTTCTGGCTTTTCTTTTCTGGAAAAAAAAAAAAAGAAAAAAGAAAAGAAAGAAAGTGGTAAAACACACCGACCATGAAGCTTACCATTTTAACCTTTTAAAATGTACAGTTCTGAGTGATGCACAGCCTTTATAATCATCCATCTCAAACAGGAAGTGTCGCCATAAGAAGCCATTCTCGCTTTCCCTGTGCCTAGAACCGAATCTTCCCAGGTCCATGAATGAAGCTACTCTAGGCAGCTTATTCAGTGCACAGTGGGATTCCTTTCCACTTGCCTTTCTGTGACTGGGTTTTGCTCTTTCACTTAGCGTAATGTCCCAAAGCTAGCCAATGCCAGAAGGATGGACAATATTCCACCACACAGATGTACCACATGTGTTTATCAGGTTTGCTTATGACTTTTGACTGTTGCAAACAATGCACAGGGGGTCCCCCTAGTACTGCCAATACGTTGAAAGCCAGTAACAGTGAAAGTTGGCTGAAGGGTCTTGGGGTCGGGCACGCAGACTGTTGGTAGGTGGCTCTTTAGGGCCTAAAGGGGCCTCAAGAAGCTGCAAGGACTCTGCTACCTGTCATGGGAATGCTTGTTCGGATCCACGCTGGTGCACACCCAGCTCCGGCAGGATCCATTTTTGTTTCATTTGAGTTTTCTGGAACATGAGATACCAGGAGAGCCTCCGACAGAGCTCCCACAGAGATCGTTTGGCATGCTATGCAGAGAAGACAGGAGCTGCAAAGCTACAGAGACCTGGCCCAGATTCCCCAATCCTCAGTCAGCCCCCTTTTCTCTCAAGGGGGACCATGGACATGAAAAAATATGCCTTTTGGGCTTCAAGTGAAAGGGGCTGGCAGTCAGGGACAGAGATGCCACACTCTGGGACTGAGTAGCAAGTGGCCCTTTGATGCAGTTTTGCAGACCTAGACTCAGTTGTGTCATATGGAACCTCAAACGCCTTCCTCCCAGGACAGCCACAAGGACCAGCAGGATGGTTTATGCAGCGTTTGCCTGGTGCTTGGCATGGATGCACGTTGGCTAGATTCCATGCACAGGCTTGGGCTGTGGGAACGTTGGCAAGCAGTGCCCGTCTCCAGCATGCTGTATTATAGTGGGGACCACATCACCTTATAGAAGCCCTCAGGAGACTCAGAGCTGCACGAGATTTCATGGCGAAACCCCCAAGGCCACAGGGCTCTCACTCTGTGGTGTTTGCCTTTTTGGATTCTCATGGACCAGCTGCCAGACCCCTGGTGCGGGGAGGTCGCGTCTGAGAGACCTAAGACATGTCCAGCCATGTCTCTCCCGGCACAGGCCCTGGCCCATTCCCGGAGGGTGGGCAGTATCTAGTGGGAGGAGGCTGGTGGAGGCTGCCTGTGCTGCACTGTGTCTTGGGGCTGACGCCATGGCTGGGCCGCCACTGTCTCTGCCCAGTTTCCTGCGTCTGGATGGGTCTGAGGTTGCAAGCGGTTTCCTGTTTCCCTGTATCTCAGAACTGGCCTAATTGGAAAGACATGTCAGACTGATGTGTCCAGCATGCTGGAGAAGAAAAGGAGGAGGAGGAGGAGGGGAGGAGGAGGTGAAAGGGAAGGAAGGGGGAGGAAGTCCAGTTTGCTCAGTTCACGTCTGTAGCAGAGGCTGGAAAGATGGATAACAGAGATCCCCCAGAGGAGGGAGCTGGTGGGGGACTCTCCGGGGGGTGGGGGTGGGGGAGCATCTGTGGACAACACAACCCACAGAATTTGGTGCAGAGAGACTGGCGGAGGACGTGGCCTGCTCTCCCACTTGTAGGGCAGCCTCCTCAGTCTGTGGTCTCTTTCTTGACTATCGCTTTACTATTGCTCTGCTTTGCCAACGTAGGAATCTGTTATGGCCAGTGGCTTTGTGGCTGTGATTCTGAAACCCTGGGGCACGAATCTGCAAGTGAGAAACCCAGAACATCCTCTGTATCACCTGGAGGAACATGAACACATAAGAGGAAACCCATTTCTCTGCAGAGCGGATGGGGAAGGCAATCCTGCCAGTGGCTTTTGCATCAGAGTTCTTGTCCCATAGAAGAAGAGGTAGGGCCTCCAGCCCCTCCTATGCGGAACAGCCAGCCACGCATTGCCTGGACAGAGGCTTGGGTGTGACTTGTGGACCCATGACCTCCCTAAGTCACATCTATCTTTGCAAGCACCCCTTCCATAGGCCTGTGCAGCCGCCTGCCCCTGCCCCTTCCTTTGCCACAGGGTACAAGGAGGGAAAAAGCAGACGTGGAAGGCTCAATTTCCTGCTGTTAGGTGGCCTCCCACATGCCTGGAAAGTCATGGCCACCACAAACAGCATTCCGTTCCCTGGCCACAGGGACTTGAGCCGGGCTAGACATGTGCTGGCGTACGGCTTGATCTCCCTGCTGGGCTCTGGAAGAGGGACATCCCGTGTCTCAAATTGCTTGTTCCCTAACTACAGAGTCCCTGGTGTGGGTACAAATCAAGCCCTGTGATGCTGATGAGAGTTATTCAGGTCACTCAGAGCTGACTATCTAGCCAGGAGGCCCCGGGCATCTCCCCATACTCAGGGCTGGTGGGGTGCCAACGGGGCTCTCCCACTGGCTTCAGGCACAGTAGATAAGTTTTCATGTGAACTCTGACAGTGGAACATGCTGTTAGCATCTTCTCCAACCTAAGTGTCTCCTTTGTGAGAGGAAGAAGAAGAAGAGGAGGAGGAGGAGGAGGAGGAGGAGGAGGAGGAGAAAGAGGAGAAGGCAGCAGCAGCACCAGCGTCACCAGCAGCCAAACAAAAGATCTTGCTCATAATATGTGTTCCTGAAAAGTGAGCCTGTGTTCCTCTTTTAAAAATATTAGTTTATTTACTTAGTGTGTGTGTGTCTGTGTGTGTGTGTGTGTGTGTGTGTGTGTGTGTGTGCGTGCGTGCGTGCGCGCGCGCGAGCGCTCACTAGTGCATGCCACAGCATCCTTGTGAATGTCAGAGGACAACTTACTGAAGTCAGTTTTCTTCTTCCACCATATGGGTCCCAGGAATTGGAAGTCAGGTAGTCAAGTTTGGCTACAAGTGCCCTTAACTGCTTAGCTCCTCCTCCCCTCCTCTCCCCTCCCCTCCTCTCCCCTCCCCTCCCCTCCCCTCTCCTCCCCTCCCCTCTCCTCCCCTCTCTTCTCCCCTCCCCTCTCCTCCCCTCCCCTCTCCTCCCCTCTCTTCTCCCCTCCCCTCCCCTCCCCTCCCCTCCCCTCCCCTCCCCTCCCCTCCCCTCCCCTCCCCTCCCTCTCCTCTCCTCTCCTCTCCAAGGAGTTGCTAAACGCCTCTTTTAAGAAAACAACATTGAGTGCATACTGTGTGCTGGACACCATATCCAGTCAGAAGAAGGTGACTGCATGTGCTTAGTTACATCGCTTTCACAGTCTTCTGAGATGGAATCCAGATAGGCAAACAGAGTCCCTAAATGGCCCAGGCCACGGCAGGGAAAGTACAGAGGGCATGAAAAGCGTTCCATCACTTTTCATTGTTTAATGAATATTCATCAAAAGCCTCCAATGTGCCAGACAATCTTTCGTGGCACTTCGTGACTGAGGCATATGTCGTGGGTTCATGAGGTTCATGGACACGTGACCAGAGAGTCCCAAGACAGTGTAGACACCGGGGCAGGAAGAGACTTTTGTTAAGTCAGTGCCCTATAGGGGCCTCCTGCACTTCTACCCTGGACACTGTGACATCAGCTCTGCCCATGACTCAGGTTTTTATTGCAAAGCTCCCAATGTCATCACTGCTAGCAATTGCGCCTCTGTTAAGTATGAGGTCCTGTGTGGTGCGCCCCAGCTGCATGAGCTCACATGATTCAGATGGGCTAGACATGTTTCTCGGGAAGAGAAACACAGTGACATGGCTTTTTCTAGGTCACACAGTCCCTGTTTCATGGAGCAGGTCCCAAACCTACACCTGTCTACCTCTACATTTCCGTGAGTTCTGCTGTGAGTGCTGCCATCACTGTACTCCACAATCCACGAGGGATGTTTTAATGGCCAGTGGCCTGCTTCTCACCTGGGATGGACAGTAAAGATGGCCAGAACGGCCGCAGAGCGCTGCTCCACTGAAAACAGTGGGAGACTGTTCAGTCACAGGTCACAGCCTCCTGTCTAAAACAGAAGGTGCCAGAATTACCCTACTCCGAGGAGGTTATTTCCTGACCATATTTGGTGGAAGTCTCCTTGCTCTGTTTATCTAATTGATCCCAGGGCTGGGCAGTGCTGAGCCAAAGGAAGACATTTGCTGACTGTGCGCCATTCTATTTTTTGAGTTGAGATTCACAGGAAAGCAAAGCCACATTTTTTTTCAGCCAAGGGGGGTGGGCTTGGGTGGGGTGGGGTGGGGAAAGGCATCTGAACAATGGATTGTCTCCTTGGCCACCAGACTGGGCACAGTCATATTTGGTTATGTATGGGGCAGGAAATAATTATTTATTGGTACATTTATTTTCAGGGCTCTGGGTAACAGGCGACTAAGTCCAAATATGGTCTGGAGAAAACCTTGGTCCTATTATATACTGTCTTCTTCTGGCCCCAATGCTTCTAGCTCTTCAATTGGCCTTTAAATAAATGGAGCTGTGTTCCAATGGGTGGACTGCCTCAGACACATAGATGGCGCATGCCTACTGGTATTCCAAAAGAACACTGGAACGGGTTTGGTGCTCTGCAGGGAGTCATCTGTGAGTGTCCTAGGGACTCTGGAGTCAAAGCTGAGTTGGGATAGTATTTACCAGTTTCTAAATCTGGGATATCGTTCGAATGGTTTTTCTATCTCACCAAGAGCTGGTGTCCTCATCTATATGATGAGCATGAGGATTGTCCCCCACAGGGAGGCTGTGAACATACAGGCAGAAGGTGGAGTCTATGCTTCCTGATACCTCGATTCTTATAGGCTGGATCAGGTGGGGTAGTGACCCTCAGGTTCGCTTCTCCTATAGGACTTCAGAACCCATTTGGAAGTGGGGTCGTTCCCGGGGTAACTAGTTACATTGGGTCAGAGTGAACCCTTCATCCGCGTGGTCCTACCCTTGAAAGAGGACTACGCTGAAATGGTGCAGGCAGATTGAGGGCCACGGGAAGACAAAAGAGATGGAAGACACAAGGCTACTGCAGGGCAACCAAGAGTGAGGTCAAAACTGTATGCTAGGAGGACTGAAACGAAGACATGCCCCATCTCCGAGGGAGCCCGACCCTGCCAAGACCTTGACTTCAGATATCAAAAACCCAGAACTCAGTGTGCGGCGAGCGTCATGGCCACCCTAGGAACATTCTCTGCTACTGTGAGTATTTTAATGAGGCGCCCGGCACAGAACTTGACAGGGAGGCCTTGGCATGTGTTCTTAGTTTACCAAGTGGCTTTTGGACATATCTAGGCACTGTGGGATATCCTGACAAAGGCAGCACAATGGAAGAAGCATATGGTTTGGCTCCTAGCACCAGGGTACAGTCTACCGTGTCAGGGAGAGGATGACTGTTGGAGCTTGAGGCAGCTGGTCACACTGTATCTGCATATAGAAGACAGAGAGCAATGGGTTCAGGCGTTCAGCCTATGTTCTCCTTTTTATGCGGTCTGGGACTGCAGCCCAGAGAATAGTGCTATCCACTTTTAAGGTGGCTCTTGTCATCTCAAGCATCTTTTTAAAAAATATATTTTATTAATTTATTCATACTACACCTCAATTGTTATCCCAGCCCTTGTATCCTCTCATTCCTCCCTCCCTCCTGTTTCCTCCTTATTTCCTTCCCCTATGACTGTAGCTGAGGGGGACCTCCTCCCCCTGTATATGCTTATAGGGTATCAAGTCTCTTCTTGGTAGCCTTCTATCCTTCCTCTGAGTGCCACCAGGCCTCTCCATCCAGAGGATGTGGTCAAATATGGGGCACCGGAGTTCATGTGAAAGTCAGACCCCACTCTCCACTCAATTGTGGAGGATGTCCATCTTAAGCATCTTAACGAAGATAAATCCTCCACAGGTGTGCCCAGAGGCTGGCTTCACAAGTACTGGTTAGTTTTTGTCAACTTGACCCAAGTGAGAGTCATAGGGCAAACAAGAATCTTACTTGAGGAAATGCTTCCACCCCTTGGCTTGTAGGCACGTCTGTAGGGTCTCTTCTTGATTAGTGACTGATGTGGGAGAGCCGATCCCACAGTGGGTGGCGCTATCCTTGGGAAGGTGGCCCTTAGTTGCACAAGGAAGCAGGTTGAGCATGCCATGGAAGGCAAGCCAGTAAGAAGCATCCCTCCAACAGTCTCTGCTTCTACCCCTGCCTCCTATTTTCTGTCTTGACTTTCCCTAGATGGCCAACTGGGACGTATGTGGCAAATAAACTCATCCCTTCCTAGATTGCTTTTGAACGTGGTGCCTTATCACAGGAAGAGACAGCAGAGTATGACATCAGAGAGTCCCTGCTGCTGTCACCCTGATAGTCAGTACCAACCATGAAGGGAGAATGATGGCTAAGGTGGACATGACATCAAGGGGCCCAGGCAGGTGACAAGAACCCTTTCTCTCTCCTACCATCTTTTTAGCGCTAGACAAATGGGTAAGGAAACATGTTTCACCCTCCTGTGCACATATTCCTGTAGCGTGCAAACACTAGTACTTGCTTATTCCACACTGTGTGCACCAGGGCTACTTACATCAATAGCTGTGCTCTTTATAAAACACCACATCTCCTGTGAATAGGCCTTCGAAGTTCACAGAGATGTGTGAGGTATCGTGCCCTTCTCAGGAGACGTGCTGCCATCAAACAGCAGAGTGGGCAAATGTGATTTATGCAGGCATACTTCATGCTTATAAAGTCCAACGCCATTTCTCCAGGCCCCCGAAAACACTTAGGGCTGACAGGGCCTAAATAAACCACTTTATTTACTGCCCTTGTTACCTGTTTAAGAGTTGCTGTTATGTTAAGTAACACAGTGCCCAGGCTAATAAATTTATAGCATGCCTGTTTGTTTTCTGGAAGAATTTATTGCTGTAGTAATAACTGTCAGAAGCAAGGCTGGTAAAAGGCGGAGTTGCTTGGAGACTCCACTAGCTCCTTGTCACCGTGTGAGCACCAGAGGCCAGCCTTGGGTGGGTGAAGAAGCAGCTTTGGACGTAACTCTCTAGGGGAAAGGTCAATTTTTCTTCTGTCTGATGCAGATTTGTGCAAGTCATAGGCCTTATAAATTGTATAGCGATTTATTACCAACCGCCCTGCACCCTAGACCGATTTCTATGGACTTTTGGGGTGCTTGCATCAGCTGGAACAGAGAAAAAGTATAATTATTTCAAAGGAAATCAAATAGTTCTTGTTTTGCTTGTTTACACTTTACCTTTACCACATTGAAGGTGAAAAGAAACTAAGGAACAATTTGGCCTCTACATAAGCATATCTTCAACAAGTGAAAACAAAGTTATGAGAAACTGGAAATACCTTAGGGAAAATAATCATCTCAAGCTTAAAGGTCATCTGTTTGAATTTAAAGTGGATTCACTTAGTTTTAGTTTTTTGTGTGTACGAATGTTTTGTCTCATGGATGCATGTGTACCACATGTGGGCCTGGTGCCAGAAGAGGTCATTCTGTCTCCTGGAACTGGAGTTACAGATGGTTGTGACCCATTATGTGGCTTCTGGGAATTGAACCTGGGTCCTTTGGATAAGCAGCAAGTGCTCTTAACCACTGAGCCATCTCTTCTATCTCTATTTGACTTGGACTAGGAAAGAAAACAATGGATGCCTTTATATTTCCCTTATTCCCATCCTCTGGTGCCTGTGCTTTGTTGATCATGTAGTTTTTTTATTTTGTTTTATGTAAACTTTACTGCTTATATATTTTATTTTTCTGTTTTTTCTTGGTGTATGCATGTGTGTGTGTCAGTGTGTGTGTGTGTGTGTGTGTGTGTGTGTGTGTGTGTGTGTGTGTGTGTACATCATGGCTCAGGTGCTGGCCACCTTCTTTTCTTTTGAGACAGGGTCTTTCTCACTAGCTGAGAACTCACTGAGTAGGGGAAGCTGGCCAGTGATTCCTAGGGACCCATCTGTCTGTGTCCATGTCCTCGGTGCCAGGATTGCAAGTATATACCAGAATTTATGTGGGTTCTGGGAATTGAACTCAGGTCTTTGAGTGTCCTCTGTAGGCCTGCCTCACGCTTTTTACAGGCATGTCCTCTCGCTTCTGTACTTGACCAGACCCTTGTTTACCATTAGACTTTTGAACACAGCATCTCTGTTTTGAGAAGCTTGTGCTGCTGACTAGATTTGTGGCATAGAAGGTTGCTGGGGCTTCTCTGTGGCTGCTGTTGTCATGTGTAAATGCCTCACTTAGGGTGTCGACTGCATCGAAGGCTGAAGTTTAAACTTAGCTCTGTCCATCTGAGGACACATACCAGTGCCCTCAGACATGTGTCCACAGTGGTCAAGTGTCCTCTGGTCTTGCATGAGAGGGGTTGGAAGGACAGGAATGGTAGTTAAAAGAAAATCACCAAGAAAAAGGAATCTTTGATTCATTCTAATTGACATATTTCTCTTTGAAAAATTATTAGTACATTTATTTATTTATTTATTTATTTATTTATTTATTTATTTATTATTGGATGTGCATGACAAGGTAGGCATGGCATAGTATTCGCATGAGGTTAGGGGACAACTTGCAGGAGCTGGTTTCCTGGTTTCCTCCTTCTACCTCCAGTGACTGGAACTCGTGTCCTCAGGCTCGCTCCGAGACAAGTGTTTTCACTCACTTAGCCATCATGGTGGCCGTTGCTCCCTTTCCTTAGCTCTCTGTTCCTCTTATATAATTCTTTCCTTCCTCCCTCTCCGATGGTCAGTTGTCCCACGAGGCTTTGTTTTTATGCTGATATGTCCTCTTTTCCATCTGAAATAAAGATGTATCTCCTCTGTAGATTTTTATCTCTTTATCTTGGCAAATTTGCTCTCAAGATGGCATTGAGTGTCCCCTGGGAGCTGCAGGACATGGGCATCAGTCAGTTCTAGGAAGCTTTTGAAGATTTTAGTTACTTTCAGTATGAACATTTTTGTCTATTTTATTTTCCGTCTAGTTTTATGTGATTTCTTATTCTCTGAGTGGTTTTATTCTTAATTGTTTCCTGGCCCCTGAAAAGGCTTTCACCTCTTCTGTCACTTTCTCTTTCATTTCTTTTCTAGTTCACCAACACGGTTTCATGTCGGAGGGTTTTTTTTTCTTTGACGGCTATGACTTCCTTGAATCTATGAATGCAGGAACACGGTTTCCTCAAAGCTGTCCACACTGTTTTCAGTACCTCTTTGCATCAGCACAAGTAATTTCCCCACAGTGTATGTGTCCTTACGGGTCCCTTGCTTATATCTCATTTCTGTTCTCTGCTCTTGCTTTTACTAATTGTTTTTCGTTGCTAGAACTGTTTCCATCTACTCACAAGCAAACGGTGTGAGTGAAAGGAGAGTGAGATGAGACGGACAGAAGCCAAGCGAATCCTTTACCATTCTTTAAAAGACCTACTCCATCCTGTATTCTGTGAGGTGGCCTGTCTCTGTTCTCACTGCTGGGGGTGTCACTGTGTCAATGCCAAAGGCTGTGCTCCCAGGTGTCCTGTCAGTGAGAACTCACTGGCTTCTCCCAGCATTAGTCATCTCAGAGGCCATGGTGTGGTTAGTCTTGCAGTCTGAGTTTCTATGGGAGCTTCCACGTTCTCTTGTGTGTTTGTGAAGGGAGGTTACCATCCTGAGGGTATCAACACCCTGGGAGATGTACTTTTTAAGGATTTAAATTTTTTTCTAGGGATGGGATAACAATTGAGATGTAACATGAATAAATTAATAAAATACATTAAAATTTTTTGTATATGTCTAATGTATTTTTACACCATTCTTACCCCATCTTCTTTCTCTACCCTCAATATGCCTCTCCAGCTTTCTTTCAAATGTATGGTTTCTTTTTCTTTAATTATTATTTTTACATACATTTATACACATATATAAATACAACCTGCCAAGTTCATTTAGTGTTGTGTGTGTGTGTGTGTGTGTGTGTGTGTGTGTGTGTGTGTGTGTGTGCATGTGTACGTATAAGAATGTAGTCTTTCCCTGTAGTAGGTGTTTTTCCCATTGCCCTGACAAAACACCAGGCACAGGGAACTCAGAGAAGGCAAGGCTTGCTTGGACTCACAGTCCATCCTGGCAAGGAAGCAGCCAACAGGAGCTTGTGACAACAGGTCTCATTGACACCCGGACAGACAGTGACGGACAGTGGTGCTCAGCCTGAATTCTCTTTCTCTTCAAGGACCAAAGTCCATAGGGATGGGGATGCCCATGGTTAGGTGGGTCTTTGCACTTCAGCCTAATCTAGAGAGTCTCTCATAGGTGTGGCCAGAGGTTAGTCTTCTAGGCGACTCTGGATCCTGTCCAACATTAAGCATATTAAGCATCACAGTCCCCAGACAACATGTTCTAGGACAGGCTGGAGAGAACCAAGTTCCACTGCTCTGTGCGTTTGCCCAAAACCTTTCAATCCATACCTTCCATTGCTCTTCAGATGCTCTTCCCTTCTCACGGTGTGCTTCCTGACCTGCCTGCTCTTTGCACTGTGCCTGCTTTGCATGAAGAGACAATCTGTCTGCCGGCCAGGAGAGGCAAAGGGCATGGCTGCTCTGCCCCTCTGTCAATCTTCATTTGCCAGGAGTCTCTCGCATCTGCTAATGGCTGTCTCAGCCTGGCACTGTGATGAGGTTGGTTGTCCTACAGACCTTGAGTTGTCTGTTTGCTTCACAGACTCTTAACTGCTTTTCTATTTTTTGAATGGATTCCACACGACCGTCCTTCTCATAGGGGATTAACGGCTTCCACCATGGAAAATAACAACGCATCATTGACAAACGTTGACTGGACTACACAGGCGGTGGCATGTTGACCATTTCCAAAAGCCTGATTTCCTCATTCTTAAATTGTGTTTTCAACTTGTGGAGACCCCGGTCCCTGTATTTGCCACATTCCACTGAAATCCTCTGTGTGGTTCTGTCTCTTTTAGGTTTTCATCTTCTCTAAGTGACCTTTTCTCTCGGCCTCCACTTTGGAGAAGGGTGCGAACCAAATTGCCTAGCCAGTGTTTCTGGCAGAGAGCATGAGAAAGCTCGTGTTTGCAGACTGCCAAACCATGAAAATGTTGATGTTTACAGAAAACCCTTTGAAAGACATCCTCCTGATTAGAGAGTGCTGAGAGAGGGAACCTGTATTCTGGGTGACCCCTGAGACTGTGCAGAAACAGCCCCACACAAGGCTCCCTCATAGCTTGCAGGGTTCCACCCAGGGAGGCCAAGTTCATGGCCAGCAGTTAGAGACATCAGGGGCCTGCTTGCTTTGTAATGATCGAGAAACCAAAGAAAGTCTCTCTCCCATGACGGGCGGAAACTTCACCGAACATAGCAGAACGAGCATGGATTCAGTGCAGAAACATTGCTGTGAAATGGATGGGGAGGCCACCCATGCACGGACACTCACACCCTGACAGCCTGCATCTCCGTGTTTGCTGCCTCTCTATTGTTTTTATAGAGATGCTAGATTAAAGTACAGCAATAAAGTTATGTCCTATAAAGTCATATTACCTGTGATTTGTATAGGCCACTTAGGTTTTTGCTCTGAAGAACATAAACTCAAGCATGGTCCAAGCCTGAAACCCCTGCCTGTCTTGGTGACTGAGGCATGAAGATCATATATTCAATGCTAATGCTATAAAGTTATTTCAAGACCTTGCCAAGAAATAAGAACTGGCAACCCCAAGCTGGGTGTCATGGCACACGTTTTTAATCCCATCACTCAGGAGGCAGAGGCAGGTGGCTCTCTGTGAATTCAAGGCTAGTGTGGTCTACAAAGCTAGTCTAGGACAGCCAGGGCTGTTACACAGAGAAACTCTATCTCAAAAAAACCTAAAAACCAACTAGTTAATCAACCAACGAACCAATCAACCAACCAAACAAACAAATAAAATCAACCAACCAACCAACCAACCAAACAAACAAACAAAACCAACCAACCAACCAACCAATCAACCAAACAAACAAACAAAACCAACCAACCAACCAACCAACCAACCAACCAACCAATCAACCAACCAAAACCCAAAAGTCTCTGGGAAGCTCTAGGTTCAGTCCCCAGGATTGATATCCATGTGTGAGGACCTTCTATTGCTTTGATGAGACACCATGACCATAAACAACTTGGAGAAGAAAGAGTTTATTTCTGCCTACAAATGCTCAGGTCACACTCCATCACTGAGGGAAGTCTGGGCAGGAACCTGAAGGCAGGAACTGAAGAAAAGGTGTGGCTTGCTCAGTCTGCTTTCTTATCGAATCTAGGACCACCATCCCAGGGGTGGCTAATCCCATAGTGAGCTGGGCACTCACACATTGATTATTAATCAAGAAAATGCCTCATAGACTTGCATATAGGTTACTCTTATGGAGGTGTTTTCTCAGTTGTGATTACCTCTTCCCAGATATGGTGAGGGCTTTTACACACACACACACACACACACACACACACACACACACACACACACACACACGAACGTTCCATAAAATTCCACTGGAATGGCACTTCAAATTTGACGCTAGTATAGATTTTGCTTATTTGGGGCTAGCTATGGACTTCCACAAGTCTCTGCATATGCTCAAGCATTAATCACTTTGGCCAAATAAACCAGATCTCTTGGTTTATTTTAGGAGTTGTTCTCTGATGATGTGTGGATTATAAGCTGAGTGGTGACAGAGCCAGAGAATCCCTAAGATGGGGATAAATCAGACCCCTTGCTCTCCAAGAACCCCCATATCAGCCCCAGGCACCTTCCCTCTGACACAGCGCGGTCCTCCTGGTCATGTGACCTTCACCCTTATCCCGATGCACAGTGAGGCTGGAAGGGAAGACGTGCTTGTGATTCTTAGTGTTAGAAGGGGATCTAGAGAGTAAATGATCTAGCCTCTCTGGTGTGTGGAGAGATTGGTACAGATGAAAGAAGGCAGTGTCTCCATGGTTCCTGTGCAAGCTGCTTTGGTATGAGTCTGAGTCCATCCTTTTGAGATTCCGATACTTGGAATTGTTTTATACTAGAGTCTAGGTAACCATACTCCATCTTGCTGTGGGATGCACTCTCACATTTGGCTTGGATGAGAGAGGTCCTTGGAAGCCTGGTGATCTTTACTGGCCAGGACACTGTTCTATCCAACTGTCTTACAGAGCTGCGTAGGACTGAGCGAATCCAACCTGGCTTCATTTTTTTCTCCACACACTTGTTGTCTTTGTTTGGAGGGGATCTCTCCTGTCATGGCGAGCCCCCAGCTACCCAGTGATTTCGTTAGATGCTAAAACCTAGTTCCATAGCATACACAGAATCAACTGTCCTTCTCTCTGATTCTGGAACTTTGCATGTCAGTTCCAAGTGAGGATCACACCTGCCCCTTGCCTTGCTCACATGGGAAGACTCAAAGGCACGTGAGCCATAGAGACTGACAATGGGAGAGGGCATTTTCTTGAGAAGAAGCTAGGATGCCTGCCCTGGTTTTAAGTGGACTCAGGAACAGCCCCATGTCCCTTCCTGCTCTTTCTCGTTCTCATTTGGAATCCTACTATTGGTGGCCCTAGGAAGCAGAGGGCAGCCATGACGCCTCCTGGTGGGCCTCTCCAAGGATAATCACACTGAAAGGTTTGCAAATTCAGTGCTATCCCTTCAGTCCTGAGTTCTCTGTCCTCCCTCAATCAGAGATGGTTCCCATGGACCAGCGCCTGCTGTTGTTATCGCTGTACATGCAATGACAGGCCCTGTCCCATGTCGGAGCCCATCTTCCTTTCCTGCCCTGTGAACCGTTAGTCTGTGTCTAGGAATCAGGCATACCTAGCTATAACAGACCTCAATCAGTGCCGCCAGGGATGGTAGTGTCTCCTGTGGAGCTTGGAGTTAAATCTCTGGCTTATTATGCCCTTTGTATTATTAAAAATCATTTTAAAAAGCAAACAAAGAAATTAGCACAAAGAGACCTTGAACACGAATACTCCAGCTGGCCTACAATCAGAAGGGAAGAATCAAAATCTGGGTGGAGGTTGCTGTTAGGTGTTATCTACCACTGGCACCGAGGCACTGCCACCCTGGGAGGGAATTCTTTTAACATTCAGGGGAAGCACTGACTTCATTAACTTGTGTGGGCATGGGGGGGGGTGGGGGGAGACGTCCCTAGGAACTTCTGGCAGCCTTGCAGGGGCAAAGATGGCGGTTGGTGATGGCATACTTCAGATTGAACTTGGCGGGCACGGGAGTGATGGCCGTGTTACAGGAGATCGGGTGGCACTTCCAGTTTGTGTGCAGGAGTCCAATTATTGACCTGACACCTGGTGCTTCAAACAGGCCCAGGGAGGAAGCAGCTAAGAGGTGTGTGGGAGCATCTGGTACTGCAATCACCCTGTCAGCCCTTTATCCTCATGTAGTCCTGTCGTTAGGCACATGCCCTCCCCACCCCTACCCCGCCTTTGATAATCTTAAAAACGTAGAGTTACCAACCAGAGCAATTTAAAATGATATATAGTTATTTTTTGACTCCTCTTCTGTCGAGGGAGAATTTTATAAACGATGTCACAATAAATGGAATGTGAGGGAGCGCTCAGAAATAAAATTTGTAAGGGCAGAGACTCTGGTTGGACGAGAAAGATCATCTCTGAGGCTCCCAAGTGCTAATGAATTAATGAGGAATCCGGGCTAATGAGTCGAAAGAGGCATTCTTGTCAGAGGTTTTGAGGTAATAGCATGGAGTTATGTGGCAAGGAGACAGAGCCCAGGCATTCCAAGTGGCTCCCACAACTGTAGGAAGGGGAGGCAGGATACTAGGGTGATGCATGCCAAAACTCAGTGAAGACTCAGCGAGACAGAAAGCGAAGGAAGATGGGAGCCTGGACTGATGTAAGAGGTGAAGACAGAAGAGGCCCCAGGAAACTCCTAAAGCCGTAGCTTCTAGAGAAGCCGAGAAGAAGCAGGATGCATGTATCCAAACAGCAATACAGCATGATGAGGTGTCAGATGATGTTTCCTGCCCTTTATTCCACCAGCAGTTGCCTTCACACAAGTTTTAGGCATCCAGTGAGACAAGAACACGCAAGAGTTCTGTAAACTCTGGAAGTCTCAGGAGAACTTACAGAATCCGTCCACAGGGTTCTCTGAGGCCTTGGAATAATAGAGTTTCTAGCTTATTTGGATGAATGCTGAAAGCATCCCGGTTAACTGTGATGAGCCCAAAACCATGTCTTCTGCACCCCGATTGTGGCTTCTCTTCACGCCTCTGCTGTGTGCATCGTTTCTTCATTTAGAACCCCAAGGATAACATTCAAGAGAAGTCATAAATGGTTCAGAGGGCTTCCGGCACGAGAGGGAAGCTAACACTTGTCAGTCACCCCTCATGTGGCTGTCTGTCATGGTACACAATCATTTCTCATCCCAGTGCCTGTAAACGCCATCTCCCACCTCTCCTCTACAAACATGTCTCTTTCAGAGCCCCATCTTGTCATTGGGAAAGTCCTATGTTGAGCGAAGGTGGGAAAGGTAGCTATACCCTTGGCCACCGGAAGCTGAAAGCATCCCGGCATCACCCGACTGTGGTGGTCACACAGCCTGCCTGGGCACACTTCATGCCCTGTCCACCCCAAAAGGGGAGATGAGTTTGATCCTCACTGGAGGCCATGCACTGACATGGCAGCCAACATAAAGTGAATCAAAGACATTAGCTGACTGTGCCAGTGAACATCGGAGCAGTCATATGAGTGGATTTTCTTCAAGTTCCCCATCTGAAACCAGTCTTGCTGAAAATGGACATCTCTTAAATCATACCCAGGGTACTTCATGAGCCCCACAAATCACAGATTTGATCTCACATATTGTTCATCGGGGCCCCTAGTTTTTAAGCTGAGCCATCTGGCCTGTGTTCTATTGCAAGTCTTTCCCCTTCTTACTGTAAGGTCACACTTCAGCTTTCTTTGCTTGTGTCTTTTGTGACTGCATCAATTCATTTTCTAAGAAGAAGAGAGCCACGGACTTCTTTTATACTTGATGTGGGTGGCCATCCTCGCCAACAGCTCTGCCATAGAATGAGATTTACGGATTATCCTAAACGATAGCCTTCCTGCCTGCCTGCATTCTTCTTGAGGGTCTCTTCGACAAAATACGGTATTGCATTCTCACACATTCTCATGAAAAAAAAATCCTATCACTGGTGATAGCTTCACATGATAGAGTCTTAATAAACTTTCTGTGTTTGATTGGCTGGGATAACGAGAGATAGCGATCATGTGTGATAGCTGTGCGACACAAGATAAGCTGGTCATCATTTTCAGATAAAAATGCCTATCCATTCACAGATTGCAATCATGGTGGTGCCATGGAGTGCCTGGCCTACTCTAGTTAATTAAATGCTAAATGAAATTCAGAGCTCCAGCTCCTACAGTGTCAATGATCTGTCTCCATGGCGGACGGGAGTCGGGGGCAGAGCCACAGAACACAACCTGGGAGATCTGCTGAGGGGCTAGTAAGAGGCTCAAGAAGCACTAGCTTGCTTACAACGCCCCTTCTCTGAGGAGAAGTTTCCTGTAGCACCGCAAGCATGATGTCTGTGTTCCCTTTTGGCTGTGATGGCTGAGAGACCTAGGTATTTCTCAAGGAGGGGATAAGATACCAATGTATCTTATGAACCCTCTCAAATGGTGATGGAAAAAGTGTTCCTGGGTCCCTGTTTTATGCACTAAATGCTGAAGTGCACTTGGGTGGAGACAACAGAAGCCTGCCTGGTGTACCAAATCGATGACCTCACTCTCCTTGGGACCTTGAATCAAATAGCCTCCTATCTGTGTCTGGGACTCATTTCCTTGGAGCTTTGCGGAAGTGAGCACCGGTCACCATTGCTGAGCTTCTGGCTTTGACAAATGTTGACCGAGGTGATTCTCACTCAATAGTCTCTGTGAGGAGACTGCTGCTGCCCAGGTAATCCTGAATCTCAGAGAAGGTGAGGAATTTACCTGGGGAGGCCCAGCTAGCCAATAGTAGAACAAGGAGTAGAATGCGCATCTATTTTGTGTACAGTGAATAACGGCTATGCTTGCTTTAGGAATTATGTAGGAGCAAGAACATCATTGAGTCTTGCACAAGAGTTGGCGTGACTGTGGACAGCTTTGGTGTATAATCTATAAGCCTTCCCATATCTTCCTTTTGTCTCATCAATGCCAACTTTTCTGTCCTACTCAAGTGTCTTCTGTGGCGCAGGAGGGCTCTTATTGCCTCGACTGACAGCCTTAGTCACAATTCTGTTTTTGATGGTATTCTTGTCCAAAGCTAAGTTTCTAAGACAGAATCAGTTCCAAGATTCTGTTTCCTCTCAGAAGCTCTCCACAGCGCCAGCTGGTGACTTTCCCTGAAGTGAGGCCTGTCCTCAGGTTTCACCCCACCAGCACCTCTCACTGCAGAGTCTACAGCCTCCAGTGAGGAGACAGCAGAGACCTTTGGAGATAATGGAGCAAAATGCCTCAGGATGGATGGATTACAACAGAAACGTACTGTGCATGGACCTTGAGGCTAGGTAGTCCTATCAGGGCAACCTCAGCTGACAGATGGCTTGGAAGGTTCTCTGCTTCATAGATGATGCTTTCTAGTTGAGTTCTCATGTGGTGGAAGGGTCAAGGGGAAGGAACCCCCTTAGGTAGATTGTAGAAGACACCAACATCATCCATGAGGGTGAGGACCTTATGACCTAATTACCTGGCAAAGGCTCTGCCTCGCGATATATTGTACTGAGGATTAGCCTCTATCCTACAAATGTGTGGCATTTCAGGGAAGGACCAATGCTTGGGCCCTAGCAGAAGACAACAGAGGACAGGAGGGTAGCCTAGTGGTCTGGGCTACATAGGCAGAGAATAAACCATGTTCTCTGTGCTTTAACATGGAGACATGGCTGAGCTTCCGAAGCATCTGAAGTAAGCCATCACCACAAGACAAAGGCCAAGAGTGACACAGAGATCATTGAAGCAGAGAAAACACTCAGGGCAGTCAGCTCCAGGCTCAGTGTTCGTGGAAACCACATCGCATCAATAAGCTAAGGAAAGGATGCTACTGTGAAGACAGGGGAAAACAAAACTTTTGGAAAGCAAATGTCAAATTGACTAAAGGGAACAGATGAGTAGGAATAACAGTGAGGTCAAATAGGAGCTCAGGAGAACAGGCGAGAAGGGGAGCTGGGGGCCAGCGAATAGCTGTCTTATTGTCTCTGGGACAGGTTTAATTGCTTACGACAACAAAGGTGTAATGTATGACAGGTTTGTTGGTGGGAAGCCTGTCATGGGCATGCATGTCCTATTGCTATTGTCTGGTGTTAGGGCCAGCCATCATCTTCTGGAAGCCATGAACTGAATATTCCTTGCTTGCTTTCTTTTCAAAAAACCACCCATGTGCCTTGGCCTTTTAAACCTTCCTTTTCTATCTCCAGAGCTAGCAGTGGTGTGCTGAGTCATTTTCATCTTCTTCAACACCCCCTCTCCATGATTCTTAAGGATATTTGTAATTATGCCAGATTCCCAGAGACACTCTTCTCATCTTTAGGACAGCTGATCAGAAATCTTTGGTCCAGGACCTATGGAGATGGCTCTGTGATGAAAGTTCTTGATGCATAAGCACGGGATCTGGGCTCAAGATTTCAGCACCCATGTAAAGAGCTGGGAGTGGCCACATACCTGCTTTTAACTCCAATGGTGTGTGAGGAGGCAGGAGGATGCCTGGGGCTTTTTGGGCAGCATCACGGCTCCAGATTGACTGAGAGATCTTGTCTCAAGGAATAAGGAAGAGAATGCAGAGCAGGGACCAGTGTTGTCCTCTGGCCTTCATGCATGCACGTGAGAGTGTGCACTCACACACACACACACACATACACATGCAAATACACCACATATAGGTGCACACATAGACTGACCATGTCCTAGAAATGCTAGTTCAACATTCAAAACACAGAAGATAAGCATGAGAGAGAGAGAGAGAGAGAGAGAGAGAGAGAGAGAGAGAGAGAGAGAGAGAGATTGACTCTGAATCAGGCAGGAATAGAAAGAGAGATGGCTAGGAGGAAGAGGAAGGATACTCAAGGTGATACAGGGGAGAGGCAGAGAGGGTTGGATGGGTAAGGATAAGGCCAGAGAAGAGGAGGGGCAGCCAGCCTTGCTAGGAGGGAGGAGTCAGACCAGTGCTCACTGGTCTCCACAGCCTTTTGTCTCCACTATCTGGCCCTTAGTAGCAGAATGGCTTCTCTCTTTGCTAAATAAACAGTGATTGGGGCTCTTGCCTGTTGGCTGCTGTTTGTAGTCAACTCTGCTGTCCCAGGGTGGATCTGACACATCACTGAGCAGAAGAAAGTTCTCTGACTGAATTCCATCACTGAGAATCAGGGTCAGCTAATCCCCAAAGCACGTTGAGGCTTTTCAATTTTCTTTTATTCAAAAACCCAGTCTGTAATTATCACCTGGGAGGGAGTCCTAGCTTTACCAAGCTGACTGACATCCATGACTGCTGGGGAAGCACCGAGGTGTTAGAGTGTTCTAGAAAGAGCCATATTGCCTGGCAAGCTTTGACAAAGATTGTGTGGCAGGGGGAGACAAAGAAGGCTTCGTTCAACATGCAGCCTGTGGACATATTAGTAAATATCCCAGCTTTCCTTACTCTGGGCCTTAGCCCAGCTGGGGTCAGCTGCTTCTCTGGGTCCCTGAAACTCTCAGCTATGATAGTGTCACCCTTAAGCCCACCTGTTGGTTCTCCATTTTGTTAGCCAAGCAACCGGCTGCTAACACTCCCTCCCTCCTTCCTCTTGGCAGCGTGAGGCTCAGAACTGCATGCTAACAATGCCAAGTATAACAATATTTTCTCCCTCCTTGCTCCTGTTTTCAGTTTCATGTTACCATCCCAACACTCCGCCACTGCATTTTCTGGGAACTGCCTTCTATCCCCTTGCAACACAGACCATGCAGGTAAACAGGCAGAGGTGAATACACTAGGAAAATGTTGGAGGGTGAGACCCACTTCCTGTTAGTAACAGCAGCAATGACGCCATCGTGAGCAATGTCTCGTCATCCTCAGGCCTCTATAGATTGTGAAGTACTCTCCTAGATAGTCCTGTGACGTCATTCAAGCCCCATAGAATCCCTTGATAATATACCCCTTTGCTCCCTTTGGCTCATCCTGAAAGAGGACAGGAATAGAGGCTAAACAAAATTGTTGTCTTCCAAACGCACCCAGAACTTGACACTGCCCTGACCAGGTAGCTAGGGAAGAGTTGTGTGGTTCTATAGCCAAAATTGATGCCGAGTTCCTCCTCGTTGTAACCCTACAGTTCACTTTGGCATCGCCGGTCCTAATTTAGATACCCCAGGTCTCATGATTGCCTGGACAAACAGAATCTAGACACCCTAGCATCTCCTCATCCTTCGTCCATCTATAGCCTTGGGTCTTGTAATATCAGGAGCTTGATACCGATTGTCCTGAACACAACCCAACTGTCACCCATTTCTAACCGTGGCTTGTCCTGACTGCTCAAATCTCCAATGCCCACCCATGTGCTAGGGAGCGAGGAGTCACCTAAGCTCCACAGAAATGGATCTGTGAGTTTCAAATATAAGATTAGAGTCACATGAAAGGTCAGGAAAGCTGCCGGAGAGGAGATGTCTCTTGGTGACAAGCTCTGTGCCCAACTCTCTAATTCTAACAGGGGCAGGGCTGCCTGGCTTTTCCTAGGAAATCCTTGGGAACTTTTGACTCATGGCCTGACAGAATTCCTGCTATGTTCCTTTACAGGCGTCTGGATTCCATGGTTTTTCATGTGTTATGTGTGCTGATTGGACACCCACTAAATGCAGACCCCAGCTAGATACATGGGAACTCAGAGCCAGAAGAGAGCAGGCCTCTGAGTCTTTACAGCACTGACTGGTCCAGTGGCTGTAGGAGCGCATCCTAAAATGCAGGGTGAGTTGAAGCCATGGCCAGAAAGGGAGGCAGCGAGGAGACTTGGGGAGAAAGCAAAGAGGCGTTGGGGGGAGGGGCGTGGAAGGGCACTGTCTGAGATGAAGCAACAGGCAAGATATGGTTATGTCCGGTTGGCCCTGGTGAGCTTTGGAGGGATGACATACCAGCTGCGCGTTGCTTCGGAGGCTCCCTAGAGCTGGAGACAGAAGCTGGAGGACGGAAAGTCATGCGGGGCTGCCTGTTAGAGACCTGACTTGAATTAGCGCCTGGCCACCTGCGTCAGACAGAGACAGTGAGAGGAGCGAGGAGGAGGCATTATCTCAGCGTGGCTGTAAAGCCCACAGGTCTGGGTGATGGTGTTCACAGAAGGTGATCAAAAGAGGTGGTCAAGGCTAGTCCCAAGAGTTTGGGGGCAGAGCAGGCCACAAGGGTTGTGCTGTAGCCATGACATTCGAGAGGACTGAGTAAAATGGCTCCATTTCATTGTGCACTTACTTTATGTGCCTAGTGTCATGGTGGATGTACTCTGTGTAGAGGTTCATTCAATCCACAGGGAAAAACCACAGTGGGCCTGCACAGGGTCCAACCTGTATCACAGTACAAGGCCATTGTGCCTTCAGGGGTGCAGATATTCACCCTGTATTCTGAAGCAAGTGTCCATACCCTTAGCCCCCTCCTTGCCCTAAAATGGAACACACCGATGAAAGCATGCCAGCTTAGCTGACACTGGCCGCCAAGAGTCTCTTCACATAGAAGGGCTCCAGTGACATTTTCTGTTGCAGGCCACCTTAGTAATTGCACCGTGCATGGGATCCACTCAGTGTATCCACACACTCACACATGGACACACAAAATGTGCTCACAAACCAGCTACCAAAGAAGGGAGCTGAGGCATAAAAGAAACGATCCATCCCATTGGGTCATCAGGAGCTACAGTTGCCAGTTCATCCAAAATTGGTGTCTGGAAAGGTAGGCAGCTGACCACCACTCGCTTGCCACAGTGCTGTGAGGGACCACTCCCAGATGCCCTCAGGCCACTTTCTATGGTCCTATACTTGTCATTGTGTTGGACACTCACATATGCTAAGAACCTCAAGAAATCCTTTTTAGGCCTTCTTATCACATGAGCTCTGAGCAGCCAACGCACAGAACTGCTGTGAAGATGAAGACCTTGGTCCGGCGAAGCGCAGCCACTGGTGACCCTGGCTCAAGTGGCCTGTCAACCCTCAGCCGTTGGGCCATCGCTTCCCCGGCTCCAGCCTCCAGCTTCCTGTCTCAGATCCCTGCTTGCACTTGACCCGTGGGTCACTGTCTTCTGGCTGGCCACGTGGCAGCCCTGCCTGGCATTCCTTCAGGGTTGATGACCCCAAGCAGCCCAATATATCACCACCTCCTACAGAACTCACTTGCAAAATGGCCGTAGGGTACCCTGGTCTCTCAAATCTCCCATTTTCTGTAGATTGTGGGGCCTCAGAGGAGCCTCCTTTTTCATCCCGCAAAAAGGTTTTGTACTGGGAAAAGCACTTAGGCCAGGTGATTTACCACTGCTCTGTTGGATTAAGAAATATAATGGAAGATGAAAACTCCAACTTTTCTCTCTTGTATTTATTTTTTTTTAAAGGAAATTTGGCTGATTACGACTCGTTAGATCTTCTGCTTCTCCAGTTCCATTTAGGAGGGAAAAATGTGACTTTATATTCCCACCCACTGATTTCTGACTAAAACAGAACTTAGTAGCCTGCTGATCCTGCTGGCTTTTTAAATGAAAAACTTATTCTTTTTAAACTGCTGGAAAATTATATTTAAAAATCAGCATAATTCCTTGGCCTGTTCTTTCTGGATTCTTTGAATAATGGAGGCTGGTTTTGTGGAGCAATTGCACCGCTGATGTACAGAGCCGGTCACTGACAGACACACGGGCTGGTGATCTGTGTTTACTAAGCGAAGGAAGCCAGTTTTATGAGCTGGTGACAACAATCCACAATCCAACTTGATATTTTTTCCTATTTTACTATTTTAATTATTATTGTTGAACGTAAAACATAGGTAGGTTTTAGATATTATGACAATATTATAAGTATTTTATGTTAATATCATATATGTTCTGTAGACTTTGTATAAATACATTCCTGAACCATCAAGTGTTAGGAATAATCAGTTGCTTCAAGGTGCTAAGTTTTGAAATAACTTCCTATCCAGCAGTAAATAGCTGGGACAATGTGTCCGTCAGAGTTGGTGCCTAGCCACCTTCCCCCACTCACCCATCTACCTGTCACTCAGCTGAGCAGTCATGCCTAGCAGCCTATCTAGAACATACTTAGAACTCAGAAATGATGAAGTTCGTCACCTTAGAAGCTCCTCCTCCCTGACTGTGAGAGCCCACCCATGGGTGCCCATGTGACAGCTCATACCCTGCTGTGAAGTCTAGAGGGGTGGACTGGTCCTGCTTGCAACCGTAAAGCAGTAAGACGACATGGCCGAGGCAACCCTGAGGCCAAGACTGAAACCGGCAACTCGGAGCCAATTGCGAAAGGAGTTTTCTGATCTGGACAGTGGCCTTGGCAAAGTGAAAGGGGTGACACAAGGTTAGGAAGGCAAGATCTGGGAATGGTCCCTGGAAGGAACAGGGAGGGTTTTCTGGATGAGCCTAAGAAATTTCTCTGGGTTTCTGAAGAGCTCTTCGCTAAGCGGTGACTACAGTGTAGAATGGTGCTAGTTTACTGGTGAGATAAATTTAAAAAAAAATGAATGTACAGATAGAGCGAGAAGATGGAAGCGGGAATGGGGCCTTCCGTTTTCGCACTGTGCAACAAGCCCTATGCTGGAAGCCGTCCACATTTGGCATCTGACTTTCATGGTATCCCGACGAGGGCGGTGCATTTCTCTTTCCCTTCAGTCAGAGCTAGAAACGGAGGTGGACAGGAGTTGCAAAGTTATTCGCTCAAGGCTGCAGAGCATCGCAGTGACACGGCTGGCTTAGAACCCACAGCGCTGCGATAGCCTGGACAAGATTCCCTTGCACTCTGTGGGCTCTGTCTTTTGGGTGAGACCAAGAAACAAGGCAGTGGGGCGGTGTGGTTTCCAGCAGAGCTCCCTTCTCCCCGTCTCAGTGTTGGGTGTTGTGCAGGTCTCCCTTCTGCAGTAGTCAGCAAGAACCAGCAGGGTGTTCTATGAGACACAAAGCCACCTAGGAGCGTTACTGGCCAGGGACTGAGCATCTCAGAGAGCAAGCCAATGGCTCATGAAGTAACTCACAAGTTTTGGAAATGCATCAATGCACTGGACTAAACTCAAGAAACAGTGACTCTGCTAACTACAAGGCTATAGGAATGCACAGACTGTGGTCGCAGCCCAAGGGGCTTAGGGACAATTGGGAGGGTAGACCCAAGAACGAGAAAGCGAGCTTGCTCGGTGCTAGACCATGGCACTAAGGTCTGTGGGTGACAGCAGAAAATAGCACACACAGAGTATCTTTAAGGCAACAGATGGAGAAGGTAGTGTGTGTGTGTGTGTGTGTGTGTGTGTGTGTGTGTGTTGCAGAGGGAAGGGCTAAACTAACACGGTGACGATGAAGGCAGACAATAACTGAGTTTGTCTGGAAAACAATGATGGACCTAGTTTCACCACTAGGTGTGAACAGCGGAAGCTCCAGGGTCCCTGCAGGCAGGGAAGTGCATGTTCCTCCCAGTCATTCACTGGCATTGGCTCATGGGTTCCTAAGGAGCGTCCAGGGTGGGTGGAGGTACCCACATGCAGGAGGGAGTCGGGGGCAGCCTGATTAGATTTGAGCAGCATTTCCTTTGAACAATTCTATCTTCGCTGTCATCTCATCAAAAACAAACAATTGCGCAGTCCGCTCTGGGAACACAAGTAATCGTGTGCACTTCTTTGTCCCCTCTAACCTTTTCTATTTTCTCTCATGTCCTTAAAAAGACAGATGGAGCTACAGATGATTATCAGGTAAGGAGAGAAGAAGATAAGTAAACACACTGTAATAATATAGTTCTCTGAAATCATTGGTTGTTTCCCTGCCGAGGATGTACGCGCCAATAAGCCATTATTTAACGTCTTATTCTGCTTCTTAATAACAATCCCAGGATGGCAGACGCTTTCTCATTCGCACCTTTGGCTCCGTCTGGGAATAGGTTCTGGAAAGCAGACTCTCTCTCTGCCTCCCTCCCCGCTGTTCCCTATCTCTTTCCACCTCTCAGGTTGATAGAATTTGGTTGTAAAATGTCCCCCACAGGTGCCTGTGTTTGCACATGGAGGTCCCAGCTGGTGGAGCTGTTTGGGAGGCTGTGGGACCTTTACGCGGAGAAAGCGGGTCACTGAAAGTGTGTCTTGACCATTTTCAGCCCTCTTCTCTGCTCCCTGGTCTGCCCATATGTAAGGATGCTCTTGAGGCTGCCTGCTGATGTGCCTGCCTTTCCTACAGCGATGGGTCTTATCTTAGCAAACCATGTGTAAGACTGCACCCTTTGCTACCTGAAGTGGCTTCTTTGAGATATTTCATCACAGGGATGAGAAGAGGAGCTAACACAGATCTAAACTTCCCACTGTGGTGGATGCTCGTGAGACCAGCACCCCACGCCATGAAGCAGCAATTCACAGCTGCGTTCTTCAGGCATTCAACTTCCTGTACAGCCCCCCAGACCAGAGCACACATTCCTAGGTAGGCACCAATTTTCAAGGGCACCCCTTCTTCTCACTCTGTTGCTATAATTTTTAGGGTATTGGGGTGGTTGTCAAGCAACAGAGAAAACGCTGCTGGCCTGGACTGAGCAGGTGTGGATGTGACCTTCTCTCCTTATGGCTTGAGTCGCAAGTTTGGTGCCGTCTCTAACACTGGCAGGTCCTTCCCAAGGGTCTGAGCAGGAGTGCTGGAGACACCAATGGACTGCTGATTTCTACCCGTTCAAGATCCAGGTGACTTCAGGGAGTTGGACAGAAGGACAATGGTTGATTTCACCTGTCATCCTCAGGCGATGCCTGTGGACCTCACACACTGCAGCCTTTGAAAAAAAGTTCTTCCCAGAGCTAAACCAGAATGTTGGCCATTGCTCTGATGTCTGAGCTCTGGGGATCAGGAAGTGGCAGGCGACAGGCCGCTGTCCCACTACCAAGGGGTCAGAGTTAGGCCTGCCTGGAGTCCTTCAGAAACTCATTCCCTTTTTAAGGGACTTATTACTTCCTTGTATGGCTATGTCCTGCTTGCTCAAAATGTCACATGTATATAGTTAGTTTGATTGCAGATAAAATCTAGAGGAACCCTTAAGCTTGCATTTCAGGCAAACGAAAAAAAAATTATTTTTAGCTTAAGACTTCTTAAATATAATACAGCCTATAGTCATGTTGAAGGAGAAATGTCTATGTGAAATTCACATTTACCAAGCCTCCCATTTGTATGTGTTTGTGATTGTGCAAGTGTGGCCTTGCAGGTAGAGATTAGAGGTCAGCTGTGGATGTTGCTCCGTGGCAGATGCCCACTGTGCTTTTTTTTCTGTTGTCGTTTGTTTGTTTTTTGAGACAGGGTCTTTCATTGGCCTGGAGCTTATGGAGCAGGCCGGACC
This sequence comes from Acomys minous, assembly GCF_964271855.1. Taxonomy (NCBI): domain Eukaryota; kingdom Metazoa; phylum Chordata; class Mammalia; order Rodentia; family Muridae; genus Acomys; species Acomys minous. The sequence continues at coordinate 12,215,666 of NC_140489.1, forward strand.
CCCTGGCCAGTGAGCCCCATCCTGTCTCTGCTTTCCCAGCCCTGAGGTTACAGATGTATGCCACCACCCTGGCCTGTTTTATTTAGGCCCTGGGGAATCAGGTTGTCATGCTTGCAAGGCAAACACTTCATCAACTGAGCCATCTCTTCAAGCTGCCTTTTATGCTTATGGAGTCCGGGCCCCAGCCAGGTGTCCCTTTTCTGTTCCTTTCAAGCTTTCTCATTTACCTACAATGGTGCATGTGTAGCTCATCTATTTCAGACCAGGCTCCACACAGAGTGCCCCTCCTCCTTGACTGTAGCTGTTGTCTTTTCATGGCTGACACTCCTTCCCTCATAACCCCATTATACCTATTTCCTGTACAGGTTTCCCCCTCTAAAACGTAAGCCACATGAAGTCACCACTCGATGACCAGAGCTCTGAATTGAATCCAAATCCTTCTAATACCCATGATCCTTCTTGCTCACCTTGTGCCCTGCATCTCTGCTGTCTCCTTCCCCCCACCCCCCCCCGCTTCTTTCTTGGGTCTCTGTGTAGCCATAACAAGGATAGCCCCTATGCTACATGCATTTTGCATTTCCTATGCCGCCTCGTGTCCTCAAGCCCTGCCTTCACACTACACAGTTTGACAGAGGCCCATTCCTGCTGCTCCGTCCCTCCAGCTTGCCTTCAGTTTTCATTATTGCTTGCTGGCATCTGGTATGGTCTGTGTTTTTTTGTGTTATTGCTCTATGGACTGTTTTCCTGTATACTTCCTTCGGAGGTGGGAATTCGAGCCACTCTTTGGTTCTTTTCTATGCTTAATGCCCAGGAGAGTGCGTCATGAACCCTAATCCAATGATTAGAAGGACAAGCCACTGGCTGGACTCCCCTGCCCTCAGAAGATAGGAAGACCGTGGGCCTCCAGGATCCAACTTCCAATCCTCCATTTCCTTCAGGACCAAAGACAGCAGAGCCTTTCCAAATCCCTCGTTCCCTGCTCTGGGCAGACACCTAGCAGAACCTCCACTCGTGGCAAATGTTTAAGCATATTGCTGGCTGTTGGGGACAAACCACGGAGGTCTTGATTAGCCAGCTCCTAGAAAACAGCTACCAGGGGGAAAATGAAACTAAAGAAAATCAAATCAGTCTTGGAAAACTTTGAGTGCTACACACATCCTTAATAGACTCTGACTTCAAGCTTTCTCTCTAGGGTATGGAAGTTCAGAACTGCTAAGTAGTCGAATATATTTGTGAAGAAAAAAAAATCCATATGGACAAAGAACACAATAAACATCTCTAATTAGGAGTAAAATAGGCAGATAAAGGACTCCTGTGCATGTCACAGCCGCACTGGGGATGCTGGCCCTGGAGCTATCTCCCCCTGAGCCAGTGGGGAGAGCTTGATTTATATGAATGTTGGCTATTTGCAGCAATGATAACCCTGCTTGCCACGAGAAAACAAAAAAGACATGTTTGAGGAGCGTGTGGTTAGTATTTATTACAGTTTCCTGTATGGTAATAGTTGAAGCTCTTCTTTCCCAGCTCATTGAAAAAAATGGGTGGCAGGTTCTCTGCCCTTATGGAATCTGTATTTTTGGTCAGTGTTGTTCACAAGGGCTGTGTACAAAGGAGATGCTTTGCCCCTGGTGTCTGGCACGACGGCTATGGGCTACATGTGGCTAGTGGGAAGAAATGTGGTTAGGAACAGCAAGCAACTGGCTCTAACGTGCATTTAATTGTCATTGATTTATATTTAAACACTACATGTGGCTGGTGGCATTGGATAACATAATCTGACCAAAAAAAAAAAACCCATTAGAACTCTGGAAATACAAAATGAGTCAATGGCAAAGTCAGTGAGCTCCGAGAACCCTGCAAAGAAGCCTGGATTCAATGTCAGCTTGTATCTATCTCCTTCTCAAATAGAGTCAACATCTCTGTGCTTGGTGTTCACGTCCCTAAAGTAGGTGGTGGTAGCTCCTGTCATAGAGGACAGCTTAAGAAGGAAACAAGTATGAGTGAGGGACATGGTCCAAACCTGGGGTGGAATGAGCCCTTTGTATGTGATTACACACCCGAGGTAGCAGAGGGCAGGACCGGAGAAGACACACGCTGTTTGTCACCTCCACCTCTTCATGCAGTTAAGCATTTCTGGCTTTCTTTGCAAACCCCGGGGTTGAACCCAGGGACTCATGAGGTTACGCAGGCTCAAGAAGTGCTCCACTACTGAATTACTTCCTCAGACCTCCTTTTACTTTTGGTTTTGTGACCAGGTCTCACTACATTGCCCAGACTGGCTTTGAATATTCAGTTCCTCTGCTTCCATCTCCCAAGTAGCTACAACCATAAATCTGTGCCCCCCCCCCAGGACCAGCTTGCTTATGCAATATGGAAATAAGTATCCCAGCTCTCATTAATTCAATGAAAGCTACTGATGCCCTATGTGTTCCAGGTGGCAGGTGTATCACATGCACACACATGTACACGTACACGTATGCACCCACAGTGCTACTTGTGTCTGGGCAGTGCTTTTAGACCCCACTGATAAAAGACTATGAACAGAACATTGCACTTTGCTAATTAATGTACACTGAACTTATTGAAGACAAGCCACACACTAGCCTGGGCTTTGCCTTTGAAAATTTATCTGTGAATAAGACAAGCCAAGGACCTCACCCTTACTGAACTTAAATTCTACCATTAATCAATCAGTCAAGAGAAGCTTTTTCCAGATCAGCTGAAAGTGGTAAGTCCATGGGACACATAGTTCAATTGGGACCCACGACTAGAGCATGAAGAAAAGGCTATCATGAAGATGGATGCATGGACCAGCAAGGGCTCTCTGCTTAGACTCTGGGTAAGCTCAGTCTACGTGGGGACAGAACAGTGCTATTTCAGAAAGACTCAGGTTTTAGTTTATAGAGAACTAAGGGGGCTATTTAAGGAAGGTAAATTAGCCAGAGTTCTAAGGAGGAAAGGAACCAATGGACTAAAGCAGTATGTGCGTGTGCCGAGTCTAAAAGACTTACTGGCTTCCACAGTTGGGGTTACATAGGCCTAAAACATCACTTGCTGCTCAGTTCAAGAAGCTGGAAGTCTCTAAACAATGGGGAGCTGTCCCTCAAAAGCAAGCCCATGGCCATATGGCAGACATGGAGAATTTTCGGTGTAAGGCCACGTTGAAAAGTTGGAGTCCGAGGTCCACAGCCAGTGGCAGAAATGGTACGCATACTTGCTTCAAGAGACTGATGTTTGCAGACATTGGTTGCTTCCTACTGTTGTCTGCTTTCACTCCAGCCTGGGACCAGCCTATCGGATATTGGTGCTGACATTCAGGGTAAGGTTCCCCCCACCCCAGTTGCTCTTTCTTGGGTCAATCATCTTTGGGAACATAGTACATACCCATAGTGTAATTAATAAATTCCCAGGTGTGTCTCAATCCAACCGAGTTGACATCCAAGATTAACTGTTCCAGAAGGCGATAAAGGGATGTGCTGGGTTAAGTCATCAGCATATGAGGCAGAACAGGCTAGGCTCTCTGTGAGCGCAGACAAGGAGACAGAAAATGCTTCTTAACCAAGAAGCGACCAAGTGCCCTTTTGGTGTCTGGGAGGTTAAAGGTTAAAAATAGATCTATACTCTGGGAGTTTATTGGCTTCTTCTCACGTCCTGAAAGCTGTCAGATGGAGATTATGTAAGAGAGCAATTTTCAAGTATTTATTGCTCAGTATCTTGCCTGCATCTGAATGCTTTTCACCCTTAGTCCATTTTCCATCAGTGTAACAAAATATTTGAGGTTGAGTGCTGAAGGGAAGGGACTTACAGGGAGGGATGTGAGTAGGATAAGAAGGAAAGTGGGGAAGGTATTGGGGGAAAGGGGACCAAAATACATTGTGGTGGTTGAAACGAGAATGTGCCCCATAGGCTCAGACATTTGAGCACTTGGTCGCTGTTGGTGGTGCTATCTGGGGCAATGTGAGGGTGTGAGACCTTTCTGGAGGAAGCATGTCATTGGGGGACGTCACCAAGAGTTTAAAGACTTGCACCGCCTCCAGTTTTCTTTCTCTGCTCTGTGCTTGGGATGGGAGGTGTGAGCTCGCAGCCAAGCCTGCTGCCACTTCTCCCACCACGATTGATGTGTCCCTCTGCAGCTATAAACCCAAATAACCTTTTCCTTCGATAAGTTGCCTTGGTCGTGGTGTTTTGTCACAGCAACAGAGAAGTAATGAAAACAAACATGGTGTACCTGTATGAAATTATCAAAGAGCCAAATTAACCAGTAAAACGATTTGAAAAGAAGTTTGTTTAGTACCTGGCATTGGAGATCCAAGAGTGTGTGCTGCTTTCATGTACTTGGCTCTAGTAGGACACTAGGCTGAATCACATCATGGTGGAGAGCATGGCCGGGGTCTGATGAAGGGGACAGGCAGATGGGTACTCACTGCTTTTACATAACAACTCATTGGTATTATCCAGAGACCCACAGAAAGATGTGAATCTCTTCTGTGGATAGCACCCCTGATGACCTGACTATCTCCCAATGGGACCCACCTCTTAAAGGTTCCACCACCTCTCAACAATGCCACAGGTTAGACTAAGCTTCTGCCATGTGAATCCTTAGCCTCACTGATCTCTGGGACACACAGGTTTCGTCAGCTCTTCTTTGTATGAAAACAACAAGATGTACAGGGCTTGTGTCCACCTCTAATCATCAGCACAACATCGACTGGAGAACAGCAGAGACTTTTCTGTACATAAAATCAAATGACAGACTCGCTCCATCTGTAATTGAGCTGTTATTTCTACTGCTACGTCAACAATCACTTCTTGTCAGAGGGATGGCAGTGATGGAACTATGCTAAAAAGATGGCATGCGTTCTTCACCTTCCATGTGCTTCCCTCCCGCTGGGCATTCTATCCCATGCACCCTCTCTGTGGTCCTGTCATGTCCAGTTCCATCAAGGCTGCAAGCTTTTCCAGGCTGAGGCTTGTTCTTTGCTCTATTTACACAAAAGCATACTTATCCGAAAATTACACTTCCACTTGTATAAAGTTGTTTCTATTTTCATTTATTTTCCCTGATTATAGAATCATTATCTAAGCTTCATAGGAAATTAAAAAAGGAAGTACAAAGAGACGAAAATTCCGCCCATAATCCCCCCATATTATGTCATTAAGTTCACCGACCTTTTTCTTTCTTTCTTTTCTTCTTCTTCTTCTTCTTTCTTCTTCTTCTTCTTCTTCTTCTTCTTCTTCTTCTTCTTCTTCTTCTTCTTCTTCTTCTTCTTCTTTTTTGTTTATTTTTGGTCTACTGTGGAATTTTGTCATTTTTTTTAAAAAAAATAGTTTGAAAAGTCACTGTACAAATGTGCTTTTCATGTCCATGGGAGATACGGTAGAAAGCAGCTCTACTTGCTTTTAGATGCTTAACCATCAGGAGCAGCAGCTCCCACAGCTGAACCCTCACTGGGTTTTCAGGAGTCAGCACACAGGCTCGTACCATGCACTGTTCCTAAAAGCCTCACTTGTTTTAGTTCATGTACATACACTTCTGCATATACCTGATGCACATTTCTTAGCTTGCCTTCCTCCCCTTAAAACTGCATATCTCTCTGTCTCTGTCTCTGTCTCTCTCTCTCTCTCTCTCTCTCTCTCTCAGTCTCCCTGTCTTTCTTTTTTCTTTCTTATTTTTTGGTTTACTTTTGAAATTATAGTTTAATTGCAACAATTCTCCCTTCCCAGGACATTCATGACCTATTTTATTTCAATGTACAGATACTGAACTAATAATCTCTGTTTCCTAACAGTGAGGGTATTCATTCATTCATTCATTCACTCACTCACTCATTCTCTCTCTCTCTCTCTCTCTCTCTCTCTCTCTCTCTCTCTCTCTCTCTCTGTGTGTGTGAGCATGGGTGCATGTATGAGCATGTGTGCATATATTCACATGAGTACAGGTGCCGTGGAGGCCAGAAAAAGGCCCCACATCCTTGGAGTTGTGATGTTGTAATTTCAGATGGTTGTGAGCCACCTAACATAGGTTTTGGGGACTGAATTTATGTCTGTAAGAACAGCCAGTGCACTTAACCTCTGACCTGTGTCTCTAGTCCCATAGTACTGATTGTTTTGATTGTCCAGAGGGTTGATTTCTATTGAACAATGCACACCCACAAATAATGGGTGTGTCCTCCTCTTAAGTAATTTCCCTTTTCTTCCTTTGAGCGCTCCCAACCCGCTTCCTTGCTTTTCCATTCCATCCAAGATTTGTTCCTAGTGACTCCTGCAGGCCAAGACTCATTGTGGTCTTCTTTTCTGCATGCCTATACGATTATCTTTTTCTCCACAACGTGCTTCCATCTCTCTACAAAAGCTCGAAGAGATTTCTTACGCATAGCGCTGCAGACTCAGGTCCAGCTTTCCCTGCATTCACTTGCCACTGGGGATTTTTGTCTGTGCCTCTGCTCCAGCTCTGCACGTCTTCTGGAATGTTCCCCAGCCTTTCTTCTTTTCATTCAGTACTCGGATAACTTTCTCTTCTATGTTACAAACGAAATCTTTGATTATATTGCATCTATGTTTCAGACACCAGATTTTTTTTAATTATAAAAAAACTGAAAGGAGTTTCTAATTTAGTATCTGCATATTTGTAATCAGCATCTGCCCTGGCTTTGAAGAGTAGTTCCCATTTCCAGTTTTAGGTTTGATATTCAATCATTTTGAGAGCTACAGTTTTCCCCTGACTGAACAACTATTTCCATTTCCTCAGAGACAGCACCTTCCCTTAGTCACACTTAACTTTCAGGATGCTGCCTCCATCTGCCTCCAAAGTTTAATCTCCACTCTCCTGTCTAAGTCCTCACTGACTCACTGTTTCCCCATGTCTGCTCTACTTCCATGGGCCCCCATGACATGAACTAGGCCCTGTCTCCACCCTCTGAAGCTTCTTGTACCCGAAGCAGCAACTGACTGAGGCTGCTCCACAGACCCTGGGCACTGGCATGGATGCCTGGCTAAGAGAAGTGTGTGTTGGATCCAAGGGTGTTTCCTAGGTAGTGGGTGAGTGCAGCGCAAGCTGAAGATGACCAGAAAGGTGGAATGTGCTGAGAGATGCTGGGTTCTCTGACATTTCCTGTGTTTGTGGTGTGTGTTGGGGCGGGGGGTGGGGGGGAGGAGATGGGTGAAAGGATGTGCTATCCAGCATTCCTGTGGGTTCCTGGATCCCTGCATGGGTACACCAATCATTGGCGCATGAGCAGAGATGCACCTGCTTGCTTAGTTGGCTCAGGTAACTTCAGAAGGACACGCCTTCCTGTCTTAGCTCTCTTGCCTGCTGGGTTCTGATCCCCAGGGTCCGCTTAGTAGCCACACACACTGAAGACTGGTCTCTGCAAATCTCCCCATTCAGGGAGAGAGCACTCTATATGACTGAGCAAACACCTTCTTGAGCATTGAGTCACCGTGACTTGGAGGCTTAGCTGTACAGCAATAAAGCTAAAGCCTTTTCTCTTTGTCCTTGTGGGCTTTGCCCTCAAAAAACATGACCTCACTGTCACCAGTGTGGCGGCTGCATCAGGAAGGAACATGTCCAAGCCATTCAATTTAAGTAGCATTCTCTTGTTTGCATTCTCTCTGTCTCTCTCACACACACATACACACACAGCTCTGGCATTCTGGAAGCTCCCGCTTTGAGTACAAGAATGTATTTGCTTGCTTTCAAAATAGCTTTACTATTGTTTCCATGGATTGGGAGCAGAGAGCCGAGGAGGCTGCGGTTTATGCTAGGACAGCCATCTTCAGACTGGTTTAATGTGAAGCCCCATTTTATTTGCTAATATTTTATTTAGGATTTCCCATCAATATTCATATGTGAGATTGGGCTGTAGTTTTATTATATCTTCTCTGGCAGGTGTCTCACAACAATGCTTGGCTGGTTTCACAGAAGAAACTTAGAAGCCTCTTCTTCCTCCTCCATAGTCCCCAAGAGGTGGAGAACACTTGGTGAGAACTGGTTCCCTAGAGGCTGGGAGGCTGTTCTGAGAAAGCCATATCCACCAAGGCTTCACGAAGCGCACATGTTAGGAATGTCTTCTGCCTTCATGTCCATCTACAGAGTGAATAGGAGACCAGTTTGCCCATTTATGACTTCTTAGAAAACCATCCGTTTCAGTCTCGATCTCAGGTATTGCACAATATTAAGCAAACCACTGTTCTGTTTGTTTGTTTATTATTTAAAGTTTTCTGTTGTTCTGTTTTTCCTTTTCTTTAGTTTCTTTTGATGCTGGCATTTCAACTTAGGTAGCCATCCTTTCAAAGACCCATGCCATTGATTAACTAGTTTAAGTGTTTTCTCTTTCAGTTTTGCTTTTATGGACCTGTTTAGCTTCTATGATTTTCTATTTTCCGACTCATTCCTTTCTATTTTCATGATTGAAAATCCTTTCCCTTTCCTGCTTTTCCTTGTATTGCTCTTTCTTTTTCCCATTTTTATTCATTTATCTGGTGATTGAAACAGTTAAACTTTGCTTTGGCTCCTTCTGTTCTGAAAGTGGATTTAAGCACAGACCACTCGTCGGGGCACCGTGTAAGTGCTGTCTCATTGAAATTTTACTTTATAAAGAAATTCTACACTCTGCAGAACAAACTCCAGTTTCTGCTTCAGAACCCACCAAAAAGACACACAACAAGGAGGCATCCCATCCCAGGCTGAGCGTTCTCCTCAACAAAGGTAATAGAACCAAAGGTAGAGAGAAGCAGAGGTCCACGCATCCTCAGTGTGAGGGAACCTTGTTTAAGGGGCTGAGTGGGATTCCCCACAGTTTAACTGAGGTGACAGCGAGAGAGTTCCCACATCAGGCCACATTATGGTCTTGAACTTGAGGAGCTTTTCTGGGTCCTTGCTCCTAGCAGGAGACCCCAGACTTGCTGTCACTTTTGCGAGTGCTGACATCACACAAACTCACCCTCTTCCCCATCAGCCAAGTAAGGATGACTGTGTGGCTGTGTTCAGAACATTGACTGTCCTGTAGGTCAGGAAATAGATTCCACATGTCACTTCATGTAAAGTGCATGAGACATACTCAAGTTTGCATCTTCTGCATGATTTGTTTTGTTTAGTTTTAAAATTTTGACTTCTTTTAATTTGGGGTTGATTTTAAATACATATTTTGATCTTATTTGGTTTCATTTCATGTAGCTTTTCACTCATGGAGCCTTAGAGGAGTACCTTTGAATTCCTTTACACTTGATTTTAGTTTCTATTTTTGTTCCTTTCCAACAACTAATTTAGGAATTCTTCTACTATTTTAATTGATGTGTACGTGCCCAAGACTGACTCATCTTACTTTAGCCACTTGGTTTGTTAAGTGGCTTTATATTTCCTCCTTTAGAGCTCTGTGCCTTGAATTTATCATCCTCATAAGGACCACATATGCTCTGTGCACTTACAGATATAAAAGTACACACACACACACACACACACACACACACACACACACACACACACACTTCCAACTTCACAAGGCAAAATGAAGAGATGACCACATGCAGTCCTTTACATGTTCTTTGTCTCTCAATTTTTGGCAAGTTCAGTCTCCTGGTAAAGAGAATGCATATTTCATTTCCCCATATTTGTATGTTTGTCAAATTCATTTTAGTTTACACAATAGTTAGTGATTACTTTATAGTGTCTCCTCTGATTCCTAGATTGTCAGTGTGACTTTTAAGAGGAACTCCTCTGGTCCTGGGTGACCCCACCGGGTGTAACCTTTCCCAGTATACCAGTTCCCCTGAGAATTTCTTAAGATCACTTTTCTTTGTAGCTATATAAAATTCCACTGTGTATATGTGCTACAATCTCATGACCTGTTTTAGACAGATGATGGACATTTAGGTTGGTTCCATTGTGAATACAGAAGCAATGAACCTGAGTGTGTAAAGCATCTCTATAGTAGGAATATGGAATCCATTGAGTAGAATGTACACTGTCACACGCACATTCATGCCCACTTGAGTGGTTTACCAAGTAAGATAAAAAACAGCACAAAAGACATGTAAGTGGATGGGAATTGAAGGGGAGGTGGGAAAGGCTGGTGGGGGCTGTAAGGGGAGAAGAGAGGGTGAGGGATGAGTAGGGATAGAGTGTATTATTTTGCCAACTTGACATAAAACAAAACTTATCTGGGAAAATGGACCTCTAACTGAGTAACTGCCTCCATCAGGTTGCCCTGTAGATAGGACTGTAGGGCACTTTCTTGACTGATAGATATGGGAGGGCCCAGCCCACTCTTAGCCATTCCATCATTGGACAGATAGTCTAGGCTGTATATAAAACACATTGAACGAAACCTGAAAAGCAAGCTAGTGAGCAGCATTTCTCCATGGTTTCCGCCTCTGCTCCAGTTTGAGTTCCTGCCCTGGGTTCCCTCAGTGATTAACTCTGGTGGCCATGCATAAGCCAAATAAACATTTTTCTCTCTAAGTTGCTTTTGGATATGCTGTGTATCACAGAAATAGAAAACAATCTAGGAAAACACATGTAGAAGACTATCAAAGAATATTTTGTTTTTTAAAGCTGCGATCATGGTAGGCTGCCATATAGCTCAATGGTAGAGTTGGCCAAGCATGAGTGAGTTCCTGGATTCTACCCCCAACACCTAAATAAACAATATTTAAAAGCTTTTAAAAGAGGGAAATTACTTTCCTGAATTGTTGGTTTTAAGGATTGTTTGTTGATATGCTTCGCAGTATATTTTGGCTGGGTATAAAATCAGTCCCTTATACTCTACCAGAGGACTTTAGGAAATAGTTCTATATTTTTTCAAAGTACAATTATTTGTTATTCTTAAAGACTTAAATTTTTTTTTACTGGATTCAGAAGTGGAAACTCTTAGTGAGGACAGCCTATGTCTCTTGGAAATGTGTTTCTGGGACTTTTCTTTGGCCCATTCTGCAGCCCCTCCTTGTTTTTCTAAGTAAGTTGTTTCTTCAGAGCAATGTGTGTCAGCATTTGTGTTGCACAACATGTGGAGTAGCAAGACACTGAATCTTGGATGCTTTGATCCTGAACATCTTACCTCTTTGTTTAAGTGTTTTTTGACAACATATTGGCAGAGAGATTAAAAATCTTTCTGATTCTGCTAGTCTTTTAGGTTCCAACTGACAAGGTACAGTAGAATCTGTGAGCCCAGGAGTACCCCCTCTCCTTTTATTTTTTATTTTTATGATAACTAAGTTGAGAACACTCAGATTGGCATCCACAATGTATCCACAAACAGACTTGTGTTTCCTCTCTTCAATTCTCCTTGCTCTATAACAAGAGTGACCAATACTCAACAGCAGGCTTACTCTCTCATGGGTCAAAATGTCTTGCTTCCTGGAGAAACCTTATATGTCATTCCTAGCACTGTTCTGAACCACATGGGCCTCCCATTATTCACCCAGCACCTCAGCAGCTACTTCAATGGCCATGAGTGTCTCACAGAATGTACAAAGCTTGGGTTCATTGTCCATTTCAATGAGTTTCTGATAGTCTGAGGCAGGAAAAGAAATACGCAGCTTCATCTTGACAGGGGTGACCACCTAGGAGGTGCTACAAAAAGGAGCTAATTCTACATTTTCTAGCTCTGGATATTCCAGGGAACAATTAAGTACAGGACAGTTATTTCTTAGTTCCCTAGCTTACTTTTCTCCCTAACAATGTATTTATTTTCTTCACTTCTGAGATTAATCAACTCTATTATCTGGTCAAGGATTCATCTCACTTTATCTAGAAAAAGGCTATCCTTTCAGTCAATATATTCAAGTTCTACTTTGAAAGTGTTTTCATTCTTTATTTCTGAATAATTTTGATTATGGATTTATTAAATTCACCCCTGTCATCAGTTTTACGTATTGTGAGTTTCCATTTTCATTTTTCTTTGTATCTATCATTTTTCTTCTATACTCTTAAGCAGTTTATTCTATTTTCCATTTCATTTCTCTTAGTTTCCTCAGCCTATCTTTCATGCTGTTAACCATTATGCTAATAGGAGGGCTTTCACATGTGTTATAACTTTATTTTCTCTTCTAATTTGTTTTGGATTTTTCCAGTCCTTAAACTTTAATTTGTTATCTTTCCCCCTCATATTTGGGTCCTTACATGCCTGCTTAGAAATTTCACTGTATAAGGAAACTCTGTAAAATGAGGCAATGTGAGAGTTTGTAGTTGTGTTATGAACCCTGATATTCTCCAGAGATTTGGTCACTTTCTACTTAAAATTTAACCTGTTTCTTACACTTTGCTCTGGAGTTTTAAAAATAATTCCTTGTGAGACCTCCAGAGATGGGACCACTGATAGACCCGTGCTCCAGTGGCTGTCAGAGCACACGCACATAGTGCCAGCGCTGTGCAGACTCAGTGGGCTTAAAATAGTAGATGAAGTTGGGGATGGGGGAGATTGTGGTGGGGAGTACAGGAGGTGGAACTGATCAAAACACATTATATGTATGTATGAAATCTTCAAACAGTTAAAATAAAAATTTGGTATTTACAAAGAATACCTTTACATTTTAACACACACACACACACACACACACACACACACACACACACACACACACACAAATAAATGACCTCTTCTCCATAAATCCCTAAACTCTATGTGACCACAGGCATTAAAAAAACAAATCATAGCTCCTGATCTTTTCACTGATAGCAATTACTTTTACATTATTTATTCACTTGTAGGTTTGATGATTTTAAATGTAAATATTCTTCTCTCTTATATCTGATTTCTTTACTTCTATTCCTTATGCCTGTCTGCAATGATTAAATTTTACCAGTATATGTGGTTTACAGTGTTCAAGTTATGAAATGAATTAAATCTTTGAACACAGAGATGAGTTTCTAAATGAGTTTTCTTGCTTTGTTATCTGACCAAGGCTGTCCTTACAGGAAACTCAACCAGAAGAATCCCCTACGCTGACCAGGAAGCTGGTTGAGTTGCTCCTTAGTTATCTCAATTATTTACATTGTCTTGAACAATGCCCAAGATGGACTCACTTTGGTGTCAGTGATGGCTCTCTTTGATTGTCAATGTAGCACAGCCTAGAACCATCTAGGAAGAGAGTCTGCTTGGGTTGGCCTGTATGTGGGTACTGCCCTCACCAAGTTAACTGATAAGGGAAGACCCAGCCCACTACGGGTGGCGATACTCCCTAGGCAGGGGTCCTGATGGGTATAAGAGTATAGACATGAAGCTGACCACAGGCACACGTGCAAACTAGCATGCATGTGTTCATTCCCTCTCTGCCTTCGGCTGTGGAATGTGGTGTGAAGAGCTGTCTCAAGCATCTGACCTCCTAAGCAATAATGAACTGTAAGCTGGAACTATCGTCTGAATAAACTCTGTCTCCCCAAAGTTGATTTGGTTTGGGATTTACTTTCTCATAGCAACAGAAAGGAAGCTAGGGCATTCACCTTTTATTCTCCCCTCATCATCTATCAAGGAAAACATGGAGGTTGAAGGCTGTTCAACACATCATCCTGTCAACAGAAACACAGAGTGGACCAGTCAGGCAGAAAGCCAGAGTTTTCAAATGGGTAGTAACCCAACATCCTTCCCTGTCTGGCTGTCCCTTCATAGCGAGGACAAGCTTCCTTTCTTTTGAGACAGGGTTTCCCTAAGTAGCTCTGGCTGTCCTGGACTCACTTTGCAGACCATGCTGGCCTTGAACTCACAGAGATTCACCTGCTTCTGCCTCCCCAGGTGCTGGGATTTACAGGCATGTGCCACTGCACTCAACACAACATAGGCTTTTTAATCAGTAGCCCAACATGGGAGGTGATTTTAAATCAACATAATCCCAAAGCCCCTCAAAAGAAATAGCAACTGCTCTTACTGCAGCAGCAGCAGCAGCAGCAGCAGCAGCAGCAGCAGCAGCAGCAGCTGGAAAGGCCCCTGAGAAAGAAGCTACTCCACTCTCCGCAAGCACTGAGAAGCTGGATTATCAGGAAAATTTTGAGCGATTGGTTTTGAAAGTTTGTGAGTCAAAAACACAAGATTTGGGCCTGGCTTTAGTCAAGGGCTTATGATGCCCTTATCTGTAGTCCAAAGGTAGTGCAAACTCTTATTTGAATTTCTGAGCTGTTCGGGGATTTTTGAAAGGTGACATTGTATTGTGTGTACTCTTTATACAGATGAAATATGTGCTGGTTTCCCAGACGGGTGTCACTGCTGCTGTTACTCAGTGAGGCAGTGATAATGAAGTACAGCCTGAAACGTGCTAGGGATCCTGGGAACATCTGGGGTGTGGTGGTCCTGGCGAGGCCATTGCATGGCTTTCAAGGCTTCTGTGGGGCCACAGATGTGGAGAGGTGTCCCCTCCCTCCTCACTGCATCACTGAGTGAATTTGACTGGTGTGTGATAATGAGGTGGGATGCACAGCCAGCCAGGCAATGAGGAGAGGGAAGACTCTTCCAGAAGGAGAGAGCCATTTCTATAACAGGCTGGAGGCCACAAAGAGCAAGACAAGCTTCATTAACCGCAGGATGGAGCAGAGAGGAGCGAAAGGCAGGGCTGAGATTGCAGTGGCCTAACGGGCTCAGTTCGAGAATGTAGGCGCTGTCCCGCGGCAATGGGAAGACAGTTCTGGGTTTTAAGCTAGCGGGTGACATCATTTGGACAGGGTTTTAAGAAGATTACTCAAGCTGTTGAGTAGAGACGGATTGGCAGGGGGTGAGGCCAAGGCAGAGGCAAGTCGGGAGGCAGTCTCACAATCCCGGGGACAAACGGCAGACACGTAGGAAAGCGAGCAGGAATGTGCATGTGTAGGTTCTGGAGTGGATGTTGTCTGGCTATTTGTGTGTGAAGGGTGAGGCAGGGTGAAAGGGGTCCTCACTAGGACCCCTTTATCTCAACATAGGTGACTTATTTTGTGGAGCATCTAAGGAAGAGGACTTAAAGAGCCACTTAATGTGTTAGCCTTAGAGAATTTGAGTTTGAGGTGTCTACAGGTGGGCCAGTGGGATGGCTCAGAAGTTAAAGGTGTGTGCTGCTAAGGCTGACAACATGAGTTGGATCCTCATTCATGGGACCCACACGGTGCAAGGATAGAACTGACTCCCACAGGTTATCCTTTGGCTTCCGCAAGCATGTTGTGGTATATATGAATGTGTATGCGCATGCGTGCACCCACACGCGCGCACACATACACAAAAAATGAAATTTCCACAAGATTTCAGTAGGAAGTGTTGATCTGGAGCTCAGCAGAAACGCTTGGGCCTATCTTTGGAAGCAGGACAGCTGGGATCTGCTCTTGTCACGGCTTCTGTTTTCTCTTAGGGGCATAAACTCTCGGCATCTAGGAAGAGATGCAGAAAGAGCTCGCTTGCCAGTCCGAGGCATGGAGTAGCCTTGCCTCGAGGGAGCTTGCCATGGCTCTTAAAACAGAAGAAGGGACCTTCTCAGATGACTTCACAAAGGAGGAGGAATGTTTGGGTTTTCCTGACTCATGTTTTGAAGTCTCTGCTCGATGCAGCTGCAGAGTTACAAGTATGTGCAAAGAGGGAGTCCCCCACGTGGTCCTGGGGGGCTCTGCACCCTCCCAGGCTCACACCACCATCCACTGCTCGCTTGGGGGGAGGCCCCAGCATGAGGAGTTCAACAGAAATACAAAAGCAAGAAGTATAGAGTGGTGTGATTCTTGGGTGAAGTCATGTTGTCTCTCTTCCCTCCCGCTTCCGTCTGGAGCGGGGACTTGGGAAGGAAGCGGCAGCGTGTTCTGAAAGTTCTGTATCCCCTTGCCTCTACTTCTGCCACCCTCTCTCCCCACCATCTTGTCCATAAACCATAGCGAACAGTGTCTTTAAAGCTGGCCTGCCTTTTCTTAAGTCCTCACGCCATTCAAAGGACACAGGCTCTGCCAACAGCCAACCCCTATTTCTTCCCAGGGACAAGATCAATTATTCCAAGCCTCTTGGTCTTTTAAATTGTTTATTTATTTGCTTATTTATTGTTTCTTTTCTTTTTAAAAATTTTTTTATTAATTTTATTTATTGCATGAGTGCTTTATCTTCAGAAGAGGGTATCAGATTACATTATAGATGGTTGTGAGCCACCATGTGGTTGCTGGGAATTGAACTCAGGACCTCTGGAAGAGCAGGCGGTGCTCTTAACCACTGAGCCATCTATCCAGCCCCTCTTGTTTCTTAAATAAAGAAAAAGAGATGATTTTTTTAGCACAATGTGGCTACAAGGCTGTGCATTTAGAGCCATTTAATAAGTATTAATTCTTTCATTTCACCAAACCGGAACCACCTTTGTACCAAAGAAGCAAACAAGGCTCTAGATGGAAGGCTTTGGAAGCAAAAGCCTTCAGAAAGGGTCCAGGGACTAAGAGCCTCAAGGAGAGGGGCGTGAGAGTAGAGGAATGGCAGGCACGCAGGTGAGCAGAGGTCCCCAAGAGCGAGAATTTTGGGCCGGTCTCAGCTGGAGAAGGACGGACAAGGGAGGCCTTGTGGGCCTCCCATCCCATTGCAGGCACAGCGGGGTCCTCCTTAGTGGCCCAAGGTGGGCATTTAAGTAACATTAAAAAAATGAAAGATCTGCCGACAATGGGCCCTAAAGACAATAAAGACAGCCTTATGGTGCTAACAGACAGCATCCAGGGCAGGTGACACTGTCACAAACGGACTTCTGATAGGCCCCAGTGTGCTGGATCAGGGCTACTGAAAACTTCCACTCTGGGATGGCCTTCGAGAGTTCTGTTAGGGGGCATCTGATTCAAATCACCACACATTGCAATTCTTTTTTCCTTGACTGACTTTGAAGACAAGATATCCACGTTCTTCTTGTTCTTCTGACTTAATTTTTTCATTCTCTTTTTTCCCTATTACTTTCTGTGCTTCCTAACTTTAGTTATAGACAATTTTATTCCTTTTTTTTTTTCGTTGTGTGAAAGTTAGACACTTCTTCCCGCCTTAATTTACCATAGAAATTCTTTCCCAAATTATCACGAGATAAATTAAAACATTAAATTTGTAAATAATTTAAAATACTTGTCATAAAATGGGTTCTGGGTATTGAACTCAAGTCCTTGTGCTTGTAGGACAAACATTTTTACCAACTAGGCTATATATATCCTAGAACCAATAAGCTAATGATTATAACAGCACTGTTCTTGTAGAGTTGCCATGAGCTTATAACAATAACAACAACAATGAGCCTTTATCATGTGGACTATCCCCAAAATGCCCAGATTTGAAAGTGATGCTGTCTGTACCTTTGGGTTCAATTCTGAGTTCATATTGCTGAGCTTAGATGCCAGCCAGTACAAGCCTTGTTAAGTATCACTGTAAAGCCAGAACAATGCAGGCTGACTTTTTAAGTGATTTATTTATTTTTATTCTATGTGTATGACTGCTTGCCTTCCTGCATGTCTGTGCACCATGTGTGTGCAGTGCCCACAGAGGTAAGAAGGGCATTGGATACCCTCAAATTAGAGTTATAGACATCTGTGAGTTGTGTGGGTACCAGTAAGTGAATTTAAGTCCCTTGCAAGAGCAGCCAGTGCTCTTGGCTGCTGAACCATCTCTCCAGGCCCAACAGGCTGACTTTAAAATGTGCCTAGCTGTATGGCTGATCCACACTGCCTTAGAGGCATTGAGGCTCACCCTTGGAGAAGGGATAAAGCCTTTATGATGCCTTCCACCATGGATGGCACCACCATCTGTGCCACCAAGTGACTTCCCCTTTCTCCAGAGCAAGTGACCCAGAGAAGCCTGAAGCACTGCTCCATCTAAGTTGCAGAAATCAGCACCGACCGGTGTGGCCTGTAGGCACAAGGGGTCACCTCACTGGCCTCAATGGCTCTCTCTGATGTGGCATTTCTCTGAAAGCTCTGGGTTCTTCCTGCACACAGGCCCTGCCAGTGTTTCGGGGGGGGGGCATGGAGGAGGGGAGCTCTTCGTGGAAGAACTGACTCTGGCATGACAAACTCTTCCAGAGAGCAGACAGTTTTGAAGATTGTCAGGATCCTGCCAGCAGCTCTTATTATGAGCACTTCGAGGCTTTTCATGGGAACAAAGTTGGGTGCAAATACTTCTGAGGCGTGCGGCCTGCCCTGATAGAGAGCAAAAGCACGCTGTTATTACGCCAGGAGGTGAACATCCCACTGGGTTTCCAAGTTGTTTCATTACTTTTTCCATGCCTTGTACTTATTTCCCAGCACCTGTAGGAAGCACACTGATATGTCAATACCCGCTATCACCGGCTGCCTGTTGTGCATAAGCACATGTGCTCCTCGAAGGCAATATATTTCTTAAATAGAAAGTAATTTCAAAGTTGAAAAATCAAAAGTGAGTTGAGATTAGCCCTTTTTATTTTATCGAAATTTTATTTTATTCCAAAAAAAAATACTCTATCCCAACAGAGAATTTGGATTTATGTAGTTCAAAGGTATTATTATTTTTTATTTAAATAATAGGAAAATAGTCTGGAGTGTTCAGATTCT
Organism: Acomys minous; assembly: GCF_964271855.1. Classification (NCBI taxonomy): domain Eukaryota; kingdom Metazoa; phylum Chordata; class Mammalia; order Rodentia; family Muridae; genus Acomys; species Acomys minous. The sequence goes on from NC_140489.1 coordinate 12,234,138, forward strand.
TTAAGACATTCACCCTCAAGTTGATCTCGCTGAGTGGGGCCCAGTTTGATTGGCCTCTGCTGGATATTTCTACCTAGAAGTCCCCCCGACCATGTGAACACAGCATGCAAAAGAAAAGCAATTCTCTTCCCTCTGGTCCAGCCGCTTTGGACAGGTTAAGCATCTACAATATGAGAATCTGAAATTTGAATTGCTCTGGATCTCTGCACTCTCCCAACGCCAACCACGAAGCCACAAGTAGAAAGTTTCACATGCAGCCTCAGGGGATGTGTTGGAGGCAGAAGCAAATACTATGCCGTGTTAGTTTCTGCAGTCTAATCACTCACACTAATGAATTCTGCGTTAAGATACCGGTTTCCTCTCCAAAACAGTTCATTGTGAATATGTAAATATTCTGAAATCTTAAAATAAAAATACTGATGTCAAGCCTTTTGGATGGGGACGTGCATCCCCTAACTACAAGCACTCTGGTCCCTGATTGGGGACCCAGGTGTCCAGCATCTACATCCTTCTCCTTTGTCATCCAAGCTTCCTCATTAAGAAGCCCTCGTTTGCATGGCTCGGGGACCAGTCCCTGTAAGGAGTTATATGGGTAGACATAAAGCTGAGCTGCTGAGGGTGGTGACCCTCACCTATGATTCACCAGAGGATGGGGCCAAGTGGCTGGCATTCTGAGGGTTCGGGATTCGGTGCTGCCCTTAAGAGATGAGCAGGACAAATAACCACGTCGGATGAGGTAGGAATGAGAGCAGGTCTATAAGAGGAAGACGAGAGATCTCCAGCTCTGGCTACAGGTGGGTGGGTGGTACCAGATGTCAGTATTGCTTGATGCACAGAACCTTCTTTGCATGCAAACATTTTTTAAAAAAAAAAATAAGAGTGAAGTTACAGGTCAGCTCACATGTATGTGGGTTCTGTGCAGGCATCAAGTTGTTCTGAAGACCCTTTCAGCAGGGGCTGAGTGAGGCTCTAAACGAGAAGAAGGCAATAGCATGTAGTTTCTTGGGGATCTGGGGAGAAAGAGACAGGTCTTGTGGAAAGGATGTGTCTGTCATTCCTGCTGTCATGGAGAAGACACAAAAGTTGCCTTCAGATCCATAAATTGGAACTGCACAATGGCATCAGGGCTTAGGGACAGAACCCAAGGCCACTATGTGTTCCCTCAAAGGTCCATGGTAAACATCCGGTCGTTACTGAGGCAACATAGGAAAGTACCGTGATTTCTTTAAGAGATGGAGCATACTGGGGAGTCCCTAGGTAACTAAGAATGTGCCCCTAAAGGGGACCCAGGGCCTCCATAAGTCCTGGCAGTGCTGTTTTCTGACTTAGAAGAAGAGCATGATGCTGCTGTGTGCTGCCCACCAATGATGTCCTTTTCCCTCATCAGACCCTAAAGCGTGGAGCCACCCAGTGTCAGACTAGAGCAGTGGTTCTCAACCCCTAAGGCTGTGATTCTTTGATGCAGTTCTTTATGTTGGGGTGGCCCCCAACCATACATTAATTTTTTCCCCAAGTTTATAAATGTAATTTTGCCACTGTTATGAATCATAATGTAAATCTTTGGTATGCAGTACAATCAGATATGTGACCCCTGTGAAAGGGTCATCTGACACTGGAAGAGGTTGTGACCCACCAGTGGAGAACCACTGGACTAGAGCCTCCAGACCAGGGAACCAGACACACCCCCTCAGAGGTTCATTTCCTTGGGCATTTTTGTTACACGTGCACATTGTTTTAAGTGTCAGTGTACACGACGCTATCTAAAGCTATCCAAGGTAAAATCAACTTCAGCAGAAAGTGATGAGGTCCTCATCTCTGGGGCTAAGCAAGCTGGGACACATGACCTTTGACCCAGATGACTGATGGAATGGAATGTTTTATACATGAGACTATTTACCCACCACACTGTTCTTCTTACCATGGATGTAATTCAAGAGTTGGAGACAATGAGCTGTGACCATTTGTCGTTGAAGACACCTTTTTGATACTGGGGGGTTGTGAAACTGTCATAATCTATTGAAAGGGGTTGGGCTATGGCTCAGCTGGTAGAGCGCTTGCTAGGGCCTTTGGGTGTCTTCTAGCCAATATGTGGGTCTCTATTTCATCTCCCTAAGTTGCTCTTTTCCTCTGAAGGTCCTCCCCTACCTCTATTCCCTTATGTGGTTTCTGAAATATTTGGTTTTGTTTTTTTAAGCTTTAAAGTTAAGTTTTATTTAGTGTGTGTGTGTGTGTGTGTGTGTGTGTGTGTGTGTGTGTGTGTGTGTGTGTTCCCACAACCCATGTGTACATGTGGATATCAGAGGACCATATATGGGAGCTGGTTCTCTCTTTCTAGGATTTGGGCTCCAGGGACAAGAATGGCACTTAGGCCATCAATTTTGATGGCAAATGCCTTTATTCACTGAGCCATCTCATCCGGCTGAGTCATCTCATCGAGCCTGGGCTCCAGAGCTATTTGCCATCCACCATTGGCACAGAAAGTGCCAGATTCTGCTTTGGAAAATCCTCAGAACCATTCCCTGTGGTCCATGTTGCCTCCTGAATAAAACCTTAGCTGGCCCTTTTCTGGTTGCATCCTTGTGCACTTAGGTCTCTGTTCTTTTCCTTACTTGTGTTTTCACACCCAAGCAGGAAGCAACCATGGTTACTAATGACGAGATGAACCAACTGTGGAGTTATAAAGATGATTTTGACCAAAATGCTATTACCAACTTTTTGGACTTTTTTTCTTTTCTTTCTTTCTTTTTTTTGTGTGTGTTTTTTTCCTAATATCGTCAGAGTTGTTCAGAGAATGGACTGGATAACGCAGCAACGGTTGTCCCACATTTATTTTTATTTCTTTTCTCCCTGCATATTTTTTGGTGCTTAAAAGGCTTTATATGACTGTTGAAGACTACTCTGAACACTGGGTATTGGTCAGCTGAAACGTATACATAGACACTGAGTTTTTAAAGGGTAAAAATGTGCTAATAACTAAGATTCCATCCATCCATCCATCCATCCATCCATAAAGTCAGCCTGCTACTACCACCCATGGTCTATATGTCTCTATTTAACTATCTACCCGTTCATTTACTATATGTCTATTCATCTATAATATGTAATCTATCCATTTATCTACATCCATCCATCTTTCTATAGGTCTGTCCAGATGTCCTGCTATTTTCTATCATATATCATCTCTCTGTCCATAATCTCTCCAGTCATAACCCATCTATCCATCTGCCTATCACCCATCCATTCATATCTGTATTTCTCTTTATCCCTTATCATATCATGTCACATCACATCTATCTATCCATCTATCACCTGTCTGTCATATATCCATCAATCCACATCCATCCATCATCTATATATCCGTCATATTTCTTTCTTTTCCCTTTTTTCTTTCCATCATCTATATTTACCTATCCATACACCCGTTTGTCATCTCTCTGTCCATCTGCCTGATATCTATGCATTTATCTGTTTGTCATTTATCATCTATCTACCTAGCATCTATCTATCTATCATCTATCATCTATCTATCTATCTATCTATCTATCTATCTATCTATCTATCTATCATCTTTCCCTTCATCCTCTTATCTTTTATCATATATCCACCCTGCAGCTGGGATACATAAAAATATACACGTTGAAGTCATTATTTTCTTTCTTATGGCTATGATTCTCTTCCTTTCTTCCCCCAAAATATCAATTACAAGGAACTTCCTGTGAACCCCTTCAGTCTATGCTCTAGTGTGTTAGTATGTGTAAATCCATAGGTAGAACAAACTTTTCAATAAGTAGCAAACAGCCATTTTGTGTGCCAGATTCTAAAATGCACACAGGTAGAAGCGCACTATGGTTCTCCATGTCTCAGGAGTTGCTTAACTCCCACAGCTTCATCCATTTTACCTGCTTTGTAATTTCCCATTTTGTCAATAGATCTCACTTTAAGTATCAATGGATGTTTCTGATTGCTAGTTATCATAAGCAGTACTGAGTGGAGCATCTGTGGGTGTGTCTTCTTGCAAATATGCAGAGAGACTCTCTGTAGGAAAGAGTTACCGAACTTCAGTGAGTTGGGATTTGAAAGAGAAAAAAGATATTTTTATTATGCTTGGGCTGAAACTTAGTATTTGCTCTGGCTATGAAGGCAGCAGTGGAGTCTGGGAGCATGCGCAACACTGTGACTCCAAAAGCAATGGGAATACAGTTTCAAATCACATTACAGTTGTTGAAGGTATCTCAAAATATCGTTTACAAGCATCAGCACTTCCAAATTACAGTAATTATGAGAATGTTACTAGAGTCTATTTTAATGGGTTAGGAGAGAACACATATATTGCAATATCAAAGATTGTTTCTTAAACATTTATAGCTGTTTTCAGTGTAATTGGCTCGCTTTGCCACCCTGTGTATTTTATTATTTATGTTTGTGTTCATATATACATCCATACATTTACACACACATATTTATCAACATCAGAGGCTGTCATAACAAAAAAAAAACGGGCTCAACCCTTCTCTCAGGTGCACTGCTGAAGCCTGTGTAGTTCACACTTCCAGCTTCAGTAGGTTGGGCAGTTGTTCTGAGGAAAGGAGAGATGGTGGTGATGGACACACCCCCAGCAGCATCTTCATAAGGCCCCCACCCCATGAGCCATATCTTTGAGGACACTAAGGCATCACTGAAGTCACGTTTGCTCTGTTCCCAGTGAGCTGAGCTGGCGTTCCCATGCCTCGCATCAGTTTCAGCTTCTCATTTGTGACTTGTGCACTATGTTTACAACGTAGGAGTTTCCTAAGAGAGGCACGGATGCTTAGAGGTGTCCTGGTTTGTTTTCTTGTCATTGACACTCCTTGGAAGAGAGCATCTCAGAGTAAGAGCTGTCTCCATCAGATTGAGCTGTGGGCTAGAGCCCACGGGGCATTTTCTTAATTGCTAATGACTACGGGAGAGCCCAGCCCACTGTAGGCAGTGCTACCCTTGGCAAGTGGGCCTGGGCTGTGTAAGAAAGGTAGCGGAGGAAGCCAGGGGAAGCAAGCAGAGAGCATCCTTCTTCCACATGGTCTGCTTCAGTTCCTGCCTTCAGGTTCCTGCCTCAGATTCCGCCCCCCTCCGCATCCCCCCACTCCCTGATAGACTGTGCCTGGTAAGCCACACAAATACTTTCTTCAACAAATTTGCTTTTGGTAAACTGAGACAATAGGTATTTTTCTCCTATAAAATTACACTAATGAATTATATTAAAATCTGTGTCTGGTATCCATGATCTTCGATGTAGAATGTGCTGACAATGGTACCCAAGTCGATATGCTGTGATATGGGAAAACACAATGGAGATTCTAGATAATATTTATCTTTATTTTAAAACACAAATGAAATGAAGCCACATGAAAGCTTAATACCTACACTGGTGAATATTTGCATACATGAATACTTTATATGTATGTATGTATGTATGCATATACATGCACGCATCTGTGTACTTTATAACTCAGAAGACATATGTGGAATGGGGAGAAAATTCTCATTGTTTCCAAACAAGATTGTGAGGCTGTGGCTTAAGATAACGATTCGATAACAAAAGTATTTGTATCTAGTGATCATCCAATCAGCCTGATTTCTGTGTCAGTCCTTTTGAGTTAATGTGACACTTTAGTTTTTCAGGAACGGAGCATGTGACATAATTGGTCCTTGTCGGTTGAGAATGCCTCACACTTAATTACTTATTTCTAATCTTCATCTCAAACTCCTATTACCATATCTTTCTTCTTTCTCTGCTAAAACACTGGTTCTGTGAATGCAGGGGTCCCCTCCCCACACTCCACCTCCCCAGGCTAACACATGCCTGATGTGGCATTTAACAAAGGTAGGTTGCTTTATGTACTAAACAGTCAGGGGATAAAAGACAGAAGGAAAGGCAGAGAAGGGTGACAAGCCTGAGGGTTCACGTCACCATAATGAAGGGAGAGGGTTTGGGGGCAGCTAGTAGGTGGCACACTCTGGGTGTGGCAGAGGTGGGTGGATGGGTGCTGGTAACTGGGAGCGACGACTGTCTTGATGAGGGTTCTGGTGAAGAACGTTTTTGAGTGGGAAGAAAAGGAAATTCAGTCCTGTCACAGAGCCGTGTGTCTGTGCCACAGGAGAGGCAGTGCATTAGAGAGCTTTGTGTGGAGTGTGATGGCAGCCTGGGGTTGAGGCATTTTGCTTTTCCATGGGAGCTGGAGGCTTCTGAGAAGCAAGGCTGTGGATGAATGCAGCTTCTCCATGGCTCTGGACATAGTGCATGCTTGTACTCTGTCACTTTGCCCATGCTAGCTATTTCCCCATGACATTTCTGGGAGAGTCTGGACAAAGCAGAAGCCCATTCCTTCAAGTCTCGCCTCCTCTGTGGAACTTGTGGTTAAATGGAGCTGGGCGTTAAGCTGACAATATGCTTGCCATCGGGGAAGGCTAGCTCCCTTCAGACTCTGTGTGGATTAGGATGAGGGCTATGAGAGGGAATGCCATCCCAGAATTAGCAGGACTTTCAGATTTATTCACAGGAAATAATGAAGGCTTTTCTATTCTCCAAGCTGAGAGCTGAGGTGAGGAGGTGCTGGCCAAAAGAGTATGTCCCAGATGGCATTAACTGTCAACTTGATAATTAGAGCCTAGAGTCATCTGAGAAGCGAGTCTGAAGTGAGAAATTATCCACATCAGACTGTCTTGCGGGCGCGTTTATAGAGGATTGTCTTGGTTGTTAATTAATGCAGGAAGGCCTAGTCCACTGTGGGCAGTGTCATTCCCTGGCCAGTGGTCCTAGACTGTGTAAGAAAGCTAGCTGAGCATGAGTCTGTGACCCAGCTGGCAAGCAGAATCTACGTGTTCATTTCTCTGCACTCTTGGTGTAGGAATGGTGTGCCTAGAAGTGCAAACCAATCAAGTCTTTTTCTCCTCCATGTTGCTTTTGGCCAGAGTGTTTCTTTTTTTTTTTTTTTTTTTTTCTACCATACAGCTATTTTTTTTAATACATTTTTATTAATTTATACATATTACATCTCAGTTGTTAGCCCATCCCATGTATCCTCCCATCCCTCCCTTCCTCCCACTTCCCCCCCCTACTCCCCTCCCCTATGTCTGTGTCTGAGGGGGATCTCCTCCCCCTGAATATGCTCATACGGTATCAAGTCTCTCCTTGGTGACCTATTATCTTTCCTCTGAGTGCCACCAGGCATCTCCATCCAAGGGACATGATCAAATATGGGGCACCTGAGTTTGTGTGAGAGTTAGATTTTCTTCTCCACTCAACAGTGGAGAATGTCCATCGGCTAGTCCGGGTAGGGGTTCAAGGTTTTTACTGCCTATTTTTTCCTTGGCTGTTGCCACAGTTTGCGGAGGACCCCAGGGCCCAGACTCGCCTGTAGTTTTCCAGGACCCACTGGATCCTTCCATTTCCTCTTTCTCCCAGGCTTCTCACACCTAAAGTTTCAATAGGATGTCCTCCCCTCTTACCCATTATTCTGGTAGGTACAGTTTTTCATGGGGACGTACACCTTGGGCTAGTGTCTCGATATAAGTGAGTATATACCATTTAGCTCTTTTTGCTTCTGTGTGAACTCACTCATTATGACAATTTCTAGTTCAATCCATTTGTCCACAAATTTTGGAAATTCCTTGTTTTTAATAGCTGAGTAGTATTCCATAGTGTAAATGTACCACAGTTTCTTTATCCATTCTTCTGTTGAGGGACACGTAGGTTGTTTCCAAGTTCTGGCTATTATGAATAAGGCAGCTATGAACATGGTTGAGCATATGTCCCTGTTGTGTGGTAGTACATCCTCTGGGTATATTCCAAGGAGTGGAATAGCTGGGTCTTGAGGAAGCCCTATTCCCATTTTTCTGAGAAAGCACCAGATAGCTTTCCAAAGTGGTTGTACTAGTTTGCATTCCCACCAGCAATGCAGGAGTGTTCCTCTTTCTCCACACCCTCGCCAGCATGAGGTGTCAGTTGAGTTATTGATCTTAGCCATTCTGATGGGTGTAAGATGGAATCTCAGTGTCGTTTTGATTTGCATTTCTCTGATGACTAAGGAGGTCGAGCATTTCTTTAAGTGTTTCTCAGCCATTTGATATTCCTCTGTTGAGAATTCTCTGTTTAGCTCTGCGCCCCATTTCTCTATTGGGTTATTTGGTTTGGTGGTGTTTAATTTCTTAAGTTCTTTATATATTTTGGATATTAGACCTTTGTCAGATGAAGAGTCGGTGATGATCTTTTCCCAGTCTGTAGGCTGTCGCTTTGTTCTCTTGACAGTGTCACCAGCCTTACAGAAGCTTCTCAGCCTCATGAGGTCCCATTTATTAATTGTTGATGTTAAGGCCTGGGCTGTTGGTGTTCTGTTCAGGAAGTTGTCTCCTGTGCCTATGAGTTCCAGACTCTTCCCCACTTTTTCCTCTAACTGGGTTAATGTCTGTGGTTTTAAGTTGAGGTCTTTAATCCACTTGGACTTGAGTTTTGTGCATGGTGACAAATAGGGGTCTAATTGCATTTTTCTACATGTAGATATCCAGTTAGACCAGCACCATTTGTTGAAGATGCTGTCGTTTTTCCATTGAATGGATTTGGCTTCTTTGTCAAAAATCAGGTGAGCAAATGTGTGTGGATTCATCTCTGGGTCTTCAGTTCGATTCCATTGATCCACTAGCCTATTGCTGTGCCAGTACCATGCTGTTTTAATTACTGTTGCTCTATAGTACAACTTGAGATCAGGTATGGAGATTCCTCCAGCGGATCTTTTATTGTAAAGGATTGTTTTTGCTATTCTGGGCTTTTTGTTTCTCCATATGAAGTTGAGAATTGTTCTTTCAATATCTTCAAAATATTTAGTAGGTATTCTGATAGGGATTGCATTGAATCTATAAATTGCTTTTGGTAAGATGGCCATTTTTACTATGTTGATTCTTCCAATCCACGAACATGGTAGATCCCGCCATCTTCTGATGTCATTTTCAATCTCTTTCTTCAGAGGTTTAAAGTTTTTTTCAAATAAATCCTTCACTTGCTTGGTTAGGGTTATTCCTAGATATTTTATATTGCTTGTGGCTATCGTGAAGGGAGTAATTTTTCTAATTTCTTCCTCTGCCTGTTTGTCATTTGTATATAGGAAAGCTACTGACTTTTTTGAGTTTATTTTGTATCCTGCCAATTTGCTGAAGGTGTTTATCAGCTGTAGGAGTTCTCTGGTGGAATTTTGGGGGTCACTTATATACACTATCATATCATCTGCAAATAGGGATAATTTTACTTCTTCCTTTCCCATTTGGATCCCTTTGATCTCCTTTTGATGTCTTATTGCTCTGGCTAGAACTTCAAGAACTATATTAAAGAGATATGGGGAAAGTGGGCAGCCTTGTCTGGTCCCTGATTTTAGAGGGATTTCCTTGAGTATCTCTCCATTTAATTTAATGTTGGCTATTGGTTTGCTATATATAGCCTTTATTGTGTTTAGAAAAGTGCCTTGTATTCCCGATCTCTCCAGAACTTTAAACATAAATGGGTGTTGGATTTTGTCAAATGCTTTTTCTGCATCTAAAGAGATGATCATATGGTTTTTCTCTTTCAGTTTGTTTATATGGTGGATTACATTGATGGATTTCCGTATGTTAAACCATCCCTGCATTCCTGGAATGAAGCCTACCTGGTCATGGTGAATGATGTCTTTGATATGCTGTTGTATTCGCTTTGCGAGTATTTTGTTGAGTATTTTTGCATCAATGTTCATAAGAGAAATTGGTCTGAAATTCTCTTTTTTTGTTGGGTCTTTGTGGGGTTTAGGTATCAATGTGACTGTGGCCTCATAAAAGGAGTTTGGTAATATTCCATCCATTTCTATCTTTCGGAATAGCTTGAATAGTATCGGTATTAGCTCCTCTTTGAAGGACTGGTAGAATTCTGCGCTGAAACCATCTGGCCCTGGGCTTTTTTTGGTTGGAAGACTATCAATGGTTGCTTCTATTTCTATAGGCGAAATAGGGCTATTTAATTTGTTTATCTGGTCTTGGTTCAATTTTGGTAAATGGAATCTGGCCAGAGTGTTTCATCACAGTCATAGAAGCCGTATTAGAAGAAGCATTGTGGCAAATGGAGCCAGCCCTCGAGTAGACTTGGAGACCGTGTGAAGAGAGAGAGAGAGAGAGAGAGAGAGAGGGAGAGAGAGAGAGAGAGAGAGAGAGAGAGAGAGAGAGAGAGAGAGAGAGAGAGAGAGAATGCTGAAAGGTCTCTTCAACACAGTAGAGACAAATGACTCCAAGTGCTTCAGAGATGAGATGGAGAAGTCCTGGTGAGAGGAGAAGAGCCTGATGGCACGGAAAGTGTACAGGGCATGGAAAAGAACATGGATGCCAGGGGAAGAGAGGAAGCAGGCCTCAGGCCACAGATACAGACACCTGGTAACATAGCACCAAAGAGCCAGCACAAGGCTTTGGTGCACATGATGGGTGAGTTGACGCCAAATACCAATAAAATGCATTTGCCTAGGCTAAGAGGTCATGAATGAAACAAAAAACAAACAAACAAACAAACAAACAAACATACCTGAAAAGTGGTGCTGGCATGTCACCTCAGTGTTCAGGAGGTGAAGGCAGTGGAATTTCTATGAGTTCCAGGCTAGCCTTTTTTTAGTGAGACCCTGTCTTTAAAACACACACACACACACACACACACACACACACACACACACACACACACACACAGAAAGAGAAAGAGAGAGAGAGAGAGAGAGAGAGAGAGAGAGAGAGAGAGAGAGAGAGGTTAATGTTGTACCTCAGTAGGTAGAATGCTTGCCTAGAAGGTGGCCAAGGTGGGTTCTGAACTTGTGACCCTCCTGCCTTACTAAGCCTCCCAAGTGCTGAGATTACAAGCGTGTTCAGTTTCTCTTAAATAATATGTTTGGGGTTTGGAGAGATGGCCTCAGGAGGGCGAGAGTTCAGTTCCAAGCACCCATGTTGGAAGGCCCACACTGCCTATAATTCCAGCTCTAGGGGCTCTGAAGCGGCTTCCACTTCTAGTCATATTGAATCCATAGCCAAGAGCAGAGAGAAATGAACACATAGGCCTCTGAGGACGCCTGCACACATGTGGTGTGCACAAACATGCACACAGACGCAAGCAAACAGAGAAGTAAAAGTAAAATTGGTGGGTGTAGTGATGCAAACCTCTAAGCCCCAGTACTGGCATCCATCTCTGTGAGTTCCAGGTCAACCAGAGCAACTAACTGAGACTCTGTCTCTAGGGAAATAAATAGTTTAGAAAAGACCCATCATGTGACATGTCTCTGAGGGTGACATGTCTATGGATAGCCAGCATCAATGTGACAATGGTGGCTGTAATTTTAGTGCCAGAAAGTGAAGAAGAGTTGGTGTATTTATTGAAGTAATCTATACATCGTGTTTCCTCAAAGGAGGGAGGTGGAGGCTTGGGATGCACCCCATATGCCTTGAGAATTGGGGCACCCCAGAGCTGACCTTGCCAATGAACTGCCTCTGAGAACCCTAAGCCCAGAGGCTTGTGACTATTAAATTGCCATTTCAGAATGATAAGAAAGTGCGTTTCTGAAAAGAACCCTGGTAGGTTCAGAGAGTGCCATGGTGGCCATTGGCTTAACTTTGAACCGTCCTGAAAGATTGGCTCCTGCCTCCCTGTCAATAGTGGGTTTATCCACCGGAAGGCTCAAAGAGACAGGTCTATTTAGGATAAAATTTGTCCAAAGAAACCGAAGTTCCCATCGGTTAAAAAGGGTTTGAGGAGGAAGCTGCCTTGTGGTTAAATAAATAACACAGCCTGCGAGGATGGCATGAATGTGCCATTTGCTTCCTGGCTTCTCCGAATTAGATTTACCCCTCCCCCATTTTGTATTCAGTGAACTGTATTTTTAAGAATTGCTATGATCTGTTATCTGATATTCTTGACCTAAATGTATATTTAAGGGGCTTCTAGAAAAAAAAGATGATTAAAAAAGTTAAAAATCTCTCATAAAATGATAGGCTAAATAGGCCAGTAATAATCTAAAGCGAGATGTAGAGTAGGAATTTCTTAGGACCTTGAGGCTCCCCACCCCGTCCCTTCTGTTTTTAATCTCTTTTTTCTTCTTTTTAATGTACCTGAAGACTATTAAGCAGCTGCTGGTGGCTATTTTAGGAAAAAGCTAGCATCTTCCAGAAATATGATGATTTTTTTTTAATACTTAGCTTTAAAAATGTGTTTTGCTTGAAAAGTCTGAACCTGTTTCTTTTGCCTTCCCAGGGGCCAGGGCTAGGCAGGAACGGCTGAGTAAAGGCATGCTATCTATGTGTCCCATGTGGATGCTTAGTATCATATCTCATTACATTAAGCTTTGTGATGTAATCACCTGTCAAAGAGCTGGGTAGAGTGCTTGCCTTGCAAGGCTGAGGACCCGAGTTCGATGTCTAGCACGTATGTAAAAAGCTAGGCACAGTGACATGCAACTGTAACCCCAGTGCTGGGGAGGCAGAGGCGAGAAGGACCCTGAGCTCACAGGCTAGCTGGCTTCACCAAATCGGTAAGCTGTAGGTTCAACGAGAAGGGTCTCAGAAAATGAGTTGGAGACATGACTGGGGCAAGAACAGTCAGGACTGGGCTGCTGTTCATTATTGGTAGGTAAACATTAGCCAGGGTGTAGTTTAGCCACGACTGTGGCCCGTAATGGGTTGTTGATTTGCTCTAGAGTGGCAGAGGGTCTGGGGGTGAAGGCAAGGCAGTCCAGGGAAGGGCATGGTGACATATTTGTTCCACAGCTTCCACGTTCCCTTCCTTCCTCTCTCATCACTTCCAAGATGCCCACTGATGCCTTAGCTTAGTTGTTCTCTCTCACCAAGCTCTTTTTTTTTTCCAAAATGCCTCCTGCCTCAGCATAGTGATGAATTATATCCAGATGTGCTGTATACACCTGTAATTACAGTGTTGAGTATGTGCAGGCAGGAGAATCAGGAGTTCAAGGTCAGCCATGTCTACTTAGTAAGTCTTGGCTAGATGAAATGATCAAATAATTGAACAAATGAGTAAATGGTAGATAGATGGTGGACTAACAGATAAGTAGAAAAGCAAACAAACTCCAGACTATGTTATGCTAATGAGCAGAAAATGAGGCTTTGAACCCTGGGCTAGAAACCAGAAGACCATTGATTGAGTCCAGTGAAAAGACAGGGACACGAGAAGAAGATTAGCTAGGATCACAGAAGATAAAGAGAGGAAAATAACCCATAAAACAAGAAAGCAAAAACAAAAACAGTGAGGCAAGTAAGTGGTACCCGATGCAGTTGTGTTCCACACCATGACATTTCGATAAAAGGCGGACCCATGCACATTGACTTGTGACAGAGCTCAGATTAGAGCGGAACTGAAACATCGCTGCTGGCTCATAACACGGTGACAAGATATTCCTTATGCTGATGAGAACAGATCTTTGAGGACACAAAGCCTGTAAAGGCACAGGGTATGCACTAGTGTACCAGGCGTGCCATGTCAACAGCCGCCTCCTGCATCTTATATGTCCCGTGTCTCTAGATGGCACTGGAAGGCTTGAGGAGTGGCTGTCTGTGCCCACCAAGCTCCTGCAGGGACACGGAGGAGCGAGGTATCTGTTGGGACGTGTCTCTGTGTGAGGTACCCATTGCTGCTGCTAGCACTGATTAGCAAATGCAGAAAGAATGTGACTTGCTCTGGCTCCGTGAAAGCCATCCTAACTACCCAAGTTTATCAGCATCTGTTTAAATTTACACAAGACTGTTTTTGTGGCTGTGGCGAAGGGGTGGCTTACACAGCCTGTGTTAAGGGGTGGAGATTGTGGATCAGACACTAAGGGTGCTAAGGGTGGTTCATTCGGCCAAAACTGGCTGAGTCATTCTGGGATGAGCAGGTTTGTAGCTGCCTGTAGCTTCAGTATTTGTTTCTGAAGAAATGAGCCACTGGTACTCAAAGGCATGGGATATTCCAGAAAGAAAAAGTCCTTGGATTCGGTGATACCTAACATGACTGGCACCTAACATCTTGGGCAAGCTTCTCTCACCTCTCCTTTCCCTGGTTGCAAAATTGGACCAGTGACTCCAAAGCTCTTAGCCCCCTGAATCCAAGGCACCCCTCTTGTAAGGGGTTTTCTTGGATTTCTGTTGGGTTTGTGCACAGCCCAAGGCACAGGGAGACCAGAAGCTGTCTAACAGAGGAGACAGAGCCATAAAGATAATGTGTCCTCCTTTTCCTCTTTCTCTTCCTCCCATCCCTCCTCCTCTTTTCCTCCTCTTCATTTTTCTCTTCTTCCAACACACAATGATCCCTGATTATAACAACAACAACAACAGAAACAACAACAACAACAATCAATCAATCAATCAATTCCTCTCCAGTGTGCTGCTCTCAGTTTTCTGATCCCTAGTGTAGCATTGTTAAGAACTACAGATGTCTGGGTACAACTGTGGGCCAGTTTTTTTTTTTTTGGTACAAGTCAAGTTCCCACATATTTGTTTATTAAAATGAGATCCTTCCACCTCCAAGCTGGGGGCAATTTTGAGTCTTGAAATGCCCATGTGCAAACTTTCCCATACGGTGGAGATTTCCCATGAGTCTGGGTTTTATTTATGGAATTCTGCAATTTACTTTGACTGGGGGGATTATTTCTCTCTTTGCCAACGTGAGCTGATTGATTCAATGCGCCTGCTCACTTTCAGATATGGCGGGAGAAGCCGCCGTGTGAGTTTGCGTCTGTATTTAAAATTGGCGATGCAGAATGGGTTTGAACCTGACTATTTCATCGAGACATTGCATTTTGCAAGTAATTTATTTTTGGGAATGCAGGCTCCTGCCTGGGTCATGAAGATTTTGGGTAACTTGATGCTCATACTTATTTCTGAATATTAATGTTATTTGGGCTCTGGGCACTTTGAGATTTTTTTTTATTAATCTGATCAGTGCAAGATATATAAGCAGTTATTAAGGGGGTAAGTGAGGCTTCCCTCTCCTCTTGTACCAGGGTATTGGCTTCTCACACTACACATTTAGCAAATGCCACCCAGGAGAAGAAAACAGTACTGTCTGCAATGGACAACTCCCCACATGACAGTGGCTACAAGGCTTACTCGCTTTCAGGAACATGGAAGTTGTAGACTTATTTATTTATCATTACTATCTCATAGATAGATACTTCCTTGGTTTTGTTTCAAAGATGGAAGCTTCTGGCAAAGGTGTCATCATGGCCCACTCTGTTTACAGCTAATACTTCTGACTTTGGAAGAAGACAGTCAGACACTGCTGGACCAATGATAACAAGAGAGAGCGGAGGACTGGCGTGCTGGAGCAGGTAGCATGGCAGCCCTGATATTGTGACATCCTCAGGGATCAGTTTCCCCTCTCTCTTATCTTTGAACACTTTGTACTTCTTAACAGGGTAATGTCTTCCCTTTGACGAGGAAGATAAAGAGTCTGGCCTAGGTGTGGAGTAGAGGCAAAGCCGCATGTATTGTGCAGTGTGGGCTGAGCTGTGTCCCCAGATACAGAAAGTCAAGCCTTAACTCTGGAGAATGTGACCTAATTTAGAATTAGGGTTTTTGGAGATGGAACCATGATGGAAGATGGAAGATCGGGAGGGTAGGGAAACTGAATCAGGCTAGGTCCTAGTCTAATAGGACTAGATCCTTACAGAATAAAAGATAAAGAGAAGGTGGCATGCAGAGATGGAGGTTGTGAATACAGCCAAGGAGGGCCAGAGTCACTGGGTGGGGCTGGAGGTGGGGGTTGATAGAAACTTGAGATACCAGGAGCAGCTTCCAGTCCCCTCCAGAAGTCTTCAGGTGCACAGTCTCACTGCCATCTCTCTCTGTCTCTCTGTCTTTCTGTCTTTCTGTCTGTCTGTCAGTCCGTCTCTGTCTCTGTCTCTCTTTCTCTCTCTCTCTCGTTTCCTGAATGCTGAATATGAACCTCTGTAGTACTGGGTACTTGATGGCAGAAACCTTTGAAACTAACATAGATATGAGCTCCCTGGTGGTTGAACTCTGGAGGTGGAAGACCAGACCGGGGTTCAAGTTGTGTGGCTCTTCTGACTGTGACATGGTTCCTCTTTCTTAAAAACATAAATCTACAGGCTGGGTGTGGTGGCACCCACCTTTAATCCCAACATTCAGGAGGAAGAGGCAGGTGGACCTCTGAGTTGGAGGCCAGCCTGGTCTACAAAGAGAGTTCCAGAATAGCCAGAACAATTACACAGAGAGACCGTATCTCAAAAAAACAAAACCCACAAACCAAAAAAATCCAAAACACACACACAAAACAAAAACAAAACAAAATGCAAAAACCAAAAAACCCCCAAACATGTAAATGTACATTTATTTGTTTGTGTGTGAGCATCTGTGCTTGTGCATACATACCCCAGCCTGCTTATGGGGGTCAGAGAACAGCATGTGGGAGTCAGTTCTCACCTCGCACCATGTCTGTCCTAGGGACTGACCTAAGGTCACCAGTCTGGGTAGCAGTTGCCTTTACTGTGCCATTTCACTGAAAGAAGAATATCAGAAGCTGGTTGGAGTGACAGCTCAGCCAGTGACGTGCTGGCCCTGCCGCGGAGAGGACTCTGATTCAACCCCTCAGAACTCAGGTGAACAAGCAGGGCGTGGTGGCACATGCTTGAAACACAGCACCGGGGAGATGGAGACAGGAGGGTGCTTGGGGCTCAGTGGCCAGGCTAGCCGCTTGTGGAAGCCTAGCCTGCTTGTGGAAGCCTAGCCTGCTTGTGGAAGCCTAGGCTGCTTGTACAGCTGAGTATACCATAACGTAGGGCTCTGGGGTTGGAGGCTGGAGGCTCCCTGGGGCTTGATGGTCACCCAATTAGCCAACAGTGAGTTCCAGGTTTAGTGAGAGGTTCTGCCTTAGAGCAGGAAGTGGGGAGTGAAGAGATGGACACCTGATGTCATCTCAGCCTCATACCTGTGCACACATATGTGATGTGCAGCACCCCTGTCACATACACAACCATACACACAGACACACAAACACACATACAACCGCAGACACATACACAGACACACAGACACACATACACAACCACACATACCACACACAACTCCCCACAAACATAGACACACACACCATATACACAGATACACAAACACGTACAAACAACCACACACACAACTACACTCACACACAACCACAGACACACACAACACACAAACAGACCAGCAAACACAGACACACACACACCACACAGAGACACACAAACACACATACACATACAACCACATGTGGTGGTAAAATATTGTTAAATTATTAAATTGTGGCCTCTCAGAAGCTACAGATTGCATTCTTGGACCTTACCTACTCAGTAAAGAGTTTACCACAGAAGGAAGCCACTTTGAATGGAAGTTCTGGGCTTTTACTTTATCTGCCATTTGGGGATCTTAGGTATCCATTATCCGGAGCACAGTCCCTGTTTGTCCTAGGCAGAACACACTCCCTCGGTGGGCCAATGCCACAGGCTGTACCTAGAGATGAAATGGAGATCTGAACGTAAGCACACACATTCCTGGTGAGAGGGCTGGCAAGACGAGGATTCCTTGAACGACCTGCATGCCTGTGAGCACAGGACAGCCTCCCAGGTCTATTCACCGGATCACGATCTGGATTAGCTCTGAAGGGACCATGGCGGCACTGCGGCTGGGGTGGAGGGGGCAGCATCAATCTCCCAGAACTCACAGGAGCCAGGAAAGGCTGTCTGCCAGGAGCTTCTCAGGGGAGAATCCATGTCTTGTCTTCTCCTGGTCCCTGTCCTCCTGGACTCTCCCAGGGTGCCCCTGTGATGCTGGGGCCACTTAGTCTCTGTAAAAACAAGTTGCATCATTGCAGCTTCCTAGAGATTATGCTTTTTGAGTAAAAGAACTGAAGCAGAAACATTAAAAGCCTTAATTATGATGGGCTTGTACTGTTCCTTTGTTTATGACTGAATCCCGAAGGCAGGGAATCGCAGTGGCAGTTCTGAAGGTGGGCGGAGGCCACCGAAGGTGCCTCTTTTGTCATCTCCAAGTCTACACTGGCCACAGCAAGCCCACAGGCTCCGCAGCAACAGAAGGCTGCCTCCTTGTCTGTCGGAGTTCTGGGAACTGTTCAGGGGAGAGTAGGTAGGTGCGGTTTCCATGCTGACCAGCATCTTTCCTAAACCCTCGAACTACCCAGCCTGGCAGATGACAACTGATGGTTCCCTTCAAGTGCCTGACATGGACAGTAGCCATGAGTATGCTGTCAAGAAAGTCATCTCTTAAAATCAGTGTGTGTGTGTGTGTGTGTGTGTGTGTGTGTGTGTGTGTGTGTGTGTGTCTGGGCATGTGCGCACCACTTGTGAAGGTCAAAGGGCAATATCACTGTCAGCCCTCACCTTCTATCTTGTTAGAGGCAGGGTCCCTCATTGTTCATCACTGTGTATGGCAGGATCTCTGGCCCATGAGCTCCTGGATTCTCTTTTCTAAACCTTCCATCTTCAAATGGGAGTTTAGGCATTGCAGGCTTACATAATACTGTGCCCAGCATTTTGGTGGACTCTGGAGATCTGAGCTTTTGTCCTCTTTTCTGATTTCTGCTCTTGCCTCTCTCCCTTGTCTCCCCCACACCCCCAAAATTTCGAGAGCTAAGCAGGCAGAGCCTGTAACGGTTATTGACAACTTGACAGGACTTAGGATTACCAAGAAGACGAGCCCTCCAGGCCAACCTGGGGGATTACTTAGCTTCTGCACATGCCTGTGAGGGATGATGTTGAGACAGTTGATCGAGGTGGCAGAAGCCATCCTAGAAGCAGGTGGCACCATTTCTTGGTCTTGGGTCCTGGACTGAACAAGAAAGAAAAAGCCAGCTGAGTGCAAGCATCCTCTCTCTCTCTCTCTCTCTCTCTCTCTCTCTCTCTCTCTCTCTCTCTCTCTCTCTCTCTCTCTCTCTCTCTCTGCTTCCCTCCCTCCCCTCTCTCTTTCTCCTTCCTGACTGTGAATGTGATGTGACCAGCTGTTTTAAGCTTCTGTCATCTTGATGTTCTTGCCTACTGGAATGTAGCTTTAAGCTGCAAGTCAAAACAGATCTTTCTTTCTTTCTTTCTTTCTTTCTTTCTTTCTTTCTTTCTTTCTTTCTTCCTTTCCTTCCTTCCTTTTTTCTTTCTTTAAGCTGCTTTTGTGAGGGTATTCTAAGAGTATTATAACACATCAAAGTAACTACAAGCTACCAACTGTCCAGCACTGTTCCTCGGATTTTAAGCATTAATTAAACAACCGTGAATGCATAGTTAAGTACAGGCACGGGTGCAGTGAGAATGGGGCCTCCTGTAAGCAGTGGCACACTGCATGCCGGTCACGGGAATCTCATGTGTGAAGGGGGCAGAAAGCCGCACAGTCTTGACGGACCTGCAGAGGCCACCATGCTGAGGTGATCAGATCATCACTCTAGGTTCTTCTCCAACAGTGAACCATGATGCTAGCTCCTTGGCAAGTACCAGGGGCAGAAACAGGCCTGGGTTCCAAATCCTTGTTGCATGACAGATGCCCATCTTTAAACACTGGATGCACACCCTCCACGGTGCGATGTTCTCTCCCAAGGGAACTGACATCAGTTCAGGAAAGGGGCTCAGCAAGGGGCAGATCCCACATCATGTTCCTGTTAGAACACATCCCTCAAAAGGGAAATGACAGAACTCCCACACTGCTTGGACATATTCTCTCCTGCTCTCGCCCCATGCTGGTAGAGACTTTCCGCATGACCCAGTCCCACAGTTCACAGTCTTAGCACCATATCTCCATGTCATCTCTTGGTTTTGACCCATGCTGGCAACTCTGAGAAGATCTACCTGTTTCCTCCAATACGTCAACATCTCCTCTTCTCCATGGCCAGGTTCCTTCATCAGTACATTAGCCTCCTGGTGGTGACCTGCCGGCTTTGGCTTTACTGCGCAGCCGAAGTGACTCATCCATCGTCACTGACATATTTAGAGCTATTTTTTCTGTATTTCTTTTCCTCCTTTAAATGTGATCCTTGCTGAAAAGACCCCCAGGCACAGAGACAATAACATCATTCATTAAAATATTCAAATCAGCTGCAGCAGCAGTAATGACCAAGATAAAACCTTGAAGCACAAATTGCCTGTAACACAGGCTCCTATTTAGCCAAAGGGGCCTGGAACATTCTGGATTTGGGGTGCTGGCAGTGGCTAAACTCGTGTCAATAGAAAGTTCCTTAGATTACCACGAGGCTCCATATTGGCTCACTCTCCTGAAATATTTCCAAAGATCACTAATTCTAAGATTAATAAGATCTTTGCTTTTAGTATCAGCAATATAATTCTTTTAATAAGATTTTTAAAAACCTGTTATGATAAAACCATTTTCTCTCAATTATCTGACAAAGGTATCACAAATAATAGTTGTTTTTGAATTTTTCATAAAAGATTATATTTTGCCATACCTCTGATAGAATCGGGGATTAGAACAAAACAGATTGGATACGTTTTGTTTGAGAAATAAATCCATTTTGAAAAAAAATAGCAACTGTGGGAAAGAATTTGGGAAATCAGATGAGCAAAGTCGCCAGTGAAGGTCAAATGTAGCATCTTTGTGAAGCCATCAGCAGTAAAGTCTTAGGCGAGGTTTGGTTGGAAGAGTGCTTGCCTGGTGTGCAGGAAGCCCTGCGTTCAATCTGTGGCCCAAATCAACAGAGCTTGATGGCGTGGATCTATAATTTCAGTACTTGGGAGGTGGAGGCGGGAGGGTCCAAAGTTCAAGGCCAGCTTTAGCTGTATAGTGAACCCAGGAGAAGCCTGCGATTTATGATATGAGACTCTGTGTGCACAAAGAAACAAGTCTCACTGGCTGCTTCACCTTTGACAAGGGCCTCAGGGCTCCTCGTCTGGGAACCATCACCTCTCAAGTGTGGAAGGGACCAGGCACTGCCTCTGGAACTGATCCATCCCGAGCCCCTATTTCCTTCTCCTGCTTGTCTCCCAGCTTCGAAGTCCAAGTACTAACATGGGGTTCACATGGAAGACAGGGTGAAGAGGAGACGGGGCTAACACGACTCTCCCCGTTTCTCCAGGATCATTTCCAGCTGTAGCTATGCTGGGCCCCTCTGTCACCCCAGCTTCTGTGTGGAAGCATTACCTGGTGTTGGTGTCCCACTGGGTAGCCTTGGCTCTGACAACACCACCTTGGTTACTCGTGCTGGTGGATCCGGCATGCCGCTAACGCCTGGACGCTCTTGTTACTCTTTGCCTTGGCTCACCAGTTCCCTTCACGTGGAGCCAGTTTCCAGCACTAGGTCCCTCCTGTTACTGGCCCAGAGCATCTCCACTTCCCTAACCAGATTCCCTCCTATCTCCCCCTTCCTTCTCTTCGCTCCCTTCTCATTTTCTTCCATCTGACTCCTTCAGCAGTTTGTGTTTGCTCGTTACTATATCCCTTGCTTCTTAGCTTAGAGTGTAGATTCGCTGATTGTTTCGAGGAGGTCAACCAATAATGTATAATGAAATAGCAGCCAAACAGGGTCTTAAACATGCAGTTGCCAAAAAGAGTGGCCAGAGTGGCCTTTGATGTGGGGATATCTCAAGCACAGGGGTGCTCCCCTCTCTACCCAGAATCCTTCATTTGTGTCTGCTGGAACCAAAGCAAGTCCTACGGTATGCTCTATTTTCCCTGCCATCCCACTTTTAAAAGCACTGTATAATTCATAAACTATCTGCCTAAATAAATGTTTATCTGAACACTAGGCAAGGAGCCTGCAGTATCTCCATGGAAAACGAATCATATTTTAACCTTTGATGAATTTTTATTTAAAGGAGGCAAACAAGCCAACGGACCCACCCTCCTAGTCCCCTGTCTCTGCCCCTCCTTCTCCCTTGAGTGAAAATAAAGATGATTTTCTGACTCTCCAGCAAAGGAGGGCCCTAACAAGCTGGTGTGCAGGCTGAGGCATCTGGGGGTTTACCAACACAATCCTGTGGTATAAATGCACTCAGGTAGTGCTTTTTCTTCTTGGATTCTGTGGTGTGAGGTTCTCCTGGATATGGCAGCCCATGGTTTGACTACCTGCCACGTCAAATATCAAATGTCTAGCTTTCTCTCTCACGCTCCATTGTTTTGTTATCATGAACTATGTCTGGCCACTAAACATATACCCTCAGCTGATTGAGAGCAGGAGGGTTGGGAAGAAACAGGTACAAAATGGTTGTGCTTCAGTGTCTCTGCTTAGACACTTAGCCTTCAGGGCACATATTGACGTGGCAATGTCCAGGAAGTCCAGCTCCTCCCATGGCTCTGAGCAGACATAGAACATGCAGTCTGGATATTTTATCTCAGGTTCAGCTCTGCTTAGGATGCAGATAGCATCACCAGGGCAGGGTATGGCTTGCAGTTTTTTGAGAGAGAGAGAGAGAGAGAGAGAGAGAAAATGTTCTTCAGTGGTAAAGCCATGGTGGTTTTTGGGAGCTCAAGATCTGAGCAGATAGGGAGGATCATGTCCCTCAATGGCTTTATCAAGGAGGAGAGACATGATCTGGTGAAGGGGTAGGCTACAAGGGAGGAGGTGAGGAGAGCAGGTTGAGAAGCAGATGGAAAAACAGAAGTGGGTAATAGGTGCCCAGTGTGGCTTTGCTGATGGGTTTCCCACTTTGAGCATGGAGGGAAGTCTGATGGCAAGGATAGAATTGTTAGTTTGAGGCACAATCTCATAGCAGATACTCTAAGACCACAGAGTCCTGTGCAGTTGTGGCTGAGAATGAACACTGAAGCCTCAAGGAGGCAAGGAAACCCCGCTTTTCCCGTCTTCAAAGTATAGTCTTTGAACATTCAGAGTCTTGAGGCAGGTTCTCTGCATCCAAACCAGATTAGTGACCTAAGTGATCCCAGGGAACAGCTGGGCAGATGTGTGGTCTTGGAGTCTCTGCTCAGCTGACTCCCATCTGTGGTACCCACATCAGGAAAGTCAGCACACTTGTCCCATCAAATGACCACACGACACTTGGGAGAAAGGCCCCTTCCTCCCTGTCTAGAGTCTCCCCCTGCCCCCCATTTTCCCCCCACTGAGTTCACTTGCAGTGGGAACGGGGCAAGAAGTACTCGCCGTCTCTCTTTTTTTTTTTTTTTTTTTTTTTTTTGGTTTTTCGAGACAGAGTCTCTCTGTGTAGCCTTGGCTGTCCTGGACTCACTTTGTAGACCAGGCTGGCCTCGAACACACAGCGATCCGCCTGCCTCTGCCTCCCGAGTGCTGGGATTAAAGGCGTGCGCCACCACGCCCGGCACTTTAATTCTGTGTTCTGTATCAGGATTTGCCACTTAGCAAACTTAGCTTTAAAACAATGAAACCATTTTAGAAGTGAGCCTGAGTCCAATTGCTTACAAGGCCCGGTTTAGTAAGCTCCTGTCTTGGTGTGCTAGGACCTCCTGTTGCCTGCATTCTATGAAAGCCTGGTTCCCCTTGTGATGGCGAGCCAGGTCCTTAGCACTACTGAACTACATTTGGCATCGTGGGTCCCCACTGTGGCGATCTTTTAGGGCAAGCCCTATGGTTGCAGCCAGAGTATGCCAGTGATTATTGAGCAGAACCAGGGTGGAAAATGGAGTGCTACATAGTAGCTGTTGATGGCAGCTATTTCATAGCATTCCCAGCAAGGGGCCTGGCCTGGGAGCAGGATCTTCTCAACTAGGGGAGACATGGTGGCTTAGACTGGATCAGGCACTGCTCCTTGTATGTGTGTGACTATGGCTGAGCTTTCAGCCACCTTTCCCTCTCTAGAACTCAGTAGTAGAGCCAATTGGTCCCAATTTGGGGATCTTGTCCTTGAAAACCTGGCCAGTGAGATACTTAGTCACAGGGCACTGAGGCTGCTGGGATCTCCTCTCACTGACCGTTGCCTTTCTCTCTTCTTGGTTTCCCAGCCTCCCACATCCTTGGCTATCTTGGAGGTGCTGCCTTGGTTTGTTGATATTGCCATAACAAAATCTTGAGACTGAAAAAGAAAGCAGAAATTTATTTCTTGAAGTTCATGAGGTGGGACCTCCAGCCTGCCCAGTCAGCAGTTCACTGAGGGCTTTCTGGCCGTCTCATCTAGATTTTAGGAAGTGTGGGGCTGGTAGCTGGGGCCCCTACGGTGAGTGGTGGTCAAGCAGGATGGGATGACTCTACTTTTGAACACATCCTGTCACGCCTTCAGTGCTTTCTCTGACACTATTGCTAGCCCTGCCCAACTTTTCTTGAATCAGAGCAGACCTCACATACCCCATGGAGCTCAAAGCAACAGACTGTTATGCAGGTGACACAATGTCTTCTTGAAGGTGACACAGAGTGTCTTCTTGACCTGGCTTCCCCCCTCCTGCCTGCAGAGTGAATGCAAATGTGCCATCGCCCTTCGCCATGTGTGATGCAAACAATGTTTTAATTTCGTCCCCATCTGGAAATTATTCCTTTCTGATTGAGAGGTTTGAGTCCCTTCTGCTTGTAATAATATTATTATTTATAATTTATGTTCTTAATTTTTATAAATAGTGCTTGGTCACTATGGCAACAAGATCTTCACAAATCATTAAATTAAATAATGAGTAGTCGTGATGCTTTGCACTTATGTTCATTTTCCTATTTAAAAAAAACCACTAGCTCTATAACTTCTTTAAAAATACTAATTAACTGAGCCCTTCAACCAGCATTTTCTGAAGGTGTGTAGCGAGGGGCCCACCCTTCACCCTTTGGTAGCTTCTTTCCATCAGGGGACTTACAAGGTGGAGGGAGGCTCAGAGGTCACCCAGCATGTTCCTAGTTAGGGTTACCACCAATGCTTGTTAAAATGAACCGGCTCCTTCACCCATTCCGGAGCCACAGAGCTGACTGGGGAGGCAAGAGCTGGGGCACACACTTCCTCCAGCGTCGCTTGTGAGGGTGAAGTGAGTTCCACCCACCAGGTCAGAACCCTGGTACAGCATCAGCTCAGGTCCGAATACTTGCAGGGGCTGGCTTTCTCAGCCTCGGCCTTATTGGTACCTGGGAGGTTCCTGCCAGGGAGCATCATCCTGTGGCTTACCCAGCACCAACAGTCTCCTTCAGTGTGATAGGCAAGCAAGGTCCCCCAAGACAGACAAAGTCCCCAGTGGGGGCAAGGTCACTCCAGTGCAGGTTTGCAGCTTGTTCTGTCTTCTTGTTTTGATTTTTAAACTTATTTTATTTTATTATCCTCCTTTAAAAACATAAGTGTGTGCATGTGTGCATGAGTGCATCGTGTGTGTGTGTGTGTGTGTGTGTGTGTGTGTGTGTGTGTGTGTATGTGTGTGTAGGCAAGAGGTCAATCTCAGGTGTTGCTCCTCAACTCTTACTCACCATTACTGGAATGATAGTAATAATTATTTTTATTAATTATTATTTTTGAGGCATTGGCCTGGAACTCAGTAAGTAAGTTGGCTGGCTTGCCAGCCCCCACAAATCTGTCTTTTTCTGCCTCTTCAGAGCTAGGGTACTAAGTGCACACCAGCACACCCACATCTTTCCTCTTGTGTTCTGAGGGTGGGATTCAAGTCCTCGTTATGCTTGCTTGGGAGGAAGGGTCAGTTTTCTCCAGGCATGTGGTCCCGGGTAGGTTGACTTTGCTCCATTGCATGGCCTCATGCCCATGTGTAAATTGCCTCCCTGTAAACTCACATGTTGGTGTCCTAAGTCTGAGGACCTCAGAATATGACCACTGCATGAGGAGGCCCCATGCAGATGAAGGTTGAGGGGGGTCCTTATTAAAGAGGAATATTTGGGAACAGAGACATGAGCCAGGGGTCACCCCATGGAGTGCAGAGATGCAGGCAGGCTTATGGTCCTACATCCACAGTCAGGAGTCACTGAGGACTGCATCCACCATGGGGGAGAGGCCAGGCCAGGCTTCCATCCCAGCCCACAGTGTGTTCACTGAGAGCTTGATGTCAGCCTTCAGTTCCAGCACTTTGGAAAATGGACTCGCTCTTGAGGGAACTCCATCTTTGCACTCTGCTCTGTGCTCCTGGGCAGTGAGTATGCTCAACTTTAGGGAGTATCTAAAAATAAGCTGAGGGATGAAAGAGAGACAGGGTTCAGTCCCTACCCCAATGTTTGCCATAGGGGGCCAAGTCACTAGCACAGGATGGCAGAGGATTCTGGAAAGGAGGTACTAAAATTGCTATAGCTCTGTGTGTAAGGAGCATCAATTTCGCACAGAGAGGTCCAGGTGAGCCAGAAGTCGATGTGAAGATGACCCGATAAAATAGTGTTCTTGTAGTGTGTTGAACCCAAGTCCATACCACACACACACACACACACACACACACACACACACATTTTTAAGTTCATGTACAAAATGATTAGTTTCATTATGACATTGTCATCCATTTGTTATTGTACTTCATATGTTTAGTTCCCCCCACTAGCTTCTTTTACCTCTTTCTGTTGGTCACCTTTCTCCTCCCAAATAGTCTCACTTTCGCTTTCATGTTACGCGGGCACACAAACACATACACCTAGGCCACTCATTGGTCCTCCTTCCCCTAGAATCCCATTTCTTGACCACCCCCCCCCACCCTGCCCCAGCCCTTTAGATGTCTTTTCTCAGAACATGGACCTGTGTGGGGAGGGTGGAGATTTACACACAAGAGCTTCATTCTTCATGTTCTGCCAGGTTGCACGCACAGTTTGAGGCTTCATGTATAGCGTTTCTTAGTCTGGCCACTGTCCTTCCAGGTGGACAGCTTGTGACAAAAGGGGTTTGCTGGCATGTAGAGGAGTGCCAGGCATCCTAACCCTCCAGGGCTCAGAGCCC
The DNA here is from genome assembly GCF_964271855.1 of Acomys minous. NCBI lineage: Eukaryota > Metazoa > Chordata > Mammalia > Rodentia > Muridae > Acomys > Acomys minous. Next base: position 12,260,951 of record NC_140489.1, read on the forward strand.
ACGTACTTATGTTTGGGTCTCCAGCACCCCGCTTGCTTTCCAGGATCAGGCAGATGCTCGACTGATGTTTGTTGATTGCTTTACTGAAGCCTGGAACCTGCTTCGGTAGAACACCCACCCCTCGCTTCCTCCTTCCCGTCCTCACTAACGGCGTCTGCTATACACAGGGCAGAGGAACAGGAACAACTTCCCAGACCCTCAACCTCCCTATCTGTAAATGAGCAGGAGAGGAGCTCCCTGCAAATTCTCTTTAGCTGGGACCGAATGAGCTGCACTAGGAAAGCAGCCGTGCAAACTGTAAATTGCCACCTAAACACGGAGAAACGAAATGAAAAAGGAAAACTGTCCATAAGGGCGGCCTGCACCCAGGTGCTTTTATTTTGAACACTGCCTTCCTTTGCTAAGGCTTCAATTTATTCCTGGAAAATCCATACTGCGTCGTCCCTAGAGCAGATTCACCCAGAGCCAGCCACTCAATTAATAAGACCCCATTACCCTGATAAAAAAAAATAAAGCACACAAAAAAACCAAAACAAACAAAAAGCCATTTTCTAGTGCCCAAACAACAGGATTCTCAACTTAAAACACAACGGCGGCCTAATTAACTAATTAGACAACAAAATAAATAATTATCCAGTGTATCGAAGACAGAAAGAGATGCGTTAAGAGGTTGTTCAAACGCATTGTTCCTCTGGAAAGGGACAGAGAAGGTGTCACCAGGAGGTGGCGAGTTTTATTTGTGGGTTTCAGTCATGGACCCCTCTGAGATGCTTGCTAATTACATGGTTGCCCGGTAGTGGCTGAACCATTGCCAGTAGAATCCCAGGATGGTGAGCACTTCCGTCCGTCCCTCTGTCCGTCCTCCTGGTATGAGGAAAGTCTCACTCCCAAGCAAACTTACCAGAGCTGCACCATCCACAGAGTCAAGTGGCTGGTGGATGAGTCACATTTGCACACACAGGGAAGGGCTAGGGCCTCATGCCCTGTCACCCTCAACCAAACCACAGGTAACAGCAACACACAGCTGCAAGCATAGCCTACTCGGGGTAAAGTTACATTTTTTCCCTGAGTAATAATAGTTCAATTCATTCAGATTCATTCATGTATTAATTTGAAACAAGCAGAGCTAGTATTTAGCTCCATGGGGTGGGCACTGTGTGGCACTTCTTCTTGATGACTCTTTGGACATGTGACAGGTCAGGTGGGTGTCACGGTCAGTGGACACTGTCTCCATCCATGGGGATGGTAGACTTGGTCATGACAGCAAAATGAAATCTAAATTAAAAAAAAAAGGTGTTGGGGCATCAGAGATCAGGACCTGAGTTCAAATTCCTAACACTCATGTAAGAGAGAGCAGTGCCTGTAACTTCAGTACTGGGAGGTGGGGACAGATACAGAGGATCAGTAGTAGCTTGTTAACCAGTCAGCTTAGCTTGGAAAAATATTAAGCAACCAAATAAACAAATAACAAAAACAAACAAACAAACACTCCATCCAGCTCTAGGTTCAATGTGAGACCTTGACTCAAGGGAGTCAGGAGGACAGGGACAGAGCAGGCCTCCTGGTGATCTATTCTGGCCTCTGCACACATGCACACAAGCAAGTGTGTCCACTTGCACATGCACACCTATGTGTACACACACACACACACACACACACACACACACACACACACACACACCCCACACACACACACACGCACTCGGGTGCACACACACACATCTCCTAATGAAAGACCACCTTCCAGACAAATTTAACACGTGCGGTTGGAGTGAGATGGCCCTGAGCACGGCACTTATGGACATGGGACAATCCTTTTCCCAAACAAGATGGCACACAGTGAGTTTCCAGCCAAAGAAATTCACTCACACATGAAAGGACTTCACTTCTCCTGCTCTCCTGAAGAAGGAGTCCTCTTTCCCCAACCCCTTCCCTTTTCTCTGCTGCTCAACAGGTCCCGTGAGCACACAAGGACCCAGGAGCAAACAATGGCACCCTTTCCTTGTGAGAGTTAAAGATGCCAGGGAGGGCAGAACCACGCAAGCTACAAAATTAGTAAATGGCAAGATGACTCCAGAGCATTCCTAACTCCTAACATAACTGTGTGTGTGTGTGTGTGTGTGTGTGTGTGTGTGTGTGTGTGTGTGTGCGCGCTCACATGTATGTGTGGCCTTTGAACTGAAATCTAAGCCAGCTAAAAGAGGTACATGGGAGTCAGTTCATAAGGTATGGAGGCTGACATTTGTATCCTAAGACCAGTAGAGAGACGGGATATGAAACACCACGTTATGAAGATGCCTGCAGGAGGATGAGCGGACAAATGATGGCTTTTTCTAGATGTGTCCTGGTTGTCAAGGGATGAACAGCAACACATACTCATTATATGTATACATGGTCTCATGTATACAGGTTGACATGGGTGTATCTTTGTGTATATAGAGGCCAGAGGTCAACCACAGGAATCATATTTCAGGTTCTGTCCACTTTTTTTTCCCTGAGATGCGGTTTCTTACAGGAACCGTCCAAGTAGCCAGGCTGGTTAGCCAGTGGTCCCCAAGGGTCCTCCTGTCTCTACCTCCCCCATGCTAGAATTAAAAGCACATGCTGCCACATCCAGATGTTTGATGTAGGCTCTCCCGCATCAAGCTCGGGTCTCTGAGCCTATAAGGCAGGCCCTTGACTAGGATGTCTTCTCAACCTGACCCAGTATCTAAAACAGTAGTGTTCTAATCATGGCGGTGTCACCTTGGATGGAGTCTGGAGAATGCATCAGACAAAACCCTAGCATGCACATGTAGGGCTCTGAGGTACAGGCCAGAGGTGACAGGGCTACTGAAGTGGTAGGAACACTGGGGAGAAATGGGCCAGTCTCATTTCAGCATAAATACATAGGGGGTTGCAAGCGATTGGACCTGGGTAGGTTGAGTGACTGAGTAGGGTTGTCTACATCTGGCTCCTAGGGTGTGGCTTCTGTGGATCAATATGGAGCACAGTCTGGTGGAAGACTTCATACAGATAGATGCTCTGAGGGCAAGACTGTATGAACTCTGAGAGACAATTATTGGAATGTGCCCTGTCTGGTAAGCGATGACACACTGCACAGAGATGGGGGCTAACTCATTCCAATGGAGGCTGATGCAAGCCAGCAGCACTGAGACGAAACACTCAGAGCAGTAGAGGGCCTGGAGTCTCCAGACCAAAGTGTGTGGAGGCCAGGTGAGCTAAGGAGAGCCCAGGCAAGCGCAGTAAGAAGCCACCACAGGTGCGTGGCGCAGCTGTTCCTAGAGGCAGACAGCACATGAAGACGTGAACAAGGCCTCCTCAGAGCGAGACACCATGGCTTTGGATCCTTGATCTGTCACTTAGCAGGAAGAAGGCTCTTCACAGGCACCTTGGTCTTTCTGAGCTGAGGAGTGAAGCTAATGGTTTCATCCTCCTCAAGCAAAGTACAGGTGAGATGAGGGGCCAGAGACCTAAGTTCTACCATTTAGAGGTGTCAGACGTTTGGTAAACTGCTCTGTGGGTTCTATGAGAGTCAGCAGCAAACATCAATTCTCATAGCTACCATGTGGAGTGAAAGTCAGGGGTCACACCACAGGAGAGTCAAGGTCAAAGGGCATCAGGATAAAGGTAGCAGAGCCAAGGCTAAGCTTGGGGTGGATGTGAGGAAAACTGGGAATAGGGCTTCCTCAAGACCCAGCTATTCCATTCCTTGGAATATACTCAGAAGATGCTCCAGCACACAACAAGAACATTTGCTCAACCATTTTCATAGCAGCCTTATTCATAATAGCCAGAACATGGAAATAGTCTCAATGCTTCCTAAAACCCTCAGATTTCTGGCCAGCAGCCTTCTGGGACTCCTGCAGTAGTTGTTTGATCTTGGCCATGGCCAAGCTGATGACTCTGGTTAGCTCTGGCTCACACTTATGCTTTATTTGATCTCTGTGTTTTTGAAATATAATCAAAAATTTAAAAATTGAGGTTAGCAGCATTAAAATAATGCCTCTATTCAGATCCCAGAAGATGGTCTAAGAATCGGTTCTTGTGTGAGCACAGGTACAGAAACTGAGACCTAAGGAACAAACATCTCTTTTAAAAGAGATACCTGCCCTCCAAGTCACCAGTGCCTTCAGTGACTCTGTTTTCTGTGTTTTCCAATGTTAACTTCTTTTCTGTGACTTAAAGCCTATAGACTTAGAACATTCTGGAACATATGATTTTTCCAATAATGTCACAACTAGGAACATCACTTTTCATTACAGTAGGTAAGGGTGATTGTCTTAGGCTTTCGTTACTATAACAAATACCCAAAGAAGGGAGACCTTATAAAGAAAAGAAGTTTACTTAGTTCACACTACTAGATGTCAAAGGCATGGACTTAGTTTTGTTAAATACCTTTCATGGATGGCATCACGTGGTAGGAGCAAATGTGAAGGGTAGAAGTCACATGATAAAAACAGGAAGCCAAAACATGAGTGGGCCCCACTAGAACTGTTTTTAAGCTCTTTCAAGGGTAAAATCCCAATGAACTAATGATGTTGTAGGTTTGGCCTCTTAAAGACCCCATCTTTCTTGCCTAAACTTAGGGTGCAGGGCCAGGAAGATTTCCGTGAGTTCAAAGTCAGCCTGGTTTTACATAGTGAGCTCCAAGCCAGCCAGAGCTACACAGGAAGACACTATTTTAAAAAACAAAGCTAAAATGAACAAAAACGCCCCACCACTCTGAATATTGCCACACCGTGTTCCACCTTTCCTGTCTGTGGGAACATAAGGGACACACTTAAGATTGTACTTGACCCATAGCATGGGCCCCATTAATCCCGACTGACCCTTGAGAGCATTTTACAGGCTTATATCACCCCATGCACAGGCACACAAGTCCTGACACATGTGCAAAGCTAATTGATGGACATTTTCAATTTCCCCCAATAGTGTTTTCCACAGTTTAACTTGTTCATACTAGAACCGGGCGTCAGTATCAGATTCTGCACATATTCCTGTGTGTGGTTCTTTATGCTGACAGCGTCCATATTTCATTGTTCTTACCCAGGTGTTCTGCCACCTGACTGCTTCTGAGACACATTTGGCCTGAAGTTCTGGTTCAAAGGAATCAAAACTTCCCTATGCCCTGAGGGAGAGGTCTTTTTGACAATTCCTCTTCTCCATTTTCCCTTGATGAACTTGTGAGGTGGCAAAGAGACAGATATGAAAAAGCCTTCTGCTCTGTTAAAACAGCACAGCACAAAAAAAAAGGCAATAAACCAGTCGACAGCGGAGGAATTTTCCCCACTAGCAAGACCAACTGCTTGCAGCATTTCATTTAACTGAGGACACTGCATTTTCTCAAATATCCCATAGTGATTATCTGGCAAAATCTCAAAAGATTTTTTTTCAACACAAGTTGTCTTTGGTCAATAAATACCACAACTGAAATGTCCTGGGGGTAGAAATTTATGACCAAAGCTCAGCAAATATATCCATAAATCAGTTGGGGAAGCTATCAGGTAGCTGACCTAGGATTATGTAGTGATCAGGAGAGGCCAGGAGTGCTTATGAGGTTCTCACTGGGCTAGGCACAGACCAACTTGCAGCAGGAAAGGTAGGGCTTTCAGGAGTACTTTTTATCCAGCCACAGGAGGATGAGCCCACCTGCCTTTGCATAGCTGACATCTCTGTCTCTTCTTTTCTTTTGTCCTCAGATATTGGCAAAGAGAGGCGCATCATGGAGAAATCAGGCTAACTTGATTTTCATTGTAGGTATACCAGTTGGCTCTGTGACCTTGGCTGAGTCTCTTCAATCCTTTGACATTCCATTCCAATCTGAAAACTACTGATGGTGGCACCTACCCGACAGGACTGTTGTCAATATTAAATGATGTATATGAGATGTTAGTGTCTTGCCTTTCCAATGAAAGCAATTGATCTGGTGTCATTTCTTATAGATATTTATTAGGTGTCTGGCACCATGGCAATGTTCCATGAATTACTCTGTTTAACTGTGTTAATTTAAGGACGAACTATAGCTGATGCTATGTAATTAATAACAGCATCCTCCAGAGGCAAAACTTCATTAAGCTTTTGTGTAGGGTATCTAGATATGGCATTCCATTCTCTTCAGTGCATTGCTCTTGTTTCCAGTGCCTGGGTTCACCCTGACTCTCATGAGGTCTCCCACTCGAGGCCTTTTCCCTCTGTCTCTCAACTTTCATCCTGTGCTTTCTCTTCCCATCTCCCTTTTTTCTTCCTTTCCCTTCTTCTCTTCTTTAAGATCTGCACACAGAAAAGGGAAGTTTTGAAATTGTTCCATTTGTAAACCCAGAGTGTCTTGCCAGCTCTGATGCTTTCTTTGCTTTCTGCAGGCATCATGTCCTGTGAAACTGCTGGTTGAGCAGCCGCCGGGACTAGGCTCTCGTCGCCGTCAGTGTCTGGTCTCTGGCAAGCCTTGGGCTGTCTCTGAGCCTGCCTCTATCCTTCCCAGATCAAGATGCTCTAATGACATCACCTGTTACATGGTTTCCTAGCTCTAAAGTCCTGGGGATTGTCATCTGGAATTGTAATGTGCGAGACATGTTGACTTGGGTCTCAGAGGCAAAGTTTCTTTTACAGCTTACAATGGTCACTTCCCAAGGCGACAGTAACAACTGTTATGCGGCAGACTTAAGCACTAGGTAGGTGCTGTGACCACAGAAAAAGGAAACACAGGCTTACTGAGTGGCCAGCTGTCTGGATCCTGCTGCTGGTGGTATGGTTTCCATTTTACAGAATCTTTTTAAAAATCTTTTTAAAGCCTGGAGAGATGACTGAGCAGTTAAGAACAGTTGCTGCTCTTCCAGAGGCCCCATGTTTGGTTCCCAGCACCCAAAGCCTAGCAGTTTGCAACCACTTGTAACTCCAGATCCAGGAGACCTGACAATTCTAGTCTCTGTGGGCACCCATCCACATATGGCGCGTGCACACACACATACACACACACACACACACACACACACACACACACACACACACACACACTGCGACACAAACACATAAATTAAAACTAAAAACAAATCTTTAAAGAGAGTCTTATTAAATGCTCCCTAGTAGGTTTTCCACTAAGTGGTCTTTCCAAGAATTCTGAAGTGTGAAAAAAGACTTTATGATCTGCTATGAAGTAAGCCCATTTGGGGTTGCAATTCCATTAATATAGTTGTTCAGAGGATGTTTTTAGCTATCAGGAGCTGAGATTTCTCCTTGGGCACTGTCTGGGATTAGTAAGGACCCATTTAGCATGATTTGGTCTTTTGAGAAAATCGTGATTCCTTAATGAGCGCCCCATGTGCGCATCCTTGTGCGTCCTTCACCACCATATTAAAGAGTCTTTGATGACGAGTGTTTTGTAAATATGAAGCTAAAAAAAGTAAGGTCAGTGTCTTGCAGCAGGGCTCTTCTCAGCCTGCCGTGCACAGATGTGTATTGGGACCCCTCAGAGGATGCTGCATCGGCTGCATCTCCAAGGCTATTTTATCCCAGAGCCCCAGCATCATGGAGCATCTCTGAGAGCTGATGCCCAAAGCAATCTGTGTTTCCTCTGGTTAACCTTCTTTCCTCTCATTGGCTGAATCCAAGAGGTTTTCCTATAATGTAAAAGATGATGCGTGACTATCCCTCTCACTCTGCAGCTTCCAGAACATCTGTCCCGGTTACAGCACGTAGAGAAAAGTGGGTAGCATTCCCCCCAACAGTGCCCACCAAACAATCAATATGTCACTTCATTACAGCTCATGTGCTATTCTGGTTTGGCCTGGTGACACAGACCTGTAATGCCAGCTATTTTGAGATGCTGAGGCAGAAGGATCACACATGAAGTGTGCAAGCTAACGACACTCTATCTTAAAATAAAAAGTGTCCAAAAAAAGTCTGGTCAGGTGGAGATATAGCAAAGTGATATCCTAGCATGCTTGGGGCTCTAGGTTCAATTTCAGGTGCTTCTTCAGTGAGACTTTCTATTGCTTCTCTGAGCATGTGAGAGAGTAGGGAAATAATGTTTGGGTCCACCAACATGTAACCTGTAAGCATGTGACAACACAAGCTCCAGGCATCAGACGGGGAAGCAGATCCTGGAAAGAATGTTCTTTGTGATCCCCAGAGATGGAGTCACTGATGTCCAGTACAGGATGCTGGACTTCAGGGGGTTCTTGCAGGAGTCTGGGGGTGAAATGATACAGATGCTACAAATCTACAGGGACCTGAGGACTCCCCCATGACCACCCACAATTTCCAGTTTGTGTTTCTCCTCATCGGCTTCCCCGCAGTGTGGCTGAAGTCCTCATGCTGGGTCTTGAGGGGTGCCTTCTGTCCATGCCGGGGACCAGAGCCTCAGTGAGACCAGGAACTGACTGGAGATGAACCCACTTTGTGAGGAGGGAGTTGACCTGAAACTTATTGGAAAAGCCACTTTTAAGGGCACAGCCCACATCCTGGGAGTTTCAGAGAAGACAAATACGCCAGGGCAACGACAACCTTGTAAGGAATAATCACAGAACAGTAGAGCAACAGGGGCTCAGGGGACACTGACAGAAGAGGGACAGAAGCCCAGGGGTGACAGGGAAAACAAGGGGAGTCTGCACCAGGGGAGCAAGAGGCCCTTAGAGAATAGGAAAGGAATGCAAAGTGTTTTTAATTTCTTCAAAGAAGTAAAGCAGAAGCTCCGGGGGAGGAGGCCATGACATTCTAGGGAACAACAAAGAAAGAGAGATGTCTGCTCATCCAAACACATCTTTGAAAGACAAATAGCACCTCAGAAGACAGATGTGCAGAGCAAAGGGAAGAGCAAGTACAGGGGCAGAAAGGAAGAAAGACCTGGGAAGTGAAGAGACAGATAGTGCCTCCCCAGGAAAAGAGGGAACGGAGCAGAGGAATGGTGGGAGTGGGCAAGTGTGCGCATGCGCATGTGTGTGCATGTGTGCGTGTGTGCATGTGTGCAGGTGTGCGTGTGTCTGTGTGTGTGTGTGTGTGTGTGTGTGTGTGTTTGTGTGCCTATTCCAAGCACTGGCATGTTCCTTCTAGAAAAGGGCCCCGCACAACAGCTGAGAAAATCCAACACACTGTAGGAGGAAATTCAAAAGCAAAACACACAAAGCCCAGGCTTCCGAAAAAGAAATGAAAACCACATTGACATCAGATTTCTCCTCACAGGACTGTACGCCAGAAGAGTTACCAGAAAGGGAAACATTCAAGAGGGAAAGCAACCTTGGTTCTTGTCTCATCCCAAGTAGTGTTTGTTTGTAAGAGTAAAGATAATAAAACTATGGGCTGCCAGGATGGCTCAGTGGGTCAAGGCGCTTGCTGTCAAGCCTGACAGCCTGAGTGTCACTGCCAGGACCCACAGCATGGAAGGAGAGAACTGACTCTCACAGGTTGTCCTGGAACTTCCATCAGTGTGCTGTGGAATGTGCCCTTCCTCCCAATCAATGGTATGAAAAGGAAGTTGGGACACTGAGTATGAGCCAGCAAGGTGACCTCAGAGATTCAGAGCAAGGCTCCTTAGCCTCATGGGCAGTACGCTATGGCCTGTGGCCTATAGTGGGAAAGTTGAAGCACAGAGTCTCCTTTGTGCCTTAAAGCAAAACTCTTAGGTGTGAGCCCTTACAAACTTTAAAGCTATGTGCTTCTACAGCATGATGTCAAAATGTAAATTTCAGTAGACAATAAAGGAAGAGGCTCAGGTTAGTATAGATGAAAGGGCTGAGCAGGACAAACACCGTGTCCCGCCGTTGTATCATGCCGTCATCCCGGTCAGGCATCAGTAGGATCTGAATGCCAAAGACCTTGAGTCACAATTCCGTGACCTTGCCAGCTCCATTTCACACGACCTTTTTCTTGGCCTGGCTCTGCCAGCTGCCCGTGGCTTTTCCCAGCGGTCCACTTTCCTGGCATCATTTTCCTGGGGTTGCCGTTGCTTCTTTCTTACAGGTTCCCTCGTTATCCGCTGAAGGACAACTTACTGGCAATTCAATACTGCAGGAGAGCACTTGACACTATGACACGAATGTCCTATCCTGTTCCCGGTAGGCACCTTGTACCTGTGTGAAAACTTGAGGTGGATTTTAGCTGTTTGCACTCTTGTCTGTATTGTAGCCTTCTGGGGCCTCACCAGACCTGCCCAGCGAACCCTCCTCAAGTATTCTAGAACTTTTCTAGTCAACACCTCCACACTTTTTTGAACTTCTCTCATGGACTGATTTTAACTGTTTTAGAGCCACATGTTCCATCATCATCCGAGGGACCACACCCCTCACTGCTTGTGTATCAATCTTCTGTGTAAGTCTGCTGCTTGCCAGGGAACCCAAACATCTCACAAGGGCGATGTGTGAGAAGGGAGATGTGTTCTGTCTCATCACGTCAGAGTTTTCAGTCTGTCGTGCAGAGGTAACGTGAAGGGCAGCGCACATCAGAGTTGCCTGAAAATCAACGGGAAAATGTCCATAGTCACTGGCTTTGTTTTCCTTCATCAAGGCGATGGTGCCATCAACATGCAATTGGGGAAATGTCCTTCCAGAGGAAAGGTATCATTTCCTAGTCTTCCAGGGTCTTGTCTCCACTTAGTCAAGGTGCTATCACAGCATTTAGAGGAACCTATTTGCATTTGGTACCAGTCTTTCCCTCAGCTTCCAATTCTGTTTCTGTATCTTGGAAGATCATCCTTTAGTACTAGTGAGGAAAAAAAATCTTTCTTTACAAATCTACCTTGCTTCTTGTGTCTTAATAGAGGTTTTACAATGTTGGAAGAACCAAGGTTCTGTTCTGAGAGGACCAAGCTAAGCTGGAGTTCCTGTGGAGTGTGTCTAGCTTGCCTGGGTATCAGATAAAGAGGGCTGGATGCACTACCAGACCCCCTTCGTGGACCCCCTATCTGCTGGATGCCTCGGGCCTATGTGACCAGAAGCTTCTCTTCTTCATGGCTCTGTTTCTTCCAGCGTGAATGTTCTGTTAAACCTAAAAATTGTGAGGAGAGGGAGAGAGAGAGAGAGAGAGAGAGAGAGAGAGAGAGAGAGAGAGAGAGAGAGAGAGAGAGAGAGAGAGAGAACCAACAAACCAACAAATTTACAACTGTCCAATTAAAGCAAGCTGTAACTGGGATGCACTGGGGACTGGCCAGCAGCTGTCTCACCTTAAGTATGGGTTTAAGAGAACAGCAGCTGTTAGGTTTTAGCATCTGAAGGAATACCTTGGCAGATCACTCAGGGCCTGGGAATGCTGCACAGATCACACCATGCAAAAGACTTCATATAAGAGATTTATTGGGGGGGGAAGGATCATATACAAAGCATTTCATTTAAAAAGATATGAGTGTAGTATTTGGTGGCCTGTGATGACATGGCTGCTGATGCTGAGTTGCTGAAGGCAGGCTGGGAGAGGCCCTGGTTTCTAACAGCAGCATCTGTGGGCCTCTTGAAGTCCCTTTTATAGGAGAGGTAAGATGCTGACAGGGGCAAGAGAGTTGGCTGTTATACATTGTTAGAAAGGTGCAATGAAAGGGAAGAAACAAGGGTTAGGATATATGTCGTGTGAATGGGGATGAGAGCAGTTTCCATCAGATCTAAGACACAGGAACTTATTCTTCATTACAAGTAGAAACTTTAACTTGCAAGGACACAACCCAGGACAATCAGGAAATTAATCCTAACTGCACACAACCTTAACCTGCAAGGTGTATTGTTTCTGTTTGGGTCTCATACTTCCTCTTTGAGATTTGCCCTTTTTACTGCACAGATGCATGTTTGCTGGGGGTTTAGATGTGAAACGTCCCTGTAGAGCCACACCTTTGAGTACTTGGTCACCTTCTAGTGGTACCGTTTGGGAAGATTCAGGGGAGGGAGGGAGTCATGAAGAGTCACACACAGAAGGTTCCCGATGTCATTTTCCTTACTGGCTGCAGAAACAATGTGACCAGCTGATCCAGGCTCCTCCTGTCATACCTTCCTACCAGAGTGGGCTGTACCCTCAAGTTATACGACTTAAAAAGCATGTGCTTTCTTTCTTTGCTTTTAAAGTGTTTTGCCACAGCCATGAGAAACGTAACTGCGACAGTGTCCTATGGAGACGATGGTGGACTGGCAAGCCTTAGGGCCTTGAAGCTCTTCAGGGGAAACTGGTTTTTCAAACCAAAACTATATGGAACACTAGCAATTGCAACAGAAGACGTGATGCATCTGAGAAGGGGCAGAGTGAGGACATAGGAGGAGTCGGAGTGCGGAGAGCAAAGGGTGAAATGATTTGTGAGTGAAATTCCCCCCCAAAAATCATACCCTCACCAACAGAAAGTTATTCTGCATGTGGATGAATCAATGGAGTCTGTGATTTCAAAAGAAGGTCTTCTTCATAGGTCAAATTCTTGATTGGTAACACACAACTGACCAATCTGAGGGAGGAACAGGGGCCAAAGCAGAAAGCTTTAGGCTCCCAACAATGAGTTTCTCCTACTTTCATTATTTACTTATTTAGTGCCAAGGGAACCCAGGGCCTCCTGCATGTTAAGCCTGAGGTGGCCGATACTTACCCTTTCTTTGTCATCCTTCCTAGAATGATCTGTGTGGTGAACCTTCCGATCCAATCATCTGGTTTTGACTCATTTAATCATTCAATTATCTGTTCAGTGGCATGTTTATTCTATATCTGCTATGCTTGTCAAGACTCTGTGATGCCAAATTGTGTTCAATATGTGGGAACAGACAAGTGCAGAGGTTAAAAAATACAAATAAAAGAAACAGAGGCTGAAGGGATGGCTCAGTGGTCACTGGCTGCTTTTGTAGAGGACTGGGGTTCAATTCCCAGCAGCCACATGCTGCTTCACAGCTGTCTGTGACTCCAGACCCTTCTTTGGCCTTTGTAGACACCATGCGTGCACACGATGCACATGTTTCTACAGGCAAAATACTTAAACACAAAGTAAAGTAAATAAAACAAAATAAATAAATAAATAAAAAGAATTGTGAAGCAAAACAGAATTTCTCAGTGATGTTCTCCATTTGTTTCCTCCAAGTCAGCTTGCAGTTCCAAGATCTGGGAAGATCCTCTCTGTAGAAGGTTCCAGAAAGTACTAAAGGAATTTCTGCCTGCAGATTTTAGTTCTCTTGCCCTCCCTTTTGTTGCTCAGATGCACCTTAGCTTGCATCTCAGCTTCTCCAATGACTGCTTTGAGTCATGAAAAGTGTGCTACACGAGAGAAACAGCCACCTCCACTTGGTAGGAAGGCCTGATGGCACTCAAAGACAAAATAAGCAGGTTACCAAGTTGAGACTTGATAGCTCATGACCATATAGTGGGGGATGAGGTCCCCCTCAGTCATAGACCTAGGGGAGGGGAATAGGGTGAAAGCGGGAGGGAGAGAGGAGCAGGAGAACACAAGTGATGGGATAACAATTGAGTTGTAATCTGAATAAATTAATAAAAATTTAAAAAAGAGAAACAGATTCTGCTCAAGCACTGTGCTGTTGCCTGGGACTCCCAGGACAAAGTCTCCAGCACCTTGTGAAGCAATGAAGGGTGCGAAACATAAACAGGAAGTGACAATTAACTTTGTGAGAGGCTTTTTCTCACCTGCATCGTCATCTCATCCTTTACACTCTGTAGCCTCCGTTCAGCCTCAAAATAAGGCCCTCCTCCGCCATGGCTGTTCATGCGTGCACTCTGGAGTGTCACACTCCTCCATGGCTGTGCATCCATGTGCTCTGGAGTGTCACACTCCTCCATGGCTGTGCATTCATGTGCTCTGGAGTGTCACACTCCTCCATGGCTGTGCATCCATGTGCTCTGGAGTGTCACACTCCTCCATGGCTGTGCATCCATGTGCTCTGGAGTGTGTGCTGACCATGTGTAACAGGCTTTGATTATACAAACTGTAAATGAAGGGTAGTGTGCACTATTAAGGGTCCTCCAGAGGGACGAAACAAACAAACAGCATGAATATGAATTAAAGCGGGTTTATTAGATTGACTTGTACTATCTGGTAATAGTGTAGGAACAGTCAAACAATATCTGTCTCACACTGGAGTTAATCCATCAACCTGGTAGCTGTTCCATCCACAGAACTGGTGCCTCAGCTGTCCCAGTAGGGCACCAAAGACCTGAAGGATCTGTGGGAGGCCTCTGCCCTTTCATTCGTGTAGGAAGCCAGAAGATGTGGTTCTAGTCTCAAGAACGGTATCAGCAGCAAAAGCGTAGATGAGTTTGTTAGTGAGGTTAAAGGCCACAGACACACCCACAAGGCAACCTGAGGTAGGTCGTCCTTCACTGAGTTGACAGTTCCACTTAACCATCACAGCAGTGGGACAAACTCGACCTGTGACATTTTAGGACAGTCGGCCCAAAGTGGAACGCAGCCTGACTGGATGCTGAGGGCTGCACCAGAGCTCACTGGGGAGAGGGGATGAGGCTGGCTGGGAGACAGGAGGGGAAGAAAGACCCCAAAGCACTCCAATTGCAGTGAAGTTCGGCACGCATAGAACTTCAGTCTGTGTGCCATAGTTAACAGGCAGAACAGGTCTGCAGGCCAAGCGTGGGACAAGGCGGTCGGTGGCAAGCCAATGCGGCCAAAGAAGTCTGCAAGGCTTCCTGGGGCCTGAGTATCTTGTGTAGCTGAGAGACCAGTGCATATATTAAGAGGTCAGAGTGACAGACTAGGAGCAGCTTCCTGACGCCAGCTGTGTAGTAGGTTCTCAGCTAGTGTCTGAGAAACACATCTGTTTGAGGGAAATCGTCTCTGAGTTTTCTGTTTAGATTGTTCATTAGCACAAAGAAGGGAGCCCCAGTCAAGGCCGAGCACGTGTCTGTTATGTGCCCACGTCTGTTCTAGACCATTCACACAATAATTATCAGCGTGGCTAACAATGGATGATTTATTATAAATATCAGCTCTGCTGCTTCTTAATTCAGAACCAACACATTTGCCCATTTCCATCCCAAAGGGAGGAGTCTAGTTAGTGTGTTCCCTATATTATAACTACAAAATTAAATTAAATGAACTGAGTGAATTGCATGGGGGTTAAGTAAACTAATTTAATTCAAGGGATAAAGAGTTATACTGAGTATATCTATAGTTGGACAAATAAGCCAATTAAACATTTTCTCTTTAGACAGAACAAGCCAATAGTGTAGACATAAAAAAATGAAATAAAATAATAAAAAAGACTTTATGTTAATTAGGTATAACTCACAAGAGCCCTGACCTCACCCTGGCTTTTTTTTCCATCCTGAGAGATCCTGGCATTGGCTCCAGGTGTATTTATTTCTTACCTCCAAGGAATTTTTCAAAAATCATAGATTGAAAGAAATGAGTCCCCGAGGCTGAAGGTGGTGTGGTTTCATTCCTACAGAAAACACCTAGAAGATGACAAACTGCGGACAACATTAGCACATGGTAGTGGTGGAGAGTCAGGGCTTGGGGTTAAGAAGAAGCAGGTTTAAATGTTTGTTGATGCTCATGGCTGGGGGAAGAGCGACATTAGGGAGACACTCTTATTTCTGGTATAGGGTTGTCATAGTGACTCCATCCTGGGACAGGGTAACTCTCAGAGGGGACAGGGACAGTAAAGGCAGAAGGAATAGCGTGCATACTGTTGCCGGTGGTTAGGTATCTTTGATCATTCATTATTTACCCCGCTCTTTCTCATCCCCCTGGCTGGTGCTAGAAATGGAGGATGTGGCAATAGATGATTGATAGATAGATATATAGATGACAGATAGATTAGATGATAGATAGATAGATAGATAGATAGATAGATAGATAGATAGAGATAAGATAAGATACCGGGAACAAAGAGTCAGAGTTGAGCCAGACACTATTAGTCTGTTGACCTTGAGAACTCCCTGACAGCATGTGTGGGGGAGGGAGAACAACTCTGTGCTCTGCTGTCTTAACCCAACTAAACCAGATCTCTGTCTTTTCCTGCAGTTGCCTCTAAGCCTGCACACCACAGTCAGAGGAAGCTGGGGTTTCAGGCTGGTACTGAGCTCAGCATCTGCAAAGAGGGAAAGAGAGATGCTGTTGCCACGGAGTCATGGACCAACATCTGAGACCTGGACCAGGCCACCTCTAACAAGAGCTGTCCCCTCTCTGAGCCCGTTTCCACCCCTGTGAGGTGGGGTGGGGGAACATCGTTCCTCAGGGCAGAAAGGATATGGCGGGGGACAGGCTACTGAAGCTCTGTTTTGATGGAGGGAACTCGTTAAGCCTTCGAGGGACACTTGTCAGCATGAACAGTGGCAGGCATTGAGGTTAGTGCCAGGCTTGGGAGAGGTGGGGATGGTTGTTCAGAAACATAGATACTTTGCGAATGGTCTGACCGCTGCTGGAGTGCACGTGTAGAACCCTAGCACAGAGGTCTGGAGGAACTCGAAGACTCCACTCCACCCTGGAGATGGAGGATCTGCAGTGACTTTCTGCAGGGTCTGAGAGCCAATCTGAGCCATCCACGGCATGAGCAGGAGCATGACTGGGGCGCCGTTTGGAGCTAGTGCACAGTATGGGGTGTGAATGCTTCCCTTTTGGCGTTGTTGGACTAGAGGCAGGGACACAGAGGGAGACTTGGCCCAGAGTGGGAACAAATTGCTGAATGTGGCTAAGAAGTGAGATTGGGTCCTTGGGGTAGGGTGATTCCTCCCCCCCCCCTCAGTCTCAGGCTTTTGGGAAGAAAGGTGGGGAGAGATCAGATTTGCAACAGCAGTACAGAAAGAAGGGGGACTGGGAGACAGTCTCTTGGTGGCTTCCTAATAGGCAAGAGAGTGAGCAGTGACCTTAGGAACCCAGACTGAGGCAGAGTGGTATATTTAAGTGTGAAGTGGTGTGAGGAGTGTAAGAGACGCAGAAGGGTCAGAGCCTGCTCTGCTCAGCCGCAGGGGTCCATCTGCCAAGCCCACAGGATCAGGAAGCTTCATCAATTGGGGCCATTGGGCATGGAGAATGGAGGCAGTCCTGGGAAGAGGGTAAGCTAGAGCATGGACGGGGGTGGGGGGGCTGGCGGGGGGAGTGGGGTGGGGGTGGTGGTGGCGGGGGAGGGGCATGGTGGCTCAGACACAGCTCCCAGGGCAGATGATAAACACACATACCTTTAAGGAAGGATCACTTTCCTCTTACCTGATACTTGCCTTAGATATTCCTGGGGAGGGAGCTAATGATAGTTCAAACTCACAGGGGACCAAAATGTTAAAAAAAAAAAAAAAAGAAAAAAAAAAAGAGGTCCTTTTGTGACTCTGGAACCTGGCAGCCATGTATTTCCTTCATGCAAAGCATGTTTTAAGGAGAGCTACCACCACCCTTCCCATCTTTCTATCATCTGCTGACAGCCACCCCCCCCTTGCGTTCTTGGACATCTCCAGTTTACATCCTGATGGCAGTATGCCTTTCTCTTGCATCCCGATGGCGGTGTGCCTTTCTCTTGCATCCGGCCAGGGGCAGGTCTTGATCGGATCCATTCCTTTATCCTCCATGCTTCCCATGATCTGACTTAATCTAACCTTCCCCGTTCACAAGGACTTGGTGAATCAATGAGTGAATTCATTGGGATACAGCTCTGGCCAAACTACGGAGAAGCTGCACAGTAGGCTGGCATCTGGGCACGCTGTGGGGTAAACCCAAGCCAGTCTGATCTCCAGGACATCACAGACACATTTTCTGTTACCTGACTTCCTCAAGGACAAAGTGACACCACGTGGTCCTCAGAAGGTCCTAGTGACCATCTATCACTCCAGTGGTTTTGACACTTTGTCTGTCACTACTTGAGGTCCACAGCCATTGCTTTTTTTTCCATTTTCATCAAAGATGGATTCATACTTTTGAGCGGCTCTCATATGGCTGGAGTTGTGACAAGGCACTTTACAAAATTAAAACATATTAATTCTGCCCACCACTCTGCATGATAGAGATTTTATCACCATAGTTGAGGGATTAAAACAGAAGCCCAAATCACATAAATAGTCCCACCCAGGTTGCAGCACTACTGTCCGTGGATTCTGGCCCACTGTCTTTGTTTCTGCTTGACTTTTTACAAGACAGAGAATCACGGGAAAAGATAAAATCCTAGAGCCCCTTTGACTCCTCTATTCACACGCAAGACCAGTATTTATCAACATTTTTGACAGAGGCAACCTTTGTTTACCTCGTTAGGCTCTGGTCTTCACTGTCCTCAATTTACATATGGTTTATCTGCTTCTTCTTTCTCTCTTCCTCCTCTTCCCCCTCCTCAGCTATGCACACATGTGTGTTAGTTCTCTCATTGTTGGAACAAAACACCTTTGAGAGTCAATTTAAGCTGACATCGTGTCCTAGGAGGGGGAGGCACAGTGGTGTGGCCAACTCTTGTCAATGGAGGCAGGAGGAAATTTCCTCACATTCATTGGCTCAGAAACAGTGTGCATGTGTGTTGGGGAGCAGTGGGGGCAGGGGGTGCTCCCTTTTGTCCTTTGTATTCAGTTTCAGCCTTAGGCCATGGGATGGGGCCACTTACTTCAGGACAGGTTCCACAGTTGACCCCCTCTGGAACCCCCCCCCCCAGCAGATATGCCTGAGGTCTCCTAGGTGATTCCAAGCAAATTGACAATCAAGATTAAACTTAGCACAGAGACCCATGCATATCTGTGTGATACATGTCTGTAGCAATACTTGAGTGTAACTTAAACCTCACATGGGTTTGTTGATGCGTCTGTGTTGGTAATAAAACTGTACTGCTTTCTCTTAAGGTGGCTTTAGTCTTCAGTTCAATTAGAAGACCTAGTTCACACAATTTTCAGGACTACTTTTAATACTCTTAGAAATGGGGCAGCAAGAAGTCGGTCAATAATTACAAGAGCTACTGCAACACTGCATTCAGCAACTGATGTGAGCCATTAAGAAACACCCTCCAGCAAGTTGTCCCATTACATGCTGTTCTGTCAGTCACAATGCAGGCTGTGATGGCTGTGTCAGGCACGGGCTTTGTGACCTGGGACAGGGTAATGCCTCTTCTTGATCCTTGATAATCTCCCTCTAATATAAACTCAGTAACCAGCAACACCAGGCCAGAGAGCACAGGAAACCAAGTGACACCGTGGCTGGGGCCATGGGCTCTCCGAGGCTCTGTGGTGTCTTCATTAAGTGACTGTGGCTAAGTGATGCGGACCTGTTAGGACCTCATGATTCTTGTCTGAAAGGTGTGGATGACATGGGTACCCTTCCAAGCCCTCCTCCCCCCGCCCCCCGCAAGCATTGTCTGTAGCTAGATGGGCTTAAGAACGGTGGCAGCTGCAAGAAAGAGAAGGCCGAGCTGTGTGGGACCCCGAGGCTCACACGTCCATCAGCTTCCCAGGGTTCCAGAGCCTCACAGTCATTTGTTCCTCAGGCTTGGAAAGAGAATCCGTGGTGAGACAGAGGGAGCCAACTGCTCTTTTCCTTCTACCCACTGTCAGAGCAGGAGTTGCAGTAGCCCCGAGGGTGTCTCCATATCTTTCCTGACGGCACTCCCCCCCGTAGCAGGTGGACGTCATCATCTCCGAGGGGCAGCAAAGTTACCAAAGCCAGCTTCCCACCCTGAAGCCATCAACTCTACATTTGACCCAGCTTAGGTTGGAGCTCCCCTCCAATCACACTTAAACATTCCTCCCAGGGAAATCTTTAAATGGAGGTTTTATTCAGCAACTCCCCTTCTTTGAATGACCTCTTCTAAGGCTTCTTAAGTGTTTCTGTGGCCTGTGGGTCAATCAAACATTAGCCACAGTGAGATGGAGCGATAGAGAACCCTTTCCATCTCCACGGCATCCTTGTATTCTGGAGTGCAGCTGTGATGTTTGTCACTCTCAGGACAGACACCATGTAGCCAGTGAGACACTCGTTGCTGCGTTAAGCCATGCAGTCCTTGGAGTGCAGGAGACACTCTCAGGTCATGCCTAGTTCCCACCATGAAATGCTGTCTCTGTTGCTCCAGGAGCCTCTGAGCTTTTTTTTTTTTTCTGCCTAGGCTTGGTTCAAGTTGGGGTCCTGTTCCTTCACCCCTGGGGGACAGTGGATGTACTTAACCTCTGCTACGTTGTGGTCTCTGAGTTCGTTAGATTGTAGGTCTTTGTTGGCTGCGGTCTGCAGAGCGCCTTCCCAGCCCAGGCTTCCTTCTGTGTGTTACTCAAGAAGCCAAGCCGGATAGATGCTGTCCTCTACTCAGAAATACTGTTGGGTTGGTCACCCATCCACTCTGGAAGTGTTCCCGAGGCTCTGTTATGTGCACACAGCACACTGGATATGATCCCCTCCCCATGAACAAGACTGATGCAGTCTTGCTCCAGAGACTGAGGTGGGGTATCAACAAAAGAGAACATTATGTCTTGAAGAATTCAGTGTAGAAAACTAAAGCCATTTCCGGGTTCAGAGTGAGTGAGGACATGGACCAAGCGACCTGCACCTTACAAAATTGAACTTAGGGTCTCTTGGGTGGGGGCATACAGAGAGGTGTGGTGTGAACGGCCCCGACCATGACCGTATCTGGGGCATGGAGAGTTCACACTGCAAGCTCAGTGGGGGGTATAACCCAGTGTACCCAGTGAGGCCTGTGCAGTCAGAAGCAGGTCTGGGGTCTCTTCACACTGGCTATGGAGGGGTATCAGGAAGAATGTGGCATTTGGCATGTTCTATTAGCCCAGGGCACTCTAGATGACACCAGTGTTAAATTCTCAGGGGCCCCCTAGACACCAAACTTTTCCACACAGAATGATTGTAACACGGCTGAGACTTCAGGATCTGTCCTGCCCAGCATCCACGCCCATTTTACCCCACTGCACCTGACTTTGAAAGTCCAAGTTGTATCTTACCTGGCTTATAGCCTCCAAGCCCAGAGCAGGTGCAAAGATCCCATCTTAGCCGCCCGCTGCCTTTGGCAGTAACCCAAGCCTCTGTACCATTCACGGCCCCCGCCTTCCATCCCAGCCATTCAAGGTTCGGGTCCCTTGTCCTTCGAGCATGCCAGGTGTGCTTGCACGCCTGTGCCTTTGTGCTTGCTGTTGCCTGGGCTGCCTAGACATAAAGGCCTTGGGGCTCCTTCTCACGGTTTTGATGCTCAAATGTCAGCTCCATAGAGAGGCTCAGCTCGCTGTACACGCTCCCATACCATCATCCTGAGCCCTGAAATGGCTTTAGCTTTCTGCACTGAATCCTTCATGGTATGGTTCTCCCTCCTGTTGACTGCCTGCCCTGCTGCTTGCTCTCAGAAACCAAAACTTCATCCATCTTGCTCACAGATGACAGCCATAGCCAGTGCACTCCACACACACAGTAAGACCTCAGAAATACTCCTAGAGTGGGCGGGTGACCAACCTGAAATCTCCGCTGAGTACAGAGCATAGCCTCTGCCTGGCCAGATTTCTCATGTCACACAGATACTCAGCTTTCCTGTTATCAGTAAATCTGAAGTGTGTTCTTGAGATGCTTTGGTTTTTGTATTTGTTTGTTTGCTTTTGTGATTGTTTGTTTCAAGAGGGTATCAAAATCTATTTTTGGTGACTGGGCTCAAATTCCAGCTCAGTCCTTGAGGAGCTGAGCTCTCCATTGCCAAAGCTCTTAACCCTTTACATTCTCTTTTAATTTGGCGAGGAATAGATCACAATTGCCCCAGGAAACCCACCAGCTAATAAGATGCCTCCAGGAAAGCAAGAGCGAAGGTGGGATGTAGACAACACAGATGTGGCGAAGAGAGCAGGGGGACAGGATGAGCACACACGTGTGTGGCATATGTAGACACAGGCCGAAGAAAGGACAGGGCCTCCCAAGCAGGTGCAGGGGTGAAACACAAAGCCTGGCATATGGTTGGTACCTTCTGTATCACTCAGGGGCAGTGGTCATCATAGTGACAGGGGAAAAATAGGACATGACACACAGATAAGGCCACAGAGAGATTCCTGGAGGGCATATGGGAGGTTGTAGCATGCTATCAGACAAGAAAGCAAAGCAGGCAGGAAGGATGGTTACAGGAAATAGCCAGTAGACAAGAAAGGTCTCCTTTCCCACTCTCCAACCTTCCCCTTTGTGACTTCTACAACAAAACTACTAAGGAGGGGCTTTCTGTATCACTGGGAAGTTTGTGTGGCCTCAAAGAAGAGCAGATCTGAGCCAAGGTATATGCTTCTGTTTCTAGGGAGCACTCATGGAGAAATGGAGGCGTCTGTGCTCTCACCACTGACCATACATACCTCCTCATTATAATACGCCAATACTTTGTCATGGCTCCATATTTGACCCTCGACTTTGCTGTCTCTAAATTCAAAGAAGCACAATGGCCACGTAATCAGGCCTCGGTCATCTCAAGCATAAGTCAGTGCCTCAGTAGACACACATCCTGCAGCCAAACTCCCCCAACCAATAACAAGGAAAGACCATGGTCGCCAACTAGTCATCACAGGGCGAAGCCCCTGGTGCTCAGCCCAAGTGCTGAAAAGGGGCAGTTGATCCCGAGCCACACTGGGGTCTGAGTACTTACAGGGCTGTGGCTTTCCTAATGGCCAAGCCACCTCCAGGCTATTCTCATCCTCCAGCCTCTCGTAGGGGTGTATAAGGAACAGTACACTGCCCACTTCTTCCCTCATGCCTGCTCTCAGGCGTGCTCCCTTCAGCAAGCGCCTGGTCCCAGCAACTTACAACCACACCAGGATCCTGGTTCTGGGATGTGAGTGTAAATACTTTATTATATAGAAAGTGAACCACCTATCAAGTTGTATACCCTACTCTTCCTTCATTCCAGGCATTCCCCGTGGCTTTGGGTGATAAACTCAGGCAGCCTCTGCCCATGCCTCTGAGAAGCTCATGGAATAACAGGCAGCTTGGATGCAGACATAGAACCCTTCACAAATGCATCATGGGACATGTGCCTGTGGAGGCAGGTGAAGCTGGGCACCCTGAATGAAAGCAGGGAAGATAGCTCTGAGGGAGGCCGCGCGCCCAAGGAAGGCCTCCTGGGGCAGGTAAGCTAAACTAAAGCTGATTCACAACATGGGGTTCTTTCTTGAGTTAAAAACAAGGAAGGTGTTTGGGCAGAGGGCCAGTCACACAAAGACAGGGACGTGATTGACAGGATGGACCCCTACTCTGTCAACTGGCACCGGAGACAGGAGATAAACGGGTCATGTGAGTCAGCTCCCTCTGGGATACACTGGGCACACCATCCTGCATCTGTTGCCAGGACTGGGGTAGACCCAGCAAGGTGTAGGCAGTGAAAGGGTTATGGCGGCCGGTCTCCAGGCCCTGTCAGAGCTGGATGTGAGGACTGTAAGGCTCTGAACAGCTGGGTGCCAGGTGGCCCAGGACTGCAGGCCCCCGCGTTCCTGGGTAAATTCAGAACAGCTGAGCATCCTTGGACCTTTCCTGGAGGCACATTGTCCACACAGGCTTCTCTTTGGCAGCAGAATCGACTTTCATCCCTGAGAGCCATGGGGATTTGGGGGCAGTTCACAAAGCCGGCCCCTTCTTCTCCCTCCATTCATTAATTATTGTCGTTGGGAACTTCTATTTATCAGGCACCAAGCACAGGTTTTGGGGAGAGATAGACCCATGTGCCATGTCCCCGATCTGATACGATTCGGCTCTAAGAAGAACTAGCAGCCCACGGACCTTAGTTAATTAGGGATTCAGAGCCTGCCATCCAGAGATGGTTGATAAACAGCTCTAAGCATTATTATCTCCTCCGCCAACTGAGCAGTTGGCCGCCTCCCTGCCAAGCCACCAGCCCCTGGGAGAGGAGCGGTTGGTTCCCTTGCAGTGTTAACAGAAACTGATCTTCTCGGGCAAGGCTCTGCTGGGCAATAGCAGACAGAGCAGGACTGGAGACTGTTTTCCAAACCCCCCTCCTGCCCCTCCTTACAGCCTCCTTTCTCCCACCTGTCAAATGGGGCCAAGACCAGGTCCTCAGCTCACTGTGAGAAACGAGGTCACAAGGGCCAGGAGAATGCTGCAAACTGCTGGTGAACCCAGATTCACAAGCACTGGGGGATGCTGGCAGCTGGAAGATTCCCACATGTTTTCCTCTCTTTTTTTGGGTTCATTGTGCCCGGGAGCTCATAGGGAAAATGACAGTTGTGGGGCCTCTTGGAGACTCACCATGGAGGGCTAAACCAGCAGGGCTCAGCTAATTGGCTTTTGAGGAACTCAAAATCCAATCCAGTTTGGATAAAAACCATCCGGTTGCAGTTCAAAACACAGGAGAGGCAAAGTCTGGCTGTAACTTTCCTAGCCTTTGGTCCAGCAGACATCAGGACAAAGAAAACAGAGGAGAAGGAATGTTGGGAATGTTTTGGGGACCTTGGAGATCTACACATGCAGAATCGAAGGGAAACAAAAGGAAGGAGGGATAAAATTCGTGTTGACAAACAGTGGTAGGTTTTCAGCTCTCTCCATTCTTTAAAAAACATCTCCAAACTGGCTGCCAACCAGCTCCAAGGAAAGTCAGGAGACTGGCAGCAGCAGTTCAGTTTAAGGGTGCTGTGGAGGGATAAGAGGTGATTTAACTTTGTTTTCTACAGAGTGGGGCTTGTGGTCAACTTCTTTGCCATCACAGATAGCACTGGGACTCACAGCCCTCTTTTTTTCCCCTGGCCAAGACCCTTGACAGAGATGAGAGCGGGGCTTGAAAGCCAAATGACCATCTACAAGAGAGGACTTCCTGCCTGCAAGAGCCTGCTAGGCTGTGGGGCAGGTCACCTACCAGGCCTTTCCCTTGTTCTGGTACTTGTTAGCATCCCAGCTCTTGGTATGTCGGCACAGACTAACTAAACAAACAACCAGGAGTGCCCAGAGCTTGTTTGCTGAATTACAGAACACGAAATAGACTTTCCACATGTGTTCTACTGAATTGGCCTTCCTAAATGCTCTAGTGAGACAGCAAGGATGGGACCAGTTGTCTCTACTTGATCAACAGGGACACTGAAGAATAGAGACCATTTATGACTTATCCAAGGACAATGTGCTTGTAGCTGAGTAGGATGGAGCACAGCTTATACAACACACATGCGTGTATACACACACACACACACACACACACACACATACACGAAAGGCTGAGGCCTGCACGCTGAAGGCCCCTGTCCTTGGCTGCCTTAAGCTCTGTGCAAACATCTCTCAAGACAGTCACTGGTCTCTCTGGACCTGACTCTCCCTACCTGGCTTCCTCCATACTGAACATGAGAAAGAATCCTGCCCACCCCCAAGTTTGCAACAGGAGACAGGTTTGCTTCTCATTCACAGCTTGCCCAGCAACACTTGACACTCAGGCTAACGACAGGGCTTCCCTGCCAGCTGGCTCCAGAGGGGGTTTCCAGGCAGATGTTGGCTCTCGGCCACATGGGTCCACCCTGCTTGGGGCCCCACTCATATGGCCCAGCTGTGCATGAGCTTTAAAACTAATCCAAAAGAATGTCCCTTTCACCCTGATTGGCTACTGGTGACATCATAGGAATGTAAGGAAAGTGACTTTGTTACATATCCCGTTAGATATGTCTTTGATTAATAAACGTTGGGCAATCAAATTAATTATATCCCTGTAAGTACAGATGTGTGAAATATTGGCAAAATATTTCAAAAGTGTGACATCCAGGCATCTGAGACCGGGTTAGACTGATAGCTGCTCCGAGTGCGGAGACGAGGAGACAGGAAGCCAGCATGTAAGGTTTTGTCTAAATTGATGTCCAAATTGTTTGCCTGACCCAATATTGACCCTTGCTTTCATACTCTACCAGTTGGGGTACTCTTCCAAGGATGTGAGACTGCGTTAATGAGATATTTAAGATGCAACTTCCATACAACAAGCATGTGAGGTGCTACATCTGTGTGGTTGTGTGTACATCTATCTGCATGCGTGCATTTGTGTTAACAGAAACCAAACTTGATCACTCAGTAAGACAATCCCAGTTCTAATGTGAACGGAGGGTCCATGTTCCTTTCCTAGAGCTCTGGGAACTGACAGGATGGCCTAAGCAACAGTGACTGATGCATTGACTGGATGCCAAGAGTCTGAACTGAGGTATCAGCAAGTCTACTGAGAGCCATGTTGGACAATCTGCTCCACACTTCTCCTCGGCTCCCACAGCGTGCTGGTAATCACTTCGCCGACTTCGTTCATCTTGTAGAAACATCAGGTCTTATGGCCTTATGTGCTTTCCCTGTGTGCTGACCTCAGCCATGTTGGAATCCAACCCACTTGACTGAATTCATCAGAAGCATCAGCAGTTTCCTTGACCATGTTTCCAAATAAGAAACATTTAAGGTACCAAGTTAGGGCTTCAGAACAATGCTTCCTTGAAAGAACAATCGAATGCATCAGATACCTTTACAAAATGTTAGCTAATAATGGCAGCCTGGGGATCCTCAGTTAAGAGTATTTGTTGCTCTGTCAGAGAACTGAGTTCAGTTCCCAGCATCTGTGCCAGGCAGCTTACAGCCGCTTATAATCCCTTGTTCCAAAGGAACTGATGCCATCTCCTTGCCTGCATTGTCACCTCTGCTCATATGTGTGTCTACACACACACACACACACACACACACACACACACCACACACATACACACACACACACACACACACACACACACACAGAGAGAGAGAGAGAGAGAGAGAGAGAGAGAGAGAGAGAGAGAGAGAGAGAGAGAGAGAGAGAATAAAAAAAATAAGTCAAAATAAGTCTATGACTGGGATATTTTCTAAAATTTCCCCCTAAAGAAGTCTACTGTTATTGAATATGAATTTCTTTGTCTTAAAAAGTGACTTAATGAGGTTGGATTGGTTGATAGCTCTTCTGTGTCTAGACCAAGATGACAAGAACAAGTCCCCTGAATGAAACATGGAAGCTCAGCGTTCTAGAGTTGAAATGGCTTCTACTACTGTGTGTGCTCACGGCTGGTAGATGGAGTGGACTATACGTCAAAGCTTTATTTATCTCAGTAACTGGAGAACGTTGAGCACAAATGATCAGCTCTCGTCTCCATGCACAGAATTTAATTATTTATAAGAAAAAATGATTCAGAATGTTTCAAAGTGAGAGACTGATAAAAGATCTATCAGACAAATGGTGATCAAAAAGAAGTGTCTTTTAAACTTCTTTTGTACAATGTATTTGGATCATCTTCCCTATCCTCCTGGTCTGCCTAGATTCCTTCCCCCTCACTACCCCCTTGACTTTGTGAATTCTCTTTCTCCTTTTAACCCATCAAGTCTAATTTGTGTTGCTCTTATTCTCTGGGACATACGACTTTTCCACTGGAGCATGGTTGACTGTTGAAGAAAACTGATTCTCTTTCCCCCATCAATTGTCAATTGCTCCTCAGCTAAGAATGGGCCTTTGTGCCCACCTCACCTCTCCATGCTTGTGTTGTGCCTGGCTTGAGCCTGTGCGGGTCTTGTGTGTGCTGTCGCCACCAATCATTTCTTTCTTTTGTAGATGGTGAGACCCAACACTGATCAAGGTCCAGAGAAGAAGACCCTAGAGAAGGCTCCACCCTAAATGAGACACCTGTATCACACCTGCCACCAAGCCTCAGGAGTCATGGTGGGAGAAGGGGAGGAAAGACTGTAGGAGCCAGAGGTGGTAGAAGGCGACAGGGAAGCAGTGTACCCAGCCTCAGCAGGGCAGTTGCGTGTGTGAACTCATACCTGTTGTGACAGTATGCAAAAGAGAGGCATCCTGAAGGTCAGAGGGAAGTCAGCCATGCACAAAGCCAGGGGTTTCGTCCTCAGCTCAGAAAATTAAAAGTATTACTAGGGATATGAATACTCATCACCTAAAATAAAAACATTTATCATAACACTTAACTGTGAAGCTACATATGACTAACAATGCAACTTCTAAACATTATAAAGTAAACCTTCCCAGTGTAGAGGAAAAACCTGATCATCCGTAATAGGAATAAAACATTTTAATAAAGCTCCTTTGAGGCTGATATAGAAGAAATACATAAAATGTTAGCAAGTCAGGCTTCTTATGTATCAAAACATTTTGTGTGACATGCAGTTCAGCCATGAAAAGTCTGCTGTGTATCATAAAATTATTAAACTATTACACAATTTTAATAAACCAGAGGAAAGATGAAATTCAACACACCTTTATAGAAATCACTTGATAAACTACTAAGAAAATAATATATAAGTGTAAAAATACCTCAGTGAAACTATATTAAATGATACACAGCAGGCTGTGTAAAAAACAAACCTTGACGTGAGTGAAAGGAAATATCTAGAAGAAAACTTGGAATACTAGGAATTGAACACCCTGAATCATCAAGCAAGAGGTTACAAATGAAACTGGGAAATAGCAACCACTGAATGTAAATTAAATCGCAGGCACCCAAGCATCTGGGTGCGGCTGTAAAGATGATCCCCACTAGATGGTGATGTATAGAGACAGCGCCTCAAGTAAGAAACTTGGGGAGGGAGGAGTAAACTCAGATGACCCAAAGAATTAAACAACAAAATGAAAACACTGAGTTCAATGATGTAGAGCCAGAAAAATAGCAGGGAAAACGATAGATGGAACCAAAAGTTTGTTCTTTGGGGGTTAATAAAGCTAATAAAATGCTAAGCAAGGGTGGGGGAAGAGCAGAGAGGAAGAGAGGTGGAGAAACAGGACATAGTTTCCCCTATAGGATAGAAGGTGTCATCTCTAGTGATCCTGAAAATAACGAGAGGACAATAATGGACTATGAGAAGCAACATCAGGGCCAGCGCGGCATCAATTTACATGAGGAGTGTAAAGCCATTGAGAACATATAAAACATCAACAAACCAAGAGGATAGCCCGGGAAACCCCCCTGCTTATTACACATAAATCACATTTTATTTAAACTTCTCATCTCTCACACATAAATGCTTAGTCCAGACAGCCTTAGCTTCAAGGACCAAGTATTTAAAGAGGACATCTAACAATTACAGTGGAATTCTGTTTGAATATAGACTTGTCGGTTTATGGGACTTACATTGTAGTGATTTTGTGGGTAGAAATCCACACTTACAGAGCATTACAGAGGAGTCTGGGGAGGTGGATCATCCAATAATGTGTCTGCTGCCCTAACATAACCTACCTGAATTTCAAATATATGAAAGCTTAATACAGCCCTGTGTATGTGTGCCTGTGCTCATGTGACCATACATACCGTGTGTGTGTGTGTGTGTGTGTGTGTGTGTGTGTGTGTGTGTGTGTGGTGTATGCACCTGAAAGTGTGCATATGTGCATATGTGTGTGTGCCTGTATGTCTATGGTGTATGCACCTGAAACTGTGCATACATGCATGCATGTGTGTGTGTGTGTGGTGTATGCTCCAAGGTGTGTGCATATGTGTAAAAGTTCTACTTCCTTCTCTGTTGCTCTCTGCCTTTTACCTTGAAGTAGGTTCCTCACTGAACCAGCTCTTTGCTGTGGCAAGGCTGGCCAGCCACACACTCTCAGGCCCCACCCATCTTCACCTCCCAGTGCTGGGGTTGCAGGCAGGAGCAACCCCATGAATTTTTACATGGGTCCTGTGGATTTGAACTCAAGTCCTCATGCTTGTGAAACAAGTGCTTACTCACTGGACCATCTTCCCAGGACCCTCAACCCATTACTCTTAATGCAAACAGTAGATTGAATCAATCTTATTTTTAAGCACAGAAGAGTTTTATTGATAGATAAGCTGATTCTAAAGTTTATCTAGGAGTGTGGAGTGTCTTAACTTTGGTTTCTGCAGAATTATCCTGCCTGCATTGAAACTTGACAGGAAGGGCGCTGTGACCAAGCTGCTATTGATGCGTTGACACACAAAATATGAGAGCCAGAAACACAAGAGCGTAGAGACTGCACCTTCACAAACGTGATCAACTGAATTTCAACAAAGCTAATTAGGTAATTAAAAAAGAACCAGCTTTTCTGCAGCGGGATTTGCACTATTGGATGTCCAGACTGAGAGCAAGGGAAGCCAATCTTTATCGCAAAGGATGTCAGCAAAGGACTTAGAATGAGTCACCCACCTAGATAGAAGAGCTGTGAAGACTGTCTGCTGGCCTGAGAAGGAAAAGACAGCATGACCTTGAGGTGGGGGCAGCAAGAAAAATGTGAGCACGGTACGCCCGTTGCATGCATGAGCTCACTGCAGCTGTGGTTCTCCACACCACCCAGGCAAGATGGCCCCCTCCACAGTTCATCCTAGCTGGGGGAGGGTAGTAAGGCCACACCCCTCCCTCAGGGGTGCTTGACAGTGAACAGGTTGTCCTTCAGTGATATAGGCACTTGAAAGTTGTCCTCCTGCTGGTAAACTACAGCCCTTCCATGCTCAGCAGAAACACAAATTAAACTCCGGGGGACCCACACAGAAGAGACAGAAGAGAAGGAGGGGTTCAACAGAGACGAAGCAGGATGAGAGAGGGAAATTGGGGAGGGAAAAAGAATAAATGTCATCATAAAATGTATGAACTTTCAAGCAAAACAACAACAACAACAACAACAAACAAACAAACAAACAAAAAACCCCGAATATCTTAATGTAAAAAACCACCCTCCCTGAAGGTTTAAGGGAAAGTTCTGGCGGGTATATTAATCCACATATCCTGTGAGCGTGCCTCTGTACTCTGTGTAGCAGGCTCGGAGCCATCGAAAGATACTAAAGTAATCATCTCAATCTCTAAATTCTAGTAGATTCCCTCCTTCCTCCTTAAATCTCGGTTTTAGGTTTCAGTGTCTATTATTTCCTTGCATGTGTTTACAATAAATAGTGTATACTAATTTTAATACCCACAGATATTTAAAAATAGAAATACGTCACATCTTAGCATACACGTATATGGGTATGCATTTAATTCATGTACTGCTGTGACTCCATACATAAACTTTTATGTGCAGTGTTTTTAAAGGTTGTAAATAGTCTCATTGATTTTCCTCACTTCTCACAAGGGGCTGTTGCTGTCCAGCTTGTTATAGGCTCATGGTCAACTCTCTGACTCTCCCTTCAGGTGTATCTGCAGTTAGTTTCCCAGTCTTTTCTTGTAAATGTGTTTTATTGTGGTGAGGGGTGGAAATAGCACACAGCGTCTCTTCTTAGACTCCTCCTCAGAGTCTTGGTTTGCAGTCCTTCTTCCATCTGGCGCTGTGACTTCCAATGTTTTTAATTGAGCCTTGCAAAGTCCGTAGGGTTTTAGTTTTGATAATAACCTTCCTGATAAATACTTATTTCAAGGTATGTGATCATTCCACAAATTATTGTAGAAGTCTATGGCTTACCTTATCACTTTAGACATCTCCTTCTAAATGTTCTCTGTGTAGTTACCTTTATGTCTACCATCATTGATAGCTAACTCTTTCCGTGGTGTGAAGTCAATTTCAAGGGTCTTTTTTTTTTCTTATACTAATAATCTGGCTGATCCTTCTGTGAAAAGAAGAAACAGCTATGGTTTCTTCACTGAGTAGCATTTGTGGCCTTGGCTCAGAGCAGCTTCTCCAGAGCTGAAAGAATGAACAGGGAGACCAGAGATTCCTGAAATGAACTTGTCACCTCTGGGAAAGCAGAAGCAATATTCACAATAAGCCACTACTGGGGACGAGACACGGGCTGTGCAGTTTCCAAGAGGAGACTCCCGGACCCATAGAGCCGCCTTTGAGTTGATCAGTGGGCTCCAGGGGTGCAGCTTTCCTGAATGGTCATCTGTGGCACGCTGTCTGCGACGCAGTGGCCTTTGAGTCATTTCTGTCGTCGTAGGTAGGCCTTCGCCCATGCCTCTGTAAGGAAGTAACTCTAACAGACTCACTGGTTTCTCCATGCCAGACTTGGTTAATTGTTATGGTCTGTTGTGGCTTCCCATCTGGAGTGAGTAGACATGTGTGTGTCACAGCCGAAAGTGTCAACACAACAAGTGTCTTAGACAAAAGGTAGCCATCCGAGGGTGGTTCCCTGGTGGTGGTGGCAGGGCTCTCGTTGTACTTGATTTGTTTATTTTAATTGTTTATTTTTTATGCCAACACCACAATAATCTATTATGGTACTTTTATGGGGCAATGGTAAATTGGGAAATGTAAACCAAGAAATTCACCCAGAATTCACAACTGAATTATTAGTCCTATTCTGGACCCTGTACTTTTTCATACACATTTTAGAATTGGCTTGGACCCCTATAGACCCCTTTTCACTTCTCCTTATAGAATGTTACAGTGCTGAGGGTTTTATTCCTGGTAGATAGCAGTGCACGGGTTGATTTTTCTAGTGACTGAATAGTCGCCTACATTCCTGTAGTCACTTATTGGTTTGGGTGTTGGCTTGTTTTCTAGATTCTTCAGCTTCTTCTAGGTTCATGACTGTGTCGTCTGCAATTGGCGACTTTACTTCAACTTTTCCCTCCCTCCCTCTCCCTCCCTCTCCTTCCCTCTTCTTCCCTCTCCCTCCCTCCCTTCTTCTCCCTCCTTCCCTCTTCCTCCCTCTCCCTCTCCCTCCCTCCCTTCCTCTCCCTCCCTCTCCCTTCCTCTCCCTCCCTCTCCCTCCCTCCTTTCCTCCCTCCTTCCATCCTCGCATCTTCCTGATTCTTCACTGTACTGTCTGGTTCCTCCAGCAGTGATGAACAGAGCAGTTTTCCTGTCTCATTTCTATCAGAGATACGCAGAGTTGTGAACTCTGGGAGCTACAGGATTGTGTAGATAGCTTCCATCATCGAAGCCATTTCCTTCAGTTCCTAGATTGTTGGGAGTTTTCATTATATAGGCGTTGTGGATTTTGTCAAAGACAATTTTGTATCCCGAAAAATCTCATAAGATTTGTTTTCAATTTTGTATCCTTTTATCTGGTAAACCATAGTGATTAATATGTGTTTTTAAAGTCTATTCTGTATTACTAGGGTAAGATTCACTTTGTCATCATGTGTTATTGATTTTATCCATCTCTGGATCCAAATGATGAAAAGGAGTTTTGCGTCTGGCTTCAAGAATAAGCATCGATCTACAGCCTCTTCTCCTGTGATATCTCCACTGACTTATGGATTAGTAGCCTGCGACTCTTATAATGGGTTGTGAGGATTTCTGTCCTTCTCTCACATATGTTTTAAGTATGTACGAATTCCCCAATGTCGCAGTCTGCCCATGTAGCTTTTCTTTGCAGAAAAGTAATTTTCAACAGTTTGGTACATATTGAACAATTTAACTTTTCTAGTATTGATTGGAGGAATTTGAGTACCCCCCCCCCCCCGTGTGTGTGTGTGTGTGTGTGTGTGTGTGTGTGTGTGTGTGTGTGTGTGTGTATGTGTGTGTATGTGTGTGTATGTGTGTGTGTGTTGTCTGTGTGTCTGTGTGTACACTCACATGCACACATTCATGGGTGTGCATACATGGAAAGAGATACATCTTTCCACAGGTGCCATATACTCTGCTTTGAGCCATGGCCTCTCAGTTGGTCTGGAGTCACTGAGTAGGTTAGGCTTGCTTCAGATGATGCATAATGACCTTCCTGCCTCCATCCCCCTCTCTCTGCTGTTACAAGCACACACTATGACAGTGAACGCTTTTACAAGGGTGTTGGGCATAGAGCTTGTGTTCCTGTGCTTGCATTGTAAACATTTTACTGGCTGAGCTGTTTCCTCTACTTCTGTATTACACAAATGGCACCTGGGTTTGTTTTCCAGCACCATATTGCTTATTATTTTTTTCTAATGTCCATAGGACCCATTATGATGTCCCTCTTTCATTCCTGTCCTTAAGGTTTTGTCTTTCTCTTTGTTTTCTCTCTAAGTCTGTCTACATGAAGGTCATCTATGACACAGTCAAAAATTGTATATTTGTGTTACAAAAAGAATCCACAAACGCCAGGTTTTAAGTATGTTTACGGTTTTGTGTTGGCCACATACAGACTGTATCCACAGGTGGGGCATACTTGATTCAATGTCCTTACTTATTTTTTTTTTCAAAACTAAACTTTACTTTGAATTTTCTGTTTCATTAAGTCTTTTCCCCTTATCATTATTTCCTTTTGGTCTTTAATTTCTTCTCACTTTCTTCCTAAGGTGAGAGCTCAGGTCATTGAGTTTAGGTCTTTTAAAAATAACTTTAAGGGGTTAAGAATGCCTGCTGCTCTTGTGGAGGATGAGAGTTCAGTTCCCAGCATCAATGGCATGTGGCTCCTAACTGCCTGTGTCTCCAACTCCAGAGGCTCCAATGCCTTCATCTGGCGTCTGAGGGCATTGAAATTCGTGCACACAAACCCATACACAACCACATCCCATATAATTAATCATTTCCTAAATTTCACTTTTAGAAAACAGTCTTTATTTGAACTTACATAGCTCGTTCATAATGAATGTTACTGCACCTCATGTAAAATATGTGGATATGGAAACTGCACTCCTGGAGTCTATCTGTGTTTGGTGGTTAGTGACTCCAGATAACACCTTATAAAACCACAGACCCATTCCCTAGTAGTCCGATGTGGCATCACTCCACCAACAGGAAGTAATTCCATTATTCAAAACAGACCTTGCAACATGTTTTTTTTTAAACACAAAAATAAGCACATATGAAAAAGTTCATGTTTACTAGTGTAGCTATGGATCCTTCCATTGCTAATATTTTCATGAAATACATCTTAAATCCATTTCTGCTTCATGAATATTGAATGTTCTGAATTTTCTTGGTGTACAAACATATTTAATTAAGTAAGCACTCTTTGGATGTAGATCCATGTCCAGGTTGGAAGGCAATGATGCATGAAACTTAGCTTCACAGGACTGTATTCTTCTCAGATTGTATTTCATCAACTACACGTCCCATCAACAGGGTACCGAATTCTTTCTTCCCTAGAGAGCCACTGTGCAGACGTCTTCAGATGTCTGTGTATTTAAAAATTTCATGGCTGTGAAATAGCATCACATTACTATTTTCATTTGAATATTTCAGATTGCCAATAGGGCTGAACACATTTTTCTCTATCTATTCATCATTATAAAATATCCTCCAATAGTTTGTCCCATTAATTTCTGTTTTTCCCTCTATTTTGTAAATTTGCATAATTTGATTATATAACCTAGATGTTTTGCCAATGTTACCTGTAGGCTGGGAAAACATCCTTTTCTCAAATCATACACACACACACACACACACACACACACACACACACACACACACATACATATACATGTTTTAGTTAAAGCTTTTTTTTGTGGAGAAATGCTTTTCTTAAAAAGTATTTATTTATTTATTTGTGGATAGACAGTTTTACCTGACTGTGTGTATGTGCATCACATGTGTGCCCAGTGGGTTGTAGAGGCTTGAGAGGGTTGTCCAATGCACTGGTTGTAATTACAGATGGTTATAAACCACCATATGAGTGCTAGATATCAAACCCAGGACCCCCGGAAGAAAGTCAATGCCTCAGCCCGTGGTTCTCAATCTGTGAGTTGAGACCTATTTGGGAATTAAGTCACCAGTTCACAGGGGTAACCTTAGACCATCAGGAAAAACAAACAACAAGCAGACAGATATTTACATTACAATCAATAACAGTAGCACAATTTCAGTTAAGAAGTAGCAATGAAAATAGTTTTATGGCTAGGGGGTCACTATAACATAAAGAACTGTTAAAGTGTTGCAGCACTAGAAAGGCTGAGAACCACTGCCCTATGCCATTTCTCCAGCTCCCCAGACATGCTTGGATCTAATACCATCAAAATTTTCAGTCCATTCTATTCGATTTGATTTCTGGTCATACAAGTGTTTTTTTCTTTTTGTTTGTTTGTTTTTGTTTTTGTTTTTTAGGGACGCTTTCTCATGCAGGAGATTCTGCACTGGCCCTCTCAATCTTCCTCACACATTCTCCCATGTGTCTGGGCTTTTCTTTTCTGGGTATTCCCAATGCAGGGTGGCATTTTATCCCTAAGGATCCTGGAGCCCTGGCTTCTGACTTTCTCTTTCTGATTGTGCCACACCCCTTCCCAACACGTTCCTATTCATCATCACCTAGCTGGGTCCAGTCTGGGAAGGCTGGCTCTCAGAGCTCATTTTCTGTGGTTTCAAAAGGTCACATGGTTGTAATTGCCAGAAGCCATTACACACAACTAACACCCGATTTCAGTGCTCCCCCAAACGCTCTCTGTTTTTATGGACTCTTTGCTCTTTCATGTTAATTTTATAACAAGATAAATTCCCAGACACACCGATAACTGAGATGGGAGTTGGGGTTTACAAGAATTTTGGGGGACACAATGTTTTTCCTATAGTTTTCTAAGAACCTGGTTTTTTTTTTTTTTAGGTCATTTTTAACTCAATGGCACTTTGGTCATCTGCATAGCTATGTGATACATCTTTCACATGACAATGATTACTGTGCTTAGTACAACTGAGCTGTGTGAGTAGACTCTTGATTAGATCTTCTAGTGATTGATTATTATTGGCAAACAAGAACTGGGCTTTCTTGGACATTGTTTTATATTCAACTGTTTTTATTTTCATTCTCTTACTAATTGCAATATATTATCTACAGACTTTAGTAGATGTATAACTTTTTTCATTGTTTAAAAATACATCCTTCAAAACTATATTTTTTCTCTAAAAGTACTTTTTTCCTTTAAAAAATTATAATATAAAAATCTACTTATCTGTAATTAATTATAGGTATACAGGCATTAAATTTGCTTTATATATACATATTTATGCAATATATGTATATATGTTATATATATAATATGACCTGATTGTAGCTTTACATTCACTCTGCTGTTTTTCCAGGTATACTACAGGAAGGATAGTGCTATTGATTATTAAAATTTAATTGCACTGGACGGAGAGAATTATGTTGACTCATTGAGAAACATTTCATTACCTCTTTGTAGCCCAATGCACTAATGCTCCCTATAATTTGGAAGAGTGTATATTTTCTCATTTCATAGATTTATTAATTTTTTGGTATTACACACTATGTACCTACATACTCATTTCAACAGACCATATTTTCTTTTAATGACTGTGTTGTCATTTTGTGTTATTATTTTCCAACAGAGACACATAAAATACCCTGCTCCAACTTGGATTTAGCAATTTCTCTTTATAATTGTCATTGCATTTATTTTATAGACCTTCACAGCCAAGTGTGATCATCATAATTCCCTAGTCTTTGTTTTAGGTTTTGAATGAACTTGGTATAAATGAATTCCATTCACCCCAGTTGACATTTTTAAGAACTGTCTAGACCACAAACATGGTGAGAGCAGGTGCCTGAGGTGTCCTTAGCTCTCCAGGGCAGTTCCTGGCACCAGGACATGATCTGTCACCATCGTTGATGGACCAGTGGCTAGATCTAAACAAGCTGGACCTGCTCTACCAAACTGCTCCCAGAGTATCTAGCCTAGCTTTCCTTGCTCCTCTCCCCATGTTGTCTGTCATAGAGATACGTTTCTGTTTTGGAGGGTCAAACTTAACTCACAAAGCACCAGAGAATAAATATTTCAGACACTGCATGCTACTTTTCCAAATGCCCATAGGCAACTCTCCCAAGCAAAGGAGAGCAGCACCCCCATAAAGGAATGATGGCTGCCTGCCTAAGAATCTTTACCTGGAAGTGTGCAGCTCTGGGTAACAGGTCCTCTTCAAGAGATGCTAAGGATGGTTCAGTCTATTTCTATCTCACAATTTATTTAACTGGTTCTCTATAGTGGTGGGTTTACACGGTCTCCCTCTCCACCCTCTCCACCACCGTGTGTGTGTGTGTGTGTGTGTGTGTGTGTGTGTGTGTGTGTGTGTGTGCTCTCGCACGCATGTGTGCGTGTGCATGCACGCGCCCGTGCGCACACACACACACACACACACACACACACACACACACACACACACGTGCACACGTGCACACGTGTTCAAACATACTATGCTGGGCTGAGAGTCTTGGGTATTGGTCCTTGCTTTCCACCTTGTGTGGGGATTGTGAGTTTCCAGGGATTATTCAACATCCACCTAGCCATGGAAGCACCAGGGTCCCAGACAGACATTACTGCACTTGGCTTTACATGGGTTTTAGAGATTTGAACTCATGTTTTGATGCTTGCATGGCAAAAGATTTACCCACCAAGCCCAGCTTTTCATTATCATTACTGTAAATAACACTGGAATAAGAATTCTTGTAGACAAATGTATTTGCACGGTCGATTTTTTTTCTTTAGTTTTGATTTTCCTGGGATATGGTAAATAGTCAAGTAATATTTATTGAATGAATTCATTAATAGATTCCTATTATGGTGAGCACACTCCCTTGGGCTATGCCTGTTGATTGACATGAAGGTCATGTTTTTCTGGAGAAAATATTCTAGCGAGACAGTGTAGGTGTGTTGAGTTCCAGCTGTGTGACCTCGGCCAAGTTAGGTAGGATCTCTAGGCCTCAGATGGAGCTTAAAAGAAGGAGGAGGAAAGAGTGACTTCTGGGGTGGTGCCTGATGGCTTACTGTTTGGTTGTGCCTATTGGGGACCGGGAGGGCAATAGGGGGAGAGTAGTTCCCCAGAGACCTCAGGCACTTACTAAGCACCTCAGTCAAGTTCCTATTATTATTCATGCTCCACTTGCCCATAGTGTGAATGCTTTGAGGCCATGGCCTAGGGGCCCTTGGAAATTTACACAAATCTGCATACATTTGCATAGATAGTAATACCTACAGTATATTTGTACAGTTACACCTCAGTTTTTACAAGGTATACGTTAAATAAACAAACAAACAAACAAAGACCAGAGCTTTTATTTCCCAGCTCACCTCTCTGGGCCTTCCCCAGGTATTAAGTCAGGGGTTTCTACATTCTGGAATAAAAGATACAGCAGTTAAATTCTTTCTAGAACTATGCCATCCAGAGTCCCAGTCATGATAGTCTCAAGTAGGCAGTGAGAAGGCAAGCACCACTGGCCTGCCAGCTCTGAGGGGGCAAAGTGGGCACTCCAGATAGTTTGATAAGTATACAGGACTCATTTACTATTCATTTCACACACAAAGGAGCTTAGAAAGTTAATTAATTAATTTTTTTTGCAAGAAGAAGCTAAATATGCATGGATGATTAAAAGGGGGGGGGGGGAATACATTATAACACAGCCTGAATCCAAATAAACTAACTACTGCTAAAGAAGCATAGGTGAGAACCAGTGTCCCCTCCCTGCCATTTGGGTGTTTTGGGCTTTGCCCAGTTTGGGTTACACAGCTGACCTGTCACTCCTTAAGAGCAAAGTGTAAACTTGTGTTTATTTTTTCAGGGGTTGTACATTGCAGAAAGAGGAGAATGACATTTCAGAAGACTCTCCAGCTATGACAGTAAATAAAACACACCTAAGGTAGGCTTGGGCGTGGGGCAATCATGTCCGAGGGCGTCTATGATGTGTTAACTTTACTGTTAGTTAGTCAACACCTTCAAAAGAAGCTCCCTTTTAATAAAAAGATAAGTTCCATATAATAAAGGAGACAGATGCTGAGGACTCACTGTGAGTGCTAGGCAGGGTGCTAAGCACTGAGTTGGTGTAAACTGAAGTGAAGATTAACCCTAAGACAGTTTTGAAACTGTGTGATTAGAAGAGGGGGCTGAGGTCAGCAATCCTAGCCCGCAAGTCATCAAAGTAAGTCACGTGGTCTTTGAGGCCAATGTTTTTGAATATTTATAACATCATGGATACTGTTTCAGTAACTTAAAAATAGAAGAAAGGATTCACTTCCATATCTGTTAGCTTTTGCTGTGTAACAAATATATTTCCAAACAATGACTTAAAACAACAACTAATTGAGAGAACCAGCCTCAGAAAAACAAAAGAACCCAAAACAAATAACACACACACACACACACACACACACACACACACACACATATCCTTTTTATGAAATTCACAGCATCTGTCTGGAATAGCTTGCTACTTTTCTGTGTTTTTCTTTTTTTTATTATTATTAATTTATTTGGTTACATCTAAATTGTTATCCCCTTACTTGTCTCCTCCCGTTCCTCCCTCCCTCCCTCTGTCACCCTATACCTCTCCCCTAGGTCTGTGACAGAAAGGGGACCTCCTCCCTCACCATATGGTCATAGCCTATCAAATCTTATCTTGGTAGCCTGCCTGTTCTTTCTCTGAGTGCCACCAGGCCTCCCCACCAAGGGGAAGTGGTCAAATATGGGGCACCAGAGTTCATGTTAGAGTTAGTCCCTTGCTCTCCACACAATTGTGGATAATGTCCTGTCCATTGGCAAGATCTGAGTAGGGGTACAATGTTTACTGCTTGTATTGTCCTTGGTTGGTGTAGTAGTTTGAACAGACATCTCTGGGTTGAGATCTACCAGTCATGATATTCTTCTTATAGATTTCTAGGACCCTCTGGATCCTTCTATTTCTCCATTCTCCCATACTTCTCTCACCTAGAGTCCCAATAGGGGGTCCTTGCATGTATCCCAAGCTCATGGTAAGTGAGGACTTTCATGGGACATCCGTTTTTGGCTAGTGTTCAATTATAAGTGAGTATATACCATGTGAGTCTTTCTGGGTCTGGGCTAACTCACTCAGTATGATCATTTCTAGTTCCATCCATTCGCCTGCAAATTTCAGGATTTCCTTGTTTTTAATAACTGAGCAGTATCCCATAGTGTTAATGTACCACAGTTTCTTTATCCATTCTTCAACTGAGGGACATTTAGGTTATTTCCAGTTTCTGGTTGTTATGAATAAGGCATCTATGAACATGGTTGAGCATATGTCCTTGTGTGGTGGAACATCTTCTGGGTATATTCCAAGGAGTGGAATAGCTGGGTCTTGAGGTAGCTCTATTCCCAGTTTTCTGAGAAAGTGCCAGATTGATTTTCAAAGTGGTTGCACAAGTGTGTGCTCCCACCAGCGATGAAGGAGTGTTCCCCTTTCTCACACAGCATGTGCTGTCACTTGAGTTTTTGATCTTAGCCATTCTGATGGGTGTAAGATAGAAGCTCAAAGTCCTTTTGATTTTCATTTCTCTGATGACTAAGGATGTTGAGCTTGCTACTTTTCTTATGTACCCTTGGATGGCTGCTGGGTTCTTCAAGAGAGCCTCTTGATTCCTTGTCAGATGGTTACAGGCTGTCAGCCACAGGAAAGGGAGTGGGGGATGGGGGTGAGGGGAGTGAAGGGGTGGGCAGGCTGGGAGTAGGGGGGTGTAGGGGTATGTTCATGGCACATTCAGTGCTTTGCTGTGGCTCCTCATCCCAGTAGCCAGGCTCAGATCATTGGTGTGATGGTGCCAGGGTTTCAAGGAGAAACACAAAAGAAGGTCAATCCTCCCACGCTAGTACTGGCTCAAAAAGTACCAATTTGTCTCCTCAATTTGATGCATGCAGCAATCATTACAGAAAATGATAGCATGAATTTTATTTTGCCTTTTTTATTTTAAAAGAAATGATCTCTTCTAATTTTAATGGACATCAATGTGCCTTTGACCTAGTTCTAGATATGGGACAACGTATCACTTTTCCGTTGCTGTGATAACAGTGTAGCCAAAGGCAACATAGGGAACACAAGAGTTTATTTTTCCTTACACTTTCAGAGGCATAAGTGTCCATCATGGTGAGGAGCAATAACAGAAAATGGCAGACATGGCAGCAAGAACTGAGAGCTCATGTGCAGGAAGCACAGAGAAAGAAAACAAGCAGGGTGAGACTATAAACACTCAAAGCCCAGCCCTGTGACCCACTTCCTCCAGCAAGGTTCTATCTCCTATCTATCTGTCTGTCTATCTATCTATGATCTATCTATCTATCATCGATCTATCATCCATCTGTCTATCATCTATCTATCTATCTATCTATCTATCTATCTATCTATTTATCATCTACATATCATCTATCTATCATCTATTTATTATCTATCTATACATCATCTATCTATGACTTATGTATCTATTATCTATCATCATCTATATATTATCTATCTATCTATCTATCTATCTATCTACCTATCTATCTATTATCTAGCTAGCTAGCTATCATCATCTATATATTGTCTATCGATAAATATATCTATCTATGATCTATCTACCTATCATCTATCTATTTATCTATCTATCTACTATCTGTATCTATCTATCTATCTATCTATCTATCTATCTATCTATCTATCTATCTATCTACTTTGGTGTTTGAGTAGACCCCACTTTCAAGTTAAAAATAACTCTGCCATGATCCCTTCTGCACATGTGTTTGTGTAGACAAGTCTGTCCTCCATTTGGGTAAACTACTGCAGCAAGCATTCCTGGCTCCTGCTGCAACTGTGTTCTCTAGGCTTGTCAAATGTGCTACATCCTTGCCAACATTCAGTATCGTCGGCCG
The DNA here is from genome assembly GCF_964271855.1 of Acomys minous. Lineage (NCBI taxonomy): Eukaryota > Metazoa > Chordata > Mammalia > Rodentia > Muridae > Acomys > Acomys minous. The sequence goes on from NC_140489.1 coordinate 12,303,217, forward strand.
TCTTAGTTTTTACATTCTGGTGGTATTGCACGGTCATTTTAATTCTCAGCTAATAACATGGGACATCTTTTACATGCACATACTTGTCACTAGTTTCTTTTCAGGAGAACCATGCCTGTTCAGTGGTTTGGCCTTTAAAACTGGACTTGGAGCTAGAGAGATGATGGCTCAGAGGTTAAGAACTCTACCTACTCTTCCTAAGGGCCTCAGTTCAGTTTCTTGCACCCATGTTGGGTGGCTCTCAACTTTCTTCAACTCCATGTCTAGAAACACTGATGCCCTCTGCTGGCCTCCATTGGCACCTGCACTCACATGCACACCTTCACATAGACAGGCACACATACACATACGTAAAAATGAACCTTGGCTGTTTGCATTCTCAGGTTAAAGATTCTTAATAGACCTCACGTAAATCCTTCACCAAGGTGTTAGGTTTAATGCAGTTTATTCTTATTTGTGTTTTATTTCTTTTTCATCTTCTGTGGTTTTGTTTAAACAAGTCAAAGATTTAATTATTAAAAAAATCACATTATTTGTATTTACTCTTTACAGTTTATGCATCTCTTATGTTTCATTAGGAACTCTTTGCCTACCAACAAACCGTAAGCCTTTCATCTATATTGTTTGTAATTTAACTTTAACATTGAGGTATAAGCCCACCCAAAGTTCATTTTCATATATGAAAATATTTTCCTGTATAAATCTATTTATTTTTCTTCTTTTAATTGAATATAAAACTTCTTCATATAATCAATTTGATCCAGTTTTTAGACGTGCCATAATGTATTCCCTTTTTCTAGAATTATCTTCTCATGGTATAGTACAGCATTTTGATTACTGTTGACACACACACACTCACACACACACTCACACATACACACACAAACATGCAATTTGTCACAGGATCTCTCTATGTAGCTTGGGACTCACTATGTAGACTAGGCTGGCCTTGAACTCATAAAGATCCACCTGCCTCTGCCTCTGCCTTCTATACACTGGGGTTGAAGGCATGTGTTGGTGAATAGCATGGTATGGTGGCACATATCTTTAATCAGACAGTCTTACTCATTTCCTTGTGGATTTCCTCCCCATTTTTTTTTTTTTTTGAGACAGGGTTTCTCTGTGTAGTCCTCCCATTTTTGATATTTACTTGGAGATTTAGATCCTTTATCTCTTCCTACAATTTTAAAAGGCAGTTTGTCAGTTCCTGTGGAAGGGACTTTTAGGACTTCGGGCTCATGCTCATTGAACCAGTTTGAACAGAAGAGACATTGCCACAGTAGTCTATGGTTTCTGATTATTTGTGTTTCTCTCTCTCTTTTTTTTCTTAGCTGCGTTTTATAATTTTTCCTGTTTGACTCTTGCATGTGTTTAATTTAAATCTCTACTTTTTAATATTCATGTGTGGAAATATGTAGAATATACATTAAAATGTGTAAAATAGGTTTTACATATAATATATCGACATTGAATTCCTTTATCAATTCCAAATCTGCTTTTGGCCTATAGGTTTATAATAGTGTGTGTGTGTATGTGTGTGTGTGTGTGTGTGTGTGTGTGTGTATGTGTGTATGTGTGTGTATGTATGTGTGTATGTGTGTGTGTATGTGTGTGTGTATGTGTGTATGTGTGTGTATGTATGTGTGTATGTGTGTATGTGTGTGTATGTATGTGTGTATGTGTGTGTGTATGTGTGTATGTGTGTGTGTATGTATGTGTGTATGTGTGTGTGTATGTGTGTGTATGTGCGTGTATGTGTGTGTGTGTATGTGTGTGTATGTGCGTGTATGTGTGTGTGTGTGTGTGTGTGTATGTATGTATGTGTGTGTGTGTATGTATGTGTGTATGTGTGTGTGTATGTGTGTGTGTGTATGTGTGTATGTGTGTGTATGTATGTGTGTATGTGTGTGTATGTATGTGTGTATGTGTATGTGTATGTGTGTATGTGTGTGTGTATGTGTGTGTGTATGTGTGTGTGTGTATGTGTGTGTGTATGTGTGTGTGTATGTGTGTGTGTGTATGTGTGTGTGTATGTGCGTGTATGTGTGTGTGTGTATGTGTGTGTGTATGTGCGTGTATGTGTGTGTATGTGTGTGTGTATGTGTTTATGCACACACATGCATGAATAGCTGGTGGTTATTTAGAGAACTGCCCGACTCACTCCCTGGCATGGACATTGAATTGAATGTCTGGAAAGGATGGAAGACCAAGCCACAGAGAAGAAGAGCAAACAGCATCATACCAGAAATGGGAGAAGCCTACATCTGTTAGTTGCTAAATAGACACTGGCTTGAGCATTCACAGGGCTCTGGGGTCCTGCCCTTCCCTATAGATCCTGGTTGGATGCCTGTCGCTGGGCCTTCCCGTCATTTCCATGGAAAGGTTTACTGGGAACAAGAAGCCGTCATGTACGGGAGCCCACAGTCGCTTTTCTTGCCTACCTTTGTCCCTCTAGTTCTCCTTCAGGGTTTTCTGTGCACCCTATGGTACTGTCTGTTAGTAAAGGCACACGCCACCCCTCCCCCATAGATTGCCTTTAACATTTTTTCAGCGTTATTTATTTTGTGTGTAGGGATGTTTGTTCTACTTTTGTGTCAGCTGCTATGGAACTGGAGCTACACGTGGGTGTGAACCACAATGTGAGTGCTGGAAATTGAACCCAGGGCCTCTGTAAGAGCAGCATGTACTCTTAACCAGGGAGCCATCATCTCAGCCCCATCTTACCTCTTGTTCCCTTTTCTGGTCTTATATTGCACTGGGCACTAAATCGAACGTGATGTTAAAAGCATGATTAAGAGCAGATGTATTTTCATTGCTTCCTGTCTTACAGGGAAAGGATGCATTCTTTTACGCCATGTACAGTCTTGGCTTTGTGGAGCCTTTTTATGAAGCCAAGAGTATTCCTTTCTGTTCCTGATTTGCTGAGAGCTTTATCTTGAAGCCATTTTGAATTTTGCAAATCTGTATGAAATTAAAAAGTATGTGTTTAAAAACTCACTCAACTAATACAGTGACTTTCACTCTGATTTTAATATTCATGTTAACACTGCCTTTTCTGATTTGCTGAGTTTTATCATGTTTTTCATATATTTGTGTATGCGTATGTATTAGGTATCATTTTGTGAATCATTATGCATATGTGTATATATTCTTAAAACACTTGTATATGCACATATATTCCCATATAAACCAATGTGTTGTGATTTTATTATAGATTTCTTTAAATCCACAGCCTGTGGATTTATTTTGGTTTTGGGTCCTTATGTCTGGTGGCAACAACAACGTTAATGTGGATTCATTAATTTAACATAAGAGCATTTTTATTAGCTATGAAAAGAAATATGATCACTTCAGTTGCATCCTTAACTAGAGTATCTTGGGCTGAAGAACCTTGTAGATTAAAAAAAAAAAAAAGAGTCATAGTCACCTTTCTAATGTTGTGGTAAGACAGCATGGCCAAGGCAAATTATGACAGAGTTTATTGGAGGGTACTGTTTCAGGGAGTGAGTCCGTGCCCATCATGACTAGGAGCATGGCTGCAGAGAAATGGCGCTGAGCAACAGCTGAGAGCTCACATCCTATCTGCAAGTATGAGGTGAGGGTGGAATGGGAGGAGCACATACTGGGAATGGCAGAGGCTTTTGAAACCTCAAAACCCATGCCCCACTGACATACCTTCTCTGACAAGGCCACACCTCCTCTGACAAAGCCACACCTCTTCCAACAAGGCCACACCTCCTCTGACAAAGCCACACCTCTTCCAACAAGGCCACACCTCCTCTGACAGAGCCACACCTCTTCCAACAAGGCCACACCTCCCCTGACAAGGCCACACCTCTTCCAACAAGGCCACACCTCCTTTGGCAAGGCCACACCTCCTTTAACAAGGTCTTATCTCCTAATCCTTCCCAAGCAGGTCCAAGTATTCAAATATATGAGTTCAGGGGATCCATTCTCATCCAAACTACAACCAAAATTTCTACTTATAATGTAAATTTTTTGACTAGATAGAAAGATTTGGCTGTACATCACTGTATTGGAGTGTAATGTTTGCAGGTCGATGGCAAAATCTTGTCTTTTCCCGATGTTGGTCGTTTGTGCCTCATGGTTTCCTCCGTTTGGCCATGCTCTGCTTCTGTTTCCCTTCCTTCCTCTTAGTCCACCTTCCTTGTTTTCCTGGTGCCTTTCCCCCTCCCTCCCTTTCTTTTGTGGGGACTTAGAGTGCTGGGGCTCTAGATCTCGAGTGCTAAACACTTCCCCTAGCCCTCTTTTAGCTGCATCCTTACATTTTTGATGTATTGTATTGACATTTTCATTTATTTATTTTAAAATAAAAAAATTTTTTGACCAATACCATGCTTGCCTTTTTGTTTTATGCTTTACTTAGAACCATTTTGCTCAATTTTAAAGCATTTTGGTAATTGGCATTTTAAATTTCATTTATTTTTTAACCACAAACAAATTCTAAAATTATGAAGAGCTATTTTATACCCCATAGTCTGCTTTGTCTTAGTCTTTCAGAGAGCTGGGGAGAGTGTGTGCCTTTTGCCTTTGTTGGTGAGTGAAATGCCTATGGTTGTCATTGAAGACAGTTGTCTTCATGCCTTTTACATACTCAGCAACTTTCTCCATCTTTGTTTATTATTGAGATATATGCATGCCATGTTCCACTATCATCACTGGTTTACTTACTCTACTTTCGGCTCTGTGAGTTTTTAGTTTTTAGCCCATGAACATATGATATTAAATAAATATAAAAATCAGTAAGCACCTGCCATTGAGTTAGAGATTGTGCATACTATGAGGTGTAAGGCAGATTCCTTGTTATCAAGGGGCTAAGTTCTCACACAATGGTGTGATATCATGAGATCTATTATGGCCTATAAAAAGTATATAAAATATTCCTATGCTATGATTAATTTTCATACAAAAATAACTAAAACCAAATGTATTGAAAACTTCCCATTTTTCCCCCCAAAAGATTACCACATATTTACAACATGAAGCATCACCTAGGTCTACAGGGCTCACGAGTCAGGCCTGAGTTGGTTTGGTCCTTGGCGAGAATGTAATCCAGATGTCAAGGGATGAATTCTCACCTGGGACAGTGTCTACTTCCATCCTCACTCAGGGCTTTGGCAAAATTTATTCCGAAGCTGCTGAATGGCTATAAGGGCTCTCATCCCAAAGCCTGCAAGGAGAGCAAGACTGTAGCACATGTTGGCCACCACATCAATGTACCTTAGTGATGAATCTGTGTGGCCACCGTTGTTATGGTACCTGGCACAGTCATGAGAGTAACCCACGGGTACCGCTTCCATCACCCACTGGTTAGATGCAAGTCAATGGCCCTGTCCACCACCAGCAATGGGCACAGCCAGAAGATAGAAATCATGGGGGTCATGTCAATGCCTGCTCAACATGCTAAGTAGCCATAATTCTGTAGAATAGAAGCAGGACAGATATGCTTCCGGTGGCTAGGTTTTAAATGTATTTCAAGATTGCTGTGACTATTACACTTTAATTTTCAAATGCATTAGTAATCTACTCTCCAACTTCTTTGTTTGCACATCACAACTTTCCTACCAACATTTACCTTCAAACTTCATTGCTCCTCAAGATGCCCTTGCATTGTTTTCACAGCAGTAATCTTCCTGAAGAAGCCACGTGTTCTCTGTGGCTCAGCATCAGCATCTTCTGAGCTAAGCTCAGAATACTGCCATTGCTTGTTATTCATTCGTTAAGGTTATCACTTCTCCAACCTACTGTCCCTCAGACCAAAATCCACAGTTAGGGATGGTGAAGATGGGGGCTTCCCTTTGGCAAGCTCCCCTGGGGTAGAATTGGAGGACTTGTGTTCTAGGAAGCAGGCATTGCATGAGTGAGGCTGAGAGTGAACTTGGCTAATCCTTCACCTTTCCCCCTTCATAGCGATCCCAGGAGTGAGCTGGGGTGGGCCTATCTAAATCCTGATTATTAACTCACTTGCAGTAGACATTGAGGGTGTGGTAATTGTTGTCATTTTTACAATATTGTGATATTAATCTTAGGGAATATTGAATCTCCAAATAGCCCATGACATAAAGAGACCTTTATGGCTCCGAAGGAGCTATTAGACTTTATTATCTCACGAATCTTCAGATTTAAAGAGTCCTCAAAGAGACCTTGACATAATTAAGCCTAATGAGTCCAAAGGAGTTACAATGGTCTATTGTGTCAATAATTTAGACATGACAGGTCTTTGTTGGAAGCAGGCTCTGGTACCTAGCACAGCCTTGGTTTGTGAAGATAAGTCTGGCAACTGAGTTAGTGAGCTGTGGGTGTCCAAAAGGCATCTTACACATCAAACACAGTTTAAAACTTGGAGTCAAAGCTGTTTTACTCCTTGGAGCCTGTCTTTTAATGGTAGCTTGGGTACTAGACTAGTTTACTCACTTGGGCAACTATTGATACAGATGTCTGCTGCTCATGTGTACGCTGTGTAGGTGTTGGACAATTTTGGTGAAGTAAGACACAGCCTCTGCCCTCAAGGAGCTCAACTCCTGAATGTCTCTGGTGACTCATGGATTAGCAAATTTGTTGGGAGGTGGTGGCCCGCAGTGTGGCTTCCAGTTTGGGTGATAACATTTTATTGAGACGACACAGGTTCTCTTGTGTGTCATCTACACTTGATCTACAGTGTTGTGGAGGCAGAACTGAGTATCTGTGACAGGGACCATATGATCCACCCAGCTGAGACTCTTTGCTACTGGAGTCCATAAGACAGACTGTGCCAACCCCTATCAACCCCAAGGTGTTGGGGCCTGTCCAAACTCCAAATATTCATGAATTGGCATTTCTGGTTCCTATAGCTCTGATGTCATTCAGAACATACCATGTTCTATTTTCTAATCATTTTATACTTAGGTCACCTTAGTACAAATGGACTGTCGCTGTAATTCTTACTAACTATATTCAGTACAGCCTTTGCATCAAGTCCTAGTAGAAAGGATTTTAGTATAATTCCTGGGGGTATTGAAGATGTTTGGTTAACATTTGAGACATGGGCCCTAACTATTCACGTCAGAAAGAAGATTGTCCTGAGTTCAAAGGTAAGACCTCAAAATGTTCAACATTTCTCATCTGGAGAACTGTTTCCCATCCCCATAGGTGGATACAAGGCAGTGAGTCATCTTTATAAAATAGACCAGCTCAGACAGGACAGGACATTGCCAAAGCTGAAACTTCAGGGCATCAAGAGGAGCAACATTGAATCCTGGGATGGAAGAAAGGCACGGGTAGGGAAGCCAACAATCTTCATGTGGGATAGAGTTTAGTGAGTGGTGATGTGCCCTTTTGGACTTTTTAGCTGGGACACACAAACACACACACACACACACACACACACACACACACACACACACCGGTAATAGGCACTTGCAGATGTTGGCTGCAGGAGGAACTGGGTGAAGGGTCTAACTCTGGGAGCTGTCTTTTGGACTTCTCTGTAAATCTGTGCACATAATCCTCTGTACATGTGCAAAGGATGCATTCTGCAGCAGGGCTTGGCAGAGATTTCAAAAGAAGTGCTGTTCCCTAGATGCCGGGGCATATGTGGGTGGGGCGAGGAGGTAGGCATGGCTAACAGTACAGGCTGAAGTGGGGATAGTTAGGAGCAGCTGGCTCTATAATTTGTTAGGTATCCCTGTGATCAGAGCATCATCCCATAGCATCTATAGGCATGTTCCTGGGAGCGGGGACAAAAGACCAAAGAGGAAGCAAGGCTGGACATTGAGAGAGGCTCAAGAAGAGTCCAGTTGGTAAGATTATAGGCATGAGGGTGATGCTTTGTGGGGCTACAACCTGAGCAGACGTGACGTGTGTATGCAAAGATCACACAGGGCGAATCTCTCAGCCCAACTCCATCCAATGCATGCAGCCCACTGCCCCTTCTGATGACCTTTCATGGCTGTGCTGAGCGATTTCTGCTTCTGTAGACTGGGTCAGGTACCTTGCATTGCTTTTCTGAGCTTCTTATCATATATAGCTTGTTTAAAATATAGTTTATGTTCTTTGCATAATGAGTCCACGTTCTTTTTTTTCATTTGTCTTGAATCTGTCTGCAAGACCAAGTACATATCACATGACCAGTCCTCTCACTGAAGGAATGAACTAGTGAGTAAAATGAGGGATCTTTTTGTGGCCAACCATGAATCAATGCTGAGCGCTTGTGGAGGGTTTAAAAACCAGCCTGGCATATCTGTAGATAGGATTCCTTAACTGAAATTAACAGAATAAGGTCCAAGTTCACCTTGCAGAGACTTATGACAATTCCACTGGGTTTAGAATGAGCTGCAAGCTGGAAGGAAGCAACGTAGGTGTTTGGAGGGGGACTTAGAATAGAAAGGCACCCACACATTGGGTCAGGCTCCAGTGCAGCCTGCCAGCCATGCAGCACGTCTATTCTCCAGAGACCTGCGGCCTGCAGTCGTCATATAGAACATCAAGATCATCACGTCCCCGCAGGCTGCCTAAGATCTCAACCAGCTCATAGGTCTGTGATGCCGTCGGATCAGGGCTGGCACCATCCAACTTTCAGCTCTTTGAAAAGTTTGCTTAAGAATTGAGACATTACTTTTCACTTCCCAAAGAAGGTGTTATCTTTTCAGAATTCAAAGAGGCCAGAAAAAAAAATGTCCTCATTTTCCTTGGCAGACACCGTGCTGTGTTCTCCTGGTTGCTGATCGGCAAATCGAAACAGAAGGATTTTTTTCTTCTTTTTTTATCCCTCCTCGTTACCTGGACGTGGCTTTTTGGTCTTTCTCCCAATGAAGCCCTCGGTGAGACTTTACAAGATGAAAGGGACGGTGGTGGAACTGCTGTCACGGAGCCATCAAGAATTTAACATTTTGATTGCTAACTCTGCTGTGTCAGGAGCGTGTGCGTTTAAAAACCTGTGAAATTTGGAGTGAATACATCTGAAAAGTGCTTCCGATTTTCCTGCGACACGAAAAGAGAGAGCCAAGGATGTTCATTTGCTGGCTGTTTTGAATGTCAGTCTGGGGCTATTTTTCTGACCTTTCAGGGTATGTGTACATGTGGTACAGTGTTGGCATTGGAGAAAGAGGATTTGAGACTTACTCTTCCTTTCTTCTTTTTAAATGCACGGATACTTCTCCTACCTGCCCTGTAACAGAAACACAAATTAACAGGTTCTTGTTAGGAATCTGGAGACAAAGGGTGGGTATTGAAAAATGTCTGACCTTGAGAGCCCTGGAAATGGATTACACTAAACCTGAGGATTTCCAGGGACAAAGAAGAAAAGCCGAGCAGAAGCAATAGTCTCAGGAGAATGGAGCCTACAAAGTCTGGGGTGATCCTCCCCATTCTGAGAGCTCACATCTTCTGGGAGGGGTCATCTGGACTCTCCATCACTAAGCCATTGTTAGAGGGCACCAATTGGTGCTGACACCCCTATGCTCTCTGAGGACCAACTCTCAAGGTCTGCTCATCTGTCACTGACTCCGTGATGCTGAGGGAGCCATTGGAAACTGGGAAACCTGGTTTGTTCACATCTGTAAATCATTTGTTAACCCTCACAAGATGATTAGCAGCTTTCAAGGAGGAAAAGTGCTCTTCAGGGGGCCCAGAGGATGACCCCGCCTCTGCCTACCCCTTCCTGCCTTCTCCTCTTGTATTTGTGGGACAGAGATGGAGGTTGTTCTGTCTCCTGTGGCTCCCTATATCACCGGAGCTGTCCAGAAAAAAAGCTTCTTTGGCAGCCTGAATCTAGTTTGCAAGAGAATTCACAACTGAGTAGATTAATTTACACACACACACACACACACACACACACACACACACACACACACACACAGACACACACAGACACTAGTAGATAGTAGGTTTCCATTTTTAAAGGAACTTGGACGTGCAGGTTGATCTTATATTAATGGCTTGCTGTTTGGACAGCATCTATTCCACACACTAGTTTGCGTCTAGTCTGAACATAACTTTATCCTCCCCACCCCTCATTTCAGCAAACCCTCTCTTTGTGTAGGAGCCATTAAGGCCACCCATTCTTAAATTAGCTCAGAAAAAAAAAGAAGAAGAAGAAGAAGTGCATTTTATAGTCAGGCCAGCAGTAATTGGACACTGTGACTATGAGTGGCCCTTGCGGTGTTTGGATGTGGGCCAAATGTACCTTCTGTCTGTCTCTGACACCAGCAGACAATAGCGGTATTATTTACAGCGCTGGCTCCGTGCGATTTGGAAGGCCAGCTGCGAGAACAAAAGACTCGCTCACACTTGGCCCAGCCCTACGCTCAACCTGAGGCTCCAGCCATGTTTTGTAAATAATTCACTCCTCCTCTCCAAAGGATGGATCCTCTTTCCTTCTGCGCTGACCATGGCTGCAAAGACGAGACGGGTCTCTCTTCCGCATCCATGGATGTGATGGGCTGTGCGGAGGAAAGGCCAACAAGTGCCTCATTCCTGTGTCTTGGGAGCCACACAGTCACCATCACAGATCAGCTATGGACCAGCTAGCAGGAGGGCAGCAGAAACAGAGCCTGGGAAAACATGGGTAAGGTTTGTGCCCGTGGGAAGGCCTGGTTTCCCAGGATGCCATTCTAAGTTTTGTCTACAGAACAAACAGCTTCCCAGGCAACCACCACGGCTTATCCCACTGTCTCATGGCACTATAACCCTTGGGGGTACAGCCTGACTTATGTGGACTCAGTTTCCAGAATCCAGAAAAGTAGACCCCACTGTGTGTAACTGTTGACCTACTAACAGTTGTCGACCTACTAACAGGACATCAGAGCAAGAAACATCTTATTAGATAGCACACACACCTATGTATGCTTGAGGATAGAATCCCACGGTCCTTGGCCCAGACCTGGGTCCATGGAAGTTGGCTCCAGCCTGAATTGTTCCTCCAGATCATCAGCAGAGGAACAGCTTCTCGATCTGTCCACAGCAATCTGTGGGCCCTCGTCACCTTTTGCCACATTGAACCGTGCTGTCTCCCCTGTTCCTAGGACTGCCAGCTCCTAGCCCTCTGTCCAGACAGTGGAGCTGTCTCTGCTGTGCCTTAGGCTTGAAACTCAGCCCTTACTCTTTCCAGATGGATACAGGGGCCTCCCTAGGCAGGCTCAGCCTGTGTGTCTCCCTGCACACAGAAGCCAGAGGATAACCCCACAACCGTTCCTCTGGCACTGGCCACTGTTTTGTTTGAGATGGTCTCATGCTCTGGAGCTCATCATGTAGGTAGGCTAAGCTGATTGACCAGCGACCCCAGGTATCCGCCTGTCTCCAGCTGCTTGTGCAATGCCTGGCTGATGGAACTTGGGCCTGGGGTTTTGCCCATGCCCAAGTGCCCTGCTCCATCCTGTAGCTCCTAAAAATCCTGCCGTAGTGCTTTCCCCCTCCACAGGCTCACAGGAGATTTACAGCAGCTCACAGATAAATAATTCTCAAGCATCTGTCTCCCTTGCTGTCATTCCCCTCTCATGCTCTTGAGAGGCCAGGAAAGCCTGTCACTCCCATTTCAAGTTCAAGGTGGCTTCAGATAGTCACCTAAGAAAGAGTGAACAGAAGCCCTTGGCTATTCAGTGTGCCCGAGGCAGCCAGTGAAGGAGATCAGAACCCTACTGACTTTGGAGCCGGGAAGATGCTCAGTCAGTAACGTGCTTGCCTTTTAAGCGTGAGGGCTGGAGTTCACCTCTAAGACCCAGGGAGGATAAAAGAAAATCAAGGTGTGAGGCTGCATGTGTGACCCCAGTGCTGGCGAGGTGAAGACAGGTACATTCCTGAGGTTGTGGGGTCAATCAATGTAGCTTACTTAATGAACTGCAGAGCAGTGAGAGACCCCGTCTCCACCCCAAAAGTGGCCAGTTCCAGAAGGGTGGTAGCTGAGGTGAGCCTGTGGCCTCTGTGCACGTACACACTGACACATGGGCTTGATTCACCGTGTTGATTACAGGGTCTGATATGAGCACCATTCTCGCCCTCTGGGCTTTACTTTTGTGGTCAGTGATCTTCAAGGCGATTGCTGGAGCCATCAAACTGTGCTCTCTAGGATGGCAGGGCCTTGCTTGCTCTCGCTACTATTGCATGTTGGCATGCTAACACATATATCTCTGGGGTGTATGTATATAGGTGGGTGGGTGGATGGACAGATGGATGGATGGAGGATATATGAGTGAGCAAATGGAAGAATGATGTCTCTCTTCATCTTTGCTGCCTGCTTCCAAGCGCATTCCTGTCTGTTTGTTTCTCAGAGCTTGCTTCTCTTCCTCTGGTTACTCACGCTATAGGCTCCAAGGCTCCGTTGTGGGTGGGGTCTCCCATTCCTTAAGCTTGTGCAGCCTCACCGGACACCTTTGTGCCACACTGGAATGAAACCATCAAGGGCTCCTTTGTCTCTTTGAGGGACATCTCTGTCCCCACTTCCTTCAGGGTGTCTCCTGTGTACCTGGTGTGCATGGGCCAGGGGCCAGGGACATCGGGCTCCTTTTCATGACTTCTTGCCTTTACCTATCAGTTCCCACACATAATTCTGCTCCCTAGGCCTTATGCTGTGGGCAACAAATTTGGTTTCATCCTCAACCCGTTTGAAACTCTTAGAACCAAATCAGTTAGCAGGGAATGTGTTTTTTAATGGCTTGGACTGAGAAGCCTGGGTCTTGTTCCAGGCCGCCAGCCTCTTGAGAGAGTCAGCAACTTGAAACTTGCTTGTATTCTGAGCCTACTGTCCCACACTCTTTGTTCATCATGACATGTGCCATTTTCTTCTTCTTCTTCTTCTTCTTCTTCTTCTTCTTCTTCTTCTTCTTCTTCTTCTTCTTCTTCTTCTTCTTCTTCTTCTCCTTCTCCTCCTCCTCCTCCTCCTCCTTCTTCTTCTTCTTCAGAGTTTGGTCCGGAAGAATCTTGACATTTTAAGTGTAGGGATCATGGTCACTGGAATGTCACCGCACCTGCCCCGAGAGAAGGCCAATTTCCTCTTAGTTCAGTTCTGGCAAATAGCAAAGTTAATTAATCTCCTGTAAATAAACATTTGCAAACTGCAGCTCAATATAGCAGTGTCCAGATAATGCTTCCAAGTGTGCTCTGAGAGTGGAGGGGAAGGGACTGGCATTGGCCATGTGACTAGGAATCTGCAAGTTGGGCCCATTATTGATGACCAGAGGCTGAGACATTGGGGAAGGGGAGAAGCAAGGGGGAGTTTGGATGGTGGCTGCCCAATCAGATAGAGGCAATGAACTCCAGTGCTTTATATAGCAGTGAGGGCGATGAGGGCTCATGGCCATCTATTCGGTATTTTGTGACTCACTGAAAGAGAGGAGATTGGAGGTGGAAATGCAGATCACAGCCTTGTGATTGCTCTGTATGGTATGCATGTATTGAAGTGCCACTCTGTCCCCATAAACAGAACACCAATACTACATGCTAATCAAAAATGCTTAAGAAGTTTAAGAAGGGAGAAGTGTTAGCTACTCTGATTTGGTTAGTACGTATTGTGCGCATATATAAAAAGGGTCATGCTGCATTCCATAGATTGATATCAACAAAACTGTGTGTGTATGTGAGTGTGTGTGTGTGTATGTATGTGGCGTGTGGGTATGTGGAAAGGTTCATGAGTGTGTGAAGGTCAGAGGTCTATGTCTGTTGTATTCCCCCATCACTCTGCACTGTATTATTTGAAACAGGCTATCTGGGACTCACTGATTGCCTAGACTGGTTGGCCAGCATCCTCCAGAAATCCTCCTATCGCCCCTTCCACAGCATTGGGGCTGGGTGAGCACCAGCACACTCAGCTTTTCATACAAGTTTTGGGCATCTGAACTCACATTCTCATTCTGCAAGGTGAACACTGAGCCATTCCCTCAGTCCCTAAAATTGTGTACATATAAATACATATATCATGTATATGTATATATGTACTCATGCATTGACTCTATGGTCATAAAAACACAGGTCTGGAATCCATGTTTACTGAGACTGGCAAATAAGCAGACATTCTTTGAGCACATACTGTGTTATTAAAAAAAATACATTTAGGTCATTATAATCATTCTGCTAGATTCGGAAAGAAAAATGTATCTTGTGGCCAGCTGACTGGAAAGTATCCCCCCCCCCCACAGGGTACCTCTCTGTCCCCTCTCTCTATGCCTCTGTCCTTCTCCTCTTCCTCCTGTCCCCATCAGCATTACTGGACGATCGCAGCATGCTGACTTTCAGGGGACCATAGCCTTGCACACATCCCTTTGCTTAGTAAGAGCGTTGAGTAAGGAGGGTTGAGCCTGGCCATTTTCAGTGCTTCTGTCTTGATGGACTATCACGGACCACTGACTCACATCCTCCTTCCTCTACCATGAGCTTATGTGCTCACAGCTAATGAAATAATTACTTCTGGGCAAACTCAGGATTAGGTTACAAGCCTGGTTCCTGCAGCCCCTGTCAGGCCAGCATTCTTCTGTCAAGTCCAAATTAAAAAAGAAAGGAAAAGAAAGAAACCGTGCAGTTACAGGGGCTCTGGCAGATTCTGGTGACAGGCGTGCATCTGCCTGGAGACGTCCACACGGGCTGGCTATTGGAATGAAAACATCCTGTGGGATGTACGGCTTCCGACGTGATGGGACCCTTCAGAAGCTAGCCGAGAGGCTGAACTGCACGCTGACCTAAAATCCTTACTGAGTCTCCAGTCAGAAGCACAGCTTCTCCCAAAGGCTGGAGTGTCTATTTCCCCTCAGAACAACTCTATTAATGGCATGAAAGTGGAGGTGTGCCAAGTGGATTGCATTCATCCTGATGGGTGCCAGGGACAGGCGGGGGCTTTGCACATGAGGTACATTTCACTGTCAGGATGGCGCTCTACTCTTTGCAACAATTCAGGTGATCCTCTGCAGTGTGTGCAATTTAACCCGTAATACCCATGACACTCAGCAGCTCACGCAGAGCACTTCATAGCAAAGGAATGGTGGTCCTCACTGAGCTACGGCAGCGGGATCTGGGGCCTCATTTGTTACCCAGTGTTGTCTGACCCATACACAGAAGCACACATTTGCTGATGTCAGCACTATGTGGGGTGTCAGGAGATGAGATAGTTAACAAGGGAGAGACAGTTCTCAGCTGCCCGGGGCCCAGCTGTTGGCCAAAGTTTCCAGTTAGCTTGCGTGTTTACATCTACGTTGTTTCAGAATATTAGGGTGTCTTAGCTTGCTTTCTACCCCAAGTACCCACAGTGATCTTGTGGCATGGAGGAGTTTGATACTCTCGCCGTATACTTGAGGTATTTAATTTATGACTTAGTCATGTTCAATAACGTAATGGCTTAACATGGGCTTTCAAGCACCTGTGAGGCACAAGACTTCACATGGTTTTATTTTCCCATCAACACTATAATGTACGCTATCCTTGTGTGTGACCCCTTTTCTGTGTTTCTCAGTGTGTGCCACACATTCACACCTGAACCTCATCCTGAGGGCTAAACCAGCGCAATGCTAGGAACAAATACAGGGTTGCTTCCTTGACTTGTATATTCCACATGTGCTTTATGTCTGTGGGTACGGATCTGCCTGTGCAGAGGTATATGCACGCACATTGCCTGTACATGCAGAGGCCAGAGGACGAGCTTGGGGTCATTCTTCAAATGTCACCTTCCTTTTGTTTTATTTTACTTTGTTTTGAAGCAGGGTCTTTTACCAGCCTGGGGCTTGTTGGGTAAGTTGGGTAGCCGTTAAGTGCCAGACCCCAAGGATTCTCTTTAGTGCTGGGGTCACAAACTTAAGCCACAAGACTATTTATTGGAAGGGGGTGGGTTGGGGATCAATATCAGGTCTATATGCTTATATAGTAAGCACTGTACTGACCGAGCCACAACCAGATGTTTTCTATCCCTCCCCTTCTAAACTGGCGCCCCACTGCAGAAAACCCCATGGCTCATGAACTGCTCCCTGGTCCTCTCCTGCACTCACTGGCCCCAATATAACATCATGGAGCCCACTTCCTCTGTGAGCCACTTAATTATCTTTTATATATACAACACTCCTCACTGAAGGAAATATTCCGACACCTCATCTGGCGGGGGAGGGAAACAGCAATATGTAACATTTCATTTGTTTTTTCATTAAATCGGGCATGACCGTTGTTGGTGCCAGGAGATTGCGGGCCGCAGGTCTGCCACTCTGCCACAGCGCATCTATCCACAGTCGGCCCGCGCTCCGAGGAAGTGTCTCATTTTCTCTCTATTTATGTTCGTCAAATAAATTCATCTTTTATTTCATTAAGCTGAATGTTTCCGTCTGTGTGGGACTGCTTTTGGGCCCCACCAGTTTTATTTATTTTTATTTTATTACTGCCTTTTTCCTCTTTCTTGCTCTTGGCTTCTCATTGCAATTTCTTTTAGATTTCAGCCATGCGGGCAGAGGGGTAATTAAAATATCCCTGGACCTCTGATATTGGGAAACGGAGAAATATTATGTGATACTACCAGGCAGGTACGTACAACAAACGAGGAGGGGGTAGGGTCACAGGAAGACTCAAATGGAAGCAATAGGCAGTTTGGAAAGTGGTCTGAGCCATGTCCCCAAGCTGTTCATCCTCCTCCTCCCTGTGTTTTGGGAATTCGAGGTCACCAGGAAGGAGTTTGCGAGGCTTGGGAGTGAATCTAGAAGCTGTTGTAATCTTTCTCCAGCTACATATGTGGAATAAATCTCGCTACAAATGATGCTTTTGGCACTTAGCTGGCAGCTGTATATGTCTATTTATTTAATTAGCATTTTTGTGTATAAAAGGCCTAATTCATTAAGAACGTGTTACACCCCGCGCACCCTGATCTCGAGAAGCTGACAGGCGGCCTCCCTTGTTAGTTTCTCAATCATGCTGAGATGCAGGACATGAAAGAGGTGGTTTTTGCTACGGTGGTAGTTGACCTGGGAGTTTCTTCATCACGACGCGCCCAAGACACACAGATCTTAGGTGTAAACTCCTACAGTGACAAACCTTCCGGCACACCCGTGTCACTCACCCGTATCAAAGCCCTGCAGCTTCCTTTACACATGAGCTCTCTCACAGTCACGCTGCGCAGTGTCCTCCCTCCACTCCACTGACTGCGGCTTGGATGTCTCTCCCCTTTGCTCACCTTTCCGAATGGAAACTTGTGAATGAACGGAGTAGCTGGTACTCCTCCACTCTTTCCTGTCAGGAGGATTTCCTCACTCGGCACAGTCATTTGGAGACTGATTATCTTGTGTGCCAACACTTCACCTATTCATTGCTGAGTCTTGTGGCAATGGATTTGTCTGTAGGCTCTAAGGACAGGCGCTCCTCTTACTGGTTATTTTCTGGCCTGGGCTATAATGAATAAAGGAAAGCACAGAATGTTTTGTAAACTGCTGGGTAAATGCCTTGGACTAGCGCTGCTTAGTTTTTGGGCAGTGTCCTGAATTGAATACTGTGTCTGCCGGAAATTTGTGGAGTAACATCCTAATCCTTAATGTGATGATGCGCTCGTATGAGGAGGTCATTAGGTTAAGAGTGTAGAACCCCCAAGGGAAGGATCAGTGGGGCTGTCACGGTTAGCTTTAGCTGTCAGTTTGTCAAAGTCCGGAGTTATCTGAGAGAGTCTCCACGGGGGTAAGGGGAGGGGATTGCTTCAATCAGATTGGCTGGTGGCCACGTTGGTGGGGCAAGTTCTTGATTGTAATTGATATGGGAAGGCCCGGCCCATTGTGGGTGCGGCTACCACTGGGCAGGTGGACCTGAGTGTAAGCAAACTTTGCAAACCATGGGAGACCCCAGTAAGCCGGGCCTTGACTCCCTGTCCTGACTTCCCTTCACCATGAATTAGAAGCTGTAAGCAGAAATAAACCCTTTCCTGCCCAAGTTGCTTTTGCTCATGATTTTTTTTTTAATCACAGCAGCTAAGAAGGAAACTGGGATATGGTTTTGAGGGAAAAGACATGAGACGGACGATCTCCACATGGGGATTCAGCAAGAAGCTGTCAGCTGACTGTAAGCCAAGAAGTGGCCCTCACTAGACATAGAGTCTGTTGACATCCTCCTCTTGGCCTCCTCAATCAGCAGAGCTGTCAGGAAGAAGAAACACTGTCTGTCTATGATAATGCACAGTAGTGGCCTGACTACTGACTGATTGATAGAAATGGCCAGATAGTCTTTCCGGGCCATTTTGCACTCCCACCAGCACTCCCAGCACTGTATGAGCAACCCGCTTGCTCAGTATTCTCTCCAGTGGGCATCGTCAGTTACTTAAAACTCTATCAGTCTAATGGGCAAGCCACAGTCTCTTGCCGTGGCTATGTGATATAGGATGAAGTCTCATAATATTGCACAGTGAAGTATCTATTGGCTGGTCACACATCCTTTTTTTTTTCCTGATGAAATGTGTATTTAAATCTCTTGTCTATAAAGAGTAGGTTTTAGAGTTTCATTACCTCCCAGGGTGGGTTGTAGCTGGCTATGTTAGGAGATCTGCTCCTGTATACAGATGCTACAGTTAGGTGCGCCTCGTGGAGTTTGGGTCTTCATTTCCTTAGGTATTGTTTGATGAGTGGGAGGGTAAATTTAGCCGAGGTCCCATTTTAAAAGCTCTCCAGCTTTCCTTTATTACTTTCTATTGTTTTATCGGCACACGATAATTGTACACAGTTATACAGGATCTCATCCATATTTGAAAGATATGAAAAGTTATACGTTACTATAACTATGGTTTGAATCTGAGATATTCCCCATGAGGGCCAAATGCTGAAGGCTTGGGTCCCAGATGCTGGACTGTTTTGAAAGCTAAGAGCTGAGCTGATAGAAGCAGACACCAGAGCATTCCTCGAAGGTTATACTTGATCCTCAATGCTCCCCCCTGCCCCTGTCCTCTCTCTTGCTGTGAAATGGCCTTCTCTGTCCCACCACACCCATGTGATAGGAGGTTCTATTTTAACCCAGACACACAGAATTAAGCCTGCCCACTGGGGGCCCACACCTCTGAAACCCTAAACCTAAACAGTTTTTCTTTAGACTGTGTGTCACACTGCCAAAGTCTCTAAGACTATAGAGAAGAAGAGGGAACAAGAAGGGACACAGCGATGGGGTCAAGTTCATTGTATTCTTCCCAGTTACTTCTATTTGTTATACTAAGAAAAGGTCATTTATGTCAAAACCAGAGTGACATTGTCCTTTACCACAGGCTGTGTGACTGTTACTGTTGTGTGTTTTGTAGGCTGGGATTCATCGTGGTCACTTTTTATGTGTTATGTAGTTGAAATTTATTCTGTTTTTTTGGTTTGTTTTTTGTTTTTGTTTTATGTTTGTTTGTTTGTTTGTTTTTTGTTGTTGTTGTTGTTGTTGTTGTTGTTGTTGTTTGCACCCTGACTATGGGCCAAAGTCTGAACCCATCTCTCTTTGCTATAGTCAGCCTACTAGCTCTTGGTCATCGGATCGGTCAAGATCCCAGCTCAGGAACTCTGATGAGACCCTGCCATACTGAAGGCATTGCGTAGAGTGGACAGTGGTGGCTTCAGATCTTGGACTCTAAGGAGAGACTGACTTGACATGAAGGTGTTTCTGATCACTCTTATCAGCTCCTGGAGATCAGTCCCAATTTCTCTAGGTATTTCTGACTTGCTCTGTTCATCTCTGTCAGTCTACTTAGAGAGGCCATGTGAAGTTTCTCCTCTGAACCCTTTACTTACGATTGTGAATGAAGCAGTTGGTGACTTGAGCGTCTTCTCCATGGAGGGCTGCCCTCAGCATTCTGGGTCCAGAAAGGGCCTCAGAGTCATCGCTGTGATGCCTGGCACAGTCGACCCTCCAGGTTCCTCAAAGCTGTGGTTTCCCATTCTCTGCCCTATGTCTGTTGTGCCTTTCACTACCTCAGGAGCACATGCTTGCATTTGTCAAGATCAGATGGGACCCCAGTGGGTGCCATGTTCATGGCATTTGTTGTCTGCACTCTTTGATTTTATTTATAGTTTAATTCCCGCCCCCTCCTCAGTGTGTGTGTGTGTGTGTGTGTGTGTGTGTGTGTGTGTGTGTGTGGTATTTAGAGTGCAAGTGCTGGCATGCACAAGGAGGCCAGAGGACAATTTTGAGTTGTGGCTCTTGCTTTCTGCCTACCAGGATTTCTTGTTTCCCTAGGTAAATGCCAGGTTGGCTGGCCTGTGAGTTTCCAGGGATTCTTCCACGCCCATCTCCCATGTTGGTGCAGGAGTACTTGGGTCAATTCTTCCTCCAGTGTGCACTGTCCACGCATCCCTGACTGAGCTTAGTAATGAACGCCAGTCAGTGTGGGGACCTTCCATCCTTGATGGCAATTCATTCTCTGTTGGCCCTCACAGAGAGTAAGCTGGATGCTTGTGCTTGGCTTTGGCATAGGTATCCAAACTCAAGAATTACCTCCCACTAAATAAATAGGATGAAACTTAGATGCGATACAAGAAAGTTGTGTTTACTGCTTCACTTGACAAACTGGAAAACATCGTGCACTTGTTTTTAATTAATAATTAATTAATTAATTATTTTGTGTGTATGAATGCTCTGTCTGCATGTACGCCTGCAAAGAGGGCATCAGATCTCATTATAGATTGTTGTGAGCCACCATGTGGCTGCTGGGAATTGAACTCAGGACCTCAGGAAGAGCAGACAGTGCTCCTAACCACTGAGCCGCCTCTCCAGCCCCACACCGTGCAGGAAGGCAGTCAGGGCGAGGCAGAGTTTTGGATTTATCTTGACTGTGAAGGCCTGTACCATGCACTTCTAAGTACCCCCTCACAGTCAAGATAAACCCCAAACTGACTGCCTTCCTGCTAGCCTCTGCCAGTGCACCCCATAAGGTATGGCCACTCTCCGTTACCATTTTCGTTTCACTCAGCAGAGCTAATTTTTGTGTTGTAAGCACTCTATAGAACTGAAATCATAAACTCTAATACTGTTTGCATCAGGCCTTTCTTTACTCAGTCACTGTAGTTTATTCCACTGAGATAGTTGTTTTGATCGCTGAATATTAGTTCATTGCATGGAGGCGTCACAGTTTGTTTATTTACCTGTCCGTCGGCATTTGGGTCATTGCCAGTTCCCTCTTATTAAGAAGACAGTTAGTATAAATATTTGCAACTAAGTTTTTATGCGCACATATGTTTTCTTTTTTTTTTTTGGGCAGATACCCAAGAGTCAGCTGACAGGGTCATGTGGTAAAGGTGTGCTTAACTTTACTTGAAATCTCTGATGTGTTTTCCACCCTTTGCATTTGCACCTTGGTCGCACATACACAGGTCTCGGGTGCCCCCTGTTCTTTCTGAGGATTGATTTTTTATGGCAGGTTTTAGCGTACCTCTGAAGCCATGCAGGGTTAAGGCACAGTACCCCCAGCGGCTAATGGTATTGGGGACTTTTCTTACGGGTTCTGCTCTTCTGCTGGTCTGCTTTCCCATGCACTTTCCTTTCTGTACATTGGTCCAAGTTCTCTGTGTCTGAGTTTACATGCACTGTAGTTCTCAGGCGTGGATGTTTCCTCGCAGTTGGGCAGGCATCTTTTCGCTCCCTCAGCTCTGTCTTCCAAAGACCAAAAGGCTTCACAAGATTGATGAAAGACAAGTACTTTTTTTGAGAGGCAAAGTTTTCCCTACTTTTAATTCTACTGATAAGTTCTCTCACTTCTTTAATTAATTTTGCAATTTATATTCTTCTTGTTAATCGCCACTGTGCCAGCTTTTCAAGCTTATTGGCAATAAGCGCAGAATGTCATTTTAAACTGTCCTTTGATTCTGTGATTGTATGTCATCTCTGTTCCCAATGCTATTTTTGTCCTTTTTCTTTTTCTTTTTTTTTGACAAGCCATTTGGTTATTTTATTAATATTTTCATATAATCTGCTCTAGGTCCTGTTGGTTATACCTGTTTTTCTTTATTTCTTATGTAAGACAGTTCTGCTCTCAGTTGATTACTTTTTCTTCTAATTTAATTGGACTTTTTTTTAACATTTTAAGTTAAAATGTACATCCTTTTCTCATCTATAGTGTTTAATACATGTTATTATAGTTTTACCTTTTTTCCATTTATCTCTTTGGACATATGTCTAAAGATTTGTTACATATTCCTTACATTTTATTAATATATAAAGTGCTTCTATTTTCTCTTTTAAGTTTTACTTTAACTTATGAACTATGTAGAGGGATAATTTTTGAATTCCATATGAAAACTTCTAGCTTAGTTTCCCTATTATTCTACTTTAAAAAACCCATAGGTACTTTCTTCCTGTTTCCTGCTTCAGTGAACATGTTTATATTTCATTTGACCCATCAGCCATGGTCAGTTTTGTTCTCTGTGTCAAAGAATTCGAAAAGACTTGACTTCCCTAACAGGCACAGTGTGGTGGTGGTGTGCTCATTTTCTTCCTACATTTTTATTTGTTTTTTTTGTTTACTTGATGTGACATTTGATCTTGGAGGAATGTGTTAGAAATCGTCTATTATGATTGGGGATTCATTAGTCTTTCTTTGCATCTCCAACAGGTTTTGTTTTATGTATTTGGGAGTTTTGTTACTAGATGTGTGAATATTCTTCTTGATGGGCTGTAATATTTAATAATATTGAAATTCCATTTTGTCCTATTTAATATTTTTGACTTGGGTTCTCTGTTGTCTGATATATATTTTTCTTCACCTCTTTTATTTAAGCATTTGTTGGCGCCTCTTTTTCCATCTGTCTGTTTTCAAGCTTGCTCTGTCATTTTGTTTTAGGGGCAGGTCTCAGAAACAACATAGCTGGATTCTTATTAAATTTGTGCTTTTTATTACCTAATCAGAAAAGTGGCATCCTTTCATTAGGGATTTGACCCATTCACATTTATTGTTAAACTCCTCAGTGCTCTAGAGTACTTACTCTGATTTCTCTTGTATTCTTTTGCTTTCTAACTGTCCCCATATTGGTTTAGTTTTCCGTCTTATGTATTATAGAATTTTTTTAGGGCAATTATGGGTTCATAACATAAAGAAATGAACAGGACTGAACAGGGCTGGAGAGGTGGCTCAGTGGGCAAGAGTGTTTACAATTCAAGCACAAAGACTTGAGTTCGTGTCTGAGTACTCTCTTAAAAAGCCAGGTTTGGCTGAATACCTGCGGCAACAGCAGTGTGGTGTAGAGCAAATACAGGGTGATTACTAGAGCTTTCTGGCCACCAGCCAAACCCTAGGTTTAGTGATAGACTATGTCTCAAGGGAAATAGTGAAGAGTAATAGAACAGGCTACCCAACATATTCCTTTGTCTTCTACATACATGTGTAGAGAGCTTATGCACATGCATGCACATATATGACTACAACACACACACATATACCACACATACACAAATGCACTCACATGATACACACTCACATACAGATATATGCACTCATACACATATACATTAACACGTGTCGACACACCCATCCACAAACACATTGACAAACACATGTAAACATACATTTCCATACATTACATACACATCCACCCACTTATGCACATACATATACACTTACTCACACATGTATACAAACACTCACACACATAAACACAAACATACATACTCACACACATATAATATACTCATATACTCACACACATTACATGTATACCCCCTTACACATACACATACGCACACTCACAAAAAAGAGACAAGAAATGATAGTTTGATAGACCCACCAGATCCTAGCATGCTAGTTTAAGAAGAAAGAAATAGTGTACAAGTTAGAATCACAAGGCACAGGTATGAAGAAAGGTAAAGTCAGTGCTCCTTAACTTGTTCACGTGAAAGTGTTTATCTGTGATGTACCACAGGCATCCCACATGCAGGGGAGATGAAAGATCCCAGTGAGATGCAGAGATAAGTCTCAAGGTACCTGCTGCCAAGAGGGACAAGCACACATAAAAAGACTGTCTGCAAATGAAGCTTGGAGCCAGGCTGGAGCTGTGGGAGGCCTCGCCTGTCCAGAGAGCTGCTGTGCGGTGGTGTGGAGAGGGGTCCAGTATCTTCCCTGAGTGCTGAGGAGGCTCCACAGGAAAAGGCCTACAGAATGTGGCTGCAGCACGATGGGCTGGGGCTTCTGAAATCAAACGTGAGAAGCATCAGGCAGAACCCGGCAGCTCCGAGACAGTGAGCAGAGGTATGGGCGTGTTAATCACCCTATCATCTCTGCAATCAAATACTTGACAAGGCATGACTTAAGGGAGGAGGGGTTTTTGGGTGCCTAGGTACAGGGCATCCGGCAAGCAGCTGGTCACATTGCCTTGCACTCAGGAAGCAGAGTGACTGTGGTGGAAGCAGGCAAGGCTACAGTCTTCAAGCACTGTCATCCAGAGATATTTTTTTCCTCATCTGGACTCCACCTCCTAAGGACCCTACTACCTCCCCAGACTGTGCCATCAGCTGGCACTAAAGCTCATGAGCGTGGGAGGGACATTTTTTACATAGAAATCAGAATACTCCAGGCCGTGGGAAAGATGCTCTTCAGGGTCTAAGGATGCTGGAGTCAACTTCAGTTCTCTCGTCTCATGGAAAGAAGTAGGGGTGTGGAGTCCCCAAATCTTGAGCTGGCCTTCATTATGATGAAGAGGTCACTCACGTTTTTCCAGAACCTTCTGTATTACGGATACTCTGCATGTCTCACCCTACTGGCTCCCCACAGCTATCTTGCCCTCCCTGGGTGGTCTTGTCATTCCTGGATGGATGAAGAAGCTGAGGTGAAGAGAGGTGACAAGGAGCACCCCGTGCTGCCGTGTAGCAAATGGGCCACTGTAGCTCAAACTCAGATTTCAAAGGGCAGCCCTGTAAGAAAGCTCTCTCAGGAGCCTGCACACGTGGTGTGTGGCCCTCTGTGCCCAGAGACCTAGGGAATAATAGCACCGCAGAGAGTTCAACAGGACGGTGGTGTTTCTAGAAAAGATCTTATGGAGGACGGGTCACCCAGGAGCTGGATGTGTCTTGGAAGCCATTCAGACCTCAGGAAGATCTTGAAACGACGGCAATGAGGCCCACAGCAGCCGGTGCATGCAAGCCGTTCACAGTCGCCCACAAATGACAGGATTGGGCTGCCCGTGGGCCACAGAATAATAGCTCTTGACCACGAGGTCCCTCTCTGGGAGCTCCCCACCCTACCGCCAACAGTTAGAAGCAGAAATAGGGGTTTCTATTTGTTGTGTCCATTTTCCCAGGTGGCCCATTGAGATGCCGTCATGCTGCGCATGTGCAGTGGCTTCTCCGCAGCCCTTTGTACCCCTGATTCTGCACTGAGACTAGCGAGGCAGGCATCTCCCTCACCTCACTGAAGGCCACCTGGCCTTTAAGCAGGCCATCAGCACGCATGCTCAAAATGAGAAAGGGTCAACTCAGGATGGAGAAATAAGAAGTTACGGCACAATTCTCGCTGCCCAACGGGTACACTTGTGTGAGCACATCAATCCATGTCACCCCACCTCTTCTCTCCTGATGACTCCAGGCTGTTGCAACACAGATTCGTGGTGGTTTATTTTTTATTTTTTATTTTTTTATTTTGTCGTTTCCACTCCGGCTACGTTTTTAGAAGGTGCTTGCAGTGAATAGCGCCAGGTGGGTAAAACAGGGGCCGTTGCTCACTGCTAGATAGCTTAGTAGAATCGGTGAGACCCCGAGGATCCACCTCCAGTGCTGTCACAGAAATAAAAGAGGGGACATAATGGAGTGCTGTGAATTAAATAGTGTGTGTCTTTACCAGGGACTTCATTTGTAAGAGGGAGATTTTTCAGTGCGCGTAATGGAGAGCGTGGGGGCTTCTAATGGCCAGGAGTTTTAATGCTTTATGATCAGGCATGGGAATGTTAAGTAACAGCAACAGAAGCCTTATGGAGTTTAATGCACTCTAAAATTCCTAGCCATGTAAACCTGCTTGCGCTCCAATTACTAAAGGGCTTCGCTTACCCGAGGATCTCAAAGCACCTTCTAATTCCTGGAATAGTAGTCGGTCCTCAATTATGGGAACCATCAGAAACATCTTTCAGAGGAAAATTGCAGCCCGAGAGACTATGAATTAATAATGGTAATATTAATAATTGCAATAATCACTGAAGGGTTCCGTGGTAAGGCCGTACAAACAACAGTCATTATTTTCCAATGCACTGTTTTATTTGATTCCTGGGACAGCCCTGTGATTTAAACAATACTGTTCCTATTTTATACTTAAGATTAAAATACTTAGAGAGGTAACAGAAGCCTGTGTTATGGAGAATGCTCACCCTAACACAGCCCGCAGTGGCAGCTGAGGAGCCCAGTCTTCTGCAGAAACATTTGGTACAGATACAAGGCCCTGTGTTTAAATACTTGGTGTTCAGCTGGTGGGGCTGTTTGGAAAACCTTAAGGAGATAAAGTCTTGCCAAAGGAAGTAGGACCCTGGGGGTGGGCTTTGGGTGGTTTTTAGCCCCGCCCCACTTCCTTTTTTTTTTTTTTCTGTTTCCTGTGGCGGCTGCAAAGTGACCTGCTATCTTTCTGTTCCTGTTCTTTGCTTTCTCCCACATCCCTGAGGATCGGATGTACCCTCTAGCTGACAGCCCAAATGAATCCTTCTTCCCACCTTCCCTCCTTCCCTCCCTCCCTCCCCCTCTCTGTCTCTCTGTCCCTCTCTCTCTTTCTTTTTTTCTTTTCTTTTCTTTCTTTCTTTCTTTTTTTTTTTGAGACAGGGTTTCTCTGTGTAGCCCTGGCGGTCCTGGACTGGCTTTGCACACCAGGCTAGCCTCGAACTCAGAGAGATCCGTCTGCCTCTGCCTCCCTGAGTGCTGGGATTCCAGGTGTGCACCACCGTGCCCCAACTGAGTCTTTCCTCTCTTAAATTGCTTTTTGTCAGCTCTTTTGTCACAATAGTGAGAAACATAACTAATCCAGAGCCTGACACTCCCTAGCCCTGCCTCTCCCCTTCAACAGTACATGGCATGGAATATGTATGATGATGTCTGGGCTGCAGCCTGATGACCTCATCAAATTTCCAGCCCAGCTCTTAGCTCTTTATATTCATTTCCCAGTACTGGGCAGCCGTGACCTCTGCCCCTGACCTCAGGGGGTCTGAGCCTCTCCAGATTACCATAAGCTACTTGGCTGTGTCTTCCTGGGGACACCAAAATCCCAAAGGGCACTTTAGCTCTTAAAGGCCTGCACATGTTCAAGTCTTGCAGTGCAACCAGCTCTTAGCCCTGCGGGGTGAGACCCAGGGGTCCACAGGCTGGTGGTTGTGGAGTGTAAGTTTGGGTTCCCATGCCCTACCCCACCCCACCCACACTCCTAGTTTGTAAGGGGTATCATTTTAACCTCAGTACATGACACTGTTACTCCAGCGCTTTGGCAGCCTTGGCCTCAAGGGATTGATTGGTGTTCACCGTTGTAAGTTGTCCCTCCATCCACGGTGTATTTGTGTCTCCTTTCACATGGCACTGTGGGAACCCTGTCTTTGCAAAAGGCCCGTAAGAACACAGTGGTCTGGGCTATCCAGCCTTTACTGCATGCTCGGCTTGGTGCTATACCTCTTCTGCACACTTTGAGATGCTTCAAACTCATCAGTTTTAGCTCTTCCAGTTCACACACATGCCCCAAAGCTCCCCATGCCCCAAGGCAGCATGCTCTCACTCATCTGGTCACACAATTCAGTCAGTCAGTGGCAATCAGGGCCCGACACACCTGGCAATACACAAACTTAGTTCCACCTGATGAAAAGCCCAACAGAAAAAGCCTGTGCCAAAGTGGTCACTGAATCGGTGAGGATGGCAAATTTTAGGTTATGCGTGTGTGTGTGTGTGTGTGTGTGTGTGTGTGTGTGTGTGTGTGTGTGTAAGTGAGCATGCACATGCGTGTGCATATATGTGGAAGCCAGAGGTCATTAGCCAGTGTCTTCCTCAAATACATTTCACTACGTTTTTTAAGGCCAGTAGCTTTCACTGAACACTGAACACTGAACTCAGCAGCTCAGTTAGGCTGCTGGTGAGTGAGCCTTGGTGACCCCCGGCCTCTGCCCTCAGCGCTGGCACTACAGATGCATGTTCTGCTATCTTGTTTCTAATGTGTGCTGTAGATCTGAACTCAAGGGTTCCCGTGCTTATAAGGCAGGCACTTTAGCAACTAAGTGCCTGCTCCCGCCACCCCAGGGTTATGTGTACCTTAACACAGTAAACCAAGCAGGGAGATATTTGTCCTTTCGCTGCACTTGTGTGTCTATGAATGTGATTTTCTAGAGTCTTACATATCAACCTGCTGAGTTTGAGCCAGCTTAGGACTTGCAATACTTCAGAGTCCATGGACAAGCAGCCCCTGCTAGGGCCAAGTGCTTGCTTGATACCTATCTTCCTTGCATGTCTCAAAGTTCTCTTTTGTAAATAGCCCAAGCTAGCCCTCTGCACAATGATTGGTAGATGGCCCCCATACCACTCCCACAGCTAGACTATTCCATGTATATGTGAGGACTGTTCTGGGCCATTTACATCCAATCCAAGCTGTCAGATGACCACTACATCAGGGACAAGCCTGAGAAGGGCATCTGAGCCCAGACCAGTTTAGCTCAGCTCCCTGTAGCATTATGAGAGCAAATACGATTGTTATTTTAAGCCAAATATAGTTTTATGGTGGCTGTTTGCTGTATAACAACAGCCAAAGGACCCACCCCACCCCATCCATCCCAAGTACATGTCTTGGGGCTTCATGTGTGTTCTCATAATCTGATGTCAGGTGGACATCACCCGGCACCACAGCTGCTATTCCCAATCCTATCTCCAAGCCGGTGCACTGGCTTCAGCCAGCTGACCCTATCTATCTCCAAGCCTGTGTACCGGCTTCAGCCAGTACCGCTTCCTTGATGTTCAAGCAGGTCTCTCTGTTTTCATTTCTGTACCTCCTTACCATCACCCTCCCTAATCCCACTCGGGCTCAACTTGATAATTCAATCTCTTGGGGCATTTGAGTTCAGGGAGAGATGCGTACCTAATGGCTGATGGCGGAGAGGGAGGATGTGGATGTACCTTTAGGGAATGACCTGACTCCTGCTGAAACCCACCACAGACTTCACATCTGGTATCATGCTAAATGCTCAGCCTACACATCAAGAATAGTGATCATCTCTTTTGACAGACCAAGAGGCTAAGCACAGTAAAACTGGTACCAGGTTGCCCGTGCAAAGTGAGGGTTGGAAGGCAAGCAGATGACTTGGTAGCTACCAAGCCCTATGGTCACATAATTACACGTGAGCAGTTGAGGTCTTGAAAGAAGACTGGATTGCTCTGGTGAGTGCAGGAGTGGGCGAATGAACGAGCGGATGGATGGATATATGTATGGACAGATGCATGGATAGATGAATGGATGGATGATGAAGGAATGGTAGCACAGATGGATAGATGGATGGATAAGTGGGTGGATGGATGGATGGATGGATGGATGGATGGATAAATAATAGATGACTAGTTAGATAGATTCCTGGATGTGTGAGGGATGAGTAGAAATGCATGGATGAGTGGATGGATTGATGGATGACAGAGAGATGGATGAAATTCATGCCACCAACTAAAAGGATGCTGAGTGTTTGAATGTGCAAGTGAATGAACCGGTAGGCAGATACCTGACTTGGCCCATGCTTAGAGGTCCCTGCAGGCAGCTTTTCCTATTGGGCAGCCTCTGGCACTCTGGTTGCCAGCCCTTCAGCCCCCTTGCTCTTGGTACCACTCCACTGCAGGCTGCTTACAGGCTCCAGCTGATACACATCCAATTTCCCAGAATAGCTCCGGGCACACACTGCAGTGGCGAAACACCCGGTGGCTGAGTCCACTCCAGGTAGACAAGGGGCTCTTTAGAGCCTCATTCTAATCAGCAGACAGGTCTCAGCACTGGCTGTTGTCTCTCTTACAACAGGCCTTTGGCTTCCTTCCTCCCTGGGTCTTACCTCAGCAGGAGGCTTAGTCTATGCATGCACCTCTGCAGGGTGTGATAAGATCTGCTGCCTGCTACACACTGTACACTGACACTTCCCAGTCCTGAGCTGGTCTCCACACCTTTACTGCGGAGCACAGCCATGGCTGTTCAAAGTCCTCTGCTAGCTTTCCCAACCTAACTCTAAGCTCCTCCTCCTCCTCTTTCTCTCCACCAGGCTCCCATTGTCCTTCTCCTGGACTCTGTCCCCCCTGACCCCCCCCCATTCCATCCTTTGTCTCCCATGTCTGCTCTGGACAGCTCATGTAAGCTTATCTCTCACTGCCAGCCCTGCTGGGTTCTGAACATGACCTTTCACCTTCTCCCACACAGCCATTTATTACCATGCTCCGCCTTCCATACTAAGCTGGGAGCTCCTTACAGCCTTATTTATATTTGTATTCTAGTTCATTGATTGCTGTTGAATATGTACATTGCAAGCTACAATTACTGATCATTTTGTGACAATTACTGTCTATGTTTTTCTAGTGGAACAATGAGATCTGAACTGTTCAGCGTAGTCTCTGAGTTTTTGCCTGAGCTAAACCCTCATTCATGGCTCTCTCCTCTGTCACTAGCTATGTGAACATCAAGTTGCGGCTTAGCTAGAGTTTGGCTACCAGGTCAGCTACTAAGTACCCAGTCATGAGTGTGCCCTGGAATCCTTCCCTTGTTAACACACGATGTCACAGGAGTGGGCACTGCTATTCTCAGTGTGTTAGTTACCTTTCTCATTTCTGTGACAAAATACCTGAGTATAGTAACTTAAGGGAAGCAGAAACAAAGGGTTTATTTGAGCTCACAGTTTGAGGGGACAGTCCATCAGAGTGGGAAACTCGATGCAACAGGAGCTTGAAGCAGCTGGTCCTCTTGTGCTAGCTGTCTCAGAAACAGACCAGACAGAGGCAGCTGATTCCCTCTCCCCGTCCACCTTCCTCTTGCTTTCCCCCTCTCCCTCTCTCTCTGTCCTCCCACTCCCCTCCCCCTCCCTCCCCCCTCTCCCTTTTTTTTTTCAGTACAAGATCCAGGACCTTGAAAAGATGCTGCCCACATTTAGGGTGAAACTTCCCATCTCAATTAAGCAATCTAGAAACTCTTTCATAATCACACCCAGAGTCCTGTCTTCTAGATGATTCTACATCTCAAGTTAGCCATGTTAATCTTCACCCTGAGGATCTTGACTCACAGATGTGGGAGTGAATCCTCAGAGCTTGAAGAAACTGGTCTAGGGCAAAGCACTGTTCTTGGAAGTCAGATGATGTTGACCTTTAGGAGATTTGGGCCAATTGCCAATCTCAAATATAGACAAATCCTTCAAATGTAAAGGCCTTTGCTGAGGACCTCAAGGTTCCAGAGCTAATGTCCAGTGCCAGGGTTTGGGTTCACTCTGGTTCTGTCCCACAGCTTTCAGAGTCACCCTCACATGTTCATTTTAGCCTCACAAAGACCTCAGCGATGCCCTGCGGTGCTGGGGTGGATTTCTCTGTCCACATGGAACTATTTTTTCAGGTTGTTCACAGTTTGTTGGAAGGTGATGCTCTCTTGTGATATTTTTAAAGTCCTTAGACCCTGAGGCTTCTTTGCAGGAAGGAACTAGAAAAGTGACATTGACGCAGCCACCAGCTCATTTATTCGTGCCACAGAAAAATGCAGTGAGACCTTAGATTCAGGATGAAGCAACTGTAAGAGGAGAGGCCCCAAGGCCCCCGAGCCCTGAGGCTTGCAAGAAGGAGCAAAGCACAGTGAAACTCCCCAGAGTCAGCCAAAGTGGTGTCCTTCTTACTCTCACAAGTATCCGCGAACAAACTTCTCTTCCTGAGTTTTAGATAATAGAGTTCCAGTCCTGAAGATCCAAGCAGGAGAAGTTTCACACGCTCACCCACTCACCCACTCACTCACTCACTCACTCACTCACTCACACACTCACTCACTCACTCACTCACTCACCCACTCACTCACTCACTCACCCACTCACTCACTCACTCACCCACTCACTCACTCACTCACCCACTCACCCACTCACTCACTCACTCACTCACTCACTCACCCACTCACTCACTCACTCACTCACTCACTCACTCACTCACTCACCCACTCACTCACTCACTCACCCACTCACTCACTCACTCACTCACTCACTCACCCACTCACCCACTCACTCACTCACCCACTCACTCACTCACTCACCCACTCACCCACTCACTCACACACTCACTCACTCACTCACTCATTTACCTACCCTCTCACTCACTCACTCACTCACTCACTCACTCACTCACCCACTCACTCACTCACTCACTCACTCACCCACTCACACACTCACTCACTCACTCACTCACTCACCCACTCACTCACTCACTCACCCACTCACTCACTCACTCACCCACTCACTCACTCACTCACTCACTCACTCACTCACCCACTCACACACTCACTCACTCACTCACTCACTCACTCACTCACTCACTCACCCACTCACTCACTCACTCACCCACTCACCCACTCACTCACTCACTCACTCACTCACCCACTCACACACTCACTCACTCACTCACTCACTCACTCAGTCACTCACTCACTCACACACTCACTCACTCACTCACTCACTCACTCACCCACTCACACACTCACTCACTCACTCACTCACTCACTCAGTCACTCACTCACTCACACACTCACTCACTCACTCACTCACTCAGTCACTCACTCACTCACACACTCACTCACTCACTCACCCACTCACACACTCACTCACTCACCCACTCACTCACTCAGTCACTCACTCACTCACTCACTCACTCACACACTCACTCACTCACTCACTCACTCACCCACTCACTCACTCACTCACCCACTCACCCACTCACTCACTCACTCACTCACTCACCCACTCACACACTCACTCACTCACTCACTCACTCACACACTCACTCACTCACTCACTCACTCACCCACTCACTCACTCACTCACCCACTCACCCACTCACTCACTCACTCACTCACTCACTCACTCACACACTCACTCACTCACTCACTCACTCACCCACTCACTCACTCACTCACCCACTCACCCACTCACTCACTCACTCACTCACCCACTCACACACTCACTCAGTCACTCACTCACTCACTCACTCACTCACTCACACACTCACTCAGTCACTCACTCACCCACTCACACACTCACTCAGTCACTCACTCACTCACTCACTCACTCACTCACACACTCACTCAGTCACTCACTCACTCACTCACTCACTCACTCACACACTCACTCAGTCACTCACTCACTCACTCACTCACTCACTCACACACTCACTCAGTCACTCACTCACTCAGTCACTCACTCACTCAGTCACTCACTCACTCACCCACTCACTCACTCACTCACTCACTCACACACTCACTCAGTCACTCACTCACTCACTCACTCACTCACTCAGTCACTCACTCACTCACTCACTCACTCAGTCACTCACTCACTCACTCACTCACTCACTCAGTCACTCACTCACTCACTCACTCACTCACTCAGTCACTCAGTCACTCAGTCACTCAGTCACTCACTCACTCACCCACTCACTCAGTCACTCAGTCACTCAGTCACTCAGTCACTCACTCACTCACCCACTCACTCAGTCACTCAGTCAGTCACTCACTCACTCACTCACTCACTCAGTCACTCACTCACTCACTCACTCACTCACTCAGTCACTCACTCACTCACCCACTCACTCACTCACTCACTCACTCACTCACTCACTCACACACTCACCCACTCACTCACCCACACACTCACTCAGTCACTCAGTCACTCAGTCACTCAGTCACTCAGTCACTCACTCACTCACCCACTCACTCAGTCACTCACTCACTCACTCACTCACACACTCACCCACTCACTCACCCACACACTCACTCAGTCACTCAGTCACTCAGTCACTCAGTCACTCAGTCACTCACTCACTCACCCACTCACTCACCCACACACTCACTCAGTCACTCAGTCACTCACCCACTCACTCTCTCATTTGCTTACACTGTACAAAGGCTTTTGTTGGGTGCTTAAGGAAAGGACCTTTATGAGTCCACCTTGGAACACTGTCATCTCTGTAGTGCAGTGTGACAAGTATTTTGTCAGGGGGGAAATAAAAAGCTGTGAGTACACACAGGACACTCAGGGTTTTCTTCAGAAAGGACATCTAAGGTGAGTGGGCACAGAGAAGTAGACTTGGCTGAGTCCAGAGAGGAAAGGGTATGACGGGGCTTGCAAGCCTCCCTGGAAAGAGACAGTGGGAGTGACTAGCTATATCCTAGAAGAAAACTGCCTCCCAAACTTAGCTGCTCCCTGAAAAGGCCCCACAAGGTCACTACTGTTATGTGATACAGCTCATTCTTGAAAAATGGCATGACAGCATTGGTTCAAGGAGGTATTTCACCAAAATTATATATGTAAGTGGAGTATGGCTGGAGGCTGATGAGGTGGCTAATGCACTTGACGAGCAAGTGTGAGGACCTGAGTTAAGGCCCCAGCACCCATGTAGAAGGCTGGAGGTAGAGTTCACTTGTAGTCATCCTTAGGCTGGGAGGCCAAGCTAGGTAGATCCCTAGGGCTCACTGGCCAGCCCACAATAGTTACTAAGTTCCTCTGGGGTGGTGAGAGACCCTGTCCCCAAAACAAGATGAGTGGTTCCTGAGGATCAACACCTGGGGTTGACCTCTGACCTCTACACAAACACATGCATATAAGCACTTGCATACATAGAATCATGCACATGTGTGCATGTAGGTGCGCACGTGCACACACATCATACCACACTAAACAATGCCAACCAATGATTTAGTCTCAAATCCAGGAAAGAATTTTCCAGAATATCTGCAATGGCTTCTTATCCTTTACCCAGAAGGGCATACAGCTGATGCTATTGGAAGACTTGCTACTGTGAGTAAGAGGCTCAGCACTGAGTATTCTGGAAGGTGCATTTTCTCCACTGCATGAGTTTCCCTCTGATGCCTCAGGCTACCAATTTTGTCCCAGCTTCTTTAACCGTGTATTTCTTCAGTCACCTGGTTCTGCTGTCTGTGGTTGACATTAGTCTTAACATCTTTGTACTCACCACAGTTGAGCTCAGCAGGCAGGTACCCAGGATTTCCCCTCGTTTGATGATGTGCTGCTCATCTCCTGAAAATGTCCTTCGCAGCCACGCACTTGCCCTTTACACTTGTCTCTACATCACCCCATATTTGGCTTTTCCTTTCCTTCCTTTCATTGCAGAATTAATGCATGTGTTTCAGGCCAAATTGGAAAACCAAATATTTTGAGAGAAAACGTGCCTCTCAGGCATCCATAACCCCAAGAAAACCACCATCGGCATGGCCACGGTTTTAAGTGCTACATAATACTTCTTGGGGTTAAAGGTGTCATTTGTGTAACACCCACAGGAGCACAGAGGGGACTTCTGATCTTTGTTTAATGATAAACCTCAGCAAACAGCTTCATGTGGTAATTTTGGGGCACTTACATTAAACAGCAATCTATTTACGTTATTATAGCTCACAGTACAGGAAAAGACAGCAATTCTGCCCGACCCCAGTAGCAGGCATCTCAGGATTTCCCTTAGATGTAAGAGCTCTTTATTACAATGAGAGAGAGAGAGAGAGAGAGAGAGAGAGAGAGAGAGAGAGAGAGACAGAGAGAGAGACAGAGAGAGAGACAGAGAGACAGAGACAGAAACAGAGAGAGAGAGAGAGAGAGAGAGAGAGAGAGAGAGAGAGAGAGAGAGAGACAGAGACAGAGAGAGAGAGGGGGGGGAGGAAAAAGAGAGGAAGAGGGATGATTAGGAGAAGGAGGGAGAGACAGAGGAAAGGAAGGAAACAGGATGAGAAGGGGAAGAAAGGGATAAAAGGGGGGCCTGAACTAAGTCATTAAGTAAAATTTAAAGGGGGGAAAGGCAATTTGTTGCTTACCACACCGAGTTCTCTAGCTTTGAGCTTAACAAAGTAAGGTGGATGCCCTAAGCCATTACAGACTGCCTGGGTCCCTGACCCATGACTCAGTCCCTCTCCTTGAAGTGGGAAGAGGGTGCTAACCTTACAGAGGTGCTGGAGAACTGACCGAGAACGTACAAATAGAGCGCTTATCAAAGCTGCAGATACAGAGGCAACCTCTCCCCAAGATCCCTAACTGTTGTTATTGAGGATGAGTGACTGCATGGGTGTCAGATGAGGCCACCCTCCCTGCCCTTTGGCTCTGTCCCCTGTTCAGTATTTGAGCACTGGGGTCATGTGTGGGCTCCCAGAGTGACAGGGTGGAAAGCTGCTGCTGTCTGGAGAGTGCATAGTGGGTTCTTAGCAGTACTCAGGGGGTCAGGTCATAGTGTGGCCTCCTTTCCTTACCTGCCAAGTCAGCTCTCCTGCAAGCTGGGGTGTGGACATTCAGTGGGGGACCATGGAACACCTGTAGGAGGGAAGAGTTGACATAGGGATGGACTCAGAGGATGCCCAGCCGTGATAGGACACCACACAGCTTTGCTCTGGAGCCAGGACAGTCTTGGGTTGTCTTGCTTTTCTTCAAGTGGCGACTCATCCCTGGGGGAGAAATCACCATGTAAAACTTAAGCCTGATGCTGGAAAGTACTTTGCAGCAAAGAAGTTTCTAGAAGCATCTGCAGTACTTTCAGAACAGGCATAAGGAAAACATTAAGAGAAACAGCATCTGGACAGGGCCTTCTAGGCTTCACCATGTGGTACTAGTTCCTGCCCCCTTTCACCTCCAGGTGGCTTTTAGTTCTTTCTAATCTAACTTTATTTCCCATCCCATTTTCTGGTCCTCAGTCGCAGTGTAACTCTGTGGACACAGTCCTCAGTGTAACTCTGGCTTTTTCCCATCCTCCATGTAGATCTTCCTGTGTTCCAGAAGAAACACAAGTGTCCAGGGCTTTCCAAGATATCTTCATGGTTATTCCTCTCTCCATGGAGTCCTTTTCTGGCCTCTGCACTCCCTAAGCCCAGTGTCGTGTCGCGGTGTGGTCATCCATGGCATGGCCACATCCCCTGCCTGGGCCTTGTCCTCATGATCCCATGGAGTTCCAGGCCCAACTAGGGAGTCTAGCAAGCTACTCTCTTTGGATTAAGCAATTGCTAGAAAACACTCTTTCTAGCACCACCTGTGGTTTATGCACCAATAGCATTTTTTTCCCTCCTCATCCGGGCACCTTGTTCCCCATATGGATGGTCTCTACAGAAGTGCATGTAATTGAAAGACAGTCAGTATCCTCCCAGCAAACATGGAGGAGCTAATGTTACTTGAAATGAAGAACATTTAGGGTGTTCTTCCCACAATGATGCCCTGGAGGGGGAGACATTTCTGTGACAGGGATAGGAACAGCAGGAGGCAGGGACTGGTGCCTCCTTGACAGAGATCCCCTAGGTTAGGAAGCAAAGCTTGGAGGAGGCAGGGCCTAGGATGCTGGGGATTTGTACAGCCAGGACCTACATCTGCACGCTTTGGAAAGTAAGCTGCTTCCTGCACAAGCTGTGTTAAATCCCAGTGGTCACTGGTTTTCTTTGTTCATCTCCTCCCGGACTGACCCAAGAGGACTTAGCTTTTATTTTGCCTCTGACCTTGGCCTGGGGTCTTATTAACCATGGAGTCCTCCTGAGGCCTCCCTCAAGCATCTCAGCCTCCCAGGCATCTCACTCAGCCTCCTTCTGAAGCCTTTGCTGGATAGTCAGACTTAGAACAGCCTGAGCTCCCGAGCCCCCGTTGCTTTCTCCTCCTTCCAGACCCTTTTCCTTGGCTTTCCTCTTCCTCAGTAGCTTCCTCCATCTGCAGGTTCATCCTTCAGGATGAACACTAGGCAGTGTGGTCCAAGTAAGTAGGACTGGAGAGACAGAAGGACGGCAATGGCCGAATCCTCAAGGGTGTCGCTTGGATTTCATTGCACTCCTGCTCTCTGCTTTTTGTCACAACTTCTCCAAGTCCAGTGCCTTCCTTATGCCGTATAGGATCACTAGCGTTGAGCATCCATTAGGAATGCTGTTGGAGCGCAGGAGACCACTTCAATGGGTTGGAGTTCACAGAAGCAATTTTGACGTACTAGCAGCCCCTAACACAAATGGAGGGCATTGATTATGCTAACAAGCTATTAAATAGAGTAAGATTAATCATGTCACCTCAAATTTAACCTGTTTTCTGGGGGCCTAACATCTAAACCATAACCACACACTTGTCTTTACTCATGTGCCGCCTTTCAATAGGGAAAAAATCTATAAAACTAATCCAACTGGCATATAAAGTTTTGTGCTAATCAGGTTGCTAATGGAATTTAGGACCAGGGTTTAAATAACTAACATTAGATTCAGAAAAGAAACATTTTAATTATTTAATAGGGCATGAAAAAGAATTCCAAAGTGTTTCTACAGAGGCAATCCCGATGGGTATAATTTTGGTCCCCAAATTTTATTCTTATTCTTTGAAGATGATGGCCTGAACTTCTCATTTCATTGGATTAAAGGAATTGAAATTCTCTCGGGGGGAGTGGAAGGAGGATGTGCTAATTTAGAGATCAGCAGGAGAGGCTGTACCAGCAAAGGGAGGTATTAAGGGGAGATGAGGTGTCCCAAAGAAGAGATGGAAGAATTGAGATGCAGAAAAAACGCATCTTGGGACAGCCCTTGGGTCTTTATAAATAAATCACCATGACACTATCATCTCAGTGATGTTCTATAATTGATGGGTCCTTGCCTGTATTTATTCTTGTCAGAACTCATGGATGTTACATGATTCCTGGTTGACAGAGAAGGAAACCGAGGCTCAGGAAAAAAAATAATCAGTTGCTCTTACAGTCAACCCATGTGCTCCAGGTTGACAGGTAGTTTTCTGTCACTGTGTGGTTCCAGCTTGTTCAGACCTATCATTGCTTCTGCCTGCATCCTGAAAACCAAGGGTGAGAATGGGCAAGGAAGCTATCCCTTTTTTTTTTAAAGAGGGTCTTCTAGTTTGGGTCCTTAGATTAGCTCTTCTGCAAGCTCGTCAATGAAGTCTGCTCCTTCATGTTGAAGGTGAAGATATTCCCAAGGCTGACCATGACCTTGATCTACTTTTAGAAGCAAAGAATCATTCAGGAGACGTGATTCTCACTCAAGAAGGCCACTTGTGTTTCCCATATTTTGGGTATCTTGTGTCATGGTACTTCTCTTTCATCAGCATCTTCACCTCATTAAGATTTGGTCTCCTCTATGGTATTGTGGGTAAAGTTCCCACTTGTGAGTTTTCCCCACTCAGGCCCTTCATTCAGCTGCCTATCCAAAATTACAAAATACATATTTATCATCCCAATATCCAAAGTACAGAATAAAAAAAATCCTCTGGAATCTAACTTTTTTTTTCCTGAGTATCAACAGGATGTCGCAAGTAGAAGAGTCCTCTCTGTGAAACTTTGCTGTGAGCATATGATTATTAAAAATTGTGTGTAGCATTTTGCTCATAGATCATTGAGAAATTAAACATGTATAGACCTGGAAGTATCCTCCTTGATGATAAGTTTTCATTGTGCCAGGGGGTACAATACAGGCAACTGGGGGAGAAAAGTCTTACCTAGCTGTGAGCCCTGTAAAATGCAATAATGATGGCCTGGCGAGGTAATGCCCACGAATGCAATAGTGGTATACATGCTATGGGGGTAACCACAACTTCCTAATTGAATTTAAGACCCATTTTTCAGTGTATGTGTGTGTGTGTATGTGTGTGTGTGTATGCTTGACACTGTAAACCTGGCTCAGAACCCATGGCTGGAGAAATTATAGTCCCTAGAGGAGGAACTACTACTATCATTTTGCTAAATAGATGTAATATCAAGCTATCAAACTACTTTTTCAATACGTTTTCTTTTGCCTATAGATCAGTATAGTGTTCATTCCTTATCATATATGCTTTATTTTTTCCCCACTAGATGGTGATTAGCAGCATGGTAGTTCTAAGAAGAATGGCTATCATCATCTCATGTATTTGGATGCTTGGTTCCCCATCAGTAGAGCTAACTATTTGAGAAGGATTAAGAAGTGTTGTGGTTTAAATGCTTGTCCCATCAGGAGTGGCACTATTGGGAGATCTGGCCTTGTTGGAGTAGGTGTGGTTTTGTTGGAGGAAGTGTGTCACTGTGGGGGTAGGCTTTGATGTCATATGCTCAAGCTATGCCCAGTGTGGCTCTCAGCCACTTCTGTTACCTGTGGACCAGGATGTAGAACCCTCAAACTCTTCTCCAGCACTGTGTTTGCCTGCATGCCACCAAGGCAAAAATGGCCTAACGCTCTGAAACTATTAGTCAGTCGCCATGAAGTGTTTTCCTTTATAAGAGTTGCCATGGTCATGCTGTCTCTTCACAGCAATAAAAACTCTAACTAAGACAAGAAGTATAGCCTTGATGGAGGAGGTGTGTTACTAGGGGTGGGCTTTAAAGTTTAAAAGCCAACATCATTTCCAGATAATGTGAGCACTCTCTCCCCCCTCTCTCTTTTCTCTGTCTCTGTGTCTCTGTGTCTGTCTCTGTCTCTCTGTCTGTCTCTCTGTCTGTCTGTCTGTCTGTCTGTCTCTCTCTCTCTCTCTCTCTCTCTCTCTCTCTCTCTCTCTCTCTCCCTTCTACTTGTATATCAGAATGCAAGCTTTCAGTAACCACTGTAGCACCATGCCTTCCTGCCTGCTGCCATGCTCCCACCAGGAGAGTTATGCACTCTAAGCTTCCTGAACCATGAGCCCCAAAATAAATGCTTTGATTTGTAATTTTCTGTGGTCATGGTTTCTTATTACAGCAATAAATAGGTAGCCAAGACAAATAGAGACCTACAGTTGGTCAGATTACAGAAAATAAGTGACCATGGGGTGCTCAGCCCTAAGTGGGACTTCCATACACATTCCCTGCCCTCAAGGCCCAGATAATATCCTGCAAGTGGGAGGCCAGACTTTAAGGGTAAGAGATCAGAACCGCTATAAAATAGAGTCCGTGTCCTCTGCATACAAAAAGACTGTTACACTAGGAACATCATAGCAGCTATGGTTGCCTGCATAAGACCTGTACAAGATCAAGTTAGTCAACAGTCCAGCTTGGATGGACAAAGGGTTCACGAAGCTAGCTAACTGAGGAACTGGAGGCAGGCGATGGCTTCTCTGAGAGGAAGAGAGTCAGTTTTTTTCAGGGCTGTGACTCCTGGTAAGTTGTCCATGCTCCAGCGGAAAGTTCTGACCCTCACACCCATGCACACACAGGCAAGCACTAGCCGCATTTAGTGGGTTATAGGTGGGGGTAAAAAGACAAAGTTGGGAAGGGGTGTGGGGCCCAGGTTTGGGAGGAGGTGGTAGAAGAGAATAAGGGATTGGATATTATTAACATTTTAAACTTGCATGGAATTACCAAAGAATACATTTACAGTGGTAAAAAATCAAAGGAAATAGATCAAGAAAGCAAGCATGTAAGATGGTCTTCAGCTGTATATATAAAAGTATAGATGTATTTCCTGTCTGGACTTGGGTCCAATCTCCAAGATATCTGATTATAAGCAACTGTTCTGAAACGTGAAACACTGATCTCACACATTTCAGGTAAGTGATAATGAACTGTATTTCATCCTCTGAGGCCATCTCAGAAGTGCTTCCCTGACCTCAGAGACATCCTACGGCTCTGCCTCCCCTCGAGAGGGACTTAGCCGAGGGCACGCAGACACAGGTTCACCTGGACGCCGTTGGAATTAACAACTTACCAGTAATGCTTTCTCCTTCTGGGTGTGGACTGTTTGCAGCTGGCCAAACAGACCTCCAGGAAAGATCTTTTTT
Organism: Acomys minous; assembly: GCF_964271855.1. Taxonomy (NCBI): domain Eukaryota; kingdom Metazoa; phylum Chordata; class Mammalia; order Rodentia; family Muridae; genus Acomys; species Acomys minous. The sequence goes on from NC_140489.1 coordinate 12,344,982, forward strand.
GAATGCTTTAGGCTCAAGGAATTCTTCAAAACTCATGTTATGTTCAGCTAAATCCCGCACTGGACTGAATGTTCTGGAATGCGTGCTAAAGTTCATGGAGTTCAAAATGCTTAGCGAGATGCATTTTTGTTCTTGTTGAATCTTGAATGTCGGAATAATTTATGTAAGACTTGATCTGCTTGCACAATGCACAGCTACTGTCATTATTCCTTTTCTGAGAGGCACAGGAGTAGTAGGTGGGGTTTCCCACTGCATGTGGCCCCTCTTGTCTTCTTGCTATCATGCCTGATGCTGGCAGGGAGGGAAGTAACTGGGCTCATCACTAAAGCAGGAAATGAACCTAGGAAAGAGAAAAACAAACAAATTCATGAATCGAAGAGATGGGTACTAGAGGTGACTTAGCTGCCTTTTCTTTAAATTAGATCATAAAATCTCTTGCCGAGGCACTTCAACACCAACAATAACAACCAAAAGGTATAACAAAAGATTTGGAGTTGGACAGTCACTCACACAAAGCCAGTGACTTGAAGTTATAAAGGCTTAATGTCATCCTACATGAACTTAAACTGTAAGAATCAGTCAGGGTATGAAAATAGCTTTGTCTTGTGTGTCTGTTTTACTCATGAGACAAGGATGGGAAATAATCCACATTACAGATAATGTAGGCAACTCATGAATGTCGCAAGTCCAGAGCCACTTGTAGAACCTTGAGAGAGATTTCTCTAGTGAGGCTTGAGCCTTCAGGAACTATGAGCCACCCCAAGTTTGTGATGAATGTCCCCTCCACCCCACCCCCCGGTGTGGCTTTGATTCTCTGGGTCACTGAAACCTTGGACAGAATTCTGATGACTTGTCAGGACACTGTTGGCTGGACGCTCACATGTTGTAACGATTGAATTCTTCCATCTTGTTCTAAAAGACACCAACTCCTTTTCCCAACACCAACACCCAAGACCACTGTCCTTCTATGTCTGTCCCTTGTAAGACTTATTTTAGATGCTGCACACACTTGTCTATTGTCCACGACCCTGCATATCCACATAGACTGTTCTTAGGGCCTTATCATTGTGCCTTTTCCGTGCGCCAACGTCTTTGTCATTGCTTGGCCGCTCAAGCCTTTCTCCTGAAGTCTAGAGTTACTTCATCCCTGAGAAGTCCTGGCTCCTGCTGTTGAGTCCTTCTAGTGTCTCTGTCTTCTTGTCTGTATTATCTCGTTTCTATCCCATTTCTGCTTGTCTCTAACCCACCCTTATCCCTCCCAGACTGTGAACATCATAAAGACACAGACCCATGACTCTTCTTTGTTTCCTAGCTTTCTACGCTGCTTTCTTGTGTCAAGAAGAGCCGCCAGGCAGACCCAATGAGCACATCTAGGCGTGTGGACCCAGGTGACCATAGGATAAGACCGTAGGTAAGAACAACAAGGGTTGGAACCAGCCAGTACTGTGTTTGGAGGGAAACCAACTGGATTCAAGATTAGAAGAGACAGGCGTGAGGGTGAGTGGAGAGAGCCAGAAGCTTCAGGAGCCTGGCCTCATGCATGCTACCATAGGTTGGGGCCAACACTTGGCTCAAGTGCAAACTAAACTATTATATCTAGGAAAGAGTAAGGGTGACAGGTGTGGGACAAGGTGCAAGGGGGAGGAGAGTAACTTGATCAACTTTTCTCAGTGACCTGTTTACCCCTGAGACTTCCTGTGCCCCCACCCTGTACACATACGTGCGCCTTCTTCGGTAGGCAAAGGTGTCCTTTGATGTCTGTTTCTGACCTTTGAGGATGTTTCTACACCCAAGTTTATCTCTCAGTCTCTCACTTTGGTGTTTACTCCGTAAAGGTGAGTCAGACAAGGTGGTGAAGCTGTCTAGGGGAGGTGGGCAGCGGCAGGTGGGGGCCTCTTCCTCACGCAGTTCCTCCTCATGTGTCTGAAACTGACAAGGTGACAGATGGCATGACAGAGGGTTTGGAGGACAGACGAGAACCTCTAATCCACCCTGGGGAGGAGAAGGCCAAAAGAGATGACATTTCAGCTGAATCCTTAAGAAAAGGCACAGGGGAGCCAAGTGGGGGGGGGCGTGGCTTCAGAGGAGTGCACTGTGGAAGGACCACAGCTATGGGACAAAGGCCACTGGGAGCCTGCCTGCCACTTGCTCACCTGGCTTGGATCAGGGTCTGCAGTAGTGGTAGACAGATTGGAGATCCAGGCAGAAGAGCCGTAATGGGAGGTTTGAAACCAGGGCAGATGGGCAGGCATTTTGTTCTGTGGGTCCCGTATGTAGATGTCATTGGGGCTTGAGGTGAATAGGTGGCCAAGAGCTTTCAAGACAGGAAGTCAGGCCCTTGTGTTACTGGGGAAACCAAGGTTTCCCTTTTGGGTTCTTCGTCTCCGTAAAAAAAGAATTTAAAACTAGTCTTGGAAGGAAACTTGAGGATAATTTTACTAGTGTTTCAGAGAAAAACAATCGCACGGGCAAATTAAAATCCCAGCATCCACCAGGAAGGGAGAAAAAGAAAAAAGTAAGACAATTTGCTTTAGGTATTAGAGGGCAAGCAGGAACAGGAAGCAGAGACCAGGTAGCACGCGGGGAGCGCCTGCTTAGGAACCCTTATCTCTGGGTCCGAGCTCAGGGGCACCTGGTTCCAGGCTCTTGGGTCCCCGGAAAAGCATTGTACCAGACGCAGGGACGTGGTCAGAAGTAGAAACCATTTACTAAGAAATAAAGTGATTCCTAAGGATTGGGGAGAGCTGGGAAGGTAAGGAAAAAACCCCCCACAGCATTTAGTCACGTGGTATCTTATTTTGTATGTCCTGTGCTTACCCCCCCCCCCCCATTCTCCATTCTTTAGTAGAATCCTGGGCAGACATGGAAACGCTTCCGGTCAACTGGCTTTTGCCCTATGTCAGTCTTGGTGTCTGAATCTCTCTACACACACTGGAAGGAATTGCTTGTTCACATAGTGAGTGTGGAAGCCTCAGGAACAGGGAGCCACTGCCTTCACACATCTCTCCCCAAGGAGTGAGTTCATAATATCAAAGGTGTGTTCTAGAAGCAGAAACCACCCTAATTCCCCATAAGAGCTTGAGCTTCCCTGAGGGCCCTGTATCTTTTGATGGGCGTGGTCTACATCAGTGGGAGAAGGCTGTCACTCCAACCTGCATTCAATCATGCTTCCCTGCCTGCTCGTGGAAGGGCCCAGTTTTCACTCCCTATTGATTCCTGATGTGACATGTCACACTGTGGTCAGAGGACCTGGGACCTCTGGGGAAGCAAGATATTTCTTGCAAACTAGACAGGTTAGACGTGGAAAGGCTACTTATAATGAGATAACACCCATCCTCGGAGACCTTTGAGAGAGGATACAAGAACCTTGCTGTGTGTGTCCGGAAAGACAGTAAAGATTTCTTCACAGAGATGAATACAACTCCTAACCTTAAAAGGCAGCATTAAAGTTAAAAACTATTTATTACTACAAAAATGAAAAAAAAAAGAGGGAAATATGCAGGATAAATCCCCCTGTAAACCTTTTTCCCTTCTCTTTTGTGCATGCCCCCTTACATCTACAGTTCTGTACACTTGCACAGAATCCATCACATAAAACACTTTGCTATCCAAACTGGCATATATTTAGTATAAATATTTAGTATAAATAAATCAACATCTATTTATCTATGTTTCAGTTGCACGGCTATGTACCTGCATTTTAATGTTATCTACAGTGAATGCCTGAGTAGTAATTATCAATGCATGCATGGTGTACCTCTGTCAATATATGTGCCAATGACAGAGTGTTATGTATACTTTATATTTGCCTTGATATTATTTTTCTCATGTGTGAATATTGTTGTTGTATTTCTTTTTTTTTTCACTTAAATATAGTACAGGTTTCTTTCTCCATGGGTGACCATGTCTCATATGATGGTGGCCAGAGGTTCCATAAGTTAAGATGAACTACTTTTATTGATTATTCGCTGTCAAGGATTAACCATTCTCTGAAGGCCGAGTGGGTGGGCATGCCAGGGCACTGTTGATGTGCAAGCATGAAGATGTGAGTTCGATTCCTTCCACCCATGTAAAATCTGGATGTGAGGTCACAGACCTGGAACCTCAATTCCCAGGAGGGCAGAAACAGGTTCCCGGGAGGCTTGCAGGCTTGCCAACCCTGACACTGACTTCTGGCCTTCACAGGCACTAGGCACAAGTGCAAATACCCCTGTACGCATACTCACACCTACATGTTGCACACACAAATATAATTAAACATTTAAAAATAACTCTTCTCCTGCTTTCTAACTTTGATATTTGACAGATGTTAGTAAAATTATCACACACACACACACACATACACACACACACAAGATCCATAGAGGAAGACACCCTGTGTCAACCCCTGTGTGTGTGTGTTTGGGTGTGTGTAGTCAGGGGTTGACATTGGGTGTCTTCCTCTGTAGATCTCATTTTATTATTATTGTTGTTGTTGTTGTTGTTGTTGTTTTATGTGAACGAGTGTTCTGCCTGCCATGTATGTCTGTGTACCACCGGCATGCCTACTATATGCAGAGGCAGGAAAAGGGCAGTAGCTCTCCCGGAATTGGAGTTACAGAGGATTGTGAACAGCACTGTGAGTGCCGGGAATTGAAATTGGGTCTTCAGCAAGAATAACAAGACCTTTTATCAGCTGGGCTACCAAGACCACCTCTCCAGTCCCTTCCTTGGGTGTTAATGCAGGGTGCATCACTAATCCTGGAGCTCACCAATTGGCTGGGCCACTGATCAGGGAACTTCTCCTAGGAGCAGTAGGGACTGTGGGAGCAGTCTCTGCTTTGGCAGGGACTGCCAAGGTAGCTGTGACCTCAGGAGAGCTGAATTGCACTTTACTCACCGAGCCATCTCTCTGCCCCTCACATGCATATCTGATGTCACATTGCTGCTGTGTAGCAGCCTGTGCAGTATCCCAAATGCACTTTGCCAATGTAAGGGAAAAAAATAGAATTTCCAGATTAAAATAAAAAAAAATGCATCCTTTAAAATTCATGTGAAATCCAAATGACCTTTTATTCTAATAACTTTCAAAAATATCTCCTTCCCAGCCCTTTGCAGATCATATTTTTAATAGTGACTTACCTATCCCGGGGTGAAAACTGTATGTCAACTTTTACATTTCCATTTGCTTGCTATCAGAAATCCGGGTGTTTTTACGGCTCGGTTGATAGTTTTTGTTTGTTTTTCTGGACTCCGCAGTTTCTAGACTATTCTTTTCTCTTGTTTATTTCCGTCTTAGCTCCAAGGTCCTAAGAAAACTTTCTATAGCCTCCTCATCACCTTAGTAAACCGATCAAGTAAGAAAGAGTTGGCACTTCTTTGCCTTAATCTAGTTGTCCTTCGAAGAAGACAGGAAGGATGGGCTCTTCCCCAAATTGTGCCCCATCCAGCCCCCCTTACCCCTCCTCCCACCGGGCAGGGTGCCAGGTTTTGTTCCCCATAGTGCAGGGCTCTCCCTAATCCTATGGCTGAAGGATTTTGTGTGTTCCAGATCTGGGGGTGGGGGTGGGGGTGGGGAGCCTGCCAGGTGGCAGACACCCTCCCTAAACAGGTCTTTGATTTCCATGCCTGGGCCCACTGAGGCAATTAAGCTGGATTTGTCTGATGGGGCAGGGGATCAAAGGTTTGATGTTTTGATAAGTGAAGAGAAAAAAAAAAAGGCTCAATTTGAGAAGGGGAAAGAGAATTTCCCTTGGGATACGGGGTCCAGGCTACTCAGGGGAAGGAGTCTGAGACAGAGCGATACCTCCTGGGCAGGAGCACCCTGGAAGGTGTGCAGGTACCAGGAGGTCCTCAGCCCTGTGGGCCTGAACAGTGGGAAGGAGTTGGCAGAGGTCACCATCCTTTCAGGAGGACATGCATGCTGGAGCAGGGACCTGGCTGCACTGTTGAGCTTAGATGGAAACTCAGTGGTGGCTTGTGTTTCCCTGGATGAGTGTGTACCAGATGTAGGCGGGGTGGGGGATGGGGGATGGGGGATGGGGGATGGGGGATGGAGGTGATGGGCTCTAGGCTTACGAGTCTCTGATCCATCTTCACTTTCAATTAAACACATAGGCATGGCAGAGGCAAGAGAATTGGCCATGAAAGACATGCTAACAGATCTTGTAGACACAGAGGTGGGTGCTGCTCCTCATCTTCTGCTTGTAGAACATTGTGTAATTAACACTTAAAAAGCATATGCCCAGGGCTGTGTAGTGTTTGTCACTGACACAGCGACTACCCCAAAACTCTTTATGGTGAGTTTTATCCTACAACCAACCACCCCAAATCTCCTTTTTAAATGGTGAAGTCTGTCCAGTGACTACTACCTCAGAGCCCCCCTTTTTATGGTGAATTTTGCCATGTAAAAATGTAGTGCCTGGTGTTACTGGTGTTTTTTTCAGGACTTTCTATCTTAGTCTGCCTGTGCTACTGTAACAAAATACCAAACACTGGGTAATTTATAAAGAACAGAAGGGTAGAACTGTTTGATGATTTAGCTCAGTGGGAGAGAATCTGCCCTTCTATGTGTCAGGTTTGATCCGGCACTGAAATAATAATATAATAAAAGAAAAGGGGAAACAAAGCTACTTCTCTTACCTGGAAAGACTGAGCCTACTCCACTCCCAGCCCTGGCAGCTTCACTGCATGCTAAGGGCTCAAGATGATGTCTGATCGCTACTTCATCTAAAGGAGATGAGTGCCACGTCTTCACCTAGTGGGCCAAGGAGGACAAAAGGCTTGAAGCTTCTTGCATGAGGATCTTATTTCTGTTCACTGAGGAAGCAGCCTGCCAGACCTCTTCGGTACTTCAGGGCCACCCTTTAGGCAGTCACATTGACCCTGAAGTTTCTGCACAGAGACTTTGGAAAGACATATCCTCACCACAGTGGTAGGGGGCTGCCACCTCTCAGTGACACATGATTTTCTCTATTGTCATTCCTGGTTCCTGGGTCTTAACACTCCTGCTCCAGGCACTGTGCTCAGCACAGACTCCATGATGTTTCTGGGGCGTGCACTCAGTTTGCTTTCTCTTCTGCACTCTCTTCTTTGAGGCCCTTTGAAGCATCCATTGCTGAGCGTCCAGCCTCTGCTAGGATGGACACACACAGACACACAGACACACAGACACACAGACACACAGACACACAGACACACACACACACACACATACACAGACACACACATACACACAGATACAAAGACACAGATACACACACACAGATACACACACACACACACACACACACACACACACACACACACACACACACACACACACACCATGGTCATCGCTTTTCACATTGTCTGGCTCCCAGTGGAAGATGCATTCTCTTAGAGCTGTTTGCTTCATTCTTTACCATATCCCCGAAGTTCCTAACAAGGCCCACTCCACCCAAATGGCCAAAGTCATCAACCTGCCCCATTTAAAACTTATTTGGAAATATCATTTTTGTGGAAAGCAGTTGAGTGTTTTTCTTCCCAAGTAAGGAATCAAGATATAACTTCATGTTTTAGCTGTCACTAGAGCAGAACAAAGACAGCTGTCCCTAGCATACCTCTGCCATGCTTCTCTGGTGATTGGGGTGTTTAGAGCATTCTGGCTTCTATTGCCAGGCCCTGGGACAGCATCAATTACTTCTTTCCAGTGAATGTCTCAGGTACCTTTGTCTGTGTGTCCTTGCTCTAGGGCTATAACTCTCCCCTGTGATGCAGAGTGCAGCCTGTCAGCTGACTTATGGACTGGTTAGCACAGTGCTTTCTGTTTGAGGACTGGGTAAGTCCCAAAGACAGATCCTTGAGAGAACTGCCTAGCTCTTCTTCCACTCAGGGGTTCCTAAGAAAAGACAACTGCATCCCTTTGAAGACAAACCCTGGGACTTCTGATGTGTAATTTCTGGTTCTGCCTAGAAGCCTCAGTGCCTTTTTTTCTGCTGGCGGGGGCTAGTCTGCTGTGGCGGGGCTGTAAAGCTCAGACACACAGAACAATGTACGGCTTGGAGACCGAAAGCCAAGGCCACGACGAACACTCCTGGCCCTGTTCCTGTTTGGCTCTGAACTCTCAGGACAAAGCAAACATTGTGCGAAGGTCAGGCCACTGCCCATGAAAGGCTCTGCCTTGTGCACAGAAGGGCCTGATGAGGTGGCGGGTACATGTCCGGGATACAGCCACTGTGAGACGAGACAGGGCTGACAATATAAGGAGAGCTAGAGACTGAGAAAATACAGTTCACAGAGGGGCTTGGGGGGGTGGGGCAAGGAGAACCAGAAAGGAAAGGGGTGAAGAAGAAGAAGAATGGGTGGTGGGCAGAGAAAACAGAAGTGACCGAGAGCCCCTGAATAGAGAGGAGAGAGCGTGAGAGCTGTGAGAGAAACAGAGACACCGGCCTGAGGGCAGGGTAGTTCTGGCAGCCTCTCATGGCCACAGTGAAATCGTGACCTGTGCAAACTTCTTGGTTGCTGTAGTTGGGGTGACATGGGGGCAAATGACCCAATCCTGAGCCAGAGCTTAGAGAAGAGGCCAGCTGGATCTTCTCTGGGATTGCAGATGGTGGATAAAAATGGGTGCAGAAGACACGGAATCAGGAGGAAGCTGAGTCTGATTGAAGTCCGCCGGGCTAATCAGAGGTTAACCAATGGCACTGCAGAGAGGTGCCTGTATCCCGCATGATGCCAGCACAGAGGCCGGGCATCATACCAGCTCCCGAAGGAGCTCAGCAGGTGCCCAATTCCAACCCCAGGGCCGACACTCCCATTCAGCCTGTTCCACAGACTTGACCATGAGAACTGGACTGTGTAGCTTAGCCTCCAGGTGATGGAGAGGCACTGTGCTTGGTTTTTCTTCCAGGCTGTCACCGCTGAAAGTCCTCAACAGATACCCATCCATCTGAAAGAAGAGAATTGAACAAGCAGATGTCTTCCGTTGATTCACGATGGATAGAGTTAAAATGAGCATCTCTAGGGTCTGCTCTGACTTAACTGAATTGGGTGGGTCATAAAGTCCTGTATCAATTGTCCTCCACCAAGATGCGGGGCTTCCATCAGCCCCAGATCCAGACACCTCTAAGCAAGGATGTTACTCTTGGTGTCCCTGAGCATTCTGTGGAGGGTGTAGATGACATGGCAAAGTAAAAGTGCCACCATCGACCTGGGCAAATGCTAGCCATCTCTTCTAATCACCACTACTGCATTCTCCGTAGGTTCACCTCTTGGCTGGAGGACTCGATTTTCAGTGATCACTTCATGAGCAGGAGACAGCATGGACTCCATCCTAGGTCTGTTCTTTGGTACCTTGAGGCTCTCAGGACCACTCTCCACATCTGTTACCACAGAGAAGCAAATACTACCAGCTCTCAAGCGCTGTCTCAAGATTTCGCAGTGGACTCTGAATGCACTTGAACTCCTGGAAGTGGAGGGACAGCTGGAACTGAACTGGAACCTTCTGGAGGACTTTCCTGGGTTGGAGATGGGTGTCAGGATTGGCTGAGAGGATAAGGGCACGCCTACAAAACAAAAGGGCCAACCCGCCCAGTTTCCTCTCCAGTCCCTCCTATCCTATCTCCACCTCACTTCTCCTCTACCTGCCCCTCTTCCTCTTTCTCCTTCAGGGCCTAGCATCTGTAACCTCTGACTCACGTCACTGAAGGCTTCAGTTGAGAGTTCTCTGTGGCTCAGATGGAGGAGATCTGGCTTACAGCTGATGGAGGATGCTGCGGATGAGGAGGCACGCGGGGTGGGGGTGGGGGCCGAGTGTGTCCTGCCAAGTTCTGTTCTTAAGACCTTGAACCAGAACCCTGTCTCCTCTGGCAACTCATAGTACTGGAGTGAAAACCCAGGATGAGCACAGCTCAATAAACAGTCTTGAAGTCGAGCTGCATGCTCAACCTCTTTACCCATAATCTACTTCCCCAGCCGTAATTTGCTCACACTCTGTGCTCTCTGGTTTAAGTATGGTTCTAGCACCTATGTGAGTTCATGGTGTCTACTCCAGTCAGGACAATATAGTGTCCCATTATTTTAGGGCGTCCTCTCACAGACCTTTAAAACCAACCTCCTTTCTGTCTCATGGCCCTCCATGTCCAAGACTCACTAACTTATCACTTCCAAAACTGTACTGTTTCTAGAATGTTATGTGAGCACGGTATCATTGTTTCAGTCTTTAGGCTCATTTGACCAGTTCTCTTGAGAATCTCCCACTGTGCATGGTAGTTTGTTTGCCTTCAACTCTGAGAAGCAGTTCACAGTGTGGATGTGTTGGAGTTTACTTCACCACTCACCAGCTGAAGGATATCTGGGCTGATCTGGATTGCTTAAAGTTTGGGGGCACTTATAAATAAAGAATATTCATGCTTGGGCTTTGAGTTTTTATTCCTATTGATACCTAGTGTGCCTTTGTTTGTGTGTGGGGCAGTGTACATATGTCTGTCTGTACACATGCAGGTATTTGTACATACATGTGTGTATGCGTGCACGCACACGCATGTGTGTGTGCTAGGATATGTTGCAGCCAAAGGTCAACCATGGCTGTCATTCCTCAGGTGCCTCCCTTCTTATTTTACAGAAGCTTGTAAAAATAGGTTAGCTGACTGGTTAGAAAGCGTCAGGGACTCACCCCTCTCTGCCTGCCCAGGGCTGAGTCTGTAGACACACTGTGCTCTGCTCGGCTCTTTGGTATGGGTTCTTGGACGTTGGTTCATTACGCTTGCTAGGCAAATGCTTAACTGCCTGGAACAGCTCCTCAGACCTCCTGACTTTTTTTTTTTTTTTTGCTTCAAATTTTGGGGTTGTGCCTGGTGAGAAGGAATTAAAATAGGGAACTTGGGTCAAACTCTGCTTGGATATTCAAAGGCAAGTTTGAAAAATGAAGCTAGGCATTCCTCCTACAAAAACTGGCAGATGGAACTAAAGGTTTTGCATAAAATTCTTCCTACTTAGAAGTCTATAGAAGAGTACATTAGCCTCAGGATTACAGTTTGGAATACATCCAACATTTTCTTTTGACCAGACATGAAGATAAAATATGTTATCACAGGAGAAGTTTCCAAAACCCAAGATGATTCTCAGGGAGTCAGTGGGAAAGGCTGTAAGTAGCCCAGGTATTTGCCCTACAGTGACTGCACCTGGCACAGCTGTTTGGGAAAGCAGCAGCAGTTTGGGGGTCAAGATCAGGTGGGTTCTGGGTCTGTGAAGTTGAGAGCTGTGTGACTCGAGGCTCCATGACTGACTTTTCTAAGCCTCAGTATCTATTTAACAGAGACACAGGATACCACCCTCCCAAAGGACCGATTAAATGAGATAATGTGGACACACTCTCGTTATTGAGGAAGGCCGCCACAGAGTGAATTTTTTTTAAAGCATTCAAATATTATCAGAAGCCTTAAAATAATTTTCTTTGTTTTGTCTTTGGCAATGATAAAACTGAGTATATGCCCCCCAGTAAATTATCAAAAATTATGAGAAAGCTTCACTTTTAAAGCAATTGCAATGAATGCTCTATCCTATCTTGGGGTACACCAGGAGGTACAGATGAATAAAAGTAAGTAGGACATAGAGAAAAAGGTCTTAAGATATAAAATATTTTTCAGCACTTGGTTTAGGTGACAGAAGCAAGTGGGCTCCACTTTATCTACAACATGATGTCATCTGAGTTCACAACAATGTCCAGGGGTGAGAGAAAGCCATGCAAACCCTGATTCTGGGCTCCGGTGCATCGGTTCTCATGACTACAGGCTCTCATGCTGTTCTGCTCCCTGCCAGGCCCTGTGGAGGTTGTATTGCATTGCTCATGACCACAGGAGCACGATGATGGTTTCCTTCCTCGGACTGTGACTGGAACAGCGTACCCCTAGGAGGACTCAGTCTCACCACCACACCATGCACACGTATTCACATGGCTTCTGCCAGCTCAGGGGCATCGGTTGGCACAGTGCCTGGAAGGCAGAAGAGCTTTCTCTCTACTGGTGAGCCCGCAGGCTTAGGGGAATGCTCCTCCCCAGGAGTGAGGGATTTATCTCCCACTGCTCTCTGGATGTAATATTTCATGCACATCTACCTGGAAGGAAGGTTGGGTATGAGCCTCCAGTTACGATCTTTTTAATATCTCATACCCACGGTTCTGGCTTAGGGGGCCTTGGGGCCTTTCCCACAGGGTGACAAAAAAAAGACACACCGGAACCCATGCCAGTTTTATCTTTAGGAAGGCCTGGTGGTGACCTATCTGTTGCTATCTTCTATAGCCTCCTTCAGTTGGGTGTGGTGGGTGACACTGATGACCTTCACCACTGTAGAGGTGACTAGGATCACAGGGTGTGGGCCTTTTCACAGTGGCTCCAGGTTTGGAGTCAGGATTCTCTTTACCTGTATAAGCTCACCAGGCTGTAACTAGTGGGCACAGACGTAGGCAAAGGTGCAGCCTCTCAGTTCTCTGGATCTGTTGTAAGGGCTTGTAAGGGCTTGAGGAGAGAATGTTTAGTGATTATTGCCTTATGACCTTCTTAATATGGGGCATATCTGGCCCTTAGGAGGACAAAAGGTAGAAGGTTGGCCCAGGTTTTGCTGGTCTCAAGTTTATAAACGTACTTAGTTTATCTGTCTTGAGCTTTGTGGCCTCTAGGTTCAATGTAGTTTTCTAATTGCCAGATTCAGGGAAACCTTGGCTGTGAAGGCTGAACCATTGTCAGACTCCTGGGAGGGGATACCCAAATTTATTGTAATATCTGGGCCTGAGAAACTCAGCACTTTTAGCTGTCTCTAGATGGGTGGTCTGATGGCATTTGGCCATCATCTATCTGTTCATGGCTAATGGCAGGGAGTACTGGTCTCCCATCCTGCAAGAACGCCCATCTATTTACCTCCTGTTTAGCATCTTCCCTTTCTGTCCACTTGGCTTCTTTGCATATAGCTTGGGAACAGTTCAGGTTCAGGCAGGGTGACCAAGATCTGGAGAGGTGCCCCTGGTTCCAGAGTCACCTCAAGCAGGCTGCTTCTCTACAACTTTGTACGACAGGGACTGACACCTTCAGCAACCGAGAAGGGCTGTCATCAGAAGGAATAAATGTGACCTGTGCGGATTGCTTTGCCTTCTGCTAGCCTGTGCTTAGACCCCAGAACACAGGAGCTGCTGTTGCTGTTACTAGAGCATATCCAATCAGGTGACTCTGGTTGATCTTGGGATCCCTGATGCCTCTACGACATTGGGTGATAAGAAGCCAGGAAGGAAAAGAGAAACCAGAAAAGAGCATTAGGGAGGAGCGTTCTCCAGAACCTTCACAAAGGATGTCAATAACATTGTGTGCTCACACTACAGCCATTTCATTAAATCCAGCCTTTTAAGTAAAGGGCCGGTGGGCTGCAGAGGGACACTTAGGTCCCTGAACCATTTTTTCTTTTGATGATTTTGCAGCAAATTGGTGGAAGCACAGGAGAGAGATGTGGAGGCTTAAGAGCACACAGTTTTTTTTCAAGGCAGCTCAGATATTGAAGGGCTGAGCCAAGGTCCAGGCCTTCATCTAGACTTGCCTTCTGCTCACATCTTTTTTAAAAATGTATCGTGTGATGCCATTCTAGCACCTTCTCTCAGAGGGTGACCATTCATCCCACGGCTCTCCATTGCCCCCTTTTGATCGCTAGCCAGGGATGGAGCAGGAGCCACTCACGGGTCACTTAGAAGGCCCCAAACTCAGACAGAGTGCCTTTTATGACTTCCTAGGACAAAGGAGTCGGGGTCAGTATTAAATATAATTACCGTGCATTTGGCTAATAACTGACATTCTTATCCTGCGTGCACTCATGGGGGCAGGAGGCCCCACCACAGCCCCTCAGGTCACCTAATCCTCCCTTGCTTTCATCCTGGGAGTGAGTCTGAGCAGATGGAGACCACAGCTCTCAAATTACCTTGTTCCTGTCTCCGTGAGCAGTGCATTCTACAAAGGACGCGGCTCTCCCCTTCTCTGTGTTCCCATGTCCTGCCGCCCCTCATTCTCCCGTTGTCTTTTTCCTCTACTTTCTGGGCCTTTGATGATGTTTATGGTCTCAGAGATGGAATCCTTGTGAACCTCTCCCTACCCATTCTGCCCATCGGGTTAGGGCAGGATAAAATCATTCAAATCCATAGTATACTGCCATCACCCACAGCGCCATCCAACACTGACCAGATACTTCACACACATACCCTTCCCTTTGATCCTTACAACAGTGATTAGATCAAGATCTACAAGTGAGTCCTGGTACTGGAGAGAGTGTATCCTCTTTCCTTGTCCTTGACTCCAACAGTCTAGTACCCCTGTCCAGGACCACACATGATTGACTCTCCTTGAGTTCTCAGTGTGGAAGGCACTGGGGCATCTCTAGCCATAGGAGCTCAGGCTACAGCATGGTGTGTGTATTGTAGGATGCTCAGGTTCTATTGGGTCAGGACTGATACAGACATTACAGTCAGGACATGGCTTTGTGGCATGCCTAGGGCTTAGTGCCCATCTCTTTCTGATAGCCTCAGAGGCCAAATTTAGACCAACAAGAATGCTTGGTTCAGGCTGGTCTCTGCTCTTCCCTCAGGGAGGCTTCCCCAAGGACCTGGCTTTGCATGTCTAAGGAGCAAACGAGGACATTAGATACGTGCTCTCCAGGCCCTCTCCGCAGCATGAATGTGAGATCGAACAATACATAATGAAGTTATTTGTGCCCTCAAATGAGTCCACTGGGGACAAGGGGCCCCTCCTTCACTTTACTATAGGAGGCAATAATCCTTTAAGCTCTGCTTTTCCAGAGAGAGTTAATTAGGCTAGGTATATGGAAAGGAAGTACAGTTGGCCCCGCTTCCAACACACAGTGAAAATCCTAACACTTCCATCCCATCACTGCCAATCCTTTTCTGCTGGCTACCATCTTGTACTCTTTAGACACAGATCTGGCACCAACCATCTATTTACCTTCTCTCCCTGGAGCCCCAGAGAAATCCTCTTGCTCTGTCTGTCTGTCTGTTCTCTCTCTCTCTCTCTCTCTCTCTCTCTCTCTCTCTCTCTCTCTCTCTCTCTCCTATGGCTACTGAGACCAGCCCTGCAATGCTGGGTCAGCTGTGCTCTAGACCTCGCTTGGCAGAAGATGCTGGTCCTCCTCTGCTCCAGTCGACCTCTTAGCAAGGCCACCCCCTTGTGCTATCCATCTCTCGGTCCTCTAAATACACTAGGGGCTTAGAGCCCTTGGGCTTCGGTGCTGAGGCAGTCTTACTCATGAAGACAGCTTGAGGGAAGACAACGACTTCTGAGAGACAAGGATGTGGTAACATGGTTCAGCTATGCCTGGAAACAAACTTTGACCAGCACAAAAATGGGCTAATGTTTCTGAATTTGAAAACTCAAACTCCCTCTCTATCTGCCTTGTCTGATGGTCTGCACACCTCCATAGAGCCAGCCTTATTAGCGCCGTCACACAGATGGAAAAAAGCAAGGTGGGTGGATCCCACAGGAGGCCTGCAAAGTGGCAAGGTCATCTCCCATGAGTAACCCTGGGATAGCAGGCGCTGTTGAGTCTCTGTGTGAGCCCCCACAGGTTGCACTAAAACCTACCTCCCACTCCATTTTGAAGGTTCCCAAATGGCATCAAACGGAAGAGTCGTCCTGGTCTCTGTCTGGGGATAGGCATAAGTGAGCAAACCTCCTTATATTGGGCAACTATTCTCTTAATGATGGGGCAGGTGCTTAAGCTGGGTCAGGTCACCTCATCTCTGAAAGATGGGCTGGGATGTCTGTAGACCCTATTTGAAGCCAAGTCATACAACCTCCAGAGCAGTGGTTCTCAACCTGTGGGTTGCGATCCCTTTAGGGGTCACGTATTACCTATTCTGTGTGTCAGATATTTACACTACAGTTCATATCAGTAACAAAATTATAGTTATGATGTAACAACAAAATAATGTGGTTGGTGATTGGCATAACACGAGGAATTGTATTAAAGAGTTGCAGCACTGGGAAGGTTCAGAACCGCTCGCTGTTCCAGAGTATTCAGTGTTTGGTTTCTCTCTCTGTCTCTGTCTCTGACTGCCTGTCTGTCTTTCTATCTCTATGTCATACATACATACATACATACATACATACATACATACATACATACATACAATCCTGGGTGTACTCATGTGCACAAGCATGTGCGTGTGCATGCACACACATACACACACACACACACACACACACACACACACACATTCACTCATTGACTCACACACATATATCCGTACAGTCCATTTTTAAATAAATGATAGAGACTTAAGTTCTAAAGCCTGAAAGACAAAGTTTGGATCTGACCTGTGTCACCCATACTTACTGCCAAGTGACAGTGTTCATGTTCATTCTAATTAGCCTTCTCTGAGCACCAGTTTCCCCAACTCTAAATGTAGATACTGAACAGATCTTCTCTTGTGTAAGTGTTCTGAAGTTTAAGGAAGTTGATGTAAGGCTCTGGTGCACGGTCAAGGGAGGAGGTGGTCAGTTTTCCTTGCCCAGAGTCCACCTGCACAGTTGTGTGTCGGGCAGTCGGAGAAGGAGCCAAAAACCAGAACACATAATGCAGCACAGCTTAACTTGGGCCATGTGACCACACAGACCTGGAGTGACACCTGTTGTACTTTTGCTTCCCAGGCCATGCTGTGTGCAGGCTGCCTATTTTGCACAAGGGAGTGTGTGCACACTGCCTCCCTAAGAGTCTGGCTGTGTGGACTCACATACATGAACATGAGCACAGTGCTTAACAGACAGTGAGGTATTAGTCAGTGTTACCAGCCAGGGCAGTGAAACCTTACAGGGCCCAGACTTTGGAGAGTCCACTGTTGTGTAGGAAATAGACATTGGGAAGGGAATACAAACATGCATATGGGGTCAGGAGCATGAAGGAAAGGGAGATGGATAGATAGATAGATAGATAGATAGATAGATAGTTGATAGATAGATGATAGATTGATAGATAGATTGATAGATAAATAGATAATAGATAGATAGATAGATAGACAGATAGATAGATAGAGTTGCTGGTTTGCTGTGGAGGAATCAGAGACTGCCTCAGGAAGCCATGATATATAAGCTAGGCATTAAGAATGGGATTAGAACATTTCCATGGAGTCAGGAAGAAGGTCAAAGTTAAGATTCTGATGCTAGCAGGCAGAAGCAGATGCAAGCATAGCCTGCTGTGCAGGAGCTGGAGCCCAGGGATACTGAGGAAGGAGGCGGGGCTGCTCCCTTAGGATGGCAGGATCTTAGACTCCTCCTTGGGGGCTGGAGGGCCCCAGGGCTTCTTGAAGTTGAAGTAATGGCTGCATGGCGTGTCACTGTAGCCAGTCACATGGGATCCTCTGCTCAATCATTCATATGCCACCTCAACTCACATCTAGGTAACAAGAGAAGGTTGTGTCCCCATAGCAGGTGTGCTGTCCCCCTCTGTGGTCTCAGCTCAGCGGGGAGGAAGGATGCAAACCATGTTATTTAGAAGCTCAAAAGCTCTGAGTAAATGACAAGCTGGGCAAAGTGTGATGGCTACAGGGAACAGGAGGTGGCTTCAGCGGAGAGAGACAGTGTATTTGAAAGGAGGCGGGGGTTCCATGTGGAAGAAGCAGGATTTCAACAAGGAGCAGTGGTGGGGATGTGGGCTCTGGGGAAGAAAGGAAGAAAAGCCGAGGGAGGAAAGTCCCACAAGGCTGTGCTGGAGACATTGTAGCAGCTCTAGTGAGAAGAAAAGGAGGTTGAAGGAGTGAGATCAGACAGGAGGGCCACACCTAGGTCCTAGGAGGCCGAGGAAAGCCAGGCAAAGGCATCTGCCCTTCTCCCCGGAGGACGTGAAGGGGTCTGGAAACAGGAGCATGCAAGTTGCCTGATTACAAAGGGACTAGCCCCAGTCACTATTTGAAACCTCTCTATTCACGTTTTTTAATTTTCTGATTCACTTTTCTCAACTTTTAATCCAAAGCTCGGCTGGAGAGAAGCCTCTGTTTTCAATTTGTATTATCTCCCTTCCCCCCACCCTCCCTTCCACATTTTAATCCTCTTAGATCCCATTTCTGCTGGGTTAGTGAACCCACTAATCAGGTAAGCAATGAGCAGCAACTGGTCCAATTAGGATGAAGAATGAGACAGGCAGAGATAGGTCAGAGCGTGTGGGGGAGGTGTTCATATTGTCATGGAAACCACCCTGGGGGTATGTGGGGTCTCAAAACAGAAACCCCCATGAGGATGGTGCCTGGGGGCTGCTCATCACCTGGTGAGGGGCCCTGTGCTGCTCACCTGTCTTGATTTCCTCCTTATCCCTGCCACTTCACAGGTGGCATCATGACAAAGTTCCTCTTACTCTTCAAGGCTCAACTTAAATGCCTCTTCTTTTGGAGGCATCCAGACTTGGGTGAGCATCTTGAGTCTTAGGGGAAAAAAGATAGACTGCCAGGTTTTGCCAAATGTTGCCTCTGTGACCTGGGGGTGGGGTGGGATGTTACTCTCTTCTGAGCCTCAGTTTCCTCTTACTTGTCAGAGGATTGAAGAATGACAACCCAGCATTGTTTTGAGGTGATATATTAAGTACTCAATGTGAGTTCATGGTTTGAGAAACCTTTTGAGCCTTTCGCCCACGACAATGACTTCTCCCCTGGATCCCTCGGCACCCTGCTCTGCCACATCTGTCTTGATTAAAATTTCCCTGATGGCACAGCTATGTCTCTCTCATCTCTGTGACTCTTGAACTTGGCCTCATGTCTGTCACACACTTCACTGAACTAGCATTGGATGAATGCTGAATAAATAATGAGGGAAACATTTTGGTGTCTTATGGAGCATTTAAAAGTCTAGCAGACTTTCTGGCCTGTATTGCAAGCTTCTGTCTCATTGACTTGTAGGATCACCAATTGCTCAACAGGTAGAGGAAGTGGTTATATCTGGCAATAAATCCCCCTGTTTTTGAAGGACTATTAAAGACCACTAGAAGGAGCCCAGTGAAGAAATCTAAGAAGATAGGCCATAGTAAGATGGAGAAAGAGGCATCAGAGAAGAAGTCTTTGTACTTAGGTCTGCTCCTGCCCCTCACCATGACCCTCGTGAGAAGTGTCCTTTGCAGGGGTGAAAGAGCTCTCATATACTTCCAAGTGTTGGCTCTTCAGGAAAAACGCTTCTTTCTTCCCAGTTCTGGGACCTCAGCTCTACTTGCTCTCTGAGCTTGCCCTTGGTCAGTGTATGACTTCTGTTCCCCGTGAATTGGCTTCCTATAGTGTCCCAGTCACTATGTTGATCTTCTTTAGAACTGACATCTTGTTTTAAAGGGTAAGCATATGCTTACAGTTAACCAAGCCCATAACAAAGTGCTGCGCCTCAAATGATGGGTTTATCCTGCCACTTACTGCTCTGCACATATTTTGGTGTCAGTTCAGAGGTTCCCTTCTTTAGATCTCAGGCGTCAGATGCCTTTGTAGTGAAGGCTGTTTCTCCTTTTCATTCCGTCCACATTCCTTTCTTTTTCTCCCAGGCATTAGCAAATTAAACGGAAATTCAGCTCTCACGCCTTATGGGATAACAGTGACGCGAGTCGCTGTCCACGGTGCTGAAATCGAATAGCTCTTTCTAAAGGTGGGAGAGGCGATGGAGATCCCCACCAAAGACAATTTTATTGTTCCATCTTGTAATCTCTTTTCTTTTACCAACCGCATAAAAATCCTGACAATTTCTCTGTTGCAAAACAGTGACTTGCGAGACACAATACATACATGTGGGTATTGTATTTATAATAATCTGAAAAATAACATGTTCTTGCAAGTTTGGAAGGCAGGGGAAAGCCACACAAGCCCCGGAACTTTGCTTCTCTTGATGTCTCCAGCTATGCTAAAGATGCCATGTTGCTATCAAGGAAAGCAGCATGACAGCTTTTTAAATTGCTGCTTGCCTCACAAGCATGGAGACCTGAGTTTGACCCCCAGAATGCTTGAAAATAAAGACATGGCAATCTGTGCCTGCAACCCTAGCTCAGAGAACATGGGAACAGGAAAGTTCCTGGAACTTGTTGGCTATTAAGTCTATTTAAACATGAGCTTCAGCTTCAGTAAGAGAGATCTTACCTTCAAAAGCTAGAGTGGAGTGTCAGAGAAAGACACTTGGCATTGGCCTCCTGTTTCACATACACATGTGTTGCACATCCACGTACACTGATGCACACCAAAAATGAACAAATATTAGCTCTTCAAAATAGATTTTTCATCTGTTTTCAGGAGCAGGTAAAAATTTGGAGGCATGTAGAGAAGGAACATCTGTGAGTTTCCCATGTTTTATTGCCCAGAACACGAAGGTAGGTATTTAGTTTATAGACTTCACTGCTTTCGATTTTGTATTTTAAGGCAAACAGGTTTTAGCATGTCCTCTGGAGATGCTAATGGGCTGGTGGAAATAAGTGCTTTTAGATAAAAATGTTTAATTAGAATGACAGTTAGAAATAGGAGTATATATGAGACACAAATAAAATCCAGAGGAAGAGTGATTAGCCCTTTGCAGAAAGGCAAGGATCCTCCATAGAGATGAAATGAAGGGGGCACAGTAGGGGGCACTTGTCTAGTAGTTCTAGACAAGCATGGCATAGTGGGTATGCTGGGCATCTGTTTTTGTCAATTTGACACAAACTAGAGTTACCTGGAAAGAGGGAACCTCAATTCCTTCTGACATGGCCCATGGGACTGTGGAGGCACTTTCTCAACTGATGATTTATGAGGATGGTGCAAACCATCCCGCAGAGATGTTCGTGCATTGCATAAGATGTCAGCCAGCAAGCAGTATTCCTTCACGGTTTCTGTTTCAGTTCCTGCCTTCAGGTTCCTGGCTTGAGTTCCTATCCTGATTTCCTTTCACGACAGACTGTACGCTGTAAGATGAAACAAACGCTTTCCTCACCAAGTTGTTTTTGGCCATGGAGTTTATCACACCCATGTAAAGCAAACTAGGACACGAGTGTAGGTAAGATATTGTGTCACACACCTCTCTAAGGTCTGATAGAGTCATATTAATTAGCTCATGATATGTGGTCTTTCCGGTTACTCTCAAACTTGCTTTCCATCTGAAGATGAGCAAGCCATGAATGGGCTCATCTTCCTGTGTCTAAAGCTACTGGCTTTGAGTTGATCATGAATTCCTGGGATGGTTCTACAGTGAGTAACTTATCTAGAGTGGTCTGGGTAGACTATTCTCAGAGCAAATCTGGTAAAAGAGCAACATGGCAATGCATGATCCCTTTTGATGTCTCTACTGTGTCACAGAAGATGGTATCTCAACAACAGTCACACAGCTCAAACAAAAATCCTGGCTGCTCATAGAAAGAGTCAAACAATCATATACTGTGTGATCAGAGGATGACTCACTAATTACAAGCGTACAAGTATGAGGACCTGAGTTCATATACTCATCGCCCGTATAGGTCCTTGCATGTGGCAGCTTGTTTATGAGATTCCAGCATTGGGGAAGCAGAGATATTCCTGAAGCTCCTTGGCCCACTAGGCAGCCTAGTGGAACCAGTGCGATCCAGTTTCAGTGAGAGTCCTTGTCCTCCTCCCCTCAAGTAAGGTAGAGAGTGATGACGGATGGCACCATTTGACAACCTCTACCTTCCACACATTTGGACACTCACACAAACACACATGAACATGTGCACTGCACCCACACACCACACATGTGCACACATGCCCATGCACCCCTGTCCATGCATATCACATTGTGGAAAAGCCTGGTACAATGGTTGACGATGTTCCTTAGGGATTCTTTTCTGAAGTGTCTATAAGCTGTGTGGCTCATAGAACTAAGTCCCATTTTTACCAGCAGACACAAGAGCATCAACAAAATAACAAATATAGGCACAAAAATACAATAACCAGTTCCTGGGAGGCAGTATAAAAATTCACACGGGGAGAGAAACTCCTAAAAGAAATGGGAACACAAAAGAAAAGTGTTGATGACGAGTAAAACGCTGCATGCCTTCCATGTCAATATCTATAATAAATATTCACACAATGCATGTAAAATAAGAGTGAGCATTTAGTTAAGATTCAAAATGAGTCACAGAATGGAATTTTAACTTCAAGGTAGCTTTTCATTTACTTAAAACTAAGAACACAGGGCATTTGAAAAGAGAATATAAAATATATGTACTAGATAAAAACGAAATTGCTATAAAATATTAAAAATTTAACCTAAAATTCAGTATGGAAGGTAGTTGAAAGGTTAAAAGACAACATACAGTACTTCAAACTAGTGGGAAACTGTATACTCTTTATGCAGTGGACACTGGAAGCTTCCAAAATACAAAGTGAAATTATTGGGGACACAAGAAAAAATTTAAAAAACATATAATCATATCAGGAAATGGTTCCATTTCTTTTCACAATGCAGACAGAAATAAATAGGATTAAAAGATTCCACATGATAAAAAGATACATTCAGGCACATAGAGACACAAAAAAATATGTTACCTACAGACCATGTATGTGCTTTAACAAATAGTCATCAGATCTTTTCGATATTTGAACACATGGTGTGAAATGAAAGAAGTCTCATGTCTGGGGTACAGGCCCTATGCAATGACCAAGATGCCAATGATAGTCAACTTAAAAATGAACAGGCACCTTCTCTCCAACATAATCCCTATGACACCTCCACTAAGCTCAGCTCTATGTAAGCACCATGGCCCTCTTCTCATTCTGTGTTCTTTGACTTCTGTGTTAGATCAAACTATGCTATAATTCTAATAAGCAAATCCCAAACTTCTTTACTAAAAATTCCCAATAAATAAACAATTCTGTTTGTATAGAGTTTGAACAGATAGGTGTGTGATCTCTCAGGGTTTAAAGTTTCAGGGACTTTAAAAAAGTATATTTTATTAATTTATTCATATCACATCTCAATTGTTATCCCATCCCTTGTATCCTCCCATTCCTTCCTCCTTCCTGCTTTCCCCCTACTCCCCTCCCCTATGACTGTGACTGAGGGGGACCTCCTCCCCCTGTATATGTTTATAGAGTAACAAGTCTCTTCTTGGTAGCCTGCTATCCTTCCTCTGAGTGCCACCAGGCCTCCCCATCCAGGGGACGTGGTCAAATATGGGGCACCAGAGTTCATGTTTTTCAGGGACTTTTTAATGCATTTCTAGCATCAAGGCTGTGGCACTTGGGCCCTATGCAGATGAATTTGAACTTGGCTAAATTCTAATACTCAGCCATTAATCACAAATGAATACAGGTGCTGCTGGGGAGGCATTTTATAGGTTGGTGACCATCTATAATCAGTTCCCTTTAAGTAAAGATGGCTACTCTTCTTACTGCTGGTGTCCTTAACCCAATCAGTTCAAGATCTCGAGAGCTCAAGCTATTTTGGACAACATTTGAGTTTCTTGTCTGCTGTCTTATCCTATGGATATCAGGCTTGACAGTCTTCCCACTGCATTAGCCAATTCTGTGGAATATACACATACATAACGCTGTATATTTGTGTGTGTGTGTATACATACATATATATACACACATATGTATATGGGCTCAGGTGAGTTTTTTGGGGTGGTTAGTTACAGGAATATGCAAGAGGGGTTACTTCAGGGGCAGAAGTGACTCAAAGACAGTGTCATGGCCAAAGTCTGCCCAGCACGGTGACAGCATATATACCATACATACTGTAACCAGTGGCATGCAGACTTTGGTCTGCTATGGGCTCCCTACCTGGGGTTAGTAGATGCATGCATTGCATCTCTTCAGGAAATGTTTTGTTACACAACAAAAGGAAATGCCCCCCTCCCCCAAGTTGCTTTTGGTCATGGTGTTTATCACGGCAGTACAAACACACATGAAGACACCAAGATACACAGCTCCCACCTCCTTTGTGCTATCTGCCTTTCCATAGTGCTAAGCAGAGTCAAACGCAACATGGTTTTGGGTTGTATTGTTCTGGTTTTAAATCTGGCTGTATTATCAATAAATCATATGACTGCCTATAAACCACATACACTTACTAGGACCCAGCTTCTATATGGAGAAAACGGTGGCATCTTCCCAGAGATTATTTTAGGTAGATAAAGAAATGAACATAATGCGAACAGTAGTTGTTGGTGCATTCAGAGTTCAAGAACGCGTTATTTCCTAATTAGGGGCCTTAAAATTTGCTCTGAACTTGAATTCAGTATGCAAAAAAAATGTCTGTTTGGCTGTTTGGAAATTTAGGGCATGAGATCAAAATGACTTCATGTGGGCGGCTGGTGCTCTACCGTCACGTGACACAGAACCCTGGATCTGGACGGTCACCATTCCCTGATATGGCAAGATTCACTTCCGGCATATGGAATTAAAAGGAAGCATGTGTTCAACTACTTTTCCTCAGAACCCTCAAAAATGTTTTTCATACAATGGAGTAAGATTGCTCTTAAAAAGTCACTGCCATTTATGGGGTAATTAATATGCATATTAAGCATTCTAAATATATATTTCATCAAATGGCAACATAAATCGCCTGGAGCACTGTATGAAAATGCACACGCCAGGCTGGAAAGGCGGAGGGAACTGCAAATGTCTCTAAGGCTGAGTCTGCTCAAATGCTTGGAAGTGGAGTGGGTCTGCAGAATTCGGGGAACAAAGGAGAAGCCACTCATTCTTCCCTGGGGAGGAGGCAGTGGCTCATGCAATGTCGGGGGGAGGGAGGTGGAACTGCAGTTCATTGTTAGCATCTGGCTTTGGCTTTGGTATTTGAAAATGTGCAATTCGGAGTCAGGGGACACAGGCCGATATGAGTCAGAGGCCAGCAGAACAGGTGGGCAGGCTGCAGCAGGCTATGGACACAGATCCTCTTGATCTGCACCAATGACGTGTCCCAGTGAAGGATGCGGTCCTTCAGACCACTCGAGAAGGCTTTTTGCCATGTCCACTGTTACTGTGGACTGGGTGGCAGCGCTAGGCTGTAGGGTATCCTGACTTAAGATGCCAAGTTTTGGATCTGGACACTGGGATATTGCGCAAGTGCCAAGCCACGTGCACACCACTGCGTGGGTGAGCCAGTAGAACTTCTGCGGCAGGAGAATTTAGATTCCCTGGGAAAATGAACCCACGGTGGACATATCACTGGTTTGAAGATGAAATTAAAATAGAGGAAGCAGGAAGAGACATAAGCAGGGAGACCTGGGGTGAGGAGCTTAAGGACCCTGAGTGTGGCTTGGGTTGTACCTGGAATCTGGAAGTGTCCCTTACTGATGCTCTAGGTGGAGAAGGGACTTTACAGGAGGCAGGTGGGCCTAAGCAGGAGTTGTGACAGCCTTGAATGGGGGGAGGGTATAGTGTCATCTTCCTACTGCATGTAACTGGCAAGTGAGCCATCCACGCTGAAGTCAGATGAGGGAGAGACAGCCCACACTCAGGTCCAGCAGGCAGAAGGACAGAGTGAGTGACAGACAGATGGCAGTGAGGCAACTTGACTGGCAGGGTGGAGACGGGGGTGAGGAGGCATTAGGGACTTTTGATGACAGCTTTGAAGAATGAGCAGTGATGGGGGTGTTGCTTCAGAAAGTCCCCTCCCGATCCATGGGGAGGGTACCCTGAACCTTCACCCTGTCCAGTAGAGGATGGGTCCACTGGACTCCTTCTAATCCTGGACAGTGAAGTAGAGCTTTTGTCTATCACAGGCCATGATAGAAAGTGTACACTGTCCTTAGAAATGTCATTAAAAATTAACTGTTGGGCCAGGTTTTTAAATGATCGGCTATCTGGGTTTTTAAAAATAGTTTTGAATGACTAAGCTATATTGCATCAATGTCTCCTTCTGTGACACTGGAGTGTTGGGAAAAACTCACTTGGTATCAGGAGGTCAAAGAAGTTGGTTTTGATCTATAACCAACTCTCTCTCTGTCTCTCTGTCTCTCTGTCTCTCTGTCTCTCTGTCTCTCTCTGTCTCTCTCTGTCTCTGTCTCTCTCTCTCTCTCTCTCTCTCTCTCTCTCTCTCTCTCTCTCTCTCTCTCTCTCTCTCTGTGTGTGTGTGTGTCTGTCTATCTGTCTCAGTCTCTGTGTGTGTGTGTGTGTGTTGGTTTTTTTTTCCAAGACAGGATTTCTCTGTGTAACCTTGGCAGTCCTGGACTTATTTGTAGACCAGGCTGGCCTTGAACTCGTGAGATCCACTTGCCTCTACCTCCTGGAGTGCTGGAATTAAAAGCATATACCATTGCACCTGGCTTCTTTCTTTTGTTAAATGATTTGTTTCGTGTGTGTGTGTGTGTGTGTGTGTGTGTGTGTGTGTGTGTGTGTGTGTATCAGGGCTGAGGGATATGTACACACGAATGCAGGAGTCCATGGAGGCCAGAAAAGAAGGTCAGATCCCCCTAAAATGGAGTTATAGATGGAGTTACAGTTATGGGCTGCCAAGTAGATGCTAGGGTTGACACTTGTATCCTCTGTAAGAGCAGCCAATGCTTAATCTATGCATGATTTCTCTAGGACAAACAATGTCTGCCTTTGAGCTTATGGACACATGCCACCTTTAAACTCAGTGGCTTGAAATGATAAATATTATTGTTCTTTGGGGCATCTGGGTGACTCAGAGTTCCAGATGAGCTCATAGGAGCTTTTGTCATCAGTGTCAGGCTAGGGGCAGCCAGCACCAGCTTGTTTCTAATGCCTTCCGCCCAAATCATGGGTTCTATGGTTCTGCCCCTGAGTCCACGCAGACTGAATTAGTTGGACTCCTGGCTACTTTATTGAGTCCTTTTTCCTACCTCTCTACACAACCCCATCCCTTCCAACCCCCCAATACTAGGTAGAAGAGGAAGAAGGATAGGGGGGAAAGGGAGCATTGACATTATTGAACTACTTCCTGATGATTAGGGGTGTCGAGGTCCTTGGGGCAAATTTGATCTCTGTGGTCAGGATATCACCAACTGTCAATCAGCAACAAACAGCAACCAGTGATAGCAGCAGGAGCAAACAGCAATAGACAGCAGCAGCAGCAGCAGCAGCAGCAGCAGCAGCAGCAGCAGCAGTAGCAACAGGAGCAGCAGGGGGAGCACAGCTATTTCAGCCCCTTTTGGGGCACCAGCATTTTTATGCCTTCACAAGAGTCCCCAGAATTCCAAAATGTAGACTTATCTTCAGCTGGCAAAAATCACACCCTTGCCATAACAGGACACAAATCATAGCCAGTTGCTATGGACAGTCTGAAGCAGGCTCATATCCCACACTCGGGATTAAAGCAAAAACCATATTCATGTAACATTTCTGTGTTTTGAAAGAAACCAAAAATTCTCACTGCAGTGCTTTGTGTAATCGCAGGGGAGGAAGGGAAGAGGCAGAAGTGGCTGTGGCCAATGGAAATTTGGCTTCTCTGTTTCTAACACCCTAACATTCAAAGTAATACATCAGCGACTCCTGCCACCTAAACCTCAGCCAGGCCCAGAGCCCTCAACAATGGAAGATGCCAGAATCACCAGTAGAGACTCTGGGACCCAAGAAGGATGATGTCTATTGTCAGAGTGAAAGGGAGCAGGTTTTTGCCCAGTCCCACCTCAAGTCCTCTTGTCCTTTGATCTCCTGACAGCATACCAAAACCTTGGCCACCCATGTTTGAGGATGTCTAGTGTGTACAGGAAGGGACACGTGGCACTGCTTGCTTACAGCTTATGCTCTTTGGACAACAGAACCTCTTTCTCCTTTTTTCTCCCCCTTATGGGTCTTGGCTTGGAAATCAGCAAGGCCCTGGAACCCCAGTTGCTCACATCTGTCAAGATTTGTCAAGAGCAGACATGAAAAGTAAGGGAGAGCCCAAGAGAGTACATGGCCAAGCTGAGCCCCTAGGGATGGATGGGTGTGGGCTGGGATATGAGATCAAGTTTGTCAGGGGCTTGTGTTTGTGGCCTTGTCTGTGACCATATGTGTCACTGTCATTTGTCACAAGGTCCTTGTGCTGTTTCACTCTCGCTTTGAGGGTGGCTGTAGTTCAACGGCCATTGCAGTCAGGGCAGCTGTCAGCACCACCATGTGATGAACAAAGCCACAGTTTGCAGCACTGGAGTGATGTAACCAGAATGCTATATTTGCCATGTACAGGCCCACACCCTTCTTGTGACCAGAACAGCTAGGCACTATTTACAAAATTAAAAACATAAATTGCATGAGCTACTGCAGCAAGTTACATTTAATAAGTCCACGGCTGATGCCAGAGATCTGCTACAACGGCCCCGTATTGCTGAAGTGGGGGTGCTCAGAGGGTGTGGAACCGGGAATTTCTACAACACAAGTGTTCCTGGCTTCAACAGACTTGGGGAGCCAAGGAGATGGGAGAATCTTATCTGCTTAAGTTTTAAAGAGAGGTGTGTGAGGGAGATCCATAGGAGTCTTCAGGGCCTCTTATGGGAATGAAAGTCTCAAATGCTTGGAATTAGCCCGGGGCCTGCATTAGAGCTCAGTGCTTGTCATCTCTGTCTTTGGGACATTTTTTGAGCTTCGAGTGTAAATGAGGATAGAGTATTGTACCAAATATCAGCAGTGACTCATGTGCTTTCACCACTTGTCATTCATTTCTTCAGCTGTTTGAAAATATGTCAGCATTCTTCCTATGTCCCCTGCCTCCACATCAGCAATAGAGACTGAGGTTTCTGATAATTGCCCATTGACCTCCCTGACATAGATGCTTACCCCATTATGATAACACAACAAAGGGACATTTGGCACAGGAAACACCTAGAGTGAGTAGACTTCTTTGATAAATGAGAGGGACTCATGAGGAGCTTCTTTCTCACAGCCTTGGCCACTCCTTGCTTTGCCTCTTGGCTATTGTGAGGATATGCCATGTGGAATTTTTGTAGCCATGTTGGGACCATGAGTCTTAAATGTACAATGGCATTGTGCAGAAACATACAAGTGAGGATGGAAGGTTTTCTGGTGATGCTGCTAAGTCAGTAGACCAACTGTGAGACAGTCTTCCTTCAAGATGATTGATAAACCCTAGGCTCCTTTTGGCTTAAGCTGCCATTTGCTGCCTATGGACGGATTTGTTACTAGCCAGCATTATGTACAGCATTGTGAATGTGCTAGCTTGTAGCAATATGCAGAGAGACTGCATCCACTGCCCCCGGGACACTTCCAGGTACATGAGAAGTAGAGACACAGTGGGAGAGAATAATTGTGTGAGAGATAATTGGAGATAAGATGGTCAGGGCTTACAAGCTACGGTACTTTTCACCTGGAAACACCTTTGAGATTGATAATTAGGCAGGTGGCCCAAAAGACTGGACAAGAAGTCAGCTGGTATTCCTCAGAAAATATGGTGGCTTTTGAACTGGAAACAGAAGCTGAGTTAAGGTCTCTGTAGACAGTGCTAGAAACAATGACATCCCCTTATAAGGTCAGGCAAGGGGGAAAACAGTGACATCCAGCTTCAGGGATCACCTGAGTATGTAGACCTGACTGGGTGACGGTGTGACCGCTGACGGACCCTGTCACATCTGGGCGTCAAAGTGGATGTCAACAGGGAGTGCCACAACGCCAGCCTGCACCCTGATGATATATGATGAAGATGACATTTGAACCCAGTGCATCCCCTTCTAAGACCATCAACTTACTCCACTCAATAAAAACATCAGCAGGAAGATCCCGATTGGAGGATGGCCTCCAAGACACTTGGCTCATACCCCTCAAATATGCACACATCACCAATAGCAAGGAGCATTTGAAACCTGCTACAGCCAAATGTGGACTTCAGTTACCAGCTACATCTCAGCATCAGTTAGTTTGTGACAAATGTACTTCATTGGTGTAATAAAATATGGTGGACCAGGTCACAGGAGCCCTATGTGCTATGTAAAAAGTCTATAAAAACAAAGCTATTGTCAAGTGAATAGTTCATTTAAAATCTGTATCACCCACCACTCCAAGGCCCAGGGAACGTCACAGAAGAGGAAGTGGAAAGATTGTAAGTGGTGGAAGTCAGGGTGGCATCAGAGTCTTCAGGACAGGGCAGAACCACTAAACTCATGGACTCACCAAAGCTGCAGCCACGTGCACAAGATTCAGCTGGTTGACATTCCAGCCTGGCACAGACAAGGGTCTCCCAAGCTTCCACCCCGAGCTGAGGAGATACTGATGTTTGCCGGCTTCAGAAAGGGTGAGACAGTCTTCTGGAAGCTAGTGGGTCCTGGCGGGGCAGCCATACTCCAGGGAGTGGTCTTACATCCATGTGTATATGGGCAACACAATTTGGACTCAGTGGGTCATAACAAAAATAGAGTGTGTGAAGTTGCGGGGAGGGGCGGTATAGATCTCAGAGGAGTTAGTGGAGAAGTGGGGGTGAGTGTGATTAAAATACATCGTATGCATGAAAATTTCAAAAATTAATACAATTTTAATATTGCATAGAAAGTAAAAAAAAAAAAAGAGGTAAAGACCCAAATTCGAAAGCAGTTGCGGGGTCCTTGTAAAAAAATCTCTGCAGACAACTAAAAGGGATAGTTAAATGATGAAAGCAAAAAATAAATCACCAAAAGTTCTACAGTAACAGAAAGCAGTCTTTAAAATGAAGGAGAAAGAAGACAGGAGTGAGGGTTGGAGCAGAGCACTCTGGATGGATGGCACAGGCAGACGGGCCAGAATAAAGCTGATCCCCAATGAGGAGCTCACGTGGGGAAGTGTGGACTGTGTAACTGGGATGCTAAAATGACTCTGCAATGCAGCAGAGTCGGGTGACACAGTAAGGAGCTCAGTCAGCAGCCACACAGCACCAATTACAGAGCAAAACCCATCACAGGAATCAACACAAGTCCAAAACATGACGCTTCCAGAACAAACGTTAAAAACTCCACAGACAGGGAAGACCAGCATAAAGCATAGCATTTGAAAAGCATTAAGTTGGGGGCTGGAGTCAAGATCACGTGTGTGAAAGCAAGCGGACCTGAGTTCAAATCCCCACCACCCATGTAAAAGCCATGTGTGACCATACGTGTTTGTAACCCCTGCACTCAGTGACATACACAGGCTAATCCCAACAGCTTGCAGGCCAACTAGCCTAGCCAAAATGATGAACTGCAGGGTCAGTGAGAGATTCCAAACATAAGGTAGAGAATGCTAGAGAAAGGTATGCAATATATTCCTCTACCCTTCACATCCACACAATTCACACAGTCATGAAGGCACATGCCTACATATGTGCATGTATACCACACATACACAAAATTTTTAAAAAGAAAGAAAAGAAATAACAAAGAAACCTATCATTTAAAATGAAATAATTAAGGAAATAAGGCAATGCTTTCTGGGAAGAAATGTTTGACACACACACTATACGTTATATACACATAAATGTACATGTACACTTACACATACTGTATATACATACAGCATATACGTATATACAACATATATATCTGTATCTGACAAGGAATTGCTGTGCAAACAATATGAAGAACCTTATGAATGAATTACCAAAAAAAAAAAAAAAAAACAAACCCAAAACAAGCAAACAAAGAAACAAAACAACAACCAACTAATTTGATTTAAAAATGCTAGGGGTTTTAAATAGACACACTGCAGAAGATGTGCAGGGCTCTAGCATGCATAGATATGAGGCACAAACAACATAATTTATCACAAAAATGCAAATTAAAGTTTCAAAGAGATGCCTCATTAGAACGTTTATGATGTATACGTCAGACACATGCCATGTCTTGGTGAGGCCAGCGGCCTGCTGCCCCTCGACTACACCCAGATGTGGGAAGTGCTCTCTAAGGGTCTCACAAAGCTAAGAACCTCTTTACCAGTGCATCTGATGTTACTAGTGTGTTGAAAAGAAAGGAAACCAGTGTTCTAGGTGAGCCTTATTTGGCACAATCACAACAGCTTTTTCTTTAAGTTAGAAAAATGTCCAGAAATATATCCAGAGACTGGAGGTCTGGCTGGACTGGCAGGGTGACACAGTTAAAAAATCATATTTTGAGGAAATGAAAATATTCTTAGTATTTTGGTGACAGAGCATTTGCACTTTTCTCAAACTTGACCAAATAGGCCTTAAGTGTGCATTTTAAATGTTAATGGTCCTTCAATAAAGTGATGTAAAGTTATCCTGATCCACACTGATGAATACCTCACAGGTCACATTATCACATCCATAATTGCAGACCAGTGTGACTTGTTGTTTCTTCAAGGCCTAGTGTAATGTCCGCCACCAGGGAGTTGCTAATATGTACTTACTGAATACACAGGAAGCCACAGCAAAGGTGGAGTGACCTATAGGGGAGGGGTTTCTTCCGTCCCTTGTTTGCCTTTGTGCCATGACATCCAGTGCTGAGCAGAGGTGGCTGTGTGACAGGTGGACTTGAGGGGCTTCACTTAGTTATGGGATGTGACACAGGCGGCCCCATCCTGCAGGGCATGGTGCTGGTTTCTCTTCAAAGGAGATGCATGGAAGGATTCGCTTTTATTCCAACAGGAAAACAAATTGGAATGGGAATTCTCCCATGTCCTGCCTGGATGCCCCTTGAATGAAAGATGATAAGATGTCAGAGTAGGAAGGAGAGGGACAGGAAAGGTGGCCTTCACATTCTCAGTGGCCCATGAACCCTTCCCCTATAAAAGATCTACTGTCTAGACCAGTGGTTTTTAATAGTTAATTAATTAATTAATTAATTAATTCACTTTACATCCAAATTATAATCCTCTCCTTCTTCTCCTCCCAGTCCCATCCCCCTCTCTTTTCCTCCTATCCTCTCTCCCTAATTTGGTCAGTCAAATGATGATTCTGAAAACATACAACTCTTGGGGAATATTTCTCTCTCTCTCTCTCTCTCTCTCTCTCTCTCTCTCTCTCTCTCTCTCTCTCTCTCTCTCTCACCTCATTATGTTGAGTGTTATCATGAGGACTTTCCTGCCAGGTACAAATATTCCGAACTTTACACATCTCAGTTTCACCTTTAAGAGAAACTGTTATTGCCTTCATAACTGTGAGCAGCAAATCAGAAATTAGAGGGAAGGCAAACTGACAGTGATTGATGCCTGAGGCGTTCTCCTGATTCGCTGATTAAACTCATCAATCTATATGCAGAAGATGTGTCCAAGGCAAAAGAAAGCAACCAGCCTTAACGGATCTGGTTGTCAGAAGGAAGGGGAGAAAGAGGCTCTCTCATCTGAGTGGTGCACAGAAGACTTGGGGGGCGGGGGGAGAATAGAGGACTTGGAGAATGTTTACCTCCAAATGGGAGAAGCCCAGGAGACTGAAGGTCTCCTTGGTGTGTGTGTGTGTGTGTGTGTGTGTGTGTGTGTGTGTGTGTGTGTGTGTATGTGTGTGTGCACTCACATTGAAGAACAGAAGAGTCCCACAGAGGGTCCAAAATTGACACATTTCTCCTTCGGATAATGGAGTGTCCTTGGGGAGCTAAAGGCCATGAAGAATCTCTGTTCCTCCTTGCTGCTGATCAACACGTTCTCAGACTGTCAGAGTCAGACCTGCACTTGGCCTCTTCATGCATCTCTCTGCTCTCATCTCTGCCTCCCTCCCTCTACCCCATTTTGTCACCCGATCCTTCAGAGGGCTGACTCGGAAGGCCATCCCTACCCTTGTACGGAGTGGTGCCCAAGCCTCTCCTACACACTGCTGTGATTCACTTCTTTGTTCATTTGTTTAGCTATTGGTTATTGGTACCTTTGAGGATAGTGGCTCTGTTGGCCCATTGCTGTACTGAGAGCCCCTGTTGTCATGATTGGCATGGTGGAGGTGCTCATCACCTAGCTGGTGACTGGTCCACTCTTACTTGGTTCTTAGACGTTTGCATTTATGGACATGAGCCTCAGGAACTCTGCTCCACTACCAACACCCCACCCAACCACACAAGTATCCTAAGGTTGCTGTAACAAACACTTGGCCACAAAATCTTGGTAGATTGAAACAATAGTGACCTTCTTGTCTTTTTGGAAGTTCCATGTCTGAAATCCAAGTGTCACCAGTCCCTACTACAGCTCTAATGAATAAACCTCCCCTGTGTTGTGTCTTCAGTTGTTTGCATTGAGGCTTTCCTTGACCTGTGGTGCTGAACTGGGTTCTGTTTTTCTCCTCAGTGTGTACTGTCTTCTGGTTCTTAAAAGGTCAGCTTGTCCATGCTGCAGAGCCCTCCCTGACACAAAATGGCCGCATCTCACATACTTCTCTTAACCACACTTTGACCAAAGAGCTCATACCCGAGTCTCTGGATGAACATTGTTTTAGAGAAACTC
The DNA here is from genome assembly GCF_964271855.1 of Acomys minous. Classification (NCBI taxonomy): domain Eukaryota; kingdom Metazoa; phylum Chordata; class Mammalia; order Rodentia; family Muridae; genus Acomys; species Acomys minous. The sequence goes on from NC_140489.1 coordinate 12,379,213, forward strand.
CACTATTCAGCAATACTGCTTTCCCCATTCTTAGGGTGCCATGACTTTGTAAGCAACATGATTTAACCCAGCACAGAATTGCCTCAGGTCCTAGTAGTGACCTCACAGAGCCTTAAGACACCATGGTGTCCCTCCTGTGGTCACCCACCGTAAGCAATCCAGACCAGAAAAGCCTTATGCATTGCACTGTGCTCTGCATTACATCCTACGGAGGCAATAATGATTCGACTTCAGTTGGTCTTTATGGGAAATGGATGCTTCCATTTTCATTGGAAACGCTGAGGAACATAGATAGTCCTGGGACCATAAAGAAGGAATCTTCAGAGGAGGACATGTGGATGGGTGACTAGAACTTGATGAAGGAGAGAGCAAGCAAGAGCAAACAAGAAGTCAAGAGAATTGAGAAGCTAGGTGCTGAACATAAAACTTTAGACAAAAAAAAAAAAAAAAAAAAAAAAAAAAAAGAAAGAAAGAAAGAAAGGAAGAAAGAATTTGAGTTGGTGAGATTTCGCAGACAGGACAGAGCAGCATTGAAAATCTGCTAGATTATCATTAATATTACAATCATTAAAAATGGAGGTTGTTAGATATTAGGGATATTTCATGTATAGTTATCTTTTTATTTCTACTATTACAGGTAAAATAAAGAGTCTCCCAATCTGGAACTCAGACATTAAGGCTGAAAAACTTCTGCTGACATTCTTCCTGACTTTTATATCTTAATTTTATTAGGGCGTCTAGTGTCTTTGAAGAAGATGGCTAACATATTCAGAGAAAATAACACATACACACACAAACACGCGCACGCATGCACGCACGCACGCCGCACACACCTGTAAGCAGAGACCCTTCACTGGGTATGAAATAAACATTCAGCTCTCGTAACCATGGCGCAGTCAAGATCACTGTAGGTGGTGCAGAGAACAAGGAAAAGAAACAAGAGCAGAAGTCTACTGAATTTGTAGACATTCACCCTACCTGCCTTCAACTCTACCTGACTAAATTGGGGAGCACAGCTTCATAACACCAGACACTGAAAGCTGGTGCTTGAAGCTAATTGCAACCTGCTTAGCACACTCTCTAGCAAGCCGAAAGACAAGCACTTATTCCCAGCCTTTGAGCTCTGTGGCCAACCATGCTTTATGCTAGGGATGGCCACTGATCTTAATGTTTCTTTGACTAAAAACCCACCCAAGGGTCATCCCAGTAACATAGGACCTGTTTGCTAAACTTTACTACTGTACTCATTTCATAAGTCAATGACTTCATCCCCTCTCAGCTGCCGCCGTGGCTCCCCTCCCCTCCAGGACTGCCAAGCGACTCTTCATTAAATGGGTTCCTGTCTGCACATACCCCAGAAAGACCTAGAGGATAAAATTCAGAGTACTTAGCAAGACACCGGGAGCTTTTCTTTGCCTTGTCAGCTATCTATTTAGGCGTATTTGAGCTAAGATGACTGATTTTGGAATGGCTTGGTCATTCTGGGATGTGCATGTATTAAAATGGGTCTTCTTTCAGGGCACACAGATGACACACGTGCACACACTCTTTCGTATTTCCACATTTGTGCACCTGCTTCTAGAGTCTCAGATTAATTTCTTGTGTGCATATATTTGTGCATGTAGCCCCTGGAGGTGGCAAGCTGTGTCCTCACGAAGTTATACAGACCCACTAATAGATACTATACAGATAAAATTTCTTTATACTGATTCCTATGATGATGGATTCTTCTGAATTTCTTCCCTTATCCACTGATACATCCATCTGATGCTTTTTCGAGCATCCCACATGTGTAAGATCCAGTGATCTCAGCAAGCAACCACCATGGTATTTCTGTGTTGATGCACGCATTAGCCGTACACTCCTGTGGAGAGAGGATGTGCTGGTGTTTATAAAGTAAGGATTCTTTCAGTGTGCATCTATTTATAACTGAGACAGGCTCTCCTGTCTCAGGAGAAGGGAAAGTAATACACAAGACTTCAGAAGTTGGACAGCAAGATGGCTTGGTAAGTTGAGGTGCTTGTGTAAAGGCCATAACTTGAGTTTTGTTCCTGGACACCACTAAGTAGCTAGAGAGAAAAGACTCCTGAGAGCTGTCCTCTGGCTTCCATGTATATACACTGGAGTACGTGCACACCTGTCTGTAATTATGTGTGTGTGCATGCATATGATTGTGCCCACATGCACATTAAATAAAGTAAAGTGTAATATAATGAAATGAAAATATTTTAAAGGATTAGGAAGTAAATGAACTCACATGGTCCAGGAAACTCCAGAAAGTTACAAGATTCACAAGGCCCCTCCCCAAGGTCTTAGACATAAGCAGTAACAGCTGCTGGGAGGATAGTGTGACTAGCATAGGTGAGCTGCCCCTGAGTTGTCAAGGGAACTTCAGGATTGTAGTTTTTCTGAGTTCTCACCCATTCTGGGTGGGCTTGACAGTGACACAGCCACCTCTGAGTTACACATCCTTCTGTAAGTGGCCCTAGTGAACTCACCAGGTCCCTAAGTAGGGGTGGATGAAATAACTCATTTATTTATTCATATCTTTATCTATCTATCTATCTATCTATCTATCTATCTATCTATCTATCTATCTACGATCTGTCATCAATGTCCAATCTAGGGTGAAGTGTTATTTATCCACATCTCCACAGAAGTCATACAGTACCAGTCAGGTGTGGCAAAAGCTTAGAATGAGTGTGGTGATTTCCTGATATCACAGCAGAGTCAGGGATGAGGGAGTGTCATGCCACAGGCTGAGAGTCACCCTGTGTAGAGGCAGTGACACTAAAGATGGCACGAGACCACTATCAAGTCACTGACAAAGAATCAGAAGGTCTATAAGGCAAGACTGAGGAGAAGGCTCAGTGCACCATGGGTCTGAAGTAGGATGGAAAAAACCTTTGAGACAGTGAGTACAGGAGTCGTTGACAGATCCACTGGGTCATGGCCATGTACCAGGGATGCCCCTAGAAAACTTCTGGGTATGACCTCCAACTGCTGGAGACTCAGAGGAAAAGAAAGCTCTGGGTCATTCTAGATCTGGGAAGGGTATGATGGGATTTGATCCTTATATCAAAGACGTCACATGTTTAGAAAGTGGCAGGATAAAGAACATCAAGAAGACAGACTGGGTATGGTGGTGGAGACAGCAGCAGGCTGGCTATCAGGAAACTTGGAAAATATATGTACATCTCTGGGGCTTCAGGGGTGGGGACTGGATGAGAGACATCCTGCTGTAGGCCTGTTAAGAGCCAGTGGAGGAGGAAGTGTGCATGACTAAGATGGTAGCTAAGATGTTTATAAATAAGGATTCTTTTTAGTGTGCAGCTATTTATAATTGAGACAGGCTGTCCTGGATTGGGGAAAGTGCTCCAAAAGACTAAAGAAGTTGGATGACACAGGGGCTTGGCAGGTTGAGATGCTTGTGTATAGGCCTGATGCGTGTGTGCTCCTGCATGTGGAAGGGTCCGGGACAACTTGGGAGCTGTCCGTTGTTTCTGGCTCTAGCCTGGGGCTCATGATTAGGCCATGCGGACTGACCAGTGAGCCTCACAGATCTGCCTGTCTCAGCCTTCCCTGTACAGGCGTCACGAATGCTTGACATCACATCTGGATTTTGTGCATGCATTCTGAGGCTGCCTGTTTCAGCCTCCCCTGTACAGGCATCACGAATGCTTGTCACCACATGTGGATTTTGTACATGGATTCTGGGGCTCCAACTCAAGTGTTCACGCTGGCACAACACACACTTCACTGACGGAGCCACCTCCTGAGCCCCAAACACACTTTTAAAATAAGAAAACTGATAACAAGTCAGCAGAAGTGTGACCATTTCCCTCCTGGACAAGCCTTCTGTGGCAGAGCAATGGGTAAAATTAGCATTCTATGATAACACCTTGAATTACAACAGGGTACTAAGCATCAGGCCGGCTGTGGTACTTTGTAAATTATAGTTCTGTACTTTCTAGCATTGCACGGGGCATGGCTCCCACTTTCCTTTTATTTTGCCTTCAGTATTTCAATTTCTGTCTTTCCTAGCATTGTTTATATGAACCAGCTCCCGGCATGAAACACAAGACAGTTTGCTATATTTGAGTCTTAAATCAATCACGGGCTGCGGAACTGTGCATGAGTCTAAGCTGGTCATTTAACATTTTATCTAGATGATATAATTAGGACTTCTTCAAAACAAGTTTCTGGACAATCAAAGGAAACAGCGATTATCAATTTATAAGATTCCTAAGATCATACATAGGTTAATTTATCTTGGGAAACTGGGCCACGGCCTCACCTTTCTCTGCTGTCACACACTCTATAATCTCTTGGCCAGCAAGGTGGGGAACTCAGTGGTCTTTTGCCACAGGCGAAAGGGAAATGACAGCTAGCCAGCAAATGCCCACTTGCCTTAGAACTCACTTTTAATTCAATTCAGTCTACAAAGAAATCTGGTTATTTGACTTACTGCATGTAATGCGATGTAAGGAGGCTGAGTGAAGGATGCTGAGGTAACAATGGCCCCAAGGCGTGTATCTGTAGAATACACTGTAGATGGGAGGGCGAGGAAGTGCCAGGACAAGGTGCACGTGACACGGGCATGGTAGGTGGTTCTTCTATTGGTCACTGCCTGGGAAAGGCCAGTAGAGGACTGACTCCAACCATCATCGTGAGGATGGGAAGCATTAGTTTTTGTGTTCAGTGTGTGTGTGTGTGTGTGTGTGTGTGTGTGTGTGTGTGTGTGTGTGTGTGTTGGTGTCAGGTACAGAGACCATTAGATGATGAGGTGCCTACTGAGATCCCTTTCTATTTCTCTCTGAGCACATAGTGCATTCCTAGCTCGTTCCACCTTTCCTTACTGCTGATAACCCTGTAACCAACGACAGCCAAGAGAAGAGAGGCACAAATCACAGTGCCATTTCCATGTCACACCCATAGGAACCTCCTTTCCCCCACCTTCTTCTTCTGTGCTGGGGGTTTTCAAGGCAGGCTCAGGACCACATCCAACCCCTCAAAGGCTCATGTGTTGAAGGCTTGGACTCCAATGTGGTCCTGTTCAGAGATGGGCGCCTGGGAAATGATTGGCTCATAAGGGCCCCAACATCATCAGTAGATAGATTCATGGATGGATACAACTCATGATGGCATTACCGTGAAGTGGTGGGATGAGGAGGTGGGGACTGGCTGGGGGATGGTTTGGGGCACGCCTCTGAAGGATAGTTCCAGCCTGTTGACTTCTCCTCCCTCAGTTTTCCTCTCTGATTCCTGGTCAGCTCCTGTCCACTGCTACTAGGCTCTGTTCCACAGGCCTAAAGCAATGAGGCAGCCAACTATGGCTGAACCCTCTGGAGCCACTGGCCAAGTAAACCTTCCCCCACCCTTTAATTTGTTTTCTTAGTTGTTCTGTCACAGAAAAGGCAAACTAACTAACATGCAGGAGGCTTCATGTTTTTTTGTATTGTACTTGAAGAGGATTTTTTAAGAACTATTGTGACATGAGGATGATATTTTTAATCCAAATATTAGTGTCCACAAGACATTTTGACACACAGCCATGTTCGGCAACCCCATGTCTGTGTTTTTTGGTGGTTTTTTTTTTCAGCCTGCAGAATATCTTTGAGGAATACTTCATGGTCTCAAGAACAAAAATATGCATTATGTGCGTAGGAGACATTTAATGAACACTGTTTGGGATGAATGGAAGGAATTTGGCCATAGGTAGTAGAAGGACCATATGGTGGAGGTTGGTGTTCTAGGCCGGTGGCACTCACATTGATTCTATGCTGGAAAAACAATGGTTTGTAAGGAGAAAGCCACTGAGAGCTGTGAGTTTATCTTTGTCACCTTTGATTTGGGGTTTGGGGGTTAAAAGGAACAGGTAGTCAGGTAAATCATTTGGGAGGGGTGTTTTCTTCTCATTTTTAAAATTATACTTCTTTTTTTTACATATACATTTATATTATTACGCATAAATAAAATAAACTACATATAGCAAGAAGAAACACAAAACAACCAGGAATTATATAAATGTTACATTCATAGTGATTTGGCTTTTGTATTTGGCAAACATCTTTCTTATCTTGGTGAGTCTACAATTCTGAATGAAAACCATTATCTATCATATTTCATCTCTATCAACTTAAAACAGCTATCTATACCTAAAAACACGTTAACCCCTAAACAACTAAGCTTAATTGTAAGACTAAGCTATCTGGTCTTCAATCCTATCAGAGATTTGAGAAGGAATAAAACTTAATTACCTGAGTGGACAGAAGTGCAGGCTAGCAGCGTCCAAAATGAAAAAATGACAGAGACAGTTTGCTGCCTGAACAGTCACCCAAAACTCTGTATAATGTTGGAGCATCATCTTCAGCCTTCTGCCCCAGTATATCTGACAGACAAAATTGTGAAGCAGGAACTATTGAGGACTTGTTTATTCTATCTTGGCAGAGTTTGGTCATTGACTCTGTCCGCATCCTAGCTTTCTCATTTTTAGGCAGAATTCTGTCTGTGGCCAAAAAGGAGGACATTTTCCCCAGTGGCTGGTTTGCCACATTTGAAGGCATTATTCTCCCCAAATCAGCCAGAAGAAACCTTAAGAGAATGATGTCCCATTTCCCCTAAGGGGGTTTGGTTAGGTTTTTGTTTGCTCTCTTGGGCTATAGATGCTTATTTTCATTGGAAGTTGTTTATAAGTTATTATTGGTTTTATAATAACAGAGAGAAAATGAGGTGGGACTCAGGGATGTCTCTCTTTTCCTTTATCTTTCTTTTGTAGGTATGAAGATAGGGGTTGAAAAGAAAGATGGGGGAGACAGAAATATATAGGGATGATAGAAAAAAAGTAGATTATTGAATCTACTCCCCAACTGAAAGCCTCGTTACTTATAAATAAGGTTATTTTTAATTCATTGGTATAGAATTTTGTATGTTGATGCAAAATAAGTTTAATTTTGATACATTGGTATAGAACTCAAATTTAACATTGTTCTTCACATACATTATATACATTTCTATTCTAATTTGAGATATTGTGCCCATCCAACTCAATTATAATACAAGGTTTACTTCTAATACCTTGAAAGTGGTATTGAAGGCTGTTTAGAATAATTAAATAATACAAGCTAATTAACTTGTTAATTAATTCATGGTCATATCAATTATTAGTCTATTTTTATCACAAGAATCTATGTCCAAGGTTTAACATACATACATACATACATACATACATACATACATACATACATACATATGTATGGCAAAATAGTTAAATATGGTCTTCAAGAGCCTCAGAGACCTACAGAATATGGCATTTAAAGATGTATTTTTTTATTATTTTAAAGATTCTTTGACAACAAGACAGGTTAACTCCCTGCAACACCCAACTTACCTCAAAGAAGATGATGAGCATCAAATGATCTCCTTATGGAGCTGGCTTCAAACATGGCAAACCAGCCATTTGGGAGTTTTGATGTCAACAAAATTTGATTTTGTGCTGAGACCTTGCCTGAGAGGGTCAACTTCTGCATCCTCAATATACATGCAATCTCTGAGACAGTGAAAGGCTGTAAAAGCAACACCACCAAGACACGCAGGAGAAAGCCTATGTTAGAAAGCAAAGTGCATCCATGGCAGGAATGCCTGATTATGGAGAAGCTGGCATGCTTGCCCTGTAGCTCATGCTGAAGGATACATGAGTAACTATTTTAACTTTGGTTGACATACTGTAAAGAGGGTGCTGTTGAAATAAAGCCCTTGGGCTGGGCTTGGTGGCACACACCTTTAATCTCAGTACTCAGGGAGGCAGAGGCAGGTGGTCACTGTGAGTTCGAGGCCAGCCTGGTCTACAAAGTGAATCCAGGACAGCCAGGGCTACATAGAGAAACTCTTTCTTGAAAAACAACCCCATATTGTCTCTATGAGCTCCTTTGCACAGAAAAGGCAAAGGTAGTTGGAAGAGTACTAATTAAATATTGCACATTAAAATATTTCTTAATAAAAAGACATTCTTTAAAATTCTGATATTCAATTAAACTAAACTATAACATTTTAATACACCCCTGAAGACATTATATGTATCTCAGCACTTTGCCTCTGGGTCTTATAGAGATGATGGCTTTGACATATGTGAATGCATGTTTAAAATAGTCCAGAAAACCCAATTTTTAAAAATGAATTTTATCATATGTTGAGTGTCAGTAGTAGGATCTACCTATTTATATGTCTGTCTGTCTGTCTATCCATCCATTTGCTCATCCATCCACCCATCTGTTGGTCTGCTTACCTGTCCACCTTTTTGTCTGTTCATCTACCCTGTCTACCCACCAGAGCCTACCTACCATCCATGTATGTATGTATGTATGTATGTATGTATGTATGTATGTATTGTATGTATGTGTGTCTATCTATCTATCTATCTATCTATCTATCTATCTATCTATCTATCATTTATCTATCTAGTTTGAGACAGGGTCTCTCTATGCAGCTGAGCCCTACCTATTTATTCTTGTCTGGTCTTGAACTCACGGCTCTGTCTCTACTTAATAGTGGACCTTTCAATGAGCATTTTCTTCTCTTGTGTTTGATTTTCTTTTTCTAGTTTAAAAACTCAATCAGTACTGATAAAATGGGGGGGGGGGAAGAATAGGCTCGCTTAGGAAAAGAAATAGGCGTGAGGTCACTAAGACGCTGTAAAATTTCGAGCTTCTCTTCTTTCTTGTGAGATGTGTTTCTCTCCTTGGGTATGGTAAGGACTTTTACACCAAAACCCCTCAGCAGATGGGTCCAAACAGGTAGATGGCACCCAGGTCTTCAGAACAGAGACCCAGTCACTGGCAAGTGTGCTCCTTACAACTCTTACACATGGACAGAAGGCTACGGCACATCTGGCCTTCCTGGCAAATCCCAATCTAGTCTCACTCCTGTGCATTCAGAAGTTTTATTTCTTTGAATACAGCCCCTGCCTCATTTGCTCTGTATCCTCTATCCCTGAGGACTTGTTTTCTTCTTCTTCCTTTTCCTGCATGCAGTCACACAGTACCCAAGTTCTGTCAAGCTGCTAGGTAGAAATCACCACAGTGCATCTTAAACAGGGCCGCTAAAGTTCTAAACATTGCATTTAAAGGTCTGGAAAAAAAAATCATTCGCTAGCCCTTCACCATTATATCTCTTGTTTCTCAACTTCAGAAGAGGAATCAGGTCTGGCTCCGAGATTGTGCTGAACAAGGAAAAGGCATCCCCTTGGCCACAGCCCTGTCCCCACCTCCACATCTGCCTCACTGATTTGCTGTTTGCTGCGCAGCCCTCATGTGAGTGCACACATGCACGTTTGTGCTCATCGGTTTCTGCTACACCAGCCACTGAGCTTTGAGTGTTCTTTCTTCTCCCTGGAGTGCTGTTTCTTGCTCGCCTAGACCCAACAAGAATGCCATATCCTCCGAGCCACTGTCAAATGTAGCTTGGACAGAGCATGGCTCCAAAGATTTCGTTCTGTACCCTCTAGACACATCCATTTTTGAAGGGAAACCCAACATACAAGGTCACTGCAGAATGAAGTGCCGTGCAAACAAAAGACCAAGGCTGGCGCTGTGTCAGAGGGAATTTGACAGTGTGAGAGATGAAGGGGACGGGTGGCACTGAATGGGGCTTTCTCGTCACACAGCACAATGATAAAGGAGCACAAATAAGACCACAGTGGCACTGTGCCATCATTGTTTGTGTCAGTCCATTCAGTGGCAGCAGCTACAGGAGAAATCCACGTGCAACTGAAGAAGAGCCGTGGCTGGATTCACATTCTGAGTCCCCCAGCCTGAGGCCCCAGGTCCATCATCAACAAATGACAGCACAGCCACCAGCTTTTAAGAAGTCCTTCAGAATTCTTGTTCTGTGGAACTTTCAGGGGCTAAACCAGCTGCTTTGGAAATATAGGTGTCTTATGTGGATCATGCCAATGTTTGTCAGCTGGGGATATTAGTGGCTAATGGTTGGAGGCCAGAGAGGGCAGATGCTCACAAATCAAGGGTCAGTGTGATCAGGCAAGTGGTACATCCTCTTGCAGCCAGAAGGTTCTCAGTATTTCTTAAATGCATCTCATGTCAGTCATCTAGTTAGCACAGCCGAGGTTTAGAACCGAACTCCACATTATATACCCAGCAAGCCTTCCTGCCTTTCCTTCTCTTTTCTCATCCTTCTGTGTGTTTGTGTACATATTCGTGTCTCTGGGTGTATTGTGCTCGTGTATGTGGAGGCCAGAGTCAATGTGGGGTGACTTCATTAGTCCCTTTCCACATTATATTTTGGCATGGGTTCTCTCAATGAAGGTGGGGCTTTGCCAAATGGTTAGACAGCCTGTAATCCCTTGGGAAATCTCATGTCTCTAACATCCACACCACAATACCAAAATATCATGCTTTTTATAAAAAATATGGGTGCTGTGGATTTGAACTCAGGTCCTCATGTTTGTCTGGAAAGCACTTTATCAACTGAGCCATCTCCCCGAACACTTTCCTTAACTTTTGAATAATTTTCCACTTTAGAAATGATTGTAGACTCACAAAACTTGCAAAGAATCATACAGAGTTCACGGCTTAGCTTCACCTAATTAACCCTTCCCACCCTCAATAAATGATGTCTGAAAGAACCAAAGCCAAGGACCAGAGTCAGAACTTTGACCCGAATGAAATAACTACTGGGCCTTGGGTTGTATTTTTATTTCACAAGCTTGGTCTTGGTATCCACAAGAAACCAAAAGAGGGAGTTGGACCCCCTGAAATGGAGTTACAGGTGGTTTTGAGGCACCATGTGGGTGCTGGGAGTAGAAATGGGATCCTATGTAAGAGAAGAAAGTGCTCTGGACTGCTGAGACACATCTTCACCCCAAGAAACTGTGCACACTCTATTTGTTTGATTTTGGTGCTTTATTCCACCAGTGGACTTGTGCATCTCCCATCGTACTCAGGCTGGATTAAAACTCACTTATGTATCCTGTATCTAAGTAATGCACTTCAAAGAATTCTTTTAGCTCAACAAACATTTATTGAATGAGCTAAAATACTGAATATATGTGTATGTGTATATATCTAATATATTTAATATGTTATACTATATATTATTATAGCACATATAGTATATTATAAAATATATTGTATACACACACATATATACATACATACATATATATATATACATTTATATGAGTCCTTTTTTCTCAGACCATAAGGATAGATTCTATAAGGATAGACAGGTTCACTGGAGCCTGAAAGAGCAGCTTCCAATGATAGACCTCACTATCTCAACCTTTGCGGTTGGTGTTAACACCGTAGTGAAAATCAGTAGCTCAGTATTGACAACTATTACTCCATGTAACACGCATAGCTCCCCAATGCCTAGTCTGAGTCAAATCAATTTAATTAACTAACAAAGGTAGTTGTTATGGCAACTGCGCTACTAATTTATTTCAGCAAATACTCAGTATGATTGACGTGTTGCTAGGAAACAGCCAATGGATGAAGACACGTTTCACCTGGTGTAGATGTGGCTATGTAGTCATAATTTCAGGCTCTGGCCAAGGAAGTGCTTCACAGAGAAATGTGGAGATGTTGAAGATGGTCTTGGGCAACAATATCTTTATTGTTACCTACAAACAACCAGGGGTAGAGCCTACACTTAGAGAATAGACAGGAAGACAGACACAGATGTTATGCCCTATTTTAAATTATATATGTGTTTTTATAACAAATATTTATATATAATAATATTTATTATATTTATATTTAACATAACATATAAATATGCTTAATTATATTTAATATCTAGTATATATGTATTTATTATAAAATAAATGCTTTTTCTAGTTCTGACAATTTTAGCTATACCTCTTTGCCAGGATGGACTGTGCCCTTACAACTGCATACCCCACACATGGGGAGCAAGTCCGCTGAGGAACAATGGGAGAGATGGACCATTACCTCACTGGATGCTTTTACATCCTTGGAGAACTCTGTGAGCCCTTGCCATCTCTGTGGTTCTCCCACCCAAGATACTGTGTGTTTTCCAGGCTCTCCACTTACGTTCACCTGGGTGTCCAGCTCATCCTCTTGCACAACAGACAGGCATCCATGCCGTGGTGGACATCTGCAAAGCTGTAAATGTTACTGTAACCAGGGAGGAAACACAGATGTCTGGGGAAAGACAGCCAGGCCAATCCAGGGATTGCCTGCATGGGATAGCTTGGGTTCTTAGAAAAGGGGTCACTCTCCAGATCCATGCTTGCATACCCAGTCAAGCACGGGTAGGAGGTGAGTGAAGACCCAGTGTGATGGGGTCACCTGTAGGATGAGGGTGGGGTGGGGATCTGGGGACCAGAGAGATGGTTATGCCAAGAGGCATCATTTAAGAATAATCTCTTCTATCCATGCGTTGCCATTTCACCTACTTTCATCCCGGAGAGCTTCTGTACTAGGTTTGGTCACTGGCGGGTTGATCTCTTCTTGGGACACTATTAATGATCCTTTTGTAATGGGAGTCACATGGAATTGTGGGTATAGAGGAAGGACGAAGGAAATGAGAGAAAGAAAGAAGAAAAACTGCTATTCATTAAGAGTGCAACTTAGGTATGTTTGAAAAATAAACCAACACATATATTTCATGGGTTTTTTGGTCTAATTGCCCAGTGTTTGCATACACACTTTCACGAGCACACACATACACACACACACACACACACACACACACACACGCACACACGCACACACACACACAACATGTCACACAGTCACACACACACTCATACATACTTGCACCTCCCCCCGCCCCCCGACACACACATGCATGCACATTTTTTTTCTTTTCCAGCAATTCACTGTCATCAACTAAAAATTATTGCATAAGGGGAAGTTAATTGGGGAGGAGCAATTTTCTCAGAACTGATTGCAGGAGCAGCCACGCAATCATCTCAGCGGAGCATGGAGCACGGCATCACGGGGGCTGGGCTTGGGGGGCTGTCCCTACTTCTGTAACCTGGCTTAGTTCCCTACTCTGGCGATGAGGTAGATAAAAGCTTCCCTCCTGCAGATAGATGATCCCTGGGGGCCTTCCCGAGAGTTGTGCTCTAAAACACTTTCCCCCACTCACAGTCTCCCTCTCTTCACAGACCAAGTTTTGAAGCAGGTGCGTGGATGGTAGGGTGCAGACACCACATGGTGTTCTGTTCTGAAGAAAGGTGCCCTTGAACACAGCACCTAACTCTTCATGATCCAGGTTTTTAATGCCCCTGATGGAAAAGAGTTGCAAGCATGCTTTGCAAATGCTGTATTGATAGATGCCAGAAACCAGTGTAGGGCGTTCTAGCTTCATTTACACTGACATCATAAAATACCGCAACAGAAACCAGCTAAGGGGAGAACGGATTTATTTTAGCTCACAATCCCAGCTTACAGTCTACCAATGTGGGGGAAATCAAGGTGGAAGAAGCTTGAAGCAGCTAAGCACCTCACACCCACAGCTAAGAGCAGAGAGAACTTAATGCATGTGTCCCTACCAGCTTGTGCTCAGACCAGTGTCTGCACTTTTAAACAATTCACAGCCCTCCGGGTGCTTAAGGAATGGTACTCCCCACAGTAGACTGGGTCTTCGCATACCAGTTAATGTAGGACAGTCTCCCACAGGCATGCCCACAGGCCAGCCCAATGTACACAATCTCCCATTGAGACTTTTCTTCCTCCAAATGATTCTAGATTGTGTTGAGTCACTAAAGACAGCCATCTCGTAGAATTACCTGAAGTGACAGCTGGGCGGGCTCTTTGTTGGCATCTACTTTGGAAATATATTTACACGTGGGTTAGCCACTCAATCTCCATCAGAGAAGCTTCTTCTTGAAAATGGAGGGTAACAGAGAGGCACACAATAGGAGAGTGAGAGACTTTGGAGCACTCGGCCCTAAATAAGATCTGTTTATCAATACTTCTCAAGGCTCAGGGAACTATGCAAAAGAGGAGGTGGAAAGATGGTAAGAGGCAAAGGTGGTGGATGACTTTAAGTAGACTGTGTCTTCCAGACACAGCTGGCTGGATGCACATATGAATTCACAGAAACTGTGACAACATGTACAGGACAGCACATGTTCAAACTCGGTAAAATTCCCAGAACTGAACAGAGGAGGTGGACACAAAATCTCACCCTTAATCCGGAAGGTATTTGCCATTAATATTTGCTAGGAAAGGGAAAGCCAGTTTTCTCCAAGGGAGTGTTTCTGGGTTTATCAACCCTACTCTGGGGCAAGCTTCATGCCTAGGAATAGCTGGTCAACACAAAATGAAGTCTTGGGTTTTTTTTTATATGTTTGTTTTGTTTTGGTTTCATTTTTCTATTGTTAATTAGTTTTTTTTTATTGACGTTTGTCTTTGTCTTTTGATTTTTGGCTTAAAAAATCTTTTACATTTTTTTTCTTCCTTTCTCTCTTTCTTTCTTTTTTTGAGACATAGCATTAAATTGGGTATGTAGGGGAGGACCTGGGAGAACTTGTGAGAGGGAAAAGAATATGATCAAAATGTATTCTATAAATGTTTTAAAAATAATATTTAAAAAGGGAACTAAGTAGAATATCTTACATGGGCATTCTAGGAACTGGAATTTGACAAGATGGAATAAGACCTCAAACTGTGTGTCAGAGCCCAGCTCCCTACGTTGTGAAGGCCAGTGTTGGGTGACATACTTCAGCCCCTCCAACACGAGCTTACTCTTAAGCACAGTGAGGGATTTAATAGTGCTTTCTTCTTTCGGTACACATGCAGCATGTGTGTGCATGTGCCCCTGTGTGCACACCTGTGTGAGCACATGCATATGGAAGCTAGAGGTCAGTGCTGGGTGTCATTATTCACCTTAAGGTCTGGAGACAGGCTGCTTTACTGAATCTGGGGTTCATCGATTTGTTTAGCCGGACGGCCGTTAGTTTCTGGGCTAATGGAGACCCTCCCGTCTCCACCTTCTCAGAGCTGAGAAACAGTCATGTGTTAACGCGCTTGGATTTTCATGTGGCTATTGGGGTCCCAAGTTCAAATCTTTACACTTGCATGGCATCTCCTCAGACCCAAAGAGATTTCTTTATAAGGTCAAAACGCTGACTCTTTGCTGCCATCTGGGTAAAGTGCCTAGTCATGGTGCCCAATCTGGAAAGGCTGTCCCATTGTTGTCTCTCATGCCATTAAGGCTTTCTGGCAATAATCCCATGAGGTTGGCATCCTCACTGCTTTCTCAGATGAGGCTCAGAAAGCGGACATGTCTGGCCCGTGTCACTCCCCTGATAAGGCAGGGTGGGGTGCAAACTCAGACAGCTCCCAAAGCCCGCCCTCCACCCCCATAGCTTAATGAGAGTTTGGGCTTCACGCTTCTCTCCCCTTGATAAGGTGTTAAATATTTACCATCTTTCCTTTATTCCTCTCCACCCTCTTTAAAAATGGTTTAATTAAAATCATTCCTTGAGCTCATGATAAAAATATGTAAATGTGATGATTTTTGTGAAATGAATCTATTGTTTCCTTTTCCTTCCCAGAGGACTGTGGATAAGGAAGGGTAGATAGCTGTGGGGCCTCCCATGAATTTGAACAAGCATTTGATAATATGCTGCCTAACCGATTTCAAGGTCTGGTGGCCACAGGATCCAGCCGTGTGTGGTTAGCACAACCAAATTCACAGGCATGGACTTGGGCATGAAAGTGGAGGGTTCTCAGTATTTCCGGAAAGAGTTGGTGGAATAAGCTTGGAAGCACGGAGTTGGGAAGGCATCCACCCCACTTTTCTTATGAGTATTAGTCGCTTTGTGATGCTGTGACAAGATACCATGACCAAAGGCAACTCAAGGAAGAAGGAGTTTTTTGTTAGGCTTATAGCTCCAGAGGTTGGTCCCATAATGGTGGAGAAGGAAGCTGATAGATCACATCTCAACTCCATGAAGGCAGTAGTGAGAGCAAACTAGAAATGGGGAAAGGCTATGAGCTCTTAAAGCCTATCCTTGGTGATGTATTTCCCCAAACAGATTCACCAAGTAGGGACCAAGTCTTCAAACATATGAGCCGATGGGGGACATTCTTTATTCAAATCACAGCACTGTGTTTTCTTTCTCTTGACTAATAGAAACCCAGATGGAAAGATAATTCTCCTTAGCATCTCTACCTTCTCCCAACTTTGTCCTCCATCTAAGCATGAGGTTTTGTTGTCTAAAATCTGAAGTTCTGGGAACCAATAGGAACATCCCATCATGCACTGCTCTCCATTAACAAGCTCAGCTGACCTCCTTTCACCTAATATGATCATTTATTTTATGGTCCAACTTCTCTAGGTAGGCTAGTGTAGACACATGTTTGGCCAAAAGTAGATCTTTGAGATGTTTAAGTAATTAATAGACTTTTAGCCAGACTGATGACCTCTAGGTTGTAGGTGGGGTTCATCCAATCCATTGGAGGCCTTATAAAAACAGAAGGGCTGGGAAACACAGATCAGCAGTACTTGCTGCCCTTCTAGAAGTTCTGAGTTCAGTTCCCAGGATCCACCTATGAACTGAAAACCACCTGTAATGCCAGCTCCAGGAACATCTGACACCATTTTTGGCTTCTGCAGACATGTGCACCCACGTACACTACCATGCATGTATACATACAAATAAAACAAAATAAATCTTAAAGACAAAAGAATGGGCCGAGACCCAGGAAATAGAAGGTTCTGTCTTCGAGCCTGTCTTCTTGAGTTTTCTCTTCCTGAGTCATGGTCATGTGACCAACCTTTCACAATCTCTTTACTTCCCCTGTCTCCTTTTCTTTTTCTCTACCTCATAAAATAATGGCTTCAACCCCCCCCCCTTTTCCCAACTTAGAATATCCAGAATTTTGAGACATCTCAGTCAATTCGAAAATATAAATTTTAGGACTAAGGATGAAAGCATTAAGTGTGTATTTATATTTAACTCATTAGTATATGTAGGCATACATATTTAAAAAGCAGCAATTCAGCACTTGGCTACAAAGTGTGAATACAACAGTTCTTAAAAACGGAAGTGTTAGATACAGACCGCTGAAGATCTAATAATCGCTTCGTCATTTTGAATGGGTTTATTTGTTCTATTTTATTATTCTTTAGGCTTGGGTTTGATTTGAATTTTGCAAAACCAGGGATTTTTACAAAGCTACCTTATCGACAGTACGCCCTTTAGCGATCTGCCTGTAGAATTACTGCCTTGAAGGTTCCCAAGGAAAGTGGATGCTCTCAGAATCTCACTGAAGAATTCTCCTCTACTGTCTTTCATTTTGAGAAACACAGTCTGACAGAAGCTGGAGGTGATCACGAAGTGCCTGAAAACTCCTCATTTCTTCTCAGACCATCAGTATAGGCTTAAGGGGGGAAAAATCAGATGGACACACCCCTTTGATTTCAGGAAAGTCTGTAATTTCTTTAAGAAAACTGTTCAGCCTAGTAAAATGACTTAGTGAATAAAGGGGGGCTGCCAAGCCCGAAAACTTTGGGGAGACTTATGATAGGAGGACAGAATTCATTGTCTTTTGTAAGGTGTCCTCGGATCTCCACAAGTGCCCCCATATGCACAAACACCCCGATAAAAGAATAAATAATGTAAAAACTTTTAAACGATTATTGCCAACCGTGGCATCATTTCACCCCAAACAAAGGGCCATGGAACGATTAGACTTCAGGCAAACATCTCACAGAGAGGCTGGTGTGCCTTGTTTTGGTCTGTAGTAAATAGCAGAAGGGGCTAATTGCCGTACTTTTGGCTTTGTTTGTTTAGTTCTTGCTCTTGGAGACAGAGTCTCCTGTAGCCCTGGCTGGCTGCAAACACATTATGTAGCCAAAACTAAGCTTGAGTTTCTCATCCTCCTGCCTCTTCCTCCCGTCGGCTGGAATTTCAGGAAAACATTACTAGATCTGGCCAGAGGGGCTTTTTTCCTCAGTCACTCATCCCCCCCCACCCCGACAAAAACAAACAAACAAACAAACAAACCACCAAACACCACCACCAACAAAACAATCCCACACACAGGTAAAGCATTTCTTTCTTTTCTGGTGGATTCTTCTGTGGGGGAAAGACATCTTTTTCTCAGGAAGGTTTTTCCACTCTCTGGCCTAGAAGCCACTTTAGACTATCTCGCATCCCCTCTGCACCCATTGAGCGACAGGCCCTACTGCAGTGGGAGGAAGGTGGTCTGCATCCCACAGGCTCTAATGAGATCAGCACATCTTAGGTCCTCTTCTCACACTGTGAACAGGCAGGTAGAATCTACCGGAAGTGAGTGTGATAGAGCATAGGTTCAGAGCTGAGCACTGTCCTTGCTGTGCGGGAGAAGTGCCAGCGAGCTATTTACACAGACAGACGTTCTTAGCCAGTATGGGCAGGTGAGATGGCTTAGCTGCTAAAGGCACCTTCTGCCAAGGCTGGTGACCTGAGTTCGAATCCCAGAACCCAGAGAAAGGAGAGAACCAGCTCCTTTAAGTTGCATCATGTGTGCACTGTGGTGTGTGAGCACCTCCCCACCCCCACACTAAAGAAATAAGAGGAATTAATGTTTAAATCAATTATGATTTGGCACTCACCACACATCTCAGGTGAGACTCATTTGTTTCAAGGCCAACAGGCTCTAGGATACAGTGTGAATGCCCTGAACAGTGTAGCTCCAGATAGGAGCTCTAGAAAGTTACTGGTTGATTATTGATTACTATTTATTGTCTTGTACAGAGGAGAAAAAACACTGAACTCTCCAACTAAGTAAGTGGTGAGTTAGCAGAGCGGAAGTTCTCTTTTGGGCTGCAGTTTGCAAAGTGAACCCTCTCTGGTTCAGACCCTCTGGTTCAGACCAGGACTCCACAGGCTCAGGGCAAGGCAAGCTTCAGGCACTGCATGCTCGCCACTTGGCTCCCACTGTCACTCTGGGTGAAGTCACAGGGCTGTGGCCAGCTCTGCTTTATGAAGTCCACCGTGCAGCTGTCTCTCAAAGGCAGCATCAGTCTTTAAGTTTTAAAGGAAATGCGTGAGAGAACCCAAATGTCCGCCCTCTAGACACCCAGGAGGAGCTGCTGGCCTGACCACTGCGGGTTACATGTTGGCAAGTGCAACAGCAGCAAGCACTGTAATTTACTGGCGATGTCTGTGCTGCGTGTTTCTGGTGCATCTCAGCTTTATTTAAGCCTCATGAAAGAAACCAGGAGATAAATCTCTTGCTCCTTGGATGGTGGAGTGGACTAATGCGGAACACTGTGTTTAAGAGCGTGGCGTGGCTGTGGATAAGCTCACAGATGAAAGCATCTGCCCCCCTTGCCCTCACAACGTTGTATGGAGAATTCCTTCCAAAAGATGTTTCCCTCTTTTTGTCTTGTGTCACAGTCTCCTGCCCTCTTGACAAGTAGTCTATGCTTTGGGGAAGCCACCCCTGAAACTCTTCCCCTGTGACACAGACTTACAAGGCCTCCTTTGCAGTGGGGCTCAGGCAGCCTGGGTATCTGAAGATGCTGCAGCTTTCATGATGGCCAAGGACGGCAGCGTCCTTTGGTTGTTTATTATAGTGGAACACAATAAGCAAAACAAAAATGTTTCATATATGAACAAATGATTAAATATAATAGACATTTCATCTCAAGCTTTCAAGGAATAGTTCATGCCTGGGCCTTTGAATGTGATGTTAAGTAAATTTTATTTATTTATTTTTAAAATACATTTTATTAATTTATTCATATTACATCTCAATTGTTATCCCATCCCTTGTATCCTCCCATTCCTCCTTCCCTCCCATTTTCCCATAACTCCCCTCCCCTATGACTGTGACTGAAGGGGACCTCCTCCCCCTGTATATACTCATAGGGTATCAAGTCTCTTCTTGGTAGCCTGCTATCCTTCCTCTGAGTGCCACCAGGCCTCCCCATCCAGGGGACATGGTCAAATGTGGGGCACCAGAGTTATACAGCAAACGATGCTAATTTCATAATTCATAGACTCACCCATAAGCCTCTAGGAAAACAAAGCAAACAACAGCCATGCCAGAAGCACAGATTCAGGAGTTATACTCCATTTTTTAAATGGGATGTTATTTGTCTTTTAAAGTTTGTGTTTTAAAGATTGTGTTTAAAGATTGTGTTTTAAAGTTTCTATAGCGAGCACATATTAATTTCTCTCCCTTAATAAATAAGAAATATATATTTCAAGCAGTGCCTCTGGTTCTCAAGACAGGTTCACTCTCAGTGAGAACCACGTGATCCATCCAATCTCACTGTCTCCCTCCCGCGCTCAATGGACTGATCTGAGGCTCATGCCTTCCATAGCCCCTGCTGCTCCTGGTAACTCTGAGAACACCATCAGTGATCATCAGAACACCCCAGAGGGGCTGTGGGAACGAGTGTCTGACAGGCATGAAGTGAGGTCATGAGGAAACGAAGGCGATATCGGTGACTTGCGAGTTCCCTGTGACCACACTGGCTTTTCCTTGACTGGGGAGTGTGCCTGTGAATGGCCGCAGGTACGTTCTGACAGTCCACAGAGCTGATCTCATAGAGAATAACTATTTCCAATTTTAAGGGTGGAAATCGTACTGTAGTTTATAGGGAGGAGTGTTAACATCCATCGGAACCCAAAGGTTCTAAAGGGAGTGCGCTAGGAACTGAGGAGGGATTCCTGGAAAAGTGAGGTTGACTCTCTGCCCCTTTCTGGTAAATTTTGAACTCGTTGCTAAGGACTAAAGTCACTTATTTTATAAAAGGGAGCCAGAACTTCTCTTCAAGTCATGCACATGCAACGACTGTTCTGGCAAATCTTTGTCAGAATTAGGATTGTTGTTCCCGGATGCCAGTGCACTTCTTGGCTCCTCTGACTTGGTAAGGGAGCTAGCCCCTAATGTCACATATAAATGTACTTGACTTTGCTTGAACAGTGTCTGAAAAATCCCCTGTATATCAGCTTCTTTTGCTGTCACAGTGACAAATTGTATGTCAGCCATGAAATAGGAGATGCTCATGTTAGCTCATGGTTTCAGAGACATTTCTACTGTAGTCATGGCACTTGTGGAGGAAGCTATCTACATCTTAGTGGACCAAGAAACACAGCGCATGGCCAGAGCCACCTCTAGTGACCCCACTACTTGTAGCCAGGCCCCACCTCTTACAGGCTCCACAGCCTTCAAGATGGCGACACAAGCTGCATTTAAATCATGGGTCTGTTCAGGTCATCTTGGATTGAGGCCATTGTATCTCTTGGACTTCTAGCAAGTCTAGAGGAGATCAGAAAAGATGAGAGGACCAGACCAGTGCTGAGACTTGGGGTTCACATGTGAATATATGTGGGTGACTCAAATCTTTAGGATCTACTTCAATATTTGCCAATAAAAGGGACAGAGAATCAGTCTCATTTTTGCAGGACTCCCTTGCTAGTTCCCAGCTCACTCCCCTTTAGAGCCTTTGGGATTTCATGGATAATGAAATTCCTTCCTATAAATTACACTAGGATTTAGTCCATTTAAAATGGGAAACGGTTCCTCTATAATTTACTTTTATTTGTTTTTAAGATTTATTTATTGTCTTTTAATGAGTGTTCTGCTTGCATGTCTGTACACCATCTGTAGGCTTGATACCCAAAGAGATTTGAAAGGTGTCAGGACCCCAGGAAATGGAGTGAAGGACAGCTGTGAGCCACCGTGTAGGGGACCCAAACCCAGTTAAGCTCCAAGAGTAGCAAATCCTCTTCATTGCTTAGTCATTTCTCCAGTTCACAGGATTTCTTTTTCTATGGATGACTTGGCACGTGAATATGTGTTTCCATTTGAGAAAATAACTAAGTTGAAAACAGATTTCTCACAGAGGGGGCTACTGTCATTTCTATAGGAACTGTGAGTGTGGGAGGGACAGGACATGGAGGTGCAGTGATGACAAGGGTGGGATCTGCCTCTACCTAGTGCACTAGGGGACCTATGTCAAGATAAGAGTCCTCTTAACTTCTCAACAGTGCTGTGCGATGTGATGACCTGAGCCGATACACTTCATGGAAACCATGGGCCTAGGCTGTGGACTAGTTAACAGATAGTAATAGTCCCTGCACCCTCCAAAAAGACCAGAGCAGTTCACAGAAGTCCTCTTCTCTATTGGACACAGCCAAAGAGAGCGTTGTCCCCATGAAGCCTCAGAGCGCAGAATGAGTCTAGAAGTTGCCTTAGGGATTTCTTTTACACTCACCGATGGACTCTCTCACGATGGATCATGGATCTGTGACATGGGTACAGCTTAGACTTCCCCTGGAGTCCTGAGACTGCCACAGAACCGCCCCTTCACTTCCTGTTGTCAGGAGCAGGCGGAGGAGGTTCCAAGTTCAGACCTCTGAATTTTCTTCATTCTGAGCCATCGGTTTGTACTTCAGATTCCAGAAGAAGGTTTGCAACTGAGCTGAGGAAAATTATTTTTATGTCTTGAGAAAGTTTTTTTCCTCTTCCTTTGGTCAGGAAGGACTTTAGAGGCCAATGTGAAAACCTAGGGAAAAATAAAAAATAAAAAAAAGACACTTTTATGAAAGCTATCCATCAAATGTCAAGGATAATAATCAATTTTCTGTCACAATGGACTGATAAAAACTTTCAGTAATAATGTCATGGGGGGAAGAATTTGTGTCAGAACTCAAAACGCAGGGCCCCGATATCAAACGATTTCATAAAAGCCCAATGCTGCTGTAGCCCTCGGAGGCATGACAAAATACAATTTCTCATCCACGGGATACGGAATAATTCCCCTTTTTTATTTTTACACTCAGAAAGGCAACAGGAAATCTGACTTTCAAAAAAAAATTACACAATCCGGGTTTGGCTGGCAGGTGAGAAGGAGTGATCATCCTGGCCATTGGTATCAGACAGCATTCTAGTGATTTCCCCGGCATCATGCAAATGGCTGCATAATGCCGGCTCCTCTCGCAATGTACAATCAAATCAGCATTCTAACACTACAAGCCGGTGATGAGCTTGCGAATAAATATGCAGGAGCACATAAAAAAAATCAAGGCAATCAAGAGGAGCCCGCGTCCTCACTCGGACCTATAAATCTTTGTCTATTTCAATCCTAAGGCCGGCCGAATCAGTGTAAAATCCAGCGGGGGTGTCATCAATTCCCGTTAACCTCTCTATTCCTCTTTGTGTCGGCTCTGGGGTGATGGATTGGTTTTGTCACTTCTGCTCCGTTCACAGTATGTTAACATGGAAGGGTGCAGGCAGGTTATGAAGAGAGGTGAGAGCTGCCCCAGCCTTGACCCTCCCTCTCACACATCTGTGGGACCACAGGGGAGTACTGTATATCTTTGTGCATGGAGGATGCTTAGCCCAAGGACCACACATGGAATTCCCTGGCATCTAGCCATGGCTTGCTATTTTGGAGCCCAAACAGGGGTCCTAGTAAGGTTTCTGCTGCTGTGATAAACCAACTGAAAGTAACTCAGAGAGCAAAAAGTTTATTTTTTATCTTACAGCTCATAGTCCATCATTCAGGGAGGTCAGGGCAGGAACTCAAGGCAGGAACCTGGAGGCAGGAACTGAAGAAAAGGGCCTGAACAGGTGCTGCTTACTTGGCTCGCTCCTTCTGACTTACTCAGTTTGCTTTATAGTATAAGCCCAGCGCATGCTCAGGGATGGGATCATCCACAGTTGGCTGAGACTTCCCACGTCAATTATCAATGAAGAGAGTGCCCTGTGGGCTTGTCCACAGGCCAGTCTGATGGAGGTGTCTCCTCAGTTAAGTTTCCATCTTCTCAGATAACTCCAGCTTGGCCAAGTTGACAAAAGTGCTATGCAGGACACGAGACTGTTGAGTGAGCTTTCAGAGAAGGGACTAATAGTAGAATGGGACAAAGGAAGCGAAGGACTACAAACCCAGGATCCAGACAGACTTAGACCTGGGGCTCTGTCTGGCCCGGAGAGCAGTTGTGATTCTCTGTGTGTTCTTTTCCAAGTCAGGACTGCTCTCCCAGCCACAGGAATGGCATTCCTCCACAGCCCTAGCAGAACATGAAGGGCTGTCAGTCGCCCTACATTGCATGGCGATAGCTGATGAGTTAGATCTGCACAAAATGTGCGTGGGTTGACCAATGAGCCAACAGTGAGCTCTGTAGTTTCATAGCTTAGGCACCTCACTGTCCGATAGAGCTAAGACAGTAATCCGGAAGCGATCCCAGCTCTGCCATGTGTAATGCAGCATAGTTGACAAGAGCCATGATGTAGAAACAACCCAAATGTCCATGGATGGACGCATGGATAAAGACAGCGTGGTATATGGCATACACGGTGCAGAGTATCACCCAGCACCATCAGAGGAAATGAAACCAATTTTGATGATATGAATGGGCCATAATGGCAATGCTGAAAGCAAGATAAGCCGGACACAGAAGGAGAAAGGCTATATGCACTTCTTTCATATGAAGGACCCAAAAATGCTGAAGAAATGGGAAGTAAATGGTGGTGGTTGTCAGGGCCTCTGGAAGGAGAAATAGAAAGTTGTTAATTAATAGGCATCAAGTCTCACATAAGCAAGATGATGACGTTCCATGGAGCCTGGTGTTAGGGATATCATGTTGCACATTTAAACCCTTGCCAAGAGTGTAGATCCATGGCACTTACATATAAAATAAAGACCGAGTGGAAAACCTGAAGATATGGTTTCTTTTCCTCTGCTAGCATATGACTTGTATGCAACTGGTGCAGTACCTGATAGGCAGAAGTCACTATATAAACTGCTGCAACTAAGTACAAATTTAAATTATGCTTTCTAGTTTGAGTCTCCAAATTGTGAGGCTTCATGGCCACCTGTGGCCGGTGGGGATTACATTAGGGCAGCATAAATACTGAGCATCCACATTATGACAGAGAAGTGGATAAGCCATTTACTTCTATCTGTATTGTCTCTAAATGCCTCCATGCCTTGCAAATCAGTTATCGAAAGAGGTCATATATTTATTTCAATGAGGTTTCAGTGTTGGATCTGGGCGATCAAGCTGTTCTCAAAAAAATGAGGCATGCTCACAGGGTGATGACTAGCTTGGCAGTTGACTCTAAAGGCATTGCAAGCTTGTTCTAGTGACAGAGTGGTGATGGGACCTAAAACTATGGATGGTCCATGGATCTGGACTCCCAATGTGAAGCCCATCATTCCAAATGCTGACATCTTGTGTGTTTACTTGGACCGCCACAAACATTTCTTTCTCGTGCACATATAGGATAATGCAATTAAGACCTTCCCCGGGTGTGGTTTAAATGTGCTAAGACCGGACGGATATGCATGCTGGTACATTGCCTAAACAGCAGGCACTTGCAACACGTTTGTTTGCTTGACTCTAAGGTTGACAGGCACAGCAGCATCTTCAGCAAAGACTGTGGGACAGTGTGTAATAAAAAACAGTCATGGAATGGAGGCTTTAGTCAGGAACAGGGAATTGAGCACAGATTACCCGCCTTGGCAAAGAGGTGGTTATATTCTTATTTGGAGGTAAGCTTGGGCAGGAGGTTGCCTTTTATCTCATAGTTGCCTCGTGTCTCCTCATGGTCATCTATGCCTTTCTGAATAACCAGAACCATCTTTAACAAGCTTAGCACTCATAGCCCTGGTACATCAGCCACTGGCCCAGTGGACAACAAGCTCCACTTTTCAGTATGAACCAGAAGCCACGGTCCTGTCAACTAAGGATCAGACTCCAAGCCTGGGATCCAGTAGGGGTGCACAGATCAAGTTATAAATGCCCTTGTCCATTGAAGTTCTTACTTCCAGCACAACTTGGAGACTTTTGAGTGAAACACGTGCTCCTACGACAAGTGTTAACTTACTCTCTGGTGTCTGGACTCTGGTCACTTTCCCCAGCTTAGAAGCCGAGCTCCATGCCAGTCTCCAAAAGTCAGTTCGTCATGCCGACCCTCAGTTGGCCATGGCATCGGTGGGTAGATCCTGTAAATGCATGAGGCCCAGCAGCCTGCCAGATTTCCTGCTCTCAGAACATTGCCATCTCTTGACAACCTGCTCAGATTGTTTGTGTCTCAAATATGCAGGTCTTTGCGACGGCAAGTCACATCATCTCTGCCAAATGTAATTCCTGCTAATAAAAATGACCATTGTAATAAAGGCTCCATGTCTGACCAGGGCCAGTCAGTACCAGGTGAGAGGGTGCATGTGTCTGAGCTTCATGCACACGGCACCTGGTGGAAGCACCACCACCATGAAGCTATTATAGGCGGCATCGACTAAGCCCTTGCAACTGCTGCGTGGAGCCAAATCAAGAACATGCTCTGACCACAGCTTCAGTTTTCATCATGCTAGTAAGTACACATGCTGATTTTAGAGATTTAGAACAAGCTGACTCTGAGGGGCCAAGGGTATGGGCAAGGCCAGGGAATGAGACAGAGAGTGAGTGGTACCCAGTTGAATCTGAACACAGAATCACCTGGTAGAGGCGACCTAGGACAGCATGTGGTAGTTGGCTGCTGTGCTCCATGCTCTTGTGATGTGAGTCCAGAAGAATAAGAAGGCTGAGTGAAGAGATGCATTGGTTCCATAAAGGGAGTCACATGGGGGAGCTCAGTGGTTCTCAGCAGAATGTGAAGGAATGTCTAAGAGGCGCCTATGGAGCCTGATACCTGGGCACCTCAGAGATTGACAGCGTTGGAACCTCCTGGGACTTCCTTGGGAGAGTCTTTGAGGGCGTCAACATAACTCTAACGGCCAGTGAAAATGGAGAGCCAGCAGCCAGCATGCCCTTTTAACTTCTTTCACGGGAAAACCGAGGCTCTAAGAATAGGGGACTTTGGTTAAGATGTAGGGCTGGGAGTGCTCCTGAGATTAGAGTTGTTTGTGTGTGTGTGTGTGTGTGTGTGTGAGAGAGAGAGAGAGAGAGAGAGAGAGAGAGAGAGAGAGAGAGAGAGAGAGAGAGAGAGAGAGAGAGAGAGAGAGAGAGAGAGAGAGAGAGAGAGAGAGAGAGAGAGAGAGAGAGAGAACAAAACACTGCTAAGAAGTAGCTAGCTCAGGCCTCAGGCCTTCTTTTGTATCCATGGGTCAGTGTGGTAGATTGCTCTGATTGATTGACAGGAGAGTATCCAGTCTAGGACAGTACGCAGTTGGAAATGGGAAGTGTATTATGATAACTCTCTCTGAGAGCTGAGGATTGTCTTTAATAGGACACTGGAAGTCAACAGCTGTAGTGTCTTAAAGCCCAGCTATAGTGTGAGACATGAAACCTTGTCCAGGAGTCTTTCTTCTCCTTTACACAAGGGCCTGCTGCTCCATCCTGAGCTTTGTAATCACTCACAGACTTCTAGGTGATTCTATATCTACAGATTCTAAGTCATTTATCTGTAGGCACATACACATATAGTATGCTTCAATATGCAGCTCTGCTTGGTCTACAACTAGCTAGGTAGACAAGCCTAGCTTCAGACTCAGAGATCTGTCTGTCTCTGCCCCCAGAACACTCATATTAAAGTAGTTCAGTACCACGTCCTGCCTGCATGATTTAATAACCTCATGCATTTGTCATCTGGAAAACAGGGTTCGTCTAGTTATTCCAGTCTTACAAATGCTGGTGCATCCCCCTGGGCATTACGAGGCACCATCTTTGTATCTTCGTTAATCTTACTGCAGCTCCCAAGAAGAGCATTTAAATGTTGAGAAGTTGTTGTGGTCACAGTAGGAAGGGTGAGATTTTCAATGTTTAATTTTTAGCTTGAACAATCTAACCTTATAATTGGCAGAAAGTAAAACCACACACACACACACACACACACACACACACACACACACACACACACACACACACACCACCTTTCTCCAGGAACTATGGGCCAAACATCTTTTAAGTCATGCTGGGTATTTTATCTGTTCCTGTGCCTCTCCCTCCGGATTACCAAGTTCAATTCCTAAACTATTTTTTAGAATTAAACTCCGTAGAAATGGCCATCAGTGACAATCCAAAGTGAGGCAGGAACCTGTGGATCTGGGATCTCCTTTTTGGATTTTCCTTTCCCTAACAGTCACTTAAATGCAGCTGTCTTGCTCTCTTGCTGGAGATGTCTTCAGTGCAACATTGGCTTTGGAGTTCATCAATAAGTTTGAGAATGTGACTGTTTTTTCAGATATCCTGTTTTGGTTTATTTTATCTACTATACCACTGTGTTTATTGATTAAAGTAAAATGAAGAACAATATGCATCCATCCGTCCATCTCAATACCTATTTCCATCTGTTTCAGTCAAGTGTCTCACTCTCAGAGGAAGAAAATCTTGAACTCAAAGTCTTCCCTAGTGAGAACACTTCTTTTTTAAGGATCATAGTCAAGCCATTCACAGTGGAATCCTGGGAGCTAAAAGTGTGCACTGTGGCCTTTCAGAACCAGGAGGTGTGCCCTTAAAATGTCCCAAAGTGTTCTTTTGACAATCCACTCCCCCCAAAAAAAAATCATGCTCTTTTTTTTTGATTGATTGATTGATTGATTGATTAGAAGAAAAACCTGGCACTGAACTAATTCATCAATAACTGAAAGTTAACAGCTATAAAGATGGCTGAGTTCTTTGGGAAGATATCCAAAAGGTACACAGCATCCTACCCAAAGTGTCTTACCCACAGCATGCCACCCACGGCATCTTACCAACGTAACTCTGTTGTGCTGAGCCTGACAGCACAAGAAGGCTCCTTATTTCTGATCAGTGCAAGGACTGCATGCGTTTAGCTTACTGTTATATATGGAGATTTTCCATCTTGTTTCAAAGAGCAGATCTCTATAGTAAGGTCTTCTCAGCTCTCACCCAACTTTTACTGTTAGGTCTACATCTTGTAAAGCAAGCTCTCTGCTTCCTGAGGACGAGCAGGGAGAGGTGAGGTCTGCAGTAGAGGACATGCTGGATTTTCACAGGGAGAGTCCGCCAATGAGGATTTCCAAGAACGAGACGGAACTGAGAGAGCTGGTGTGGAAGGAGGGCAGGAGAGCCCTTCTGTGGAGCAGCAGAGGAGATTCTGGCAAAACTTACATTTTCCATTAATGCGTGTCCCGGTTTGGGTTTGCTTTCTACTGCTGTGCTAAACACCGTGACCAAAGAAGCTTGTAGGGGAAGTGGCTCATTATCACACGGCTGACCGTCCATCATGAAGGGAAGTCAGGGCAGGAACTGAAGCCGAGACCGTATAAGAGCACTGCTTGCTCACCCTGACTTGCTAAACTACTGTTTTTATACAACCAAGACCCACATGCCCGGGGTGTCATCACCCACAGTTGATTGGGCCCTCCCATGTCAATCATGAATCAAGAAAATGCCCCCACAGACTTCCTTCCAGGCCAAACCGATGGACGTATTTCCTCGATTCAGAGTGTTTACTCCCAGATGACCCAAGCATGGGCAAAGTCAACAAACAGTAACAAATGCGCAGTGCTTTAGGTACAGATGGATTTCTTCCATGGAACTGCAGTCTAATTGTCATTGATTGACATGGGCCACTAAGAATGGCTAAGACCCAAGTACCAGAACTGGCAGAAGGCAAGTTGGATGAACAGTCTATGACATATATACATATATACATACACACACATATATATGACACATATGTCATATATATGTGTGTGTATGTATATATGTATATATATGCATATATGTGTGTATGTATATATGAATCTGAAGCAGCAAGTTGGCACGGCCCCTCATTTCATCCCAACCCAGCAGCAAGGGGAAGTGGGGAGAACATAACGCCACTTAGGAGGGTTTATTACCCACAAGCCCCATCCAGGTCCATTACACTTCCCTCTCTCACAGTAATTCTGTCTCAGACATGAGAAAAACACAAGGCCGGGATTAAAGACTTTGCTCATGACCTCCAGGTCAGCCATTGTTTCTAATAAATATTTCTCCCACATCATCCTAACACTTAACAGTGTCCCTTAAATGCCTTCCTGCTTTGGAGGACCACAGTACCACAGGGGGTATGGACATGTGTCCACTTCCCCCTGCCCCCTTTCCAGCATCCTAAAGAGGTTTGTTTCGGCTGCCCGCAGAGAAGGGGTGGGGACGGGGGCAGGTTACTATCTTGGTTAACTGAGCTGATTCTGCATGACTTTTTTTTTTTTTGTATTTATAAAATCCCATCTTTTTTTTTCCCCCTAAACAACACATGGACTATATCTTTCAGTCTCCTTTGCAGTGACGGGTGACCGCATAACTGAGCTTTGGCCAGTGCTATGTGAGCTGAGGGGAAGAGTGTTGATTCCAGGCCTAGTCCTGAGCACCCTGGGAAGCCAGGAGTCAACCCTCTGGATATCTGTGTGGAACAGTTTCTACTTCCACCCTAACCCTGTCTACTGAGACAGGTAAAATTCATCCTGTGTTGAAGTAAATAGCATTGAGTTTAGGTTGATATACACGTTCTCACTATTTTAGTAAACTTTAAGGGTGGATTTGAATAACGTGTGTGTGCTGCTGATGCTCTCGGCAGGCAACACTCACTTGTGTGCTGTCACCCGTGGTGCAATGTACTGCCGGAGCCCGGATGGATGGGGATGATCTCACTTGGATTTTATTCACACTTTAGGCATGGGCAATATCCTCTTCATTTGGAAATGAGGGGACGGAGTCTTGCGTTGTTAGGAACGGGCTGCTGCACAGCTGCTGGGTGTAGGGCTGGGGTGAGGAGCTGAGCCTTCAGATCTGATTGCAACCTGTGCTCTGTCACACCCCTCCCCCCCTCTGGCATGTCCCCACAGAGCTGAAAGGAGCCTTGATTCCACCTGGGAATATGTGTCAGTTAAGTGGAAAGCAAGCATCTGTTTATTCTTTCAGACTTTCTTTGGCTTCTTATGAACTCCACTGAATGAGTCCAGGAAGTCGCAGGGGAACGGATGTGACGCTGCTTTCGGTGGGTGCCGGGGTGGTAGTTACGATTCTTGCTGTCGGTGTATGTGACGGTGGCATCTATCACTCTAAACCGGTGAGGAAACGACTGTTGCAGATTCTGCCACGGAAGTAGATGATGCTCACTGCGTATGGCAGGTGCCGCTCTGCCCGTGTGGCCTGCACTGGGGTTCTTTCAGATGAGGGTTCGTAAGCAGCACCCCAGCTGCCATGGATTGTATGGACTTGAAGTCTAGAAACAGACAAAGTTGGGGGTAGTGTCCCCAGGGAAGGACAAGGGCCCTGATTATCCAGATGTCAGTTTGTGTCATATTGTTCAGTCACCACCACTCTCACCTGAGCCCTGGTAAGTCCTCCTCTCCCATGACATCAGCAGATGCCACCAAAGCTTTAGCTCCAGGTCATTCTTAGGGAAGATGGTGGATGATTGAAAAGGACACAAGCGACACTTCAAAGAAGGAAAATGAAGGTGAAGGAAGAGTGGCCACTCAGTGAGCCAAGCACTTGCTGTAGATGCATGGAATTTTGAGTTTAAAGTTCCCAAATCCGCAGGTCCTGGCTCCTTTTTATTATCAGTTTGATATAATAAAGAGTTTTTTATCTTGATTGGGAAGAGGGAACCTCAACAGATCCGACTGCCATGTGGTCATGAGTGTGTAAGGCATGGGCTTGGATGCAATGGAAGGGACCATCCCACTGGAGGTGGCACCATCCCTGGGCAGGTGGGCCTGGGCCATGTAAGAAAGCTAGCTGGGCATGCTCCAGAAAGCAAGCTGGTTGAACGACACCCCTCCATGGTTTCTGTTCAAATTCCTGCCCTGACTTCTCTCAGGGATGGACGGTGACCTGGAAGTGTCAGATGGAGTCAACGACTTCCTCTCCGAGTTACTTTTGGTTGCAATGTTTTGACACAGCCACGAAGATGAAGCCAGGAGACTACAGACATCTGAGCATGGTGACATGCATGTTATCCCCCCAGCTGCTACAGCGAGATGGGAGGAAGAGTCAGGAGACTCTGCAGATGCACATGGGCCAGCTATCCTGGCGTACACAGCGGAGAAGGACAAGACACCGACTTGTTCCTCAATAGGTGGAAGGCGAGAACTGATAACCAAGGTTTTCCTCTGATCTCCACGTCTATCTGTGCAACACACACACACACACACACACACACACACACACACACACACACGCACACACATGCACACACAGATACACACACACACACACACACACACACACACACACACACACACACACACACACACACACACCCCTGGGGAGGGAAGTCTGGCTTGGTCTTCTTGATAATGACAATTTTCTGATGTGAAGCACAGTTAATGTCTATATTCACCCATGATGCAATGGTGCGTCTGGCCCAGGGTTAGGTTTTTATAAACTTGCTGAAAACAGAGCTCTCAGCGCGTACTTTCCCCACCAAGAGCTGTGGGCCCCGGGGGTTCTAAGACACTGCAGACAACCAAGCAGCTAACAGAACAAACAGGGACCACATTGGAGTCCAGACCCCACCTCCAACACGCAGGTCAGATTCCATTCCAGTGACCCACCCCCCGATAATGACATGACAATTCCTGATCCACGCAAGGCACATGCTCCATGCAAGGTAAGTGATGAAGTAATTTATATTTTTGTTATGGATATTGTTAAATGTCTTAGAAGTCATGGAGGGTGAGGGTTGAGGAATCAGAAAACCAGTAGAAGATGGATTACTAGTCTCAAGCTTTAATGAGGAAGAAAGCCCAGCATCCATATTTACTGAGTAAAGTGCTCATGTGAGATACACAGGCTGTGTGTGAGATGCACTGTGAGGAGTGTCTCCCACAATGGATGAGCATCTTTGTGTGTTTGTCTCAGCTCACGTGTGTGAGACCATGGAATGCGCACTCCATTGGCTGATCTTTGGGTTCATTTTCTTCCCCCCTCCAACGCTTAAAGCCACACAGAGACCACTGGTAGGACAGTCGGTGGTTAGGTCCCCACTATACAATGCTGGATGCTTCTGATATGCTGTGTTCACCCGGCTTCTTCCCACTTAGAGTGTAACTCTGGATCTTCATGGGCTGTGACAGCTTCAGTGGGGTCATCCTGGGGACCCACACAGTATGGTAGTATGGTTGGATGGACCAGGAGTCTGCAGCAGTGCTTGGTAAAGAAGGGCACTCTTGAATCAGGATGGGAACACGTCTAAACAGTTTGTGCACCAGATCCAGGTACCCTCCGTCACTTCCTGTGAGGGGTAGTTGCAAAGACCACTGTGCACCCAGCTGTGCTGCAGGATCTGCCACTCCCTTCACACTCCCCACCTCCCTTTCTCTCTTGTTTGGGACGCGAGATCCATTGTCTCTCTCTTGCTCCCTACACAACTGTAGAATTTAACTTTTTTTTTTTGGTGTGGATCCTTGTGATTTTGTAAGAATATTTTTTCCTCTTACCCAATCATTTCCTGCCTCTAGCTGTCCTTGGGGACCATCCACAGGCTGTGTGTGGACCTTAGCCCTCGCTTTAGTCCACCGGAATCTCAGGGGGGGAAGACTGAGAACAGATGACATGGGAGAGGCAAATTCGGACACCGACCAATGAGCCTGTTATTTTCTTAGCCCCATCTCTGTATTTCTAGAACAATGCCTACCTCATCACAAGCATGGGGTGCAGAATAAAAAAAATGGAAGAAAGGACACGAAGATGGACTGGACTTACCTGAAGCCGAAACAAAAGACCGGTTCATGAGCAGTTGCTCCGTATAGTCCTGAGGTTGACAACTTGCTAACAGCGTGAAAACAAATTAAGCCAAAGAAACACCTCCCTTGAGACACTTCATTACTTTCCTCATCTAGGTGTGGGTGCCATTAAGACAAATTATTGCCTCTCAAATATTTTTAGCTCGGTGCCCATTTCCGTCTGCATTTGCCTTCGAGGTGCATGTTTTCAGCTAAGTAATAGGACACACAAATTAAATGCAATTTCAAATTTAAACCCGTACAAGTGTCACTTGCTGAGTCCTCCCCCTCCACTCTGATAGTCCCAGGGGGGTGCCCACAGCACTGTTGGAAACTATATTGCTGTTTTTGGTTCCTATTATTTAGTCCAAGAGTTTCTTATTAAAATAAAAGTCGGCAATAAGGTTCATATTTTATACTCGGTGCAACTCCAGCATGCGTGTGGGTCTTGGCAGATGGATTTATGTTCTATACCCTTCGCACATGTGTGATTCTTGAATTTTAGGATGTCCCTATTCACACACACACACACACACACACACACACACACACACACACACACACACACGACACTTAGAACAAACAGTCCTAGAATACATTTCTGTAGAATTTTGAAATGGGTGAAGAAAACATTTGATGAACCCAGGAATCCAGAATTCTGGCTGGATGCTGAGGTAGAGACGCAGTGTTGCCCATTTTTATAATGTGTTTTAATTTGTGCTTATTGATATGTGGATGCATGTGTGTGTAAGGTATGCATGGATAGTGTGTGTATGTACTCAGGTGTGTGTGTGTGTGTGTGTGTGTGTGTGTGTGTGTGTGTAGTGGATGCCACCAGAGGTTGATATGGGTACCTTTCTCAGTCACTTCTCCTCTTTACATAGTGAGGCAGAACCCTCTTACTGAACTCTGAGTTCACAGACTCTGTGAGTCTTGCTGGTCAGCTCGCTCACAAGACCCTGTCTCTGCTTCCTGTGAGCCACAGTTACACGTGGGGCAATAAGCTCCTTTGGGACATTTATGCAGGTGCCGCCTCTAGGCCTTGCATAGGCTTTGCCTGCTGAGCCTCGTCAACAGTGTTAGCAAAGCAGTAGCCAGGGCTGCCAAATGGCTTTGATTGGAGCGTTTGCCCAATCACTTGGTTTTGTCTTGCCTTGTGTTGTCTAGTGTTGGCTACCACAGAGTTAGCCTGGCCATCTCAGGGTCTACATCGACATCCTTTAGTGCAGCCAAGAGAGGGATACAGAGCTGGCTGGAACACTGGGCCGTGAAAGCCTCTGCAGGACAGCCTGAGCGCTCTGCTTTCCTGGAAGACACTCAGCAGTTGTGGTCCAGCACTGTACACTGTTCTCATCTTGAGTTCAAAATGTTCACGTTCACCTGGACTCTGGCTTTTTTTTTTCCCCACCAGAACATTCTCTACTTGCTCACCATCACATAGCAGCCTGTGATCTATGTCTGTTGCTGGGAAGCCTCTTCCATTCTACTGCGGTTGAACCGATTAGCTACTAAAGACGTCCAATTTTAAGGAGCCCTGTCCTCCCACCAAACAAACCTGACAAGAACACTTGGGGCTTTACAAAGTGAGCTCTCCTCCTGCTGTCAGAGTGTGTGGGTTTGGGCACACTATTTAACCTCTTCAGTCGCGTTCCTACCTGGAAGATGATGAGACCAGATTAAATGTCAGGAGTTGTCTCTTTCACATTCTCGAATCTCTATTTTTGATTTTCTAAGAAGTGAAATCTGTATCATCAGTGCAAATAAAATTAAAGTAACGCTCTCCCTGGAGTTCCCACCTGAAGTCTGTGATTGTGAAGTCTAATATCTATGAGCTTACATATTGTGTTTATGTGTGGTAGTATTTAATATTAGGTAGAGTGCTCTAAGGCGGTAGGGTGACTTCCTTAAAATAATTGCTGTGCATCTGGAAGCAACGCGTTAAAGGGACTAAAGGA
Organism: Acomys minous; assembly: GCF_964271855.1. NCBI lineage: Eukaryota > Metazoa > Chordata > Mammalia > Rodentia > Muridae > Acomys > Acomys minous. Next base: position 12,414,789 of record NC_140489.1, read on the forward strand.
AAAACAGTCCCTCCTTAAACACGGGCTTCAGAAATATGTTCACAACAGTGTCAGAAAGGAGCTGGGTTCCACGCTTACGAAGCAACACACAGGAGAGGAACAACATAAAGGAGAAAATAGCCAAGTAAAGCTGCCACTGGTGACTACAGTTAGGTGTGTTTGTGTGTGTATGTGTGTGTGTGTGTGTTTGTGTGTGCCTTTTAAATGTGTTTCTATGTGCACAACTTCCTTATATTTTCAAAGATGTGGGGCCTGTCCCTAGGAGTTCTGTTTGCTCGTTTTACGTTAACACCATTGTCATTTCCATGTCACCACCGTTTCAATAATTATCATTTATACTCTACCAGAATTTAATTATTCTGTGCTTTGTGATTGACGGCTATGGGTTTCCCCTTTCCCTTTGTTTTATTACAAATAACCCTTCAATAAGGATCTGTGTGAACTTACCTTGTATTTGTTTTCAGGTTATTTCCTTTGGGTGAATCTCTCCAAATCGGAAAATGTTGGAGTCAGGTTTTCTCTTTAGCGTCTGCCAATTTTAGACAGTATTGATTAATTCCTTTCCACCAGTGTTCATGATGATCACCTCAAAGCCCTCTCCTCCTCCTGTCTCTGTGCCTCATGATTTTGTTAGATGCATTGCTCTTCGCCATGGTCTCTGGGAGGAGCTTACCACTTTACCACCACGACTCCCTAGGCTGTCGGCTGAGAGATTTCTTTTGAAAGTAGCCCCTGCTCAGCATTGGTCACTCAGTTTGGATTCTTTTCTCTTAGCAGATTCCATCATTGACCTTTTCTGTGCAATACACATGATAAAATTGGTAAACTCTGGGTCTTTTTTGCTTTGAGAATGTCTGTCGCTATGATGCGATTGTAGTAGGTAGTTGTGATTGATAATAATCAATATCAGATTAGATTAACAAATATCAATACAAGAAGCAAGGAAGATGGGGTTGGGTCCTACAGTTAAGACCTAGGACTTTAGAGGCAATGGTATTCACCTTTCAGTCGTAGCTCTGTCACTTCTCTGATCATGTGAGCTGGGCCTCAGAATTCTCCACTGAGTAACAGGGCTGACAGTGACACCTGTTTGTCTAGGTGGCAGCGTAGTTCAGGGGAGATAACATATGCACACAGGCCTTTAGTGCTTTGCCCACTAAATGATGAATTGATAAGGGGGAACGGATATGCACTCCTAAATTCTACTTAAAAGTTATCAGTCTCATAAATGTGCCTGGACACCCAGTCTTAGCTCTGGTACCCAACACTAACCTGGATATTCAACACTACCTAGGTGCCCAACACTAGATCAGGCTCCCAGCATTATGCCAGACACCCAGGGTGACGCCAAGGACATTGGGTGCCATCAGTTCCTACTAAAGACTGATAGGTAGAAAGGGGGCAAGAGCAGATGTCTGTCCCCTCCATGAGGAGAAGACATTTTCCCAATGATCCCAAACCTCTGCTAAGTCGAGGACTAGCTTGGTCCCATCAACTCTTTCTTCCCCTTAGACGGAGAATTTCTCAGTGGCCCAAGCATCTCCCTTCATCTTTGGGAACAGAAAAATCTGTAGAGAGCCTGACATATGCCAAATGGCTTTAGTCTTTTTTTTTTACAATAAGAAATGAGTAAACAAATCCACTAAGCTCAACTAGTAGTTGGCTTTCATTGAGTTATCTGTTCATTGTCAGAGGCTTTGTCAGAGGCTACAAAGTACAGATTTGTTGAGACTTACCATGGACACTGAGCTGCTATAACCCTCTCCTACAATCAACAAAACACCATAGATTAGTTCTCAGCCCCCAGGAAGAGCACAGGTGCTGTAAAATTACCATATGTGAAAATGCACATCTGTAGGGGGCATAGTTACCAGGAATACTGCCTGTGATCTTATGGGTGCAGAGCCATCCCTCTGTTGAGCCGATCTCTGCTTTAAATGATGTCCTTGAAATGAAGGCGCAATCAGGGAGCTTGATAAAGTCAAACGCTTCACTGATCTAAACAAAAGACAGTTTGAAGATGTCTGTTCAGCATCTAGGGCAGGGGAGTAGGGGGAGGATCCGTGGGAAGGCATGTCACGTCTCTGCTCCCTGCTTCCTTGGTTGAGGAAGCTGGCATATGAGAGTTGGTAAGGGACATGTTATTTCTTGATGATGTTTTTTTCTCAAGGACCAGGATCAGAAAGAATCCACCCCAAGGGTAGTTGGAGGGAAGAAAAATAACAAGGCTCATTGGTGTCTGGGGACTACCACATGGCTCCTAGTTTTTCTAATCATCAGAGCATGGCTTGTCTGTCTTGGTAATTTACATAATAGCCTCCTGACACCTTCACTTCAGTTGTCCATCTTCACTGTAATGGCATCTTCTTTCCCAGTGAGCTGAATCTTCCCATCCTTCATCTCCCTCCCCCCCACTTCATCCCTTCCTCCTCCTCTCTTGCTTGTGGAGCTGGGGGTGACATATGGAATGGAGATGAGGCAGATTTCAACATCATCTCTGCTCTTCTTGGCCAACTTACATGCTTTTGTCAAATGATGAAGTTTCAGGCCAATGAGAATGTGAGTGGAGCCAAAGAGGAGAGAACCCTTTGCATATAACAAATAGGAGCCTTGGGGTGGGGCAAAGGACTGTCGTGATAGAGTCACACACAAGCTCTCTGGAGAAGTGGGATACTCTGGTTATCTGTTCTTGTGAGATAAATTACTTCATATTTTGTGTTGAATGTAAATTTGCAAGTAGAGGGAAAATTGGATGCTTATCTTTTTTATATATATCATAAACAAACAAAGAAACAAATAAATGCAAGAGTCACAAGTGCCCAAGAAGAGAAACAAAGCACTGAGTATGATGAGAATTTTCTAAGATTGTTTATGTTGAGTATGTTTGTTTTGACTAGGAAAGAGAAAAAACAGGTAAGTAAACTCAGAAAATAATAGTTTGATCCTGCTATGGTACAATTTAGAGGTTTAAAAATTTAAGAAATGGCTAGGAAATTGATATGAAAACTACCAGGAAACCTGTTATACAACATATCTACTTCAAGGGTTTATGTGCATGTGTGTGTGTGTGTGTGTGTGTGTGTGTGTGTGTGTGTGTAAAATGAGCATCACTACTCAATTTCTGACAAAGAGTTAAAGTTAAGGACATTAGGAAAAAATGCTAGGAAATTGCATTTTAATACATATCTGAGTTTTAAAGATGAAAATTATTTGACTGAATTTTCTCTAATAATTTTCCATAAACTTGATCTTTCTTTTTAAAATTCCTATGCTATCGTTCTCTCATCTCATCTCTTTTGTATTTATTCTACAACAGACAATACAGATAAATGGGGAGCACTGATAAATAGTATATGCTTTTAGCAATTGTTGCTCAAGGGGCCAATATCTTACTTCTGTTTGTAGACATTTTAAAAAAGAATTACTGATGCTTTCGACCCTCACGAAGACAAACAGACCAAAGTTTTCAAATGAAGAGCATCCAATATATATATGAATAAAAGGCATTTGAACATTTACCACTTACATTTTTACTCAGATGTTTCCAGAACTTTCTAGAACCTTTCTCTGCTGGTAATGCAGGCTATTAAAGTAGTCTCCAATGCCTTTTTCTTTTTAATGAGGAAAGACACATCATTAACAATGTACTCTCTTGTGGAACAGCCTTGCCAGGCATCTTTATACACCCGAAGAGCAGCCATACCCTCATGTGTAGGAGTTGGTGCTCACAGCTCTGTGCTGTAAATTTAACTTGCATGATCACATATATCCTCACCCGAGCTCCCAATGGAAGAAACATATATGTTCTCCATCATACAGATAAACAAATGAAGGCTCACAGAGAGCAGAGTGGCCTGCTTGGTCACTCATCGGGGAAGACGCAGATCAAGAGTAATACACTGGGAATGGAAAGAGGAAGTATGTCATATGTGTCAAGAGACAATGGCTCCATAGAGGGCAACCCTGATTTTAGTTTTGAAGTCATGCTTTGGAGGAATTAAAGACAAAAAAAATAGCAGTCCCTCAAGAGCGTGCTCAGTGAACTCATTTACGACCATGCTTGGGCCAGTTTGGTGGCATCTTGAGGTCAAGGCTTTGCTTGGTTTTGTGTGCATGTCCTCAGTGTCTTGGAGGAGGGTGAAACAGCTTCAGTAAACTGCATCAGGTACAAATGGACTCTAATTCCGGAGATTTCTATTGATGTTTGAGATAAACAGGCAGCACCAACCCATCAGCTCTAGAGACCCAGAGAGTCATCTGTGGGATATCTAGGTGCACAGTTCTCTCTTATTTCTCTCTGTCACCATTTGCTATAGCAACAGAAAGGGACCCACCCCGTTCTGTATCTTTCTAGCCCATTTGGATGTTTCTTCCTAAAAAAAATTTAAATTAAAAATGAGGTTATGCTGAACTGTGTATCCTTCTCAGGGTGCTGAGTTTGGGTGCTGGTGCCTCTGCCTTTATGAGGAGACAGAGCCGTCCTGTGGGCAAGGACTTTGGGTTGGTTCTGCCTTTCCGTGCTGACAGAGAAGACATGGGCAATCATAGCCAAGGGCAGCAAGATGCCTGTTTGTGCCGCATCCTTACCCCTAATCCTTAGACTCTAGCACAGAGCCTGGCACAGAGGCCAACTGAGTTCTTAATTGTGGGGTTGTAATAAGATTGAAGAATGGAAGCGTGGGCTGGTTTAGCATTTCCATGCGTGACCTTGTCAGCGGCATTACCACAGCTTTCTTCTTGCTCCAGCTCCCTGTGGACAAGTGGGCCGATACAGACACTCTGTCTCGCCTTCCTAAAGCATACAGCCTCACATTTCTGCTCTTACACCTAGGTGACAGACAAGCCAACACAAGTTTGTCACATAAGAAGAGAAGACATGAGTCCAGGAGGCTAGGAGAACCACAACAGGCCAGGCTGAGGCAGACTCTTGAAGCTCCATGTCAAAATTCCGTGAGACTCCATCACTTCATCTCTCCTTCTGGAAGTTTCTCATCACTCCCAAGTCAATATATACTGTCTTGTTATCACTCTTGAGGAATCTTTTTTTTTTGGTGGGGGGCTTTATTTCTGAATTGATTTTGCATACATGAATTTGTTTACAATCAGTTATTTATTGAATAAGGACTTTGGGTGTTGTATTTTAGGTGTGACAACAGAGCCTGTTGATTGGAACAGAATGTGAAGCCAGTCAGCTGAAGGACCATGATCATGCCTTGCTCATCTTGTCACTGCATTTGTGTTTGCATCTCCCACCTGGCAAGACCTCGGTGGACATATTGCTGAACCAGCACATGACTCATGGTTGGCACAGGTCTTGTGTTGGACACAAGAGGTAAAGGTAATTTGGAAGTGGCTCTCGCTTTTTCTAAAAGGGGTACACACTCTGCAAGGTGTCTTTCCCTGAAGAACAGTACACAGGAAACTTAGCAATGCACCAGCATCATCAGAGAGGCATGCCTTATGTAATTGAGGGTGCCCATGACTCTTCTCTCGCAGAGCTCATAGTTAGACCCATGGTAGTCAGCATCATGTCAAACTCACCTCAGGACCCCCTACAGCACCTTCCTTGGGATGTGCCCCAAGTAGGCACATCCCCGCTGAGGAATGTGACATTTGAATAGAGGCTTCTGGTCAGCTCTCTGTCAGAGACACAAGGGCTAGATGTCACATGGTGACAGCAAGCAGGGGACTCAGAAGAGAACAGCCATCATTTAGTGAAATCTTACCATGTAGAGGGCACATGCTAAAGGCTGGTTAAGCACTTTGCTTGACCCTGACAGTGACCCCAACAGAGCATGAGGTTTCCATGCCTTCATTGTACAGGAGCAGATGCTCGGGATGGTTGCAGGATTCTGCATCTGGGCACAAGCAAACCCAGGATCCTTTCCCCTACAACAGTCAGTCTGTCTGTGGACCACACAGGCTGTACCACTGGCTTTGTTCACAGGCATGGGCATCTGGATACACTGTTATACCGGAAGGTGAAAGAGTGCCCTGCAATTTCTGTTTTGTTTTAACATTAGGACAAAGTCAAACTTCAGCAATTGATCTGAATTTAAACTTCTGCCATATTGTCATCTGTACACAGTCGCCAGGTAGCACCTTTGAAATTTCTGTTCTTGTTTTAATTGGCACCTGGCATTTGCTTGGAAGGTTCCTGTGACAATTCAGACTTATATAAAATGTGCATTAAATGTGTCTTATATTCTCAATTGGTTGACATTAGCCATAATATTCTCCATTCAGTGTCTTCTAAGAATTTTCATCATGCTCCAAATATGTTATTTTTTCTAATAACATAAATTCTCAGTAAACATCCAGTGTCATGTTTCTGTTGGTGTTTTATTAACACTTGATTGAAATACATTATCCCACACTTCCGCCCTCATACACACCAAAAGGAAAAAGACATTAAGAAACCAGAGAGCATTTGCCATTTTGTGTCCAGTGCCTTCTCTTCCCATGAGCATATGCCTGGATAATGGTTTTCAAATCCACCATTGGCAAATGCAGAAAAATTTGAAGCCTGTAGATTTTTTCTTGTGGCTTTTTTTGTTACCTGGGATGCTATGGAAGTTACTTTATTAGGATGGGAGTTTATGTTGTAAATTGAATTAAGGCACAAATATATACAGTTCATTTTGTCTTTTAGCATGGCCCCACTCTTACTTTCTCTTGTGATAAAGAAAACCATTAGCTCCTGTCAGAATCGCAAGGAGGGAGATCATTTTTATTGAAATAAGAAGGAAATGATGGTGTCAGGCGAGGAGTCCGAGAGATAAAATATTACATCTAATAAACACGCTACATATGGGATTCGACAAGGGGTCCTTGAATTACGGAACAACAGCAGCTCAGAAAAACAATAACATTAATATTGAAAAATAATGACGCGTGCTTCCATATCAAAGAAACCTGCATTTTAATAACAGGAGGGAAGTCAGGAGACAGGAGAAAGGAGCTTAACAGAATCCAGTCCACTGGAAGAATCGACAAGGGTGGATCATAGTGGCCAAGACAATGGAAGGTTTCAGAAATAAGGGCCTACACTGGGAATTTAAAGGCATTTAATAAACTGGAGAAAATTAATTAAGCACAGTCAAGAGAAGTCTAATTGAGGTGGGCAAAATGTTCAAGAGAATAGATAGAAAATGACTCTGGCATGACTAGGGAGCTACATTTGTCAGTTTTCCATTGCTATCACAAAATTCCCAGGAGAGATGATCTATCGGAGAAAGAATTTTATTTTGGCTCACGGGTTTATAGGTTCTCATTGTCCTTGGTCTGGGGTGAGGCAGATAGAGGAGGTACAGCAGGGTGGCCCAGCCCATGGGGAGGAGGATGCGGACAGGGGCAGTGAGGTCTTGCCTTTCGGTGGCGGTGGTGGCATTGTGTGGTGATGGTGTGCACTTCATCGACCAGCTCACACTTACTAACAGCTACCAAGCTAGGAACTCAGGAGTCAATTTCTTTGTTGAAGATATTTGGTGCTTCAAGATCTAATAGTCTATCTGGATCCACCAGCTGGTGAGCAAGCCTTCAACACATGAGATTGTGAGGGCAATAGTTCCTATTCAAGCCATGCAGGATGGAGGGATGGCATCTACCTTATGGTGGGGAGTGACAATGGGTGTGTAGTTGTTGGCATATGACTATACTTGTATATATAATATATTATCTATTATATAAATATATTTTATATAATGTCAATATATTATTGTATTATATATGTTATATATTAATGTATATTAAATATAATATATATTTGTGAAGAAAAATTTCTCCTTCATGTTGCTTCTTGGGCACATTAGCTAATGTATAAAGACTCATCTTGAGGGTATGAGAGGAGCCACCGGCATTTGCACACCTTCAGGATTAGCTCTTGACAATGCTCTGGAACGTCCCTAAAAGCCCATGTTTTCAAAATTGATAGCCAAAAGTTTCTTTTCCATCGCCCCATTTTCCCAACAAGAAAGAGTGCACCTGGTCTGTCTGACTCCGCTGACCAGGCTTTGTGTTGACTGAGATCTGGTTCTTCATGGGGTTCACCAATACTTTTCTAGAAGAAATTAAACATCATTTTCATTAAAGAAACAGTGGTAAGAACCAATGAGCAGTAACAGGTACAGGGTTCTATATTATTTTTTGATTAGGAAAAAGTTCCAAACACATAACGTGCTTGATGCAGTGAAGACACCTGGGAGGAAGGCATCCCACTGAAATGAAGGACAGAGCCATTTAGGGGGAGGTTTTCAAGCCCAGAAGCATCCTAACAGAATGAGCGGTGGGAGCAGAGGATGGTGCAGACTTACCAGAGGAAGCGGGCGTCTCCTGGGCGTGTCCCATTTAGATTCCAGGCAAAATAGGTTTGGGGCTAGCCCCGGGTACTTCTACTATTGACAGCCTAGGCTTAGTAATTGTTCTAGCTGCTTTTGTTGTGGCTGTACCAGCTTGACAGGGAAAGCAGCTAAAAGAAGGACTGGCTGTTCTATCTCACAGGAAGAACAACACATCCTGGTGGGGAGCCGTGGCTGCAGGAATAAGAAGCCTCTGCTTGCTACATTGTGTTAGGAAGCAGAGAGGTGAATGCCGGCCCTCAGCTCAAGTTCTCCCATTTTATTCATCTGAGACCCCTGCCCCTGGGATGGTGCCACCCACATTGGGTGTGAAACCCCTCCCAGGCATGCCCAGAGGCTTGGCTTCTAGGTGATTCTCTGCAACTGTGGAGTTGACAGTCTTGACCTATTTACCTCTCTATGTATTGTATGGCACTTAGCAGTGTTTCTGCCCCTCCCCCAGCCCCCACATGCCAGGACCTCTTCCCTCCCTCAACCCATCACACTTGTCATAACAACCAGCCCTACCTCCAGACAGTGGCCGCGTGTCTCCTGGGTAGAAAAATTGGCCACTGTAGAAGAGCAGCAAGTCCTAGTGCGCCGCTCTCAACCCTCAAATGCTGCAGACGCCGCTAAGATTGCAAACGGTTGGCTTGTAGCTATTAAATTAGTCAGAGTGAAAAAGGACGCACTCCACACTATCTCCCCCTCCTCTGCCACTGGGACGCAGCTGCCGTTTCTGCAGCACGGGTGACCTTGGCGTGTCTTGCTATTGGTCACCCGTTTCCAGGAAAATATAGTGGGGAAATCCCACCCACGAGAGACTGAGGGCTCTGCGGCCCCTTTGGGTTACAATTCCCTGCCTGTCTCCTGGGCTTTAGTTCCCACAAGGTGGGTATCACATGCGCTTGGCAGGGACCACTAAAAGGATATCCCCATTTGCTCAACACCTGCTGCCTGCATGGGGAGAAACTTCTTGCTTGGCTTGAGCTGGATTCTGCGGTGTGGGTATGCTCACTTACTCCTCGCCGAAGGTGAACATGGTGAATTCTGGTGTCAAGGAAGTCTGGCCTCTGATTGTACCTCGTCGGATCCTGAAGGAAGCTGCTCCCTGGAGACAACGGCAGCAAAGCTCAGAGTCTGTCACCCACTGCACTCGACTTCCGGCCTCCTGATAACCGTCAGCTGCATCCAATTTGTGTTTATGTGCTCGCCTTTCTCTTTGTCTAATTAAAAAAATAAAATAAAATAAGGCTAGTGAGATGGCTCAGCTGACAAAGATGCTTGTCACCAAGCCTGATGGCTCAAGTTCTAGTCCTAGCGCCCAGGTTAAGGTTGAAGGAGAGAACCAGCTCCTCAGCAATGCTTTGACTCCCACACATTCAATGACATGCGTGTGCGTGCCCCTTCCCTCATAATAATTAAGTTTTAAAATGGATTACATATATACACATAACTATGAAACAATAACAGTAAAAGAAAGAGAGGTTACCAACTCAAGAATGGGGGGGGGCGGGAGGACAGAGGAAGGGTTATAGGAAGGTGGCTGGACAGAGCTGGAGGGATTAAAAGGAGGAGGAAAGTAATCCTATTTCAATTAAACAGGAAACAAATTACAGACCCTAAAACGAATAAAGTAAGGAGCTGATCATTGTCCAGCTCAAATGATAGGCGAATAGGAGAACTTTCATGCTTCTCCCATACTTTTTTGTGCTCACACATTGCCACACACGTTTTAATTCTCACACTCACCTTGCCTGGGTTTGGAGTCACCCAGGAGACTCACCTCCTCTGGGCATGCCTGTGAGGGTATTGTCAGAGAAGTCTCTCAGAGGAGGCAAGGCACGTTCTGTATGTGGGGAGCTTCACCCTACGAGTTGAGATCCTGAACTAAATAAAAAAAGGGGGGGTGGTGGGGAAGGGCAGGACAAATGAGCAGTGGCATTTGTCTCTCTGTTTCCTGACTGTAGATGTAATGTAAGCGTTTGCTTCATCTGTCCTCTTACCACCTCTCTTTCCAATCATAAGATTTGTGTCCCTTTATAAATTATGATCCCAAGCAAACCCTTCCTTCCATGCCTCGCTTTTGTCTAGTGTTTTGTCATAGCGATGAGGAAAGTAAATTGTATGTCATAGTAAAGGTTTTTCTAAAATCTTTCTTCCCACGTGTCCATAGAAAGTAAGCTGCCCATTTCATGATTGATTCCAGTCTATGATCAAATACAATTTTCTGGTAACTTGACTCCTTTTTTTTTTTTCAAATTGGTATGTTTCCTTTCTCCTTACTAAAAAAAGTCTAAGTCCCATGAAGGATCCCTGACACTCAACTTCCTTAAAGACCATGCTGGAGAAGGTGGTCTTGTTTCTGACTTTGGCCTCTGTCCATTGCCTCCCTGGTGGGCAGGACCAAGGCTCAGCAATCTTAGGGTCCATGTTACCTGCATAGTCCTCGTTGTCATCCGTCCTAAGATGCTAAAGTGCAGAAAACAAGCACTCAAGGGTGTGTCAACAAGTATCCTGTCGCTGTGACAAATGCCAGGGAGAATGACTTAAAGGAAGAAAGGTCCATCTTGACCCCTGGTTTCTGAAATGTCTGGTCATGGTTGCATGGCTTCCTTCCTTTTGTGCCTGTGGGGAGCAGGACACCAGAGGCAGAGAGAAACTTCCTGTTGCTAGTCACATCACTGTCTTTACTGGTCGGCCCAGCTCAGTTGGTGAGATCACTACAGGATGGCAGATGTGATGGCTCTCCTCCCTCTCAATCTCCCTCAGTGTGGCTTGTAAGGGCATTTAGGTGGCCCCAGGAGAGCTCTGTGTTGGGAGAGCGCCTAAGTCAAGCTTCCTGGCACCTGCTGTCATCTGCTGCCTCGTCCCAGCACTGGGCAGCCACTTGGAGCAGTCTCACGAACAAGGTGAAGGAGCCTGCCTCAGTCAGAATGACAGTCATTCCAGCTCTCAGGAGCCATACAGGCTGTGAGCATTGGTTTTAAGCTGTAGCCTGACAAGTCTTGCTCACCAAGTGTTGCGGAATCACTGATGCCTCCCTTTCTTTTCTCCCCTCCCCCTTACCCACATGCTAGGCTGACTGAAGTCAACCCACAGCTAAGAGGCACACATTAGCTCCCCGTTTGTACCCTGCTTCCCTGAGCTTTATTTGGAGACAATTTGTTGCTTAGACTGTAAGTCTGGTGACTTTTCTGGTGCTTTCTTTTGTACCGTCTAATATTCCACTAATCCCATCCAGTGTACTTTTAAGTTTAGACTTGTGGTTTTCATCTCTGGAAGTCTGGGATTTTGCCTAAAATTCTATTCTCTGTTGACGAATCAAGCATCTGATTATTGTTGGTATTTAGCAGGCTCGTTACACTTTTTTGTATACCAGGCATTGTGAGTTCAACCTCATTGCATCATAGAGTTTTAAAACTTTTAATAACTATTTTAATGCTTGCTTCAGGACCTGGTTACAGGACTTGAAAACATTGTGAGTCTGTCCCTTGTCAGGAGTCTGCCCAGGAGACAGGATTGCTCTCTCAGAGCATCTAAGGGCTGTTCCTCCATTCTCTTTAGGCCCCTGCCTTGGATATTTCCTCTTATGGATGCATTGACTGGCTCCTGTTGGCCTATACAGGAATTTTCAAAGATTCTTTCTCTGTAGCTCTCTCCTTTCGTTTATGAACTTCAGAAAATGTGCTTCTCTGGTTTCATAGCTTCATGGTCTCAGATCAGAAAGATCACTGGTCTTAGTATCGTGTGTGTGTGTGTGTGTGTGTGTGTGTGTGTGTGTGTGTGTGTGTGTGGTGTGTGTGTGTGTGTGTGTGTGTGTGTGTGTGTGTGTGTGTGTGTGTATGTCTCTAACTTTAAAATTGTTGCTTCATATAATCTGATTTTTTTCTAATTGTCCCAGGTAAAAGAATGAATGTGAACCCTGTTACCCCAAGTTATATAAGAGGGGAGTCTTTGGGGTTTCTTTTCTAGTAGTTTCTGGCTCGGACACTTTCGTTTGGATCAGGATGGTCAGAATGGGAAGGAATGGGTTTCTCTGGGGCTTTGAGATTTTCCTGGGCCTGAAAATATGGAGCAGGCAAGAAGGAATTTAACAATTAGCTCTTCTGGACGTGACCAGTGAGTGGGGAGTGTTGCTCCCACAGACTTGCCTTGGGGGATCTGCTCAGTCACCCCACTCACAAGGGTCACAGGGCCTCCTCAGAATTGTCTCGGCACAAGCCTCCATCTGCTCTGCTCTCCTCAGTGCCCATTGGGGACACTCCCTTCAGGACGTGGCGATGATGCATCACAACGTGGAGAAGCCACAAAATCTGACAGGGAGGAAGAAAATGGGTGAAGATTGCCTCCAATGGGAAAACCGCAGCCGTGACAATAGGAGCAATCAGTGTCCTTTCTTCAGAACTCACCCGGGATCTTCCGGCTTCCGGAGAGCCTGCAGTTGGGCTTCTTTTATTCCATAATTCATGTTCGTCTGCAATTATTCCTTCCAAGACTTAGCCTTCTTTCAATTAAAAGCACACACCTTATTAATTGAAACACCAGATGAGAGCAATTGATAACTCGTGCGAGGAAAAGCAAACATCTCCTCTATAAACATTTCTCTCATGGTTCTTCGGGTGATTACTAGTTAAGCTTTGGGAAACTGCGTGGCGCTCCAAACCAAAGCATAATTAATAATAACTGCTGCCATGCGCACAGTGTTCACAATATAGAGAGCTCTGAGAGTGTTCATTATTTAATCCATCTTCTTCGCCAGCCTATGAAATGGCAAGGGCAGCCATCAGTCACTTCCTGTGTCAGTTGAGGCAGGGGAGGATGCTGACATGCGTGTGCCCAGTGTCACATAGACTTGAAGACTGTAGATGCAGGTAGCTTTCTATGTGCTGTCTGCTCGGGGCTGTGATATGTCTCCTCGTGTGATACCGAGTGCTTGAGTTGAGTCTCGGCTTCTGGAGTCAATAGCAGAAGGGTTAGGGAAGGGGACTCTGATCCTGTACAGCCTCAGAGTGTTGATCCCACCACGGCTCTGTCCATGCACTTCAGAGTCCGAAATGGAATATCACTGTCCAGTCAGAGGCCTGAGCAAACTGCAGCGAGAACAAAATTCACTCTTAAAATGAAACAAGTTTGGAGGGAAAAAAAAAGCCAGATGACCTGCCTCAAGTCTGTAAAAATAGGTTCATCTGAAATAGCTGAGTCATGTTTTTTCCTCTTCATTCCCTCATAGCCCATCTCCGAGGTAGCCTGGCATACCTCTGAAGGTGGAGCCAGGAGAGAGGCATTTGTTTCGGATTCTGAGCCACCTGGAGCCTCGCTCCTTGCTTTCTTACATGCTAAGCTCTGTCAGCTCTTGGTCACCAAACTTGGGTACTCAGACTGGACCAAAACACATTTATATTTTCTCTAGGAAGTTTCTCTGGGGTCAACGTCAATTTGTTCTCTCTCGTTGAGTGCCTGCACTGTGGGGCCAAGGTATAGATTTGGAGACCGCCAAGTGGAGGCAAAATTTGAAGTTTACAGTTGCAACATATATGGCTTTGGAGGCGATACTTCATTTCCTTATGTCCTGTTTTCTCATTAAAATGAGTTCAGCAAGCATTGAGTTTTGGCTGAGAGTCCAATGTCGTGGCGTGATGTTTGCCGAGCACCTGTCTCTGAGGCCGTAGATCTGCTCACTGCTTTGTCTTCCCACAAAGAGGGGGAAAGCAGCTTTCTCCACCCCTGAGGGTTCCACCTCCCACCATCTCCCAATGTCTTACCCCCTAACAGCACTATGCCGGTGACTAAGTTACAATGTGAATTTCAGGGGAGCACAAGCAGTCAAGCCAAGGCAATGAGACAGTGCATGCATAGCTCAGATGACTCCCGGTGCCTCGAATGCTACTATCTAGATGCAGAATTACATCTGCGAGAACCTTCTAGCAGCCAAAATGAAGCTGAAAGTGCTTCAGGTTTTATCCATTCTGTAAAAAAAAAAAAGAAAGAAAGAAAGAAAGAAAGAAAAATAAAAAATAAATTTAAAAAATTCAGAGGTTGAAAGCTGTCTAATGAATGCACATCAAATACCTAAGAAACCCCACTTTCCCCATCACTGTCATTTAAAAATTCCCCAAGAGTAAATTCTCAGTGTTTTCACCCTCCTCCTTGCAAATCTGAACCCAGCCCACAGAGCTCACATCCTCACTTCAGCCACCCCCTTCTGTAGTAAGCGGATCACATAGTCTCTTTATTTTTTCCTTTACCCCTGACTAATTTAAAGACCCTTTGCAACAGAGTTTAAGTAATAAGTCGGCTCAATACTTCAACATTTTGGTTAAAGAGCATACACGTTTGACATAGCCCCCTGATATGTGCTCTGGTATGGTGTCTCACAGGTAGTTAGAATTGAACATTATAAGAGCCATTCATTGAGTGGCATCCATGCCTTCAAGAGGACAGTAAGCTTCTGGGAGTCCAGGACAAAGATAATGTGTATTTAAGCCTGGGAACTTAGAATCACCCACCCTCTCATGAGCAAACACCATTCACTCAGGACAAACAGGTCTCACTTGACAGTGATGTGGCACTATTTCCATGCGCCCAGTAGACTTTCAAATTTGACATGGAGAGAACACAGACATTACCTCTGAGGGCCACAGGCCAATGGCAAGGACTTGTGTGTGAAAGAAATTACAGCCATGGCCCAGTCATAACCAACCTTCAGTTTGCTCTTCCCTCACTGGTGTAAGCATGCCTCAGCTGCCTGAGTGTGGACTGTGAGGCACAGCACTTCATATTACTCCAGGGAGCTGTTGTAGCCCGTAGAGCTGCCTTGCCCCATAACATCCAGGAAATTGTAGATGTCCGGGAAAGATCATACAAGCTGGGGCCAGCTCAAGAGTCAGAGCTACCCAGGGCTGCAGCCAAATGTCTCTTTTGGCATCAGCAGCATCTTGCCAGTCCCAGCCTGAGCTGGCTAGTTTCATGTCATGTTGACAGAAGCTGGGGCAACGTGGGAAGAGGGGACCTCGATTAAGAAAATGTCCCCACGAGGTTGAGCTGTCTGCAAGCCTGGAGTACGTTCTCTTCATCCATGATTGATGTAGGAGGGGCCAGCCTCCTGTGGGACCATGACAACCCTGAACAGCTGGTCCTGGGTTATATAAGAAAGTAACCGAGCAAGTCAGTACGCCTTGTTTCTCCATGGCCTGCTTCAGCTCTTGCCTACAGGATCCTGCCTTGAGTTTCTGCCCCTTGACTTCCATCGCAGAGTGTGACTTGAGAGCTGTCATCGCAAATAAGTCCCTTCCTCCACAAGCTGCCTATGGTGTCTTATCAGAGTTGTGGAAACCCGACCCAACATGCATCTCTTCTGGCTTTCACCCAAGGCTCTCCCTCAATTATTGCAAAAAGAGAGGGAAACAGTTGTTCAGATTCTTCAACTAGGATACCTGACTCAGATCCCAGTGCGATGATACAGCTCCAGGTGTGATGCGCAGCGGAGTGAGATGGCTATCCCAAGGCCTCTGGGGGCTTCCCTGGCATAGGCCACTTGGAAAGACACACTGTTTGGGATGGCACAGAAGTCTGACATCAGTGGGTAGGGTACCTTCCAAGCTCAAGATGCGTAACAGCTGTTAAAGAAATAATGATCTATGTCAGTCCTTTCCCAACATAGGCCAACAGACTCAATCAGCAAAAGGTATTGCCCTGAGAGAGCGTGACAGCCATCCCAGAAGACGAGCAATTCCCTCTGGCCAGATGCCAAGGAGTCTGGTGGAGACCAGAGGGACACTCAGGTCCCCAAGGGGCCCATGGGATGTGCTTCCTGCACACAGTTGAGGATCCAACAAAGTCAGAAACCAGGTGAATGATTCAGGAAGAGCTTTGAGAAAGGTAATTTTGGAGGTGTGGGAGGATGGGCTGGTGCAGGGAAACAGTTTATCTGATGACAATCATTGTCTGACAGTCAGGCATTTTAACAGTCAAGACAAGGCAGGTTGAAGAGACAGCGAAAGTCACTTACAGGGCTGAGGGCTTAGAGCTGGGGGACACATCGAAGAGATCGGTAGAAGAATGCTTGTTGCATGAAGTGACCCATTTAGAAGGAGCAAAGAGTCAGTGTTACAGTGTGTGATGACACTCAGACATCGCGCAGTGACAGAATATTAAGACAGAACAAGGATAACGCCATTAACTCTATAAGTAAAAAGACAATTCTAATAAATGGGGTCACTCAAGCAAAGAACACATTACCCTCTTATTGGAAACCCCCGTGTAATCTGAGACATTGCGGTTGTATTTAAGTGGGTGCTTTATGGCGGAGTCAGGGGAAGGTCAACATTCATTAGCGACACCACAATAACAGCCAACAAGTGCGAGGAGCGAGGCTGCGACTGGAAAACAATTTCAGTTAGAAAACAGGCTCTCATCTCCATCCCTCACAGGGTTATTATAGCAACAAGGAAATGAAAACACTTTTATTTCTCAAATTTATGAAAAGAACTTAACTACCACTTACTTGAGAACAGAATCTGAAGTCAATACAGCCCCTTTCTTCTCCACACTTAATAAAGACAACCGCCAAGCCAAACATGAGGACCACAGAAGACGCTGCTACTGTCTCTATACATAAAAGATTTGTCGGGGGAAAGCTTTTATACTTCATATAGAAATGGGATTTGATTCATATGCCATCAGGATGTGTGTGTGTGTGTCTGTGTGTGTGTGTGTCTGTGTGCATGTGTGCAGATTTCCAGGTGACAGTGGTGTGCAAACAGCTGCTGAACCACAGACGTAGTAAGAGAGAATGTGTCCTCTGAAGCTACACAGGGCTGTGTTCAAATCCCACATTATCCACGCTTGCACACTGTGTGGCCTTGGAAAAGATTCTTGACCAGTATTTTTCTGCCTCAGTTTCCCCATGGCATCCACCCTGTGGTATCATTGTGAAGACTTTAGTAGACATGAGGTGCCTAGAAGTAATGAATATAAAGTACCTAACAGCACTCACTGTTATTTCACAAAACAGTCTCAGGTTAGCTAATAAAATGATGAGCCCCTGGCTTTGATGCTTGGAGGTAGTCCTCGCTAGCTTTCATGACCTCCTTGGTACAGCCTAGAGTCAGCCGAGAAGATTGCCTTGATTGAGGAATAGCCTAGATAAAACTGGGCTATGGGGAGATCTATGAGGGACTATCTTGAGTTTTCACTGAGGTAGTAGGGTCTCATCCACTATGGGCAGCACCATCCCTAGGTAGCTGGCCACAGGTTGCATAAGAAAGCCAGTGATTGAGTCAGCAATACATCTTCCTCCATGGTTCCCGCTTCAAGTTCCTGCCCTGACTTGCCTCACTATCTGCCTTATTCTAACCAGCAACTGGAACCAACCCTTTCCTCCTTTAAGCTGTTCTTGGTCATGATCACTTGTCACAGCCACGGAAAGGAAGCCAGAGCAGGAACCTAGAGTTTGTCAAACGTAGCATTCGACCTTGGAGCAGCAGTCATCACAGTGTGGAGCTGGAGAGAGGCCAGTGAAGCCACCACATCTGGCTGTGGGCCTTAGGCAGCATGTTCCCCATTAGCCTGCCATGCACAGAACTGGAAGGAAGAGCTCAGAGGTTCTGCGAGGCCAAGTGACTTGTCTGACGTCACCAGCTATTAGAGCCCATTAAAAGAAAGACTTGGGGGTTCCTCCCTCCCTTTCTGGAGCAAGATCTTTCTCATGATGGGCATCATTAGCCATCTCTGGCAGGCTGAGTGGAGTTGAGGGTGGGGGTGGGGCCTTGTAGATATGTAGGCAGCAGCAGTCCTCTCTCTCTCTGAGGGCACATGGGGAAGGAGCAAAGTCAGCCATCAGTCAGTCACTCAGAGGCTGCAGTACTCAGCTTTCTAGAAAGCACCATGTGGGCTGCAGAAGTTTCCAGGGTGCCCTCAAGGGGCTCCTTGTTTAGTCAGACACAGGAAATAAATAATTCAAGTGCCCATTCACAAGGAATGACAGGGTGGGTCGCTTCAGCAAGGCAGGAGGCAGGGTGTGAGGGGTGGCTATCACCTGCTGGTCACATACTGGTAATTTCTAAGGCACGTTATGCCCACAGACACATTTTCTTTGACTTTAAAAAAAATAGTAAACTATAAAAGCAAAGAACATAAAACATTTGGCTTAGTTGTCCAAACTCAGATTTCCAACAAAGCCCTTTATTTCCTGATTTTCTTGATATGTGGAAAGACATCCTCAAGACAAGCACTCAATGAGTTTCAACCCTACCAAGGCCTATAGATGAGGCTAGCCCTCTCTGACTCAGTCATTATTCTCCATTATCTTTCTTTCTCAGAGGCCCCCTTATAATATTAAACCTCAGGCTAAGAGGAATGAGAAATATATCAAGTATCAAGAAAGCATGCCCAGTACCACAGGAGAATGTGTTATGATATAAAACACAAGACTGTTCTCACATGACCAATGCATGTAGACAAAGATGTTCACTCTGCTGACATGCAGCATACACTCTCATCAGGAAGCAGGGCACCCTAGCAACTACACCAGGCATAAGAGGTATGCCCACAGTCGGTGCTGCAGGGTTGTGGAGTGGTCTATGCTGGCTACCTTGTGCCTCTTGCCTGGGTCCTGGAACAGGATCCTAGGCTTGAATGTGCATCGTGACTTCACCCAGATCATGTCACATGGCACGCAGCTTCTCATCTGCAAAGCCAGGCTGGCAGCATTGATCCCTCGAGATTTGGGACAGGATCCCATGAAGGGCATGCAGGAAAATGTAGGTGGCTGGTAATCAAGCCATGTTGGCTGATTGTGAACTCAATTGGGTGGAGTGTCAGTCACTTTGTCACATTGTTGTGAAAAAATACGCATCAAAAGCACCTTAAGGAAGAAAGGGATTATATTGGCTTGGAGTTAAAGGGCTCACAGTCCATTGTGGTGAGGAGGGCATGGCTGCAGGAGCTTAGGGCAGCTGGTCACATGGCAAGCACAGCAGGGAAGCAGAGATCAGAACCACACTCAGCTCACCTCCTCTTTTTACTCAGCCTAGAATCCCAGACCAAGGAATGGTTCTGCCGCAGCTAAGGCGGGCTGTCCTCAATTCACTCAACCTATAAAGTACCTCACAGACACACCCAGAGACCTGTCTCCATTCTTTCAGGTTGACAATCAGCATTAGCTGTCACAGGCAGGGCAAGGGATACCGAAGTGTGTAGATGTCACTGCTAAAGTGGAACATCATATTTTTTTCCCCCTCAGAGCAAGAAGCAGAAGGGAACAGGCCTGCCTGGGCAGGGCAAGCACACAACAGCCTCCATGTAGCCTGGCAGGCCAGACATGAGAATGCATATGCAGTGAGCACCTGCCCATCCTTTCTGCTGTTCCTGCCCTTGGCCCTGGCCTTGACTCTACTGAACGGAGACCCATGTTGATGAGCATCCTCTAATCCCAACATGGTGGCATGAACCCAGCCTAGGGTGGCTCAGCTTCCTCATCCTTCTGCCAGATTCTCACTCACAATTATTCGTTAGTGGCCCTGTGCTTTTACTGGGTGAGGTCCTGAAGGCAAATAGACATCGGAGACACAAGTTCCAATGGTGAAATATAGGATACAATATTCTCACTAGACGTGCAAGGCAGATCCTCTGGGTGCACCCCCAGAATGAAGAACCCCTAAGGGTAGAAACATGATGTTCACTAGGCATGAATTCATTGAATGAATGAATGAATGAATGAATGAAATATAGTATTTCAGAAGCAGGGAGAATCCATACATCTGAACGACACCACTGAAACATGGAGACCAGGTTAGATGGATGACTGAGCCTACCTGAAGTATAACTACCACCCGGTCACACTGATCTTCTGCCCAGAGTGTGTCTCTTAACGCACTAATTCCTGGGGTCCCCTTCTGAAACATAACATCCCACACAGTGACAGCCTTATTTCACATGCAGGTGAAATGAGAACATCCTAGAAGAGGCAGAGTAAGACTCAAAGTCAGATGAACATCACATTGCACCTTGTCCTTTGATAGACAGAAGGCGGCATCATTTCAACCCACAGAACCATGCGGACACAGACACAGAGGACCTGTGCCTGGTGGCTTAAGTCTTGGTAGAGAAGGCCATGTAAGGAGTGAGCATGGCCTGACCAGCCAGATGGAGGGTGTGGAGAGGAAGTGGAAGGTGACCCTGCTTGCTCAGAACCCCAAAGACAGGTAGACTGACGATCTGGGAAAGAGTGAACAGGAATGGCTATTAATAATTGCAGAGCATAGGCCATGATCAAAAGTCCTTGAACAATGAAGACTCTTATTGTTCCCTAGGGTAGCCTGTGACATGGCCTTAGTGTGACTTAAACACAGGAGAGTGATTTATGAGGCTTGAGGTGCCACTGTGTCATGTCCTCTAGGGTAAATGGGAAGATCTGTGGCATCTGTTATGGACCAAGGATTCCACTCTAGCCTAGCTTTGTGAACAGTGAGAATATTGGGGTTTCTCACAGAGCATGGGCAATACAAAAAAGCCCATCCGGACACAGGTGTTGACTCAAGAAAGTCCATCTCCAGAGCTCCCTGCAGGGCTTGGGAGCAGCTAGGAGGCTACTGACACTGATCCTATACTTTAATTTTCAGGCTCATGAACGTCCTTCCTGCCTCCAGAAGGGAGTGTTCCCATTTGGAGGGGCTCTTTCTGCAGCAGGTGAATGTGAGCAGGTGTCTGGATGGGCTGTCTCTCTGGAAGAGGAAGAAGCTGGCCCCTGTACATTGCCCTTTGTTTAGTGTCCTTTATGCATTGGATGGGATACACGTGCAAAAATACCACCTTTCACATGGCTTTGGTTTTGTGAGAATGTGATAGCCATTGCTTCAGTGAAGACTGTTAAAGAGTTTCTGAGGCTGTCGTCTGCCATGTTCTGTGGATAATACGGCTTCGGTCTCATGCAATGGTGCTGACATAGTAGGTGGTGCTCCCTAGAGAAGGGAGCTGGAAAGCCTTACTTAGTAGAGAGGTGCAAGGCAGGTCCTGTGGGTGCACCCCGAGAATGAAGAACTCCTAAGCGTAGATGCATGATACCTTCTAGGTATGGATTTGTTGAATGAATGGATGAATGAATGAATGAATGAATGACTTCAACCTCAATGATACAGAGTACTTGGGGGTTGTGGAGATAAAAGTAAAAACAAATGTTTCTAAAATTAACTTGGAAATAATTCTCACATGTTCAATGTCAATATCTTATGATGTGTGAGTGGCTGGAAAGATGACTCAGTGATTAAGAGTACTTCATGCTCTTGCAGAGGACCAGGCTTTGGTTCTCAGCACCCTCATGGGCTCACAAACAACCTGAAACTCAGTTTCAAGGGATCCTGACACATTTTTTTCCAGCTCCTTAAGCAACAGGCATATATGTAGTGCACATATAAAACACACAGACAAGAGAAGCATACACATAAAACATACACAGAGAGATAGAGATGTAGAGAGATACATATAAGTTCTAGCGATGAAGGGAAGCACAGCCTGGGCCTGCCTTGTTTCACGGCTCTTTCAGGAGGCAGCTCTCTGCCTCTCCAGTGCCCCTGTTTAATATTTCCCTGCGTTTGGATGTGTGCATCATGGACTTCTGGCTGTGACTGCTACTTAAAGGGGCGTCCCAACAAGCTTTTGAGGAGATGGGGAAACTGAGGCTCAGACAAGCCATACTCCGAGTCATCGGTCACTCAGTCAAGGTTTGAATTCAGCTCTGGTGACCCTGCTCTCCTGTGCTTTCAGACACCCCCATATGTCTCTACTGGGTGCACACCTTTGGATGGACAGAGGAACAAAGCCTGGCCACATTTGAGAGGGACCCCACTGCCACCAGTCCAGGATCCACTAGCCATGGCTGTTTGTGCTTGCATTTAAATGGGTTAAAAGGAAACCAGACTAGAACGTTGGCTCTAGTCTTGCATTGGTCACTTTTCAGGTATTCTATTGCTACATGTGGCTGCCAGAGCCAATGGTGCACACACAGCCCAGTTCCATCACCATCCAAAATTCACTGGGACATAAGAATGGATGATTGCAAGACCTGGTACCTGAGAGGGCTTAATAATACTACACATGTGCATACATGTAATGTCAGAGATCTGCCTCAGACACTCTGAGGCACTGCTCCCAGGCACTGTCCACCTTGTTCATTAATGCAAGGTCTCACTTGATTCCAGACCTCACTGAGTGGTCTAGACTGACCAGCCAGTGTGCCCCAGAAACCCACCTGCCGCCTCAGCAATGGGGTCACAAGCACCTACTAGCTTGCCCTGCCTTTTCACATGGGTTCTGGGAATTTTTGCTCATGATGATGGAGGCTTCTCAGTTGTTTTAAGGTATGCTTTTCACTCAGCTTTCTCCCCAGATCTCCAGCTGCCCTGTTTTTACACAGATGATGAACTAAGAGGGGTCTTCCTGATGTTTGCAAAACTCTAGATACTAGCTTTTCTTCTCATTGAACGATTGATTGAATGACTGACAGACAGACAGACAGACAGACAGACAGACAGACAGACAGACAGACTGGTTTAGAAGCACAGTCTCTCTATGCTGTCTTGGAGCTTGAAATGTAGTCCATGCTGGCTTTGAACTCGTGGAGGTCCTCTTGTCTCTGTCTCCTGAATACTGGAATTAAAGGTACACCATTCCCATTGTCATGATAACAGCTTCTCTGTGAGTTGTGTGGACTCCAACTTTTCCCAACATCAACCAGTAGAGATTGTGCAGAGCACCGGGGCAGCGTTTATTCCAGAGTCACTTTGGTGCCTCTGGACGTCCCTGCTTTGGCAAAATGTAAGGAACCAGCAGTTGTAGAACTGTCTGGGGTCTTTGTGATTTCATCTCAGCTCCCAGATCTTTTTCTTATTTGAGTTCTTTTGGGCACTTGACATACTTTTCTGTTTCAACAGCATGACAGACCTGGTTTCCATTTTCCACATCAGCTACCGCATAGCACAGAAGTAAAAATTTTAACCTGACTTGGACAGTTGTGGGAGACGGGCCATCTACTGTCCATTGCTGTGAGCTCAGGTTCCCGGTGCTGAAATACTGCTGGCCTCCGTTCATGGCAAATGCCAAACCTATTCCTAATCACACAGCTATCACACAATCTCCCGTTCTTCTCTCTTCTATCTCTCACTCCCTCTTATCCCCCTGCCCTCTCTTTCTGTATGGAGGGAGCACACATGGATACTGCAAAAGGTTTAAGTATAGAGCTGACAGAGGCTCAGCTTTCCCCCCATGGTCTGGGACATAACAAATTCAGGACATACTTCCGAGTCACATGGCTTCTGCCCCTGGGCTTAGTCTTGACATGTGCTGGAGTCTCACCAGGAAAGAAGATGGCAGGCTTGTCCGGGCAGAGTCAGGCTCCAAGCTGGGATGGCCCCACCTGTCCTTCTCTGGATGGCAGTCGAGAACACCTCAGCTGAGTCACTTGAACCTTTGGCCTCTCTCTTTACAAGGAGTGGCTTTCCCAGAACACAGATGTCCCACTGGGCTGACCTCGTGGTCAGAATGTGGTGTCCTCCCTGCCTCTGCCTTCCTCATCTCAGGGCTGACTTACTCCTTGTGTGAAGAGGCTGCCCTAAGCCCTTGGTCAGTAGCGTGGGAGGAGCTGGAGGGTGTGTCCTGGTTGCATGCTGAGCCAGGTGGCCCTAGGCTTCTGTCAACAAGCTGTTCCCAGCCAAGTGGACATGCTGAGTTATGGAGCTGTACCTGACTGTCACTCCATCGTGGCTTACGCTAGCACTTGATTTGAGTTTTACCTGATGCCTCGCCGATTACAATGAAACAGAAAAAGGGAATTTGCAGCTGCCTGCTTATCAGAAAAAGATCAAGTGTTTCTGTAATTAATATGGAAGATAACAATTTAAAATAATGAAACACCCATACCATGCTTAGGGGAAGCAGCTTGTTACTATAATTAGAACGAGAATCAAATTGTTCTGATGGCAAACACATCATTTATTGAACTGAAGCTACTCCGTGAGCCGAAGCACATTGCATAGTATGAGAAAATAATGAGAAACTGACGGTTCACAAAATTCTGTGCCTGAAAGAAGATCTTTGATTCATCCAGGAGTCGGGCTGGACAGAGCTGGACACCGTAGCAGCACTGTGTGTCACTAAAGGTGGAATTCGTGTGTTGGTGACTACCTCCTGAGCCCCTTGAGGTTGTTTTTAAGGAGGTGATTGCTCAAACCTCACTGACAATGCTAAATAGAATGGAGCTACATTGACAAACAAATACACACACGCACCCGCGCACGCGCAGACACACACACACACACACACACACACACACACACACACACACACATATTGTATGATACCACACTGAAAGTTGTTACTTCATAACTATACATTTGCTATTGTTATGAGTTATAATGTACATGTGTGATATGCAGGATATTATATCCTGATATATGACACCAAGGGGCCATGACCCAGAAAACAAAGGCTCTAGAATGTTCTGCGGGCAGCTGGGTTTTTTCCCCCCCTCTTCTTCTTTAGACAAAAAAAATGTGTCTGATGGGTGAAGATTTAGGAAGCTCTTACGTGTATCTGTTATCTTATAACTAGGAAGTCATTTTCTTTTCTCCTGATTCCCTCATTATGAGAAGACTTGAGTCCATGTGCCCTGTGTAGCTTTGCCTAGCCTAGCATGCCACTCTCACCTTCCACCATCTCCATGCACCAGCTCCCTGGCTTAGCCTTGTGGACAGTCCATGGATGTGTTTAAGTGCCTCTGCTCCTGTTGATCTCATGGCCCGTAGTGTCCTGCTCTCATTTCACAGGCCATGGTGTCCTGGCCTCATCTCATGGCCCACAGTGTCCTGCCCTCACTCCTTGCTTGAGAGGTTCCCATATTTCCATAAGGGGCTGAGGCTAACATTACTTCCTCTAGCAGTTTCTTTAGCCCATCTTCTACTCTGAGAAGAAAATCGGCTTCCTTTTTCTCTAAGACCTCAAGACGTTTTTCCAGAAATACATATCAATACCTGAGTTCATCCACATATCCTCTTTCAGTCAGTGTGTGTGTGTGTGTGTGTGTGTGTGTGTGTGGTGTGGTGTGGTGTGCCTGGCACACAGTAGGTATAAATGTTTACCAAAATGGTGTTAGATTAATTTGGGTGAACAAGGACACATTTTGGGTTCATTAGACATGTTAAGATATTTTTAAAGTTTTGTGGTTTGAGTAAAATTTGAAATGCATTTTGCCAAGTGTGTTTTCCCCTATTTTGCAGAGCCCCATATGTCAATTAAGCAGTAGAAGCCATATGGTTCTGATTTCTTCCCTCGTAGATCAGCGTTTCGTTTGCTAGGCTATCTGATGTTCAAGATGCTGCCTGAACTGTGTGTGTTAATCCCTTTTTGGAATATGTTTCCTTTGAACTGAGGAGCTCAACTTTCCCCAAAATAGAAACTTAACTCTCCACAGTGCAGAGGATATTTTCAGTCCTCAATGTGTGAGGTTTGGGAGACGGAGTCTCAGATGAAAACACTCTCTCCGTCTTTTCTTGCAAAGGAAGTGGAGGTTGTTCTCCCAGGGGGCTCTTGGTCAAGGTGGATGGGAGTGTGTGGAGGGTCAAGTGAGGCCTGATAGGGCACCAGGGAGAGGGAGCAGATGAGTCAGGGAATTGACAGTCTCAGAAGCGAATGAATGAGATCCAGAGAGGGTGACATCACCACAGCAGCTCTAAAGTTAGCCCCATGCATCTCTTTTGGACTGTTCTTGACTTTGTGCCTTACCATCTGAGGAACCACAGTCACTTTTGCCTCCGTGTGGCCAGGTCCCCTCATTAAAAGGCAGGGTTAATAAGGCCATGTGTCCCGGTTTTCATGAAGAATTAAAGAAGAACTGTTTGAACAAGACTTGCCAAGCTTAATCCTCCTTCTAGTGGCACTGTGATCTCATATTTTACTTACAGGTTTTCCCAATTGATTTTCCCTTATTTGATAGAGTACTTAAACAAATACATGTTCAAGGAACAGTGTCCCTGTTAGGCCATTATGCCTCAATATACAGAGACCCCTTACTATGGAAAAGAGATACTAAATGTCTTGCTTAATATCTACATTTGTGTCACCTACAGCTGTCCCTGTCCCTACCAGAAGTGTCCTTTCTCAACTTTGGGCAGCATCCCATAGAACCCACTTTGACATATGACTCCATAAACTGTTGAAGTAGCCATTGTTGCTGCAATGAGACAATTGATGCGTAAACTGTCAGAACCTGCAGCTCACACCTCAGCAAGAAACCTCAACACACATGCAGTTATCAAGCAGGGATGAACTTTCTTGAGCAACAGTGTCCTTACCTGGACAGCAGGAAATGACTGGTTCCCTGTGTGTGGAGCAGTGTTTGCTGATCATTTGGGTCTATCATCTCCACCTCTGTGGGATGTCAACACCAGAGTGGAAATTGGTGTCAGGCCTGACACCATGGTTCATGTCTTCTGACACAACTGAGAGAATCCTTGTGCATTGATGTGCCAGAAGACAGTGGTTTCTCACAGTCAGGCTGTGATATGAGCCCTACCTTAGAAAAGGAGGAAACCAGGACTTTGGGGAGTGACTTACTATCCCAGGACATCACAAAAGGCTTAACCAGTTCCAGAAGGAGCCAGAACCTTCTAGAAATGGCTGTTCATTACTATTTGGCTTTCTGTCACTGAAAAGAGAACAAATATGACACAGTATAGGTCAGTGAGGCTTACTTAGCGGGAAGCAAAGAATTGTCAAAAAACAGTTCAATATGTAAAAACTCTCAGAAGACACATTTGAATGTGTCACAGGCCTTGAAGGGACACAGGCAGGAAGCCCCTGATTCAAGGCAAGTTTTGAACTTGGGAAATTAAGGAAATGATATGTAGAACTAAAAGGCGCCAGAGCTCGTATAGCTGCTGGATAGTCAAAAATATCTCTACCCCATGTATCATGGCAGAGTTCACAGGCTGATGGGGAGAGCAGTTGGGAACCCATGCCCCAAAGGCCCACACAAATAAGCAGGGTGTGAAAGAACGGTAAAGATGAAACTGAGTGCAGCCTACCCCGGGAGCCCAGAGGAGGCAAAAATGACCTCTCTGCCTTAGAAAGTATGAATTTGGGGCTGGAGAGATGGCTTAGTGGGTAAGGTGTCTGCTGTGCAGGCTCGGATGACCTGAGTTTGAGCACGAGTATGCATGCAAAACAAACAAACAAACACACTAGTTTGTCAGTGTGTGCCTATGATCCAGTCAGTGCACGGTGGGTTAAGATGGGAGGATCCCTGGGGCTTGCCTGACGGTTTGCCTAGCCTCACCAGTGAGTTTCAGCTTCAGTGAGAGACTGTATCAGTAAATGAATGCGGAGACTAGCTGGGGCAGGATGCTACATGTTGGTCCCTGACCTCCACAAATGTGCACAGTGTGCCTGCACAGACAGCAAATGCCTGTGGGCTGGGGAGATAGCTCAGCATAGCATGCACCTACCGTGTGCATTTGGCCCTGGGCTCATGCTCAGCACTGATCGTAAATACAATCACAGAGATAAGTGGGATGGGATATGACGCTTTGTAAATGCAGCTCGTGACACTGAAGCCTCACGGTCTTTTGTTTTGATAGTAAAAGGTGATTCAGTTATTTAAAACAAAATATCACTTTCCCCTGGCTATAATAAACTAGCCATTTTCCAATCAAAATCTCCTTCAGTAGGATCCCAAAATGCCCATAGTTTTAACTACTTTGGAATGCATTTGCCCTGAAAACACCCAGTCTAGAGGTGTGAGGAGACCCCCAGCACTCCCAGCAGATACTGGAAACATTCAGCCGTCGGAGCCACTGTGAAACCAAATCTTAAACTTGGCAAAGGGAAGCAGAGGGATTCGTTTTTAGATTTTAAAAATAAAAACGTCCATCTTCAAGTCAGCACAATTCCTTAGTTTGGCATCTCACGCCATCTTAAAAAAAATAAAGACAGAAATTTCCAGCCTACCTTTACATTTAGAAAAAAAATTAATGTCTGTATTACCCAGCCCTCATGCCACTAGCTTTGGGGACTTCATCCTGACTCTGGCATCTACAGGCTCTCAGACTTGCCCGGCCTGGAGGCCAGTCTGCAGAGGCACAGGCAGAGACCAAGGAAAGGAAGATGATGTCTAAGAGACACAGAGGATGCTGAGCACCTCGCCTCCTGTAACTACCAGTTTCTGAGAAGAGACAGAGGGACCTGGGAGCCCAGCAGCGCATGGCTGGTATAAGGGAAGTGACCGTTTTCACTGTAGCCCCAAGCTTCTCAGCAGTGCAAGGGCTTGCCCCTGATCTCTGCAGGCCTTATCTTAGGGTTTTTATTCTCTGGGCCCTGTCAGGTGACTCCAGTTCTATCACAGGGCACTGAATGGTGGTGCCTTTTCCTGGGATGCATGAAGGAAGATGTGCTTGCATGGCATTGGGTGCGTGCAATGCATTGTCTGGCGGACTATGAGGGTTCGGAGGAAAATGCCTGCCCACGATGGCTTTGTGTGTGATAACTGCTACCCATCCCTGTTCATCTTTTGCAAAAAAAACAAACCAACAACAAAACCCAAAAGCCAAAAACCCAAACCAACCAAACAAAAACTCAGCAAACATTGTGTAAAGCAGTTTGCTTGTGCCCATTTTAAAGATGAAAATGACTGAGGTTCAAAGGCTAAGGTCACCTTTCTGAAACTCTTAGCTCTGGAAATTAAAGCAGGATCTGCTGGACTCCAAGGTCAGCTTTGCCACCAGTTCAAGTGTCAATTCCTGTCCTGTCTCTTGGGCTGTTTGTAGGATTTTAGATCGAAACCTCAGTCACTGAACCTGTAATTTTGACATGAAGACCTCTCATCTTCTTGTTATTGTTGCCACTGAAGTAGTTACATTTAACAGGTACTGACAGCCATTTGTGGAGGGCAGCTCACGTCTGAGCATCCATTTCTCACAGTCCCTGACAGCAGCATGAGCAGTAAAGCCTTCACAGCCATCTAACGGCCCTCTCACCTCGGAGGCAGAAGTATCGTTTTCAAGAGCCTGGTGTCCTAGCTTTCTCTCTGCTGTGGTGGCAAACACCAAAATCATCTTGGGGAAGAAAGAGTTTATTTCATGTTATAGCTTGTAGTCTGCCATGAAGAGCAGTCAGGACAGGAGCTATAGGTCAGAACTGGATCAAAGTCCATGGAGGAAAGCTGCTTACTGGCTTGTTCCCCACTGCTCCCATGGCTCCCGCTCACTCAAATGCAACCCTGGGCCGCTAGCCCGCGGGTAGCCGCACTCAGACTTGGTTGGCCCTCCCACATTAATTGTTAATTCTAATCAAGACCATGTCCCCACAGGCTTGCCTATTGGCCAGTCTGATGATGATGGCCTTTTCTCAGCTGAGCTTTCCTCTTCCCAGATGACTTTAGCTTCTGCCAAATTGACAAAAATCTAACCACCGCTCTGTTTCTTAAAACTGCTGGTCCCATTGCTGGCCCCCTATAGGCAGCGCAAGCACCAGAGCAATGGGTCCAGAAATCCTCTCCACCCTCCCCGACTAGGGCGAAGAGAGCTCTGGAACTAGCACTGGCAACGCAAGGAAGGACTTTCCAGAAGGTCCCTGTGCCTCTGAAACAATGGAACTGTTTCCTCTTCAGCCGCCCAGGACGCCAGGCTGACTAGAGACACGGGGGCTTCCGGGGCTTCGTTTCCCATTCTGCACGTCTTTGGGTCTAATTACTGTTGGCATTTCCCATTCCACTCTGAACTCTTTGGGGACAGAGAACTTGTCTCCGAGAAAATATGAACTCTTACCAAATGCAAGCTGATCTCAAAAGCTCTCAAAGATAAGCATTCATGAAATGCAGTCGGAACACAGAACAAGAAGATTGCAAGAGCAACTGTCATCGCAGAGTTCTGCTGGAGTGAGGGGACAGGCAGATGGGATCTTATGCTGTACCGAGTTCCCTGGTATTGATTCCCGGATTAGCCGGGAGGCACGGCTTTGCTTGAGAACCTATTCCATTGTTCAAAATATTTGAATTATAGAAAATTAGAAAAAGTGGAGAGAAGATGAGCCTGAGTAATTCCACCTCAGGAAAAAAAAACCCTCTTTACTTTCCCTTTATTTTCTTCTAAGCTTTTGTTCTCTAATCTTTATTTTTTTTTTAAAAGAAGAGATTAAAATATATACATTTATTGGTTCCCTGAATTTAGTTATTTGAGGATGAAACTGGACAAAAGACTCACTACTAACATATTAAGAGAATTATACATCCTAATCAGATAAAATTTTATTTAAGAATTGAAAACTTAGTCAATATTGGGAAATCTGTGCAAATAATCACTATGTTTATAGTCTGTGATGTCAAATTCTTCTTATCTCAGTGGGCCACAGGAAGCATTTGAAATAGTGAGCTACAGTCTTAAAGGAAAAAAAAACTGTAGCGGGTAGAAAGACATTTTCTGTGCAATAATTATCAGATGTCAGCAACCACCGCCATCCCATATTTTGTGATGAAACCTTAATCAGGGGCATCTACTGGTGTTCTCAGGTGACACAATCACTTAGTTCTGGAACACTCTGTAACGGTACGGGCAACGTGGTAAATGTGAAAACTGTCTAACAAGGGAAATAAGTTAAATGCCTTCCATTAAAAAACATCTCGCCTCCACAGCCATGCTCACACATGGGTAAATTCAGTGGATCATGAAACAGAAACAGCACAGAAAGTCCTGACAGTCAGGGAAGGCTTGTTGGGAGGGTGAGTGGCATCAGTAGGGCTGATGGAGGAAGAAAGAAAAGAGAAGGTGGAGGCTGTGCCCACAATGTGTTACTTACATCTTTGGAACTGTTCAAGGATAAATTAATACAAAAAAATCCACTGTAAGGAAAAATTGAGACAGTTGCAGGAAATGCATGGAACAATACCAAATGTCTTTTATGATACATTGAACTCAGTTTTACACACACTGAATATACACATATGGTTGTATGTACACACACATATATATATGTTCTGTAGGTATTGAAAGTAGAAAAAGGACTATGAGATGGTAGGAAGCTGACTAAAGGGGAGGGAGAATGAGAAGGCAGTGGAAATTCTGTCACGAAAGCAGAAAGACTATTTTAAAGGGGAAGGGAAGCATCACACCATAATGACACATGTGTATGAAAATGGAAAGTGTTTGGGGTACACTAACCAACGTATTAAATAATGGTAATAATAGCAATAACAATAATGATGGTGATGATGGTGACAAACTAACAAACAACATTCAGTCTGTCATGTCAGCTAATGATGATCTTACAGAATCAGCGGGGTAACTGTACTAAGAAACCAGCAACAAGACAGATGCTTTGGATAGATCACTGACCAATTAGGAAAGATAACTTCAGCATCCCCCCGATGGTCATCCCGATGGTCATCCCGATGGTCATCCTATTGATCCTGTGCAGAGTGCTAAACACAGCTGGAATTATGCTCAATCTTCTTGTAGGGATGCGTAGAAGTTTTATAAAGAAAATAAAGATAATTTCAAAAGCATTGAGAAAACAAGGATTATAAGAATAATCATTACCAACTCTTCCAAGAGTAATATGTCATCGAAATGAAATCCACTCAAGTCTGAATGCCAGGGGTTTTTGTTTGTTTGTCTTTTGGTCCAAGGACTTCAGTGCATTAGTGTTGCTTTTGTTACATCAAATGCATAAAGGTCCTAAAACAGTTGTTGGAAACCCAAAGAATAGGTAATTGTTTTAGAACAAATTTGGATCCATAAAATCTATACATAGAAAATACTGTATCCACCCTACAAAGAGTCCAGAAGCATGCTCACATTGATGATAAAGGAATTCAATATGGCCAAAAATGTAGCGTTGCAGATGGCTTGGAGGACAGGGGCTTCTTTCATTTATGCACTGACCCAATGAAACACATTTTAATTGTCCTCATACATGTGGATGTGTCCTTTTTTTTAACACACTAAGAGCTGCCAAATATTAATCTTAGTAAGTTAATACATGTTTTAGAGGAAGTACGAGTGACAGATCAGCTTTGAGTCCTCGTCCACTGGTCTCTTGGTTCTGCATGGAAGTCCATCTTGTTGCTTCTTCCCTCCTCTGAGCTTGGTGCTCTCCATCATATGGACCACAGGAAACAGTCACACACCCACAGAGCCCCTGAAACCCACCATCTGTCATGGCAGCTAACCTTGGTAGGCACTGGCCACTTCCTAGCTTTGAGGGCTTGGTCCAGGTCTGGTATGACTAGCTATTATCTTGATAAAAGGTTGACCCAAAGACATCAATATTTAAGACTAGTTTTAAAAGTTTAAGGAAGACTGATGTCTCAGAAAACAATACCCTGTGATCTATGTAAACTATAATCAAGAGATATAAAGGGGGCTTCAAGATGCGTGCTGAGAATTGTAATACTGGACAAGTTGTGGCATTACAAGAAAAAGTAAAGGTGTTATTATTGTAGACATGGTCAGAGTACTACAGGAGTCCACCTTGAGGCCTGTCACAGTGGTAGCAGGGCAGCCACAGCAGAACACACACACACACACACACACACACACACACACACACACACACACACACACCTTTATTCACCATCATGGTCTTCTTTAGATTAGGCAGGCATTGTTTGCAACCATTATTAGAATAGGTATTCAGTCAGTGCTCAATATGTGCTGAAGGAAAGAAGCAGAGCAACATGAAGATCTCCCGTGTCGTTACTGCAGCCAGTTGTCTGGCACCTACTTACTGCCAGACCGCAAGACAGGACATCTCCCACAGATCATTCCGTTGGTTCTGAGTTGCCTCTGTGGAGTGGCAGACTCTGAGACTTAGAAAGGCCATGCGGCTTATTAAACATCAAATAGCTGCTGAGTTTGAGAGCCAACACTTTATCTTAATGGAGTCTGGGTGTGTTTTGCCCCCTCAGCACCAACTCCATCCTTGTGGACGTCAGAAGCATCTAAATTATTAGTGTTGCGTTGGCTTTGTTCCCTCTTTGTTTCTGTGGCTCTCATGAAACCTGTTTCTTTAAAAGAAATACCCCCAAAAGATGAATCCTTTGAACACAGAAGCCAATGCCATGTTTTTAGTAAATATAATATTTATAAGGCTCTGCAATTAATTTACAAATTTTTTTTACATCAGAAGTTTGCCCTGATGATCTTATTCTTTGGGGACAGCAGTCTTCTCCGTTGCGACGTTTCCCAACACTAAAGGCAATTATTGTTGCTTCTAGCTGTAATAAAAAAATAACCAAAACAGATAGACGTGTCTTGGTGGAAATTGAGCTGCAACTCCCACTGTGGAAATAATCAGAAAATTAAAAGCACCGCAATCTTGCAAATAACATCACAACTTAATATTATTGGAACATAACATTATTATCTCTTTTTATAGGGAAAACAAACATAAATATATTTTCAAATGACACCATGATATTAGTTCTGTTTTATTGGTTGGAGTGGGAGTGTGTGTGTGTGTGTGTGTGTGTGTGTGTGTGTGTGTGTGTGTGCATGCATGTGTGTGTGTGTATATATATGTGTGTGTGTGTGTGTGTGTGTGTGTGTGTGTGAGGGGTAGGGCACAGTAAGTTTTTAGGGTTGAACAAATGAAACAATGAGAATTTATGAAATACTATTAACAGTGTAAGTGGGTGGTGGCCTGCAAATGTCAACACTAAGCTGATTCTTTGGAGTATTGAGTGGTGCTATCCAATCCTTTTGTGTGGCTTTTCAAGAGTGGCTTCATGCACAATTCCTTATGGTGGCAGGCAGGCACAGGATATGCCACCAGCTAGGCACTGAATGTAGCTAAATGGATGTTTGGTTATTATTGAGAGAACCCAAAGGCAGTCCTTCCATTTTCAATACCTAGGTCTCTGTCCGTACCTCCCTCTTTTCTTAGCTTTCTTTCTGCCTGTGTTCCTTTATGTTGGTTTCAGTTGTGAAGTGTGAGCCATGTTGTAGATGATGACAAAACTTGTCATTTGAACCCAGTCGGTTAAGCAAGTGTCCAGCAAGGATGTACTTTGTGGCGACTATACTTCAAATAACAGACCCATCTTAATTTCTGGTTTCTAGAAAAGTCTAGGACTCTCTGGCTTTGTCCCTATCTTGGACAAGGAGGAAAGGATGGGGGTACATCCTAAGGCTGACTCAGAGGTGTGATACATGGTATGTGGTCTTGAATAGATGAAACTGAGTTGGGGGGGGTCCCATAGCTGTTACCAGCTAGTGAGGTCGCTGTTGGAATCTTGCCTCGGAAGATGGCAATGAGTATCACTTCTTACAAGCTACATGCATGTCAGGACTCTCCACCTCAGATGGACATGGCCAATGAGAAGTCCTGGTTTGAGGCTGTGGTGGTTTCCTGTGGACCTTCTTCACAGGCTGCCTGGCACTGGCTATGGCCTTCGAGATGGTCCTTGGACAAATGGTATCCTGGGGATAAGAGAACAAATCCTGAGTATCTGGCTGCTTAGCTACTATTGCACGGATCTCTTTCTTCCCAAGGGGTTTAGAATTAAATCTACTCTCTGCAGCTCTCTTGGTGTGTGTGTGTGTGTGTGTGTGTGTGTGTGTGTGTGTGTGTGCACTATTTTGGAACAAAGTAAAACTTAAAGGAAAAGTAGGATAAACTGGAAAGAGTGCAAAAAGGATTTGGGGTTTGAATCCTATATCTGAAATTCATCAGGTCTTTTTTTCTCCTTCATCTTTTAATCTACCAAGTAGAAATGAACCTTGGGCCAGGCTATATCATAGAGAGTGGCACACTGGGTGTGCTTTCTGGAACAGGTTGTGTTTGGCCGGTCTTAAGTGACCAGGGCTTTTCTGTCCTCCAGTTTTAGGCCAAAGCTCAAATTAATCAAGTCGCATCCTTTTCCATTCAGCTCCAATCTGTTTTACCTACTTCTTTCTCACCAGAAACCTGTGTTCAAATATTTCTGGTTTCTTCAGGCAAATTCATCTGTCACCTTCTTCTCCATAGAGCAGCGGATGTGGTCTAACCAATTTATAATAAGGCCAGAGGCACCACTAGTATCTTGATTTCCAAGGTTTTCTACCTCTGAGACGATGACAGAAAACATTTAGGAAATGCAGACTGTGGCTAGGGACATAGCTCGGTTGGTAAAGTGCTTGCTTTGCATGCGTAGAGACTTGCGTTTAGTCCCAGCACCCATATAAAAGCATCAACATTTACATTTAGCACTTGTAATCTCAACCTTGGGCAGGTAAGAGATGGGCAAATCTCTAGGGATTTCTGGTCCACCAGACTAGCCTAGTCATTAAGCCCCAGGTCACAATGACAAAGTTTTCCTCAAAATACAAGGTGGACATTTCCTGAGGAATGACACCACAAGTTGACCTCTAACCTGTATGCATACACACACGCACCATGGACCTGCTAATTCTTGAGGACCAGGCACTGATTCAACCCAGGGCTTCTTTTGAATTTTCTTTCCAACTTGGTTTCTGTCCAGCCCTGAAAT
Source organism: Acomys minous (assembly GCF_964271855.1). Lineage (NCBI taxonomy): Eukaryota > Metazoa > Chordata > Mammalia > Rodentia > Muridae > Acomys > Acomys minous. Next base: position 12,450,636 of record NC_140489.1, read on the forward strand.
GAATCAGCTGGAAATAGAAGTTATACTAAGAATTGGCAGCTTCCACGTGGGATTGTTTTGTTTAAAGAGCCTTTGATGCTTGGATAAAGGGCTGTGATCTCTATCTATATCTATAATCTATTCAGTGTTGTGATATTTATACACACATACATGTGAATATACATATATACATACACATATATGTTTATATACATATATACCCATATATGTACACACACACACACACACACACACATATATATATACATTTGAAGTGTTTAAAAGTGATTTAGATCCAATCCTCCAGAATGAAAGAGAACTGCTTATAATTTGTCCAAAGTGTGTGATATTTAAATTGTAATTTAAAGATGGGTTCAATTTCAACTATCTCCATCAAAGAGTGTTTCTTCCATCTAATTAATCCATTGCATCTCAGATAAATTCATACTTGTCAATCACCAATTGCATGTGTAGTGTCATGCAAAGAAAGCTCCTGGTGCTCAGAGGTAAATACCACTTGCTAAACATCCATATTTTCCAAAAGGGCCATGGTGGTATCCATTTCCCTCTTCCTTGCTGTTTCTTACCCAGGCCTCATCATTAGCTGGCCTGTGGATACAGGTATCTAATGGTCCCTTTGCACTGGATGGTTTTGTCCATATTCTACCCAAGTGTATGAGTCAGACTTCTCTGTGGGAAAGCATCTCTGTAATATTATCAGCTTAGACAGGAAAGAGTAACTTTGGGCTTATGGATTCAGACTGCTTCGTCCATGGGTGTTTTGGCCCTTGGACTTGGGCAGACCATCCTGAGTTTGGGTGTGTGTGCACATTCATTGTAGACAAGAAGTGAGGAGAGGACTGCAAGAGTGGTCAGGACCTGCTCCCCAAATTACCCATTACTTATAAATGTATTAACTATATCATCTTTTTCTAAAGTCTCCAGTTGCTCTGAGCTGTGGAGTGTGTCCCTAAAATATGAGCCTTTTGAGGGGCTCACTCAGACTGTGGCACCAACAATCCCAAGAGTGTTTTCAAACATGTTTGAGATCACAGTGTTGTTGTTTTTGTTTTTAAATTTAAAGTCTCCTATGGCTTCTGCTGCATGTAGAATGACATTCAGACTATTTACTTAGTCGCTTGTTTGTTTGTTTATTTGAGATGCTGTAGCCTCGATTGAATTTGAACTCTTGATCTCTTTACATCTACCTCTTAAAAATTAGGATGACAAATGTATATCATGGTACCCGAGATGATGTTCAAAGTTCTCCTGTCTGGTCTGCAACCTCACTGCTGTAGATAAGTACTTCTTATCTATTTTATTTAGGTTTCTTATATCTCTGCCTCCCTTCTCCACCCCAACCCCTTCTAACCCTTGACACCGGGTAGGAGAAAAAGGAAATTAGTGGGGAGAGTGGGTGTGGTTCTCCTTAGCTACTTCCTGCTGGTTAGGGTCATCAGATTCTTGGGGGCAAGTCCAGTTCTCATTTCAGGATGTCTCCAATTTCTTCTCATTAAACTGCATCAACAGCAACCCAGATCAGCAGGGGGGTGGGGATCAATCAGCAGTCACCTTCTTCCTTTGAGCACTCCCAGCCCCTCTCTGGTGTCTGGCATTTCTTCCTTCTCAGAGTCTTCAGAATTAAACTATCCATAGCTGGAAAAGATCACTCCCCTTTCAGAGCCTGCGTGAGGCAAATAGTTTGCTGCTGTCGACAATCTAAGGCAGCCTCATATCCCACACCTGGGATTAAAACAAAACATGTTTACACAACATAACCGAGTTTTAAAAGAACCCAAAACTTCTACTACGTTTCCCCCTTTTAGTTAAAAAAATGGCTTTTTCTCTAACATGAATGAGAGTTATTGTTGCTTTCATAAAAGGAGATTATCAATAAGCCAAACATTTTTCAAATCAGTGACGAAGAGAGTTTTTCTTTTCTTTTTTTTTTTTTATAACCTGGTAACTTTAGGCTGCTCGTTTCTGAAAAGGCTCCTACTTTTTGCGGCTGAGTCTCGAGCTAGGACTCCAAAGTTATTTCCTACCAGCAAGAGGTTACTTCATATGGTCATCTTGGAGCTGGATTCACTAGTTCAGCGAGACATCCTTTACCACAGCACCTACAAACCCTGAGACACCTAGGCATTCTTTAGGAGAACTCATTGCCTCCAGAAGTGGTTTATTTCCTTCTCTGGCAGAAAGTTCCATATTTCTGAGAGTTAATGCACCAGCCAGTGTGAGCTCTGAGGCTTTACTTGATTGGTCACAAGGTCTTTGCAAATGACCAAACTTACTTCAACTGAAGGACCAAGAATTTTGATATCTAAGGAAAAGTTAATGGTGGTTATCACTTAACCTGAGGTTGCTCTGCTGGTAGCTCAGTTTGCTCACAACCAGCTGTTTGCCTGCAACTCTTTCACCCAGTATGATGGCCCTCTGCTCCTGTCAGCATACCAGCTAACACAGGACTGTGGAAACTTGACACCAAAAGCCTGCAGAGCGGGGCTGGGTGACAATTGCAGGAAACTCCCAACAGTTTCTAGGTCTGAACCCTTTTGCTCTCTTTCTTTTTTCCTGGCTGCTCTGTTCCTTTCCCACGCACTTCCACCTCCATCCAAAAACTGTTCTAGTAGCACAGCGAGCTCTGCAATCCTTTCACAAATAAGAGCACTGAGGGACCCTTCTGGTTTTCCTATTTCATCTTTGTCCTTTGTTTGTTTGTTTCTCAGACCCTTCCATATCCATTAGAAACTTTTTCAATCGTTCAGCCATTCTCCCAACCTTTTTTTTTTTTTTTTGAAATGGAATACAGGAAGAAGATGAAGCAAAACTGTAAAGTCCCCTCAGGGAACAGAGCAGGAGAGAACCAAGTGGTAGCAGCCTCAATAAACTTTTTGTTGACTCCCTGGAACAGTATATTCATTCCTTTGTACCTGCTGTATCCTCTACAGTGTTAGAAACCAAGTTTCCCATTATCCGAAGCCCTATGTCTGGCCACTGCTTGTTGGCATAACTTTTCATGTATTTTATTGGGGTTCTTATACCTCTACTTCCCACCACTCCAATCCTTCCAACAGCCCAAAACAAGGAATGAGAGAAAGAAGGTTAGTAGGGGGGGATGTAGTACTTTTTAGACTACTTCCTGCTGTTTAGGGTTGTCGGTTCCTCAGGGCAAGTCCAATCTTCATTTCAGGATAGCTCCAAATTCCTTTTTTTTTTTTTCATCAAACTGCATCAACCACAAGGAGGAGCAGCAGTGGGAGCTGCAGCAGACTTCTTCTTCCTCAAGGCCCCTGTCCCTGTCTGGGATCTGGCATTTGTAGCCTCTCAGGAGTTCTCAGAATTAAACTACATGCAGCTGGTACAAGTCACACCCCTGCTAGCGCACGAGACAATCATCATCGTTAAGGGCTGTGGACAAACTGAATAAGCCCTATAACCCACACCTGGGATTAAGACAAAAACATCTTTACATAACATAGCTAGCTGGGTTTTTAGAGAAACCAAAGCTTTCACTACACCCCACTCCTCTGCCACCTGGGGTCTTTTGGTAAAGTCCTTTTAGGCCACAGCATCACTTCTTGCCCACTGGTATTGGCTGTAAGCTCTCTTCTTGATGGGGGTGCATTTAATGCTTATCTTCCGTGGTTGTCCCTATTGCTGGAGAGACCTGTGGTCTCCACGCAGCTCTTTACTCTCACAACATTTGAAGTGTCATTCCAGACAAGTCTTCTCCATTCCTCAGTGCCGGAGAAGCCTCCCTTTCTGAATGCTCATGTTCATTCATGTGTTCAGGAGCTTCTCTCTCCACCACCTCCACCCCATCTCACTAAAATAAGCTCTCCAGAAAGCATCCTTTGTCTGGCTTCACAAATCTGGTACTTAGTGAGGCTATATCCAGTCTTTCAGGTATGATCTTTATTCTTTAAAAAAAAAAAGGCTTATCACATTCAGCCAGGGAGCACGGGGAAACCCTATCAATGCCAATGAGAAGCATCACTGCCACTAATGAGCGGGAGTAGGTACGAGGGACCTGGGGGCAACATATTAATGTCCAGAAAGGATGCTGGGGACTTAATTTACAACTAGAAATGTAACTTGTTAGACCATAGGGATGTGTAATCAGTTTGGTGTTCCAGTGGAACTTCTGTGTAAAAAGCTGTGATAACTCCTATCATCAGTCCACAGTCATGTTGGCCCCATGTGCTTGGGCAGAACTTTCTGAGGTAAGAAAATGGTAGACAGGAAGTGAAGAGAAAAATCACAGGAAGTGACTAGGATCTGCTTTCTGTTACCTATTTCACTCTAATAAGATAGACTGGGAGAGTACAGATAGACTCAAAGGTTGTGAACACCTTTCACATAGGGAGCTGTGAAACACCATATGTCCTCAGCTATAAATACTCAGGCTTCCCTTGATCCCTGGCACCCACTTTCACAATGGTACTCTTCTTGCTGAAGTCAACTTTAAGACATCCATTCTTTGCTTACCTCAGTAATAAGTCAGCAAAACTTCATAGCCGAAGCTAGAACACTGAAGCTCCATCATTAACCTATTTGGTGAAAAAGACAGCATCCTTTTATGTACTAGCAACATACCAGTCTGGGCAGCTTGGGAGTACCCTTGGCCCAAAATGGAAACTATCCTTTACTGACCAGCAAGCATGAGGCCCTAAAAATGGACAACAGCTAGAAGAAAATGGTGAGTTGTTATCCAAGGTTATTGCACGTGTTGTGATCTTTCTTGGTTTATCCCAAGACCATTTCAATCTTGTTAACTATGCCTTCATATTTATAAAATTCAAACTTTTACCAAACCTGTTTCTCCCCCTCCCTCCCTTTCCACTGAGTTCATTCTCTCTCTCTTCTCAGCAATTCTCTCTCAGCCCTAGTGTGAAGCTGTCACTAGACACTTCCCTGCCTCTTTGCCCTTGGCCTTGCTATCCTCACTCTTGAAAGAATGTCTTTTTATTGCCTGTCAGGGTATATCTTACCCATAAATCACACCTCAACAAAGGCCAAGCACTTCATTCACAGTTACTAACTTCTTCCTTGGGGATCCCATTAGGTACCTTTGATTTAACATTTTTTCTTCTTTTCCCAATGGGCTTACATAATAATAAATGTTACCTAATGAATTCATCATGTGCATCTTGCCACGAGAATGAATATATGAATGGAGAGTGGTCATGATGCATAAAAGAGTAGTACTGTGATCCACAACCTCTACAGTCCTTAGACATAAGAATAGGATTTTACCGACTGCCCATATTCTCCTCAACCTCTACTCCCATGTACACACACTTCCAACTCAGGACCAACCATAGAAAACCAATCTGCCCCTCAAAAATCAGAGAACATGCCTTTTCCTCATTAGCTTCACTCTAGCACCCCCACATCTACATCCTTTACCTGTGTCTTCTGTCCTCTCATGAAACTCTTAGCTTCCCATCTGCTTCTGAGTCTGTCAGTCACAAGGATTGGTTGATGCCCCCTTGGTGGTTGTGAGGTCCCTACTCAACATCCTTTATTCATTCTACTTGGTGATCTCTGAGAATGTTCACTCTTCCAGGATCCAGAACAATGGGTCTTCATGCTCTTAGTTTATTTATGAGGAAACTGAGGCTATGGACAGGCAAGTTCGCACCGTTGAATGGCTAAAGCAGTGTTTGGATTCTCCCCTCTCTGATTCCAGTTGCTACTTTTTCTGTTCTCCAAGGACACCTCTGCAAGCACCTACTATGTGCTAGGTGGATCTAGGACTGGCTCTTACTCATCTTTCTTTCTCCAGTGCCCTGCCTGAGAATTGGCACGCAACAAATACATGATGACTGGGTCTTATTACTGTTTCCAGTACATGGCTGTCCCTCATTGAGGTTGACAATGCTAAAAAGTTCTGATGAGCACTTCTGCTCTCGGAATAATTGTGAACCATTATTGAGTGCAGAAACATTCAGGCTCATTTTAAATATACTATCTGGCATAATAATTCCTTGAGATAAGGTTCCCCCATGGTGAAATAATAAAATGTATGTGCAAAGAAGGCAAATGTTCTGAGCAAAACATTAGTCTCCAGCACCTTCTCCTTGGGTTTACTGCACAATTTTAAATGATAGCATTTCTTGCTTGGCCCAAGGTTATAAATTATAAATCCAATCCGTGTGTGCTCATGACACAGTGGCCCTGGGCTGTGAGGGCTTAGTGTGTGTCCATTGTGGGATCCAGGCAAGGCCCTCTTGGGAGAGGTTTTCTAACATCCTTTATTCTACCAGGATCCCAAGACCCTGGCTCATTAGACAGGGTGTTTATAAAGTAGCCTTTATATAATTTGTTTTTTTCCTAGATTTTATTCTGTTCTGTGGTAGTTTAGTAGATCTGGGAGCATTGTAATCTAGGAGCTTAACAAAGAAGGAAATTGTGAACATTGGCAGCAGTTTTTCCATCATAGTGTAGAAAGGTTGCTGAGGCAACAGTCACATAGGGTATTGTGAAGAAATGGATTTTCTGGCCCTGGAGAATGGCTCAGCTAGTAACAGTGTTTGTCTAGCATGTGTGAGAAACCCTGGGTTCGATCTCCAGCATTGTTCATCTCAGGGGTGGTGGGACATACCTATGACTCATGACATAACATGACATAACAAGAGGCTCATAAGCTCAAATTCATCATCCTTGATAACAGAGAATTCGGCTCTAGCCAAGGATACATAAGACTTGTTTTAGGAAAAAAGAAAGAAGGAAAGAAAGAAAAGTAAAAAAGAAAGGAAGGAAGACAAGTGTTAGAAATGAAGGGGGGAGGAGGAAGGAAAGAAAGAAAGGAAGAAGAAAGGGAGAGGAAAAAGACGAATGGGAGGAAGAAAGACATTTTCTCAGGACAACCCAGGAGTGGGTCTGTCTGGGACCCACTATGATCCAGGTATTTGAAGCTGGGGCCAGTCCTCAGCTGAGAAACCTCTGTGATTTGACTTGTAAACTAGGTGAGATGCCTCCTCTACTTCAAAGGTACACTGAGCCAGCAAGAAGGATAAAAATAATTTATAAACTCTGAAAGCCTAACAGACCCCCACCACTACTGCCACAGTTAGGTTTCCTAAAATTTATCAAGATGTTTTTCCTACACAGAAAAGCTCCAACAATTAACTATTTGTCCCAGAGACCCAAAAGATGTCATTTCCAATTATAAAAAAAATGTTTCCATGAGGAAATGGTCTTCCTGCTGGTTGTCAAGCTGCCCTGGAAGACAAGACAAATGCCTGCTCAGCCAAGGAACCAGCAGAAGACCAAAGGAACAGTTCTGCCAGTGTTCAATGTGATGAACCAGTGAGTTCACTGGGCTTACCTACAGAGCACGGGTAGTGGGCAGGAGTGTGCATGACTCAAAAGCAGCTGTATCGTAGGTAAGTCCATCCCAGCATGGATGATGAATCACACAAAACTTTTATCACTGGACCATCCTGGTGAACAACCTGAGAGAATCTGAAGCAGTTCAGCCAGTCTCCTCTCCCTAGCAATTGTTACTGCATGTATAACCTTGTGGAGAGGCTTGCAGAGGTTTGTAGGTTTCAGGGACTTCCTGAGACTTGTGAGTATTGTGTGCTTCCTGGATCATCCAAGTTTCTTTCTTTCTTTCTTTCTTTCTTTCTTTCTTTCTTTCTTTCTTTCTTTCTTTCTTTCTTTCCTTTCTCTCTCCAGGAAAAGGATGTTTTAATTTAGAGGCAAGAGCTACAAAATAGCAGTTCTAGAAGAGAAGGTCATTTTCCTCAGTCTCTTGTTAAAGCCTAGATAAGACATGCCCAACACCAAGGAAGACCACTCCCAGAAAAGGCAAATGGTAAGACCCTGGAGAAATGGGCTGATTTGAAAAGTGGAGTGAGAGGATTTGAGACTGATGTGTGTCTTTCAGTGTGTATGTCTTTCTGTTTATAATATGGAGTTCTGTTAGGACACCATTTGAGAAGAAAGAAGTAAGATGGTGGCTAGAGGCCACCTGGGCTGAAAGGTGAGGTAAATGAGAAAAATTACATGTACCTTGGTCCCTGTATGATGTCAGCCCTTTGTAGCTGAAATAGATTCCTGCCAAGTGAGATGGGCTAAATGTGTGTGTGTTCTTTTGTGTGGTGCGTTACATGGAACCTTGGTAACTTTTCAGTCTTCCACAACTTTTTTGCTTGGCACGATTTAGAACAGTCTGCATGAAAGACACCAAGGAAAGATGGCTTGTCTGCTGAAAGTAGGCTTTCTCCTGGCAGGGCAGAGTCCTGACCCCTAAAAGGCTGTTGTTCCCAGTGACAGCCTATATTTTCCTTGGCTGTTGCAGAAAAAAATCACAGGCTTAGATGAGTGGCCTTGCTGCCATCTGAAATGTTCTTTTAGTTCTGTTTTCTAACCACAGAGCCTCTTGCTTTGTTTGAAAAAGTAGCTGAAAGGAAGGTTGGGGCCATCACTCTCAGTTAACTTTGGCGGGGGCCAATGCTGAATGACCTGGCACACACAGTAACCTGTCCTTTGGCTGGCCGATGGGGCTGGCCGATAAGGGCTACCCGATACACCTTAATGGATGTGCACCTCCTCCGAGGGGCACACACATTCCTAGCCGTCTGGCTCTAACCTGACAGCCTTTTGAACTTCCTATGTTCTGAAAGCCCATGGCTTGACTTAATAACTTAGGGGGAGATTTGACGGTCTGTTCTTGCCAAAGCTTTTCAGGCACTCCTCTGAAAGGGAAGATGTGGTTTGTAATAAACAACTTTTTGAAAATTATCTCTGTGCATGATCAGCATGCTCAGATGTCCCCTTGACCCTTTGACTGGCCCACCCCTCCCCTGACATTCTTCTCTCCAAAGAAGGGTTGTGATAACGGCTCCCCCTTCCTTCTACCTCAACAACTAGCACATACCTACCTCAGAGCTTGACTATTGCTCTGCAAACCTGTGGTTTACAAGGTCTCCCAAGCTCAATGCTAGTTTCCTGAGTGACATCTGCCCTGGTCTTGACCTTTCTGCTACATTTGACCCTGACAATGGCTCTTACCTTCCTGGAATTCTTCCAGAAACTTCTATTCTCATGTATATTTGCTTTTCCTCAGTCTTGCCTTTCTTTCACAGGTGAATGTCTCCAGAAGTGAAGTCTAGGATGCGGGGTGTTTACAGGGACCAAACCCTGTGAGCAGAAGGGGAAAGGGAGGAGGAGGAGGAGGAGAGGAAAAGGAAGAGGAGAAAATGGAGAGGTGGATGAGTTTCTTAAGGAGCTATAACATCTCAGAGGCTCCAGGCTGTCAGGAAGGAACAGTGGGCATATACTCACCACAGTGATCTATGTCAAGAAAAGTGGACAGGGACAGGGCCTCTCTACCATCCTGGATCAATCAGAAATGAACTGGCCCTGAAGGATGTGACTCCCCCACCCACCCAAAGAAACAGCAGCTGCTATTACAGACCACTCTGAGGCAGGTTGAACTTAGAGGAGAACATTAGAGATTCTTGCCATGAGCACCTCACTGCCCTGCACATGGCGCGTCCTGTTTGTGATTCAGATCGTGGAAGCCATGGGCTCTTTCTCTAGAAGGACAACACACATATCTCATGTACAAATATGATGCTGATAATTCCAAAGAGTTCATAAATGCTCCAAAACCCACCCAGGGTCTTCACAGTCAACTCTCGTAGCTAAGATTAGCTTTCCCTGACTTGTATGTTCCTCGGTGTGTTTACTTTCATATCTAACTATCTTTCAACAAGAGGTCAAAACCAAAGGATCTTAATTCTTCTCTTACTCCTCCCTTTTATGTCATTTCACTTGTTCCTTACCACCCACTTTGAGCTCAGTGGTTTTGATTTTTGTGGATATTTTGGGAAGTTGGGGCCACAAAGAGTAAATGGTCTGCCCATGTTCATACCTGTATTAAGTGGCTGATGCCAGATGTGACAGTGGTTCTGTTAGATTCCACAGCTCACGCCTGCCCCCCCGCCACCATTCTATCTCCTCCAGTTCTTGGCTTCCCAAAGGCTTTTGGGAGAGGGGCTTGGGAGACAGGCATGCCTATAAATACGCATGGGCGGGGCTGTAGAGATTACTGTCACAACCTAGGCTGGAACACAGTTGATATAAGAAGGGATGTCCCATCTGGTTCATTAAAGATGTGATCATTTCTCCCATCAGAGTCCATGTGAGAACAGAACTCAAGTTAGTTTTCTTAGTTGGCTGAGATAATTAAATGGTCTCTTTACTAATACCCTGTCAACATTTTTCATAGACTTCAGCTGGCTATTTTTTAAGAGACTTGTTAGCCTTTGTTCAGCCTTATGATATTATTAGTTAGCTCTGTGAAATAATAATTTCTGTATGTTGCACATTAGGTATATACTTAGACATAGGACTGCAGTGAGGAGCACACAGTCTGCAGTGCTCTGCGGAAGTCATTATGGTGATACCAGAAGGCCCAGACTTTATCTATCTCTGTATCTATCTCTGTATCTATCTCTGTATCTATCTATCTATCTATCTATCTATCTATCTATCTATCTATCTATCTACCTATGTACTTTGGCTACTCAACACAAAGGCAGGAGTACTGCTGATGTTGATAACTTCCACCATAGCTGAGATGTGAGTTTTAGCTTCAGGAAGAGATCTTTCCTCAAAGCAATAGCTGAAGAGTAGTAGAAGAAGAGCACTCTTCTGATCTGTGTGAGTGTTGATGCACACACACACACACACACACACACACACACACACACACACTATACATTTAGACATATATGCAGCAAAGAATAAATATTAAGAAAAAAACTAAAGATAAACCAGACATGGTTGCACATGCCTGTAATCCCAGCACTCAGAAGGCAGAGGCAGGCAGATCTCTGTGAGTTTGAGGCCAGCCTGGTCTACAAAGTGAGTCCAGGACAGCCAGGGCTACACAGAGAAAACCTGTCTCAAAACCGACCCACAAAAAAAATGTTTTAAAGATTGTAATTATAAATTTGTATTAGACAGGCAGCCTATGTGTTTATTATGCACAGTGTAAAAAGTATAGAATTTGATATCTTCTTAATGAGTGCTAACATACTAAACTCCCTATTGTTTGAACTACAATTCATGTGGGACTAGGATCACCTTAGTAAACAGTGACTTAGCAAAGAATGATTGACAGATGAGCTCCAAGGCCATGCATGGAGGAAAGCATGCAGTCCCATCAGATTGTCTCCTCTCCCCTGTGAATTGGTGCTTTCAACTTTGTGGACCACAGGAAACACTTAGATATTTCCCAGAGCCCCTGAAAGCCACCACATGGACTTCACAGTCACAGTAGTGATGGATGACTTTGGACCCCAACTTAGTATCCTGGTACCTGTCACCCTGGATCCACTTGCACAATTGCCTTTGAGCCATTAGCCTTACCTGTACCCTCACAACAAAGTGATCAAGGCATCTGTGTCTCAGTTTCCCCACTTTTATAATAGGGTGCCAGTAATGATAAATCCTCAATTGTAGGGATCAAATGAGTCACCTTGCAAGGGTGCAGAAGCAGCCAGGCAGAGAGAAAGCTCATGCGTTGAGTTAGCTGCCAGCCCAGGTACATAGTACCCAGAAAAAGAGTGTCATGGAGAGAGGCCTTAGCAGCTCTATCAGTTGTGGTCAGGCGCTTGTTGAATCTGCTTCTGCTGAAAGGTGTGCATATTCACCTCTGGGTACCCAGGATAGAGTGGCTGCAAGCTTGGAGCTGTGACCCACCTGCCTCCTCTGCAGAACCCTTCCTCCTTGGCCTCCTGCTAAACACTGAGACCTTGTCCTTTGGACAGCCAAGGAGTAAAAGTTAGGTCAAAAACACAACATGGGAGAGGGCAAGAGGGCCAGGGAAGTAATTCCACAATTTTCCAAAAACACACAATTGACACAGAGAGCAAAGATTTCAGAGGCGGGAGCTAAGAGCTGGGGATGGAGCTGGATGTTCCTGGAGGCTCCCTGGCTCAGGGAGGGCATATATGTGCTCATCCCAGAAGGAAGGCCAAAGCCCTGGGCTGTGCATACGTGTTGGCATGGGCTGGCAGGAACAGGCACTATGCCACACCCACTCTGTTCCAAAGGCACCCCAAGCCAAGAGAAAGGTTTAGGGGGATTTGATGCATAGAAGTAAAAGAAGCTGTTTTTAATCTCTCTCTCTCTCTCTCTCTCTCTCTCTCTCTCTCTCTCTCTCTCTCTCTCTCTCTCTCTCTCTCCTATCTCCTAAGCCAGTGAGTAGGGTGGGTATCACTTTAAATAAGAGCTGTGTCAGCTGGGAGAGTGAAGGGGACCATTCTGTAGCCATGCTTTTCCTCATGGGAGAGCCACTAAGGGAGACCAAAGCCCTCCTGGTTGTCTTTCTCTGGTCACATCATTTTCTTGCTCCTTTGGGGGAAGCCAGGGACTCCCAGCGAATGGCGTCTGCATCTTGCTGCCCTCATGGAGCAGTTGTTCTCAAGTTCCTCGAGTGACCACATCGGTTAAGCACAGAAGTCAGCTCGCAGGCAAGGGGCTGTTCTGTTGGCAGGAAAGTCTTCTTTCAGGGACTGAGAGGACTCTCAAAAGACGCAGGGGAAACATTAGCATGCTTGGGGGATACTCTGTAAGGAGAGCCCGTGAGTACCCTGGCTAACATAACCAACCAGCACCTCTATCGAAAGGAAGTGGTGTGAGTGAAGGCCTCTGCCCAGAGATGAGGATGAAGTTCAGAGGAAAGGTCCCTTCCCTTCTCCCCTTCTCCCAATGCCTCACAACTTTACAGAGACAGAGATAACCAGTCTGTGGTCAGAGCCACAGAAGGACAGAGTCACCTTTGGGGGGCTGGGCTCTTCTCTGCCAGTGTGGCCCAGCTGACTAGAGAGCACCCCTTGTGCCTTTTGTTTTTGCTGTCCCTTGGCTTGCTTGACAATGCCTGTGGGCTCACAGAGACCTGTGGGAAGGCTCCCCGGGAGTGCTTCAATCCACTCAAAACTCGCATCTAAAGCCAAACTAGGCAAGACACAGCTGAGCGTCTCAGTTCACACTGAATTCCACTTGTGCCTTAGACCTCACAGCTGCCTAACGCTCTAGTTCCAACTCACTTAACGAACAGAAATGCCAGTGAAAAGGAAAAGTGACTATTACTAGAGCCGGCATTGATTCCGAATTTCCACCATGCATGGTGAGTGTGTTGGGTCACTGTTGCTTTTTCTGTCTTTGTGTTTGTTTGTGCAGAGCTGGGAACAGAACTCGGGGCCTTTATGCTCTTCTACCGAGCTGCTCCTCTGGTCTCTGCTGCTCTTGAACTTTCATTTCTTTCTTCTGGCTTGATATCCTCCTTGCTGAAGCTTCTTCTACAGTGGCTGTTTCAAAGAATATATGTAAGTAGAGTTCTCTTGGCCTTTAAATACAAATACTTCTCTCCCCTCCTCTTCTGTCCCCTGCCCTTTGTTAAAGGTCATGTCTCAACCACTAGCCCTAGAGTGTCCCTCAATCTAATCAGAGCACGAAGCCCTTGAGTTTAGTTTCCTTGCTCTGGTAACAAAATCAGAATCAGAAGGACCTTGGCTTGTGAGGCACCCCCACCCCATACAGGGACCCGATGCCTTGCTTTCCTCCAGGTCACTTTATGCTTATGACCTGGTGCCTGCAGCTCCAGCCTTTTCTCTTAAATAGAATAATTTGGAAAAGGCAGCAACAACACGCTCTATTGTTTGGCTTAGATCTCCTGAGCTTGTGGGCTGTGCCTTGGGGACCATTGTGCTCACTTTGTGTGAACCTCAGTTGGCCTTCAACCTGGAAAAGCGTTTTCCTACAGCACTCTGTTCTCTCAGTCTGTGCTTTCTAATAGTGAACATTGGGTCTCTATATTGAAAAAAATGTGTCTTTTCTGTTTTCCTCTGTTCTCCTGAAAGATGAGCTTTAGCCTGCCTTCGTGTCTTTCTTCTGGCTTGGTTTTCCTCCATACTGAAGTGTCTTCTACAGTGGCTCTTTCAAAGAACATCTGTGGGTAGAATCCTCCTGACCTTCAAATACCCAAAATACTCCTCTCCCGGACTCGCCTCTTCTCTCCCTTCCCCTCAATTCTGCTCCTCTTCCTTCCTCTCCCCTCCCCCATGTATTCACTCATTTTCTCACTTTCTATTAAATCCACTGCTTTACTCAGCCATTGAAATTAAGAACTTTTAAAAAGTAATTGTGTTTTTATTCTTTAACAATGTCATCCGTGCATATAATGGGTCATTCTCCTGCTCTAGGGTTCCCCTGGGACCCCGCCATCCTCCTCCCAACTTAATGGACTTTTAAAATTTTATGTTTGCATGTTATTGCTATTTTTAATCCGCTGAGGTAGTTAATGCTGTCAATACATGCATGGACATGGGGTGATACAGTGATGCACAGAACGCCTGCCAGTAGCCACTTGCCCAAAGCCATCAACTACCAATAGTTTGTCAGCCCAGGATGGGGTCCCAGGAGCCCCTCCTTCCTCCACAAGGGAAGTTTCACCTGGCTTGATCTTATGCAGATCGTACCTTATGACGCTGAGTCCACGTGAGCAATGACTATGTCATGCTCAGACGACAGCATGCCATGTCACCCCTCCCCATCCTTTGGCTCCTTCATACCTTTGTCCCCACTTGTAGAAACACCTAAGCTTTCTAATCGGTTGTTTTACCACTGCACAACATTTTTGATGTGTGCATAATGTTTCTTTTTAATTGAATATGTGTACTAATTATACATGGCTTTCAAATTCTCTATATAATTCCAAGGATCTCCGTTTTTCCATTTTTAAAAATCTATGGAGTGTCATTCATGGTCACATTGGGAAGAACAGCAAAGATGTCCACTGATGCTCCCCCTAAAGTCCTTCTTCAGAAACTTAATATGGGGTGTACATTTAAATGGAAAGCCAGACCAGGGCGTAGCTGTGTGGCCTGGTCATATGTGACCTTGGCCACCAACACCATCTTAGTTTACACTGTTGCGTGAGGCGATCTGATACGCTGTCCGACTTTGTGGAATCTCCTCTGTCTCTAGCTGGCGCCCAGTCTCAGCCTCTTCGTTGTCCCAGTGTGAGATCCCGAGAGGAAGTCCAGGTGTTCCTATACTCTCTTAGCTGAGGGGAGATGAACCGGTACCATTTTAGAATATTTTCTTTCCTTTCAGGACCCCACACTAAGTAAGACCCAGTGTGCTCTAGGCAAATCCCTTAAGAAAGGTCGAGTGTCTTAGGCAGGAAACCGATTTTCGTGCCCTCTGCTGTTCCTCTAGAACTTACTGAGGCTCAAGTACGAATGGAAATTTATGAAAATATAGTTTTCTCTCTTCTTCAAGTGCTCTACAAAGGAGGTGGGCAAGTATGTAGGAGAAGGCAAGCGAGGCACCCACTGAATGTAGCTGCTCTCATGCCTCTAATTCAGCTGTGGCTTCAAAGCTGGTGTTCAGGGGCCAAAGTGGCTGGAATGGACAGCACCATGAGGTTGTCGTTTAAATGGGGCCAGAAAGAGGTCTATTGCCCTGGTCCTCGAAGGAAATACTTCACAACTTTGGGGAGATTCTGTCGCCCCCAGCTGCTGGATCCTCCCAACAAAGGTTGAGGCTACATCAGGGTGTACCGGGGACTTTTTGAGGAGGAGAGGGTAAGTTTGAAGACCGACCGAAAAGGTGGTTTTATGGAGGCTCAGTGTGATAAGCAGGGAACAGGGACACGGGGAGGGGGAGGGGATGGAGTGGGTGTGGACTGGAGGACAGGGACACAAGGAGAGCAGGCTCTGCTCATCAAGCCACATCCACCTTCCGGTTGAGCACTGCCATTGAGCTTACCCTAGCATGTATGAGATTCCAAGGATCTCCCGGAATTTTGTGGAAAGAAAAAAAACTAAACCAAACCAATCGGGAAACAAAGGTATGTGCTCTAAGAGTCCTTCTCTCCCCAGCAGCTCACAGGGCCTTGGAGTAAATCTAAAGACTGTAGCTTGTTCCTTTTATGGTCTTTCCTAAGAACTTCCGGAATGTATGGGCTATGCTTCCTCAAAACAACTGCAGCCCCTGAAGGCAGAGCCTGGAGTGTGTACAGAGCTGCAAGAGACACAGAAAGTCAGGTCCACAGGGCTGTGAACACTCTCATGGTAGGGTTTGCTGATTCCCATTCTGGATTATTTTCTTTTTCTCTTTTGTTAAATACACCCATAGAAGGTGCATTCTGACCCCAACCATAACTCCAAGTCTATGTCTCTGAGGCCAAATTTTTCTTTGTTTCTCTATGTTTTAACTGAATCTCAAAACAATTATTCTTGAAGAAAACCATGGGAACCTTTACAAATCCACGTGCCTTTTCTAAATAGGGACCTGCTAACCTACCCTGTGTTGCTCCAGGTGTGTGTGTGTGTGTGTGTGTGTGTGTGTGTGTGTGTGTGTGTGTGTGTGTGTGTGCGCATTGCCAAAGCAAGCATAGGTTCTTATGTTTCTTGCCTATTGATTAGGGATGGCGATACAGTCTCCATGGGTTTTTTTTTTTAGGAGAACTTAATGATGACCCAGTTATAAGAGTCCTGATTCATCATAAACAGACAACAAACAGAGACGCCATCATCCTTAGGAGTAAGCTCGTCACCGGAGCACACAACTGGATCCAATGTAGTAAACCATTAGGTCGCAATGGTGAGAAGGGGCCACCTCCTTAAGCCAACTGAGGCTGGCTGGATGGGTGAAGGGCACAATCAGGACCTCAGAAAGGAAGTGGAGTGAGCTGGGGAGATGGTCAGTTGACTTAGAAACTTGTCTTGCAAGCATGAGACACAGAGTTTGATACTCAGGGCCAGGGTAAGGGTTATCCAGATGTAGTGCTGAGCACTCATAACCCAAGAACTGGGGAGGATGAGACAGGCAGATCTTGGGACTCACTGGACAGCTGGCCAAGCCTAAGTGGAAATTCTTAGGTTCCAGAGAGAAAGAGACACTGTCTTGGTAAAACAAGCAAACAAACAAAAGCCAAGATAGATGGCTCCTGAGGAACAACATATGAGTTTGTCCACCCACACACACATACACACCCACCCACCCACCCACGTGCACACACACACACACACACACACACACACACACACACACACACACAGTGAGACAAAGAGAGGAGGGATGTGTGATGTGAACAGCAGCTGTGACTTGGTCTACTTGCACAGCCTGTGCACTGCATAAAGCATGAGGTGTTCACACGTATCTCCTCACAGGTCCTTAGAAAACTCATTGACCTCAGCTCATTCAGCAGGCAGTGCTTGTCAGGGTAACTACTGATGGCAGCGCGCCTGTGGCTGTGTTGTCTGTCTTGCTTTGAGAGCAATCCTTTGCTGGTGACTCTCCCTGCTTCCTGGTCACAGTGGAACAAGAGCCAGTGTTCTCCTCACGTGCAGCGTGATGCTGAGACCTGCTGTCCCTCACGAAGGGCTCCTCCCCCTGCTGTGATCCGCTCTGCCACCTCTGCTCTCACTGGCGTATGAACCACTTGTTCATGTCAGAGGAGTCAGTTGTGACAAGAACATTAATTTCTTTGCACAGACATGTGTCCTTGTCACTCGTAAGGAACATCGCCGTGTTGAACACTCATCTGTACACAGAAACAGTACTTGGTTCCGGCACAAGCCATCCAGCAGAAGGGGGGGGGCGATGACAAGCTGGTGATGACATGAGATCACCCCTCAGGCCACATGACCCAGCCTTCTGCGATGCTCAGGTCACCACTGGTGAGTTATATTATTACCATGGTCAACTCCAAATAGCTCTTCACATTTAAAGAAAAATGGGTTTGATTTCATGCTTGTGAGTGGGATCCATAGCATCTAGTTTTTTTAGTAGCCAAGGCTCATGTCCCTCAGCAGTAACTAACATGGGCCAAAGATTTTCAACGTGAAGATTAATTAAATATTGGCTTCTACTGGCTTCAAGAAGGTAAACTCAAGGGCACATAGGATGTGTCCACCTGCCTGCAGAGAGGAGACATGGGGATTGGTGTTGTTTAGACTGATAACTCTCTACCAGCAGCATGTGCATGGCAGTGGAAGTCTGAGTGTCCAGGAGCATGCTGTCCCTGGCTGGCTTTACACAGAAAGGTGGCCTTGCTTGTCTATACTTTCTACCAGGCCTCACGTATGCAGTGCCTTCACAAACCTTGGAAGAGCGCTCCTCTGCCTCTCAGACAAAGGTGTCCAGTGCATATGTGTTAGCTATATGCGGCAGGGGAGAAAGGATGTGTGATATTTCTCTCTACTCCACACCATTCTAAGTTGGGACAGACCCTTGTCACGGGAGGTAGGGTAACAAAAGAAAAACAAACAGCAGCTTAATGCCGTCACTGCCTATTTCCTGTGCAGATGTGAGGCAGTTCGGAGAAGAGCACGTCTCCAGAGAGATCGCAATGTGTTACCTTAGACTTGAGGCTTTAGCTCACCCTTCTCCTAGCCAGAGGAGAGAGAAAGCTGGTGGGGGGGGGGAGGCTGTGAGGAAAGTCCAGTTAAGACGAGCCAATGAGGGACAGCGCCATGAAACGAGGGTGCTGTTTGTACCATAGCTTTACATAGAACAGACTTGTGTGGGAAGCGTCTCTGGTCATTCATGCTCTCTCCTGCCTGTGTAAAGGTGACAGCACCTCATTTACTGTACACCACTCACAGATGTAAATGTCTCCCACAAAAGAGAACCTTTTGAAGTGACTCCTATATGTACAATTTCTTTTTTTAAAAAAATAGGAAGCAAAACCAAACAACACCAGCTCAAAATAACCCTCATGCCATAGAGTCATGCCTTGAGGTGGACAGTAGCCTTCTGGTCTCCTGCAGTGACAGCTCACAGAAATGGGTAGTGTGCTCTGACCCCCATCACCGGTAACAGTTCTGCACTCTAGGGAAGTCTTCTGTAAGGTTGAGTGTGGCACTAGCTTGGAAGGCCTACCATGATGAGGTGCCACAGGGAACAAATAATCATCTCCTCACAGTTTAGAAGGTCAAGGTCAACATGTCAGTGAGTCGGCTCCTTCTGCAGCCTTCTCTCCTTAGCCTGCTAATGGTGTTTTTTCGATGTGTTGTTGCTGGACTCTTCCCTTTCTGTTTATCTATGATCTGGTTTTTTTTTTCTTCTATAGACCAGCAGCCCCTGGAACTAGGGTGCATTCCAATAAAGGCAGTTTTGCAGGAACAAACGAACAAACCCCACTTCAGAAGGGCAGTCTCCACCCTCTGGGTTTTAGACATTAGGGATTTAGGTGTATTAGTGCAGTGGTCAGAACTCAACCCCTCACAGGAAGAGCTACGCCCTTTGCACCAATGAGGAAACCCAGGCACAGATTTGCCCAAGGTCCCTTAGTGAGCAAGCACAGAGCTCAGTCACAACCTTCCTTGGACATGTCTTCTGGGCTGTCCGCTGTGAGCTCTGCAAAGTTCTGTGGACACTCAAACCTGCATCTCTGACAGGGAAACTGAGCTGGGTCCAAGAGAAGGGCCATGGGCTGGAAAGGAGGTAACCAACAGGGGCTACGTCAGGAAAGCCATAGACTGGCACAGAGCTGGGGAAGATGGGAATTGGCAACAGGTGTTAGCTGAGTGCCTGGGGCCAGCAAGGCCACAACGAGAGGCCAAAGGTCCTGAGTGAAGACGGCCCTAGGTGAGAGCTGCATCTGGTATATACCAGTGGCGAGCAAGCTCTTCAAGGCTAGGGACACAGGGACAGAGAGAGCCCGTGAGCCATTCCTTCTCCGCATTACAGAGCTGCCACTAATACGAACAATGGGAGGTCCGCCTGCCGCTAATTGTTCTGGGAGAAGACAGCTGATCCTTGCATGAGTGTTCAGGCACACGAGAGACATCATCAACACGGTCTGAAACATCACCAGCTTCTGTACAGGACTGATCTGCAATTGTAAATCCATTAGTGCTGCGCCTGAGTGCTAAGAGCCTGCGCATTTGCCAAGGAGGCTGACGGCTTTTCTGTAAGAGAAGCATATACCCTGTGGAAAAATGATTCTCTTCCTGTGCAATTAGGTCTCTCTCTCTCCATCTACATCATGTTTAATAATCTCCTGATCAGTAGAACATTTTTATGTGTGAATAATATAAGCCCGTGTTTACACCCAACATAAACCTTTAGACAAAAGAAGTGTTTTGCACTTTGACACCCTTCCTCCCCTAAAGAATGTTTTAATAGACAGGCTGGTTCTTTTCATTTGGACAATCCTACAGGTCCACTGTGTTTGCTGAGTTGTTCTGATCAGCCTTGAACAGCTGCGGTCCACAACCTACAGCCCATTGGCCAGTTCTAGCCCTCGCCTCTGTAAATGAAGTTTAGCATTCAGTTGGGTACTGTGTATAGCTACTTTTGCACTGCAAGAATAGAGCTGAGCAGCTGTGACCCAGGAGGCCTGTTGGGCCTGAAGTGTATCTGGACGGCCTGCCGAGGGCAGCTTTGGAATCCTGGCACTGGAGTCCCAAGGAAGACAGAGTCCTTTCTCTGTCACAGGAAGCCCACCCTGCAGAGACATGAGACCACGGACTGCCAGCCCGCTCTGGCCAGCTCAGGACAACCGGTGATAAATGCTGACAGGTGCTGTGGGCTGATTTGTTTGGTAGAGGAAATTCTGAGAACGGAACAGCATTTCAGGCTCTTGCATGGTTACCATACACGGCTATTATCCGTAGCTACAGTGAGAGAGAACGGTAAATGGGGAGATGAAGGTTTAAGCTATGCGCAGTCTCACAAGGAAGGGGACACAAGCTTAACTTAAAGCTGCAGATGTGGAAGGTGTAGCAGCGAGGAGCCCCGCTCTGCCTTGGGATGGCAGGAAAGGTGGCTGAGAGATAGGCACCATCATTTATTGAGTTCTTCAACTTGTGGAAAGGCACATTCAGCCAAAAGTGGGGAGCAGAAACCTAGAATGCCAGAACAGGGCATCTCTGCTATAAATTGACCAGTAAAGAGTCTATTTCACCTGAGATAGCCCGGAAAATATACAGGGGCCTCTGCAGTTATGCTTCTAGGATGCCAGGATACATCTAGAGTTGGCTACAAAAACCTGTCTGTTACTGTCCGTCTGCTGCTGCTTAAGCAGGCATGGATGGTGTAAGAATGAGAGTCATGGAGATTTGCACCAGTCTTTCAGAGAGCGAGACGATGTGTGGCCAGGCTGGATTCCCTCAGAGGAGGTTCTGGGAAAACACCGTGTAAAGCTAAGAAGAAACCTAAATTGAAATAAAGATCTCCAAGTGTTTGGGATGCCATGAGATGAGACAGGGCCTGGAGCCTTTTCAAAAGGCAGGTGGCGTGTCTGTAGGTGGCAGAGCCTGAAGTGCAGGGCTGCCTAAGAACGTCATAGCTGCGTGATCAACTCCAATGTGAGCCGCAGGGATTGGATGTGGAGCTGCAGGATTTGGTGTCTTCTCTGTTGTCTTTCAGGCTTCCTTCCTTCCTTCCTTCCTTCCTTCCTTCCTTCCTTTCTTTCTTTCTTTTTTTCTTTTTTTTGGTTTTTCAAGACAGGGTTTCTCTGCATAGAGTTGGTTGTCCTGGACTTACTTTGTAGACTAGGCTGGCCTTGAACTCACAGAGATCCGCCTGCCTCTGCCTCCCAAGTGCTGGGATTAAAGGTGTGCGCCACCACACCCGGTCTTTCTTTGGTATAGTTGTTCTTAGATAAGTCTCTGTTTCTCTTTGAATTTTTAAAGTGTTAGTACTATAAAAGCATTTTTAAAAAAAGAGAGAGATGGACTAAATACATTAAGAGATTAACATAAGAATTTGGGGACCAGAGGTAGAATCTCAGGAGCTATGGCGATGTGTGTGAATGTCAATTTGTCGAGGAGTAGAGCTGTGATCGTCAGGCTTCATTGCCAATGTGACTAGATTCAGAGTCTGTGCAAAGAGTTCCAGAGAAGGTTAACTCAAGACCCTTGAGTTACCCTAACACCCTAAATGTGGCAACACCATCCCATGGCCTGGAGTCTTGAATGGAATACAAATAATTCATTTCTCCCTTCCCACTGACTGTGGCATTGATGTGACCAGAGGGTCTCACACTCCTGCCACTCTGCCTTTCCCGGTGATGGACTGCGGACTTGAACTGTGAGCCCAAATAAACCTTCCTTCCATGACTTGGTGCTGTTAGCCTTTTGCCCACCAACAAGAAAAGGAACTAAGATAACCCCCAAATGTTTGTGAGCAACGAATGTTACCCGTGGCTGACCAGCAATGTCTGACGTAGCAGGCTGAGAGAACCATCATGAGGGAAGGAAGATGCTGAGTCTCCCTGGATGCCTGTAGTTACTGGTGCTAGGCTGGGCTGTCTGCCTCAGACCCATTGCTGTCTCCTGCATCCTTCAGAGTCTCTTTCCTGAAGGAATGACCTATGAGGTTGTTAATTAACTTCTATCTACCCCTTGGCTCCGTTTCAGAAGCCACAGGCACTTGAGCATGGGTGAAAGAATGCTACTACGCCTCTCTCTCTCTCTCTCTCTCTCTCTCTCTCTCTCTCTCTCTCTCTCTCTCTCCTCCCTCCATATTATCACTGGTTTATTGGTGGCCTTTTCATTATTTGGGAGCTGCAGGTTCCTGTTTTCCTTTCTGCATCCACAGAGAACATATCACTGGCTTGGGAAAAGATCTACTCTAAAAGAATCCTTTTATGGAACGGATGTGGTTTGCTGTACCTTCATAAACCAAAAGTTCACAAACCGAACTGTCGAAATGCAAGGAGCATGTTCACCCTCAAATAGGTTAGGCATTTACTAAAGAATTTCTTTCTAGGGCATCTAAACTTAGCTCTGACTGCTGCAGAAGGCTTTGCACCTTCATAAACCTGGCCAGGACCCTCCCTTCCCAAGGGCCAAATCCAGAGGGAGTAAGAAGAGAGAATCATTTACTTAAGTTGCCATGAAGTGTGGGGGACAGAGCAGGCTAGAGCAGCATGGAGGTTGGTGCGAGGATGGAGGTGGAGACCTGAAGGAAGAGTTCTGGGACAAATCCTGCAGTCACATTGCTCCCAAGCTCCTGTACTGTAATGTGCTTTGTTCTTCCTTTTATCTTCTTACCAAGGTGACATTAAATGGCTGACAACGCATGGAGGGGGAGGGGTCAGTTTTGCTTCATGGGGTGCATGTGAAGGTACCTAGGGCTAGGTGGGAAAGTGCTTCCGGCGTTAGTGGATGGCCTTCAGGAATGCTGCTCAACACTGGTGATGCAGAGCAGCAGCCTCTGCAGCTGAGAACCCAGCGCCTTTGAGTGCCAAATGTCAACTGGGCTGAGGCTGAAAAGCCTTCAAATGAAGTGTGTTCACTTGAAAAACATAATAAGTGTGGCCTAGCAAGAGTAATGCAATGAAGCTCCCTGGCAGATCTTAGGAAAATATGTCCCAGTAGAAGGCTCATCTCCTGCAAATTGACATCTCTCCCAGCCCCTCCTCCCCCTCACATATGCAAATTATTTGACTCTGCTTTTTTTTTTTCTTCTTCATGTGGCTAACCACATTCAGTACAATTTCAATACAGTTTACCTAGGAGAATGTTTTCCAGACCCACCAAGAGAAGAATAAGAAGTACCTTGCATGTGCCCCCTTTTTCACATTTAAAGTCTGGTTGCAATGTAGGAGAGGTAGATGGAATACTTTAGATCTTTCCTTTTTGGCCAAATCCTGTTTGATTTGGTTAATCTCTGTTGAAGAGGAGTTTAACACCAGGTCTTTTAAGCGAGATCATTCCTCTATTAATGAGATCCAGACCTATTCAAGGGAGAAAAATGATTAAAAACTAAAATGTCCCCTTGCTGTTATTCAAATGAATGCTAGCAAAGGGGTGGTATTTTTGAAGACTGCACCCTATTTCTCCCTCCATTTTTTTTAATCCATCCTAATTGACTTGGATCTGGTTCATCCTGAGTACCTTGTGTTTTCTTATTGTAACAGTCTTCCCCTGGCAAAATCATTTCCCTCGCTAATGAGATCCATCCTCCCAGGATGGGGAGAGAGTTTAAAACACACCCACTGTTCTCGCCCGTTCATTTGAATAGAACCAAAGGGCCCCCTCTTCCCAGCATCCTATCGGAGAGCAGGGCTGAGCTCATTAACAAAGATGCAGCTTTACTCCAAAGAGCCCTTGGCATTGAGGCATAACCTAGATTTGAACGTTGTCTGGTGCTGAACCTCTGCTACTGATGCCTCCTCCCAAGCGAGCTGTGGGGTCATGACGCCCAAGGTCTGACACATGAGGCACTGGTCAGCAAGGAGCTGCCCGTGTCTTCTGTTACCAATCTGTGGATCTTCCTCCGTGAGACACTGTGCCCGGGATGCTTCTCACCTTTGCACAGTAGGGTCTTCACAGCATAGTGGCCATTTCAAGACCCGACCCTGGAGACCACGGAGCCTCTACCCATCTTACCAGGCTCTAGCTGTTCTTTGCCTAGAGCCCCTGCCCAGCTCTATCCTTGCTTCCATCCTTTACTGCCACTCTTTCGGCATCAGAGTCCAGCTGTGTCTTTCAGTTCACTGTGGACTCTCTGCCCTGCTCACTCGAGCTGACCTTCTACCCTCAGATGAGCTGCATGGCAGACACTCTGCCTATCGTCCCGGGGAGTCCGACCACTTTGGGTTAATCTGCCCACACTCTCATCTCTCAGATATACTCATGGCTTAAGAGGAGGCAAGGCTCAAGAGTTAGCGTGTGCAATCAGAAATGCCCCCGCCATGTTGGGCGAGTGTTTTATGCTGGGAGACCAGGCTCCGAAGCTTCCGCAGTGTGTTTCTCAAGTTCAGTGTTTACCCATGAGGTGTAGGCTTCTGTTCTTTGTTTCCCCTGAGCTGCTGACTCCCTAAGCTAAGGCCTCCTCTCTTGCCACGACCCCACAGCATGTCCAAGTCTCACCTGGCTTATTTGTGTCATCTGTGGGGACCTGAGTTCAGAAAACAGGAAACAATGAGGCTTTGCCTACGGTTTCAGTCTTCGCCATAAAATCTTCCATTTGTCTGTGACCCAAAGAGCCCACATCTTCTACAAGAGTGCATGACTATGACAGGCTCACTTCTGATTTGTGGGCCACAAGCTCCAGGAACACCATGGCTTTTGAGAACCCTGCTTTCCCCTCTTTCAGGAGTACTGTTTATATAGGCTGAAGACCTAAGCTGCTGTGGGAAACATCAGAAGAGTTTGGGCAAAGGTGGCAGACTCCTCATGGGTGGAGTTAGTGTTTTTGTAAAAGAGGCTCCAACGATCCTGCGTCCTCACTGTCTGTGAAGATGTAGTGAAAAGGACCATTTATGAAGAAGAGAACGAGCTCTTACTAGATGCTACTGCCATCTTGATCTTGGGCTTCCCAGTCTCCTGTTTTGGGAGAGATGACTTCCTGTTCTGTATGAGCCATTTGATTGGTATTTTTCTGTCACACCATCCTGGCCTGAAAAAAAAAAGAGCATAGCCCATCTAAGGAGCTGTAGAGACTCAATGTGAGCATCCATGTGGATAGGGATGAGCTGTGACCAACCCTCAGCTGGCATCCACAAATAATAACTGTCCCCACCATGCTCCTAGGCTGCCACCTCAGAGGGATGGCTGACCACAGAAGGATAATTCTGTCATCGATGACAAAAGTCACAGAGACAAGGAGCATTCCTAACTGAGCTACCCGTGAGAGAGATTAGTGATAAGCCCTCCCCTCTTTCGAGTGGCTAGTTACACCTGCAGTGAGCTGTGGGAGTTTGGCTTGCATCGTGTAAGCAGCTTGACAAATCCAGTTGTGTGAATATGACTTTAATGCGTGTAATTGGAAGGAAACATCATGTGAGAATCTGTGCCCAGGCTCCTGGAAGTAAGGGTCACAGGTCACCCTTCCTTAAAGTCCCTCTTCAGATCTTTGTCACCAGGATAAAGAAAATGAATGCAAGCACTAACTGTAGTTATAACACCATGAGAGAGATCATCTATGACCCTCCATAGAGCACACACTCACACACACACACACACACACACACACACACACACACACACACACACCCCTGAATGTCTATGATTTATGCTGGTTGGTATATATATATATATATCTTTTTCTTCTTAGAGTATGCTGTGCCCTTGACCTTCATCGTAGTCTATTTTGTGTTATTATAGAAAAGAATCTGAAAGCTGAGGAATTGTAAATAATAGAAATGTATTTCTCATCCTTCTGAGGACTGAAGAACAAGACTAGGGGACTGGCAGCTTCTGTGTTTGGGTGCAGGTGGCTGTCTGTGTCTGGATTCTCTGGAAGGGAGAGAGTCTGTGTCCTCAGGAGACAGAAGGCAGAAGGGCCAAGCCAGCGGAGCAGCACAGGAAGCACACTTAATAAGGATGCCAAGCCCAGTCACAAGGGGAGGATCCTTCAGGACCTACTAATCTTTTAAAAGTCCTGCCTTGATGCTCTTCCTCCGGAGGTTCCAGCCCCATGGGTGAGGAGGTTCAGGCAGAGGGAGTGAGTGGCACGGGGTCACCACATGGACACCTTGAAAGCGAACCTAGGGCAAGCAGCTGCAGACTCGTTTATTCAGGAAGACAGAGCAGATTATATGGCTTTGAGTGACCAATGACATTCCTCCATGCCATCTCAGTGCCAGCCAAAGGATGCTCACGTCTGAGCAAACTAGCCAGGTCAAGAACCCTCTGCCTGACCACTTCCACAGTCATTTCAATGGAAGCTGCCCCAGGCCACTGTGAGCCCCAAGGGCCCTTCCTCAGGAATGACCACACTGCCTTATAATCTGAAACTTCAGACATTAAGTTTCAGCTCCTGCTTTTGGGGAAGACCTTTCTCTAAGCCCTCCACGTGTTAACTCCTATCCATACCTAAGGT
Source organism: Acomys minous (assembly GCF_964271855.1). Taxonomy (NCBI): domain Eukaryota; kingdom Metazoa; phylum Chordata; class Mammalia; order Rodentia; family Muridae; genus Acomys; species Acomys minous. The sequence goes on from NC_140489.1 coordinate 12,477,435, forward strand.
TTAGAGGCGCATTATTTTCTAAACCCTTAATTCTAGAATCCAGCTACCATGGAAGCCCATGTGTCCCACATGAGAGCCATACCCTCAGGTGCTGTTAGTGACCACCTGATCTGAGGTCCTGGCCACAGTTGTCAATTGTCCCAGTCACTAGTGATGGAGATCTTGAGATGCCTCCTGCCTTAGCCATTGGAGACACCCTGAGAAAGGAGAGCGAGGGTATCCCAATAGATTTAGGCCAACGGGGGATGAAAAGAATGCTAATCACAGGGACAAACGATCGCTACTTACAATCCTGAAGTCCAACCATGCCTACTGAAATCCAACTCCACATTCTTCGTAAAACATTTGTCTTCTAATCCGTGGTTCATTTCTGTGAGAATATGTCTTGATAGCAACTTTCATTGACTATAAATATCTTAATATGGCTTTTATTTTATAGGAGTTTTAGACTTAAAAGAACATGGCTTGGAAATTGATACATATCCCATCCTCAGTCTTTTCTAGTATTGATATGCTCTATTAAGTTATATTAATAATAATCAATATACCAATTGTTGATGCATACTTACTAAATAAGGCCCAAACTGTACAAATAAGTACCAAACTTGGTACTCGCTGCAGTGTTTCTATGCCAGGATGCATCCCAGGGAACGTGTTATATTTAGGTGCCCTGTCTCATAGAATCCTCTTGTCTATGACACTTGCTGGCATTTCTTGTGATGAATGATCCTGGGAGTTTGTGGGATGTTCCTCAGCTGGGCTGGGTGGTTTGGAATAGAAGATCAGCGAAGCAAATGTCCTTCCATGTTGGACAAGGGGCAGTGTCACAGCTCCTCACTGTTGCTGTGGCCTTGAGCAAGCTGGCATTGGTTGAGGGAGTGCTGCCTAGCTTTTCCTTTCAAGTTACTCTCCTCCCCCTGCCAACTGTGCTCTGTGGAGCCTGTAGGGAAGGAATATGGGGAGATATGCCCTCTTTGCTTGTGGGTAGAATATTTACACAAATTATTTGAAATTTACCTACTTGGGAAGTTAGTCTCTTCTCCATCATTGATCTTTTCATGTCATGTGACCCAAAGCCACTTAGTTTAGTTTATTACTCACATTGTTCCAGGTTTGGCCCATGGAGAACTTTCAGATGACCTCATGTCCCTTTGCCATTCCTCCATCATCCTGTGACTTTTGGGAAAAACATGTGTTTTTGATTCTGAAATATCCTGGGGTTACGTTGTGTTTTCCCCATTCGAGGCCCGTTATCCCAAAGACCAAAAAAAAAAAAAAAAAAAAAAAAAAAAAGACATTGAATACAGCTTCCCACAGCTCCCTTCACTACCTCAATTGCTCCCAATGCTATTAGGGGTTAGGGGAAGTACAGTGTCTTAATTATTTTCAGAAATACATAATTCATTTGTTGACAAGTAATTAAGACTGTTTAACCAAACTGACATACACTCCACAAAATGCAACATAACAATCTGAACTTACCTTAAACAAAAGATGAGGTAAAATTGTTCCAAGAGTATGCATTGCTGTATTTATCCCAAGAATGTAAGTGGATTTTGTTATTAGTGCACTTATTTTATTTGTAGATCTAAGGGGCACACATGAAATAGCCACCTCTATAAAGACTGAAAGTAAGCCGACAAAATAAAATCATGCACCTTATTAAAATACTAATAAACTTAATAATTAAACGACTAAAAGCCCACTAGAAATGTACAAAAAACCTTGGGACTGGAGAGATGGCTCAGCCATTAAGAGCACTTGTTGCTCCTGCAGAAGACCTGGGTTTGGTACTCAGCACCCACACAGTGGATCACAACTATCTGTGACTCTAGATCTAGAGAATCCGACATTCTCTCTGACCATCATGGACACCAAACAGGCACACGATGCAGGCAAAGCACACATAGAATAAAATAAATAAAAACAATTTTAAAGAATGTATTTTATTAATTTATTCATATTACATCTATATTGTTATCCCATCCCTTGCATCCTCCCATTCCTCCCTCCCTCCCTCCCTCCCTCCCTCCCTCCCTTCCTCCCTCCCATTTTCCCCTTACTCCCCTCCCCTATGACTGTGACCGACAGGTACCTCCTCCCCTGTATATGCTCATAGGGTAGCAAGTCTCTTCTTGGTAGCCTGCAATTTTTAAATGTATAAGACATTGACTAAATGCTTCACTATAATAGAAGATGCACGTGGCAAATATGTATGTGTAGAAATGGCAAATTACAAGCTATCAGGAGAATACAAAGTCAGGGTATAACGAGCTAAAACTCAACAGAGTAAAGCTGAAGACTGACACACCATGTGTTCATGAGGATGCAGACGGCCTGATAACCTTATCTCTTGTTGATGGGGATGTAGAATTGCATAAGCATGTTGGAAAATGATTCAGCAGTTTTGTAGACCATCCATCCTACCCTGGCCTTATGGCCCTGTCGTTGCACTTACACAGATTTATTTAGGAGGAGGGAAAACATGCTGACACCAAGACATGTGCAAAAATGGCCTGAGCTATTTCATTGTCATAATCCCAAACTGGACAGGACTTTGTTGTCTCTTGAGAGATGGAAAAGACAGGAAAGTGGAGGAAAGAGGAGTAGTGTGGAAGGGCCAACCAGAAGTCAGGATGTATAAAATAATTCTTAAGGAAACCTGAGACTTGTGAGCTAATTAAACTATAGAGTAAATAAAGAAAAGGTGGGTGGATAAACGTGTGATATATCTGTGACTTAGACTCCATAGTCATAAAGAGGAATAGATGCAGATATCTATCTTTATCTATAGGACAGATGCACATCCTTGGATATGGATAGAAACGTAAACAGTGGGGGATGGACAATTATATGGCTTCAGATGTACTAGAAGTAAATGCATATATTTTCCTACCCACAAGCCAGTATCCGCTCAGTGCAGGTATGCAATGACCATCTCCCTAAGATCTGGAAGAAGACAATGGTATCCACTGTTGCCAAAGTTCTTGTGAAATGAATCATCAAAAATGGAAACAACAGCTCCCATCATCAATATGAACTACACCAAAAATTTAAATGTCTGGGAATAATGTTAATGAGAAGTATGGAAACCCTTTCAACAGAAACCCATAACAGCCCACTAAGATGCAAAGAGCCAACAAAACAAGCTCACAGCTATGGGCACATCTTACAAGCATGTGTGAATAAACACGGAGAATCATGGTCTTAGGTCAGAAACTCTCAGAGTAGATAAAACACAGGGCCCTCGGGATTTGTACAGTTGCTCTACCGAAGACAGTCCCTTTGGCCCCTTACAAATGTCCTTTTTTGTAGATCTTATTTCTTGCCTATTCTAATCCCCTATGGGCCCTGAGGGTTTGGTTATTGATTCTCAGTGAGAATTCCACGCTAAAGTAATAGCAGACATCAGAGCATCTATGGGGGGGGGGCGAGGGGAGAAATGCCACATTTTGCTTCCAACTTCATGTCAGGGTCTGCCAACCAAACAGCAAGTGGACCTCACTCACCCGAGCTTCTGGCATCAGAGTGACGGAGACTAGAAGGAGAGATGCTTCTGAGTGGTCAAAAGGATTTTTCCAGACTCTGAACTGCCAGCATGGCCGTGGGTCACCTCCGGACATGGGACACTCTGTAGTAGAAAGGACTTGAGAAGGGTTAGGCAGAAAGAGCAGAAGGCTGGACCAAAGCATCTAAGGAACTACTTCGGACCCGCGTCTTCGTTCCTTCTCTTCTTCCCTGTGCCACGACGGAGAGTGGAGCGGTCCATCAAAGCCTATTCATTCACTCCAGACTAAGCCAGCGACCCTCCCCTCTGATCTCACTTCTCATGGGCCGCTGGGCATGCTGTACAGGCACACAGCATCTTTCCATATCATATTGCTGTGTGGTGTCTCTGTGTCTCACTACTGGCTAGAGTCTGATTGCAGGTCTTCCCTTTAGGACATCTCTACCCCAGCATGGATAGAGGCAGGTGTCCCTTCTAAATGGATTGTTAGCCCTAAGTCAAACGTCTGGACTGAGTTGACAATGCTGTTAACTGATCCTCATCCTAACGTTCTTATTTTATTCTTACCATACTTTGTTTCCACTCTCTCCTTCACTCAGCGGTGCATATTTCCCCCTGCATATTGAATTCTCTGGATAATAATGTTTGTTTGTTTTACAAATAGTGTGCTTCCTCCTCTTGGCAAACAGGAAATGACAGAGTAAGGACACCACTTCTCCCTCTGGGAGATTCCTTTCAACTTAGAGTCAGGAACCAATCGGTATTATTCATTTAATGGAGGTAAATTACAGATCATGTTTCTGAGATATTGATAAAAATAGTGATTAGCAATTGCTTGCTTAATAGAGAAGAAAAGGTCTGGCTGGGGTCTAATGGGAGCTGACAGGGTTGTTTTATTAGTGTTCATAATTGATTCTTGATTTAAGTGGCAGCCATCTTAGTTTAAAAGATGGCCCTAACAGGAATGGACAACCGGTGATAAAGACCCTTCAATTAATATGGCTGAGCCTTTCGTGTATAAATCTGCCATGGATCTCGACATTTATTTTTCAAAATACAGTATCGATCTGGGCAGCTGTACTCAGCTAGCCTGAAATGAAATGAAGGAAACAGTTGTCTCCAGTCCCCCCCCACCTGGTTTTTTCTTTGATGATTTTTATATCCTTGGTCAGATTGCTGCCCTCTGTGCATTGTTCAAACACATATACAAGACAGAACAACACAAAAGAGGCCCTTTTAAAGTACACCAGTTCAGCTTGTTCTATTTTAAAGGAGTTTTTACCTGAGTAGCTAAAGACTTGAATTTTAGCCTCTGAATCAAACACACAGGTGTTGTTAGGTTCCTAAGCACGGGCATGGTGTTTGTGATGTGTCCAGTAAATGTTTTGTGAATGTTTGATGAACGAATCCCCCAAACACCTCAAGGTCTAAGTACATTTGCTTATCTCATCATGGAGTCTACAGCTGCAGCTCAGGGAGGTCACTCATTTGCCTAGGACACCAGGAGCCACCACAGCGAGATTCATCCCAGCGTGGTAATCTTGTCACCTCCTCATTTAGCATCTCCAGTCTGGATAAGGATTTCCTGTGGACATGACTTTTATTTCTCTTTGAACATGAACATCACACCTTGGTGTGAGGGTCTTGCTGATTGGATGTGAACTGCCAAAAATATTAATTGTGTGGTTTGAATATAACCGAGAGTCATTCAAACTGATGCTGTTTATATTAGCAATTCAAAATCCAGCTTTTTGGTTTTTTCCCTTTGTTCTTTTCTGCTTTTCCTACCTTCCTTCTTTTCTTTCTTTTTTATAACTTTTTTCTTTTCTTCTTCAGTCTTATAATGGGTCTCTCTTTGTCACCCTGCATATTTTAGAGCAATCTCTCTCTCTCTCTCTCTCTCTCTCTCTCTCTCTCTCTCTCTCTCTCTCTCTCTCCCTCCCTCTCTCTCTCTCTCTCTGTTCCAGGCTGGCTTTGAATTCACCAAGATCCACCTGCCTCTGCCTTTTGACTGCTGGAATTAAAGGTCTGAGGTATCACGCCCAGCTATATGTTCCCTTCCTAATTTACCAATTATAAAGTGAATGCAAATTTATGCTATAAATGAAGCATGAAGAAAAATAGAAAATAAATTCACTTGACAAGGTACAGTTTAAATGCAAGTGCTTAACATTTTAAAATATTTAGTAGTATTGCTTCATTGTGTTCATGCAGATGAAATCATACTCTGATCTTAAACACTGCTTTGTAACCTGTTGAATTTGTCAACAGTGAGTTCTTGAAATAGTCAAGGCCATTGGAGAATTCAGGTTGCCATTTTGCTGACTGCATATCCATCCACTGAATAGATATACCACAATTTATTTAACAAAAATATTCTGATTATATATTCACACCATCACCTTAGTCTAAGTGAGAGAAACAATCCAAAGACTTCATATTTTACAAGCCCCGGTGAACTGGTCTGGTTGATATGGGCAGCCCTTGAGAAAACCCCACAATGCCAGGCCTAGTAACCTTCCTCAGCTGTAAAAAAGAAAGATTGATCTTCTGCCTGTGCCTCTTAAGGAAAAAAGTTGATTAAATTACATCTGAAGGCTGGGTTGGGCTTCCCTGCTTCCCAGAAGATTGGCCTCTGGGCCCTGAAAGGGATGGGCGTGGAACAAACAGAAGCCGGAAGCTGTCAATGGCCCCAGTCCCTTCCAGGGCTGTTTCCATCTTTCTGGTCCTGCACTTGACGCCTGGGCTACTTCCTTCACTTCAATGGAGTCCGCAGGTCACACCCATTCCTAAAGCTGGCAGGAAGTATCCTATAGCTGCCTGCTAGTGGAGTTGCCAGACGGAGCTTCTTGTGGGGGCACACGATGATTGTGGTTGGTGTCCTGCTCAGAAATGTAAATAAAATGCTAGGTGGTTATTATTCCAGGCTGAGTCTCTTTATTAAAGGACCCTTGCAACACAGTCTTCTAATGAAATTGGGTCACCTGCAGACCTTTCATATGTCAAGAGAAAACTAGGTGAGGAACTGGGGCAGGCAGGCTCTTTTCACTAGACCATAAAATGGAAGTTTCCCTGCTTTTAATGCATTTAAATTTTGTATTCTATATCTATGCATCACTTTCATTTTATCTTTATATTTTGCATTTTGTATGTGTGTGGAAAGAGAGAGAGGAGGAGGGAGACCCTTAGTTACAGTGCACATCAATATTGGTGATGATAATGCCATATTGTTTAAGATATTTCAGCTGTATGGAAGTCCACTATGATTGATGTAAGACAAGGGCTGGGAAGTTCTTTTGGGAAGGGCTACATTAAGTGACCACATGCTGTTTCTTAATTGTCAATTAAAAAAAACAATAAAGGAATTTTAGAAACTAAAAATTAAATATTATTGGAATGCCCAGATTAGGGGGTTGGGATGCTGTGGACACTTCACCACTAATTGAATAAAAGTTCCAAGCCGATCACCTATGAAAACAACAATACTGATATCTCATGGCCAAGTGGCTTAGCTAGGCAGGGTTTCTCCAGACTCCTGTGAAGTGATGAATGAATGCCATGGGAGAACTGACTAGAAGCAAAAGAGCTCAAACAGCTATTGAAATGAACCTGCTGTTGTTGTGTTAGTTCTCGGGGGTGGGGGGTGGGGGGCAGGGACAGAGAGAAGCCACAGGAAGGGAAGGGGTCTCAAAGAAGCCCTCACCCTCAGCCCTAGGAAGTCAGCTTTGTTACCTGGTAGCTTCAGGCACCAAAACAAGACATTTATCAACAACTCCAGCTGCCATTAAGAGGCCTCATCAACCCACCCAATACATTGGCTGCATTTCTACACTATCTTGACTGTGTGTGTGGTAAGATAGGAAATACCATATTGTCACACATAAAAGAGAGGATTGGGTCCCTAGTAGACTCATATCATGTGGAGCTTAAATCAAACAGTGGGAGAGCATAAGCTTGCTCTCACAGAAGTGTGGCTTTGGCATGTCCCTCTGTAAAACATAGATATAAATAAAAATGCAAACACACACTAAGACACTGTGACTGGTGATCTTGATTGTCAATTGACTGGACACGGACTCAACTAAGAGAGAGGATTTTGGGCTGATCTGTGAAGGGATTTCCAGGAAGGGCTAGGAGAGGGTATGAGACCCTCCTTCAGAGTAGACAGCAACTGCTGGTGGCAGCCAAGATCTGAGGGAGTCCAAGGGAGAAGTGATGGGTTTTGCCTGCCTGCCTTCTCTCCCTGTTGGCAAGGGCATCTGCTCTGTGGCTGTTATCCTTCTGATGTGGGAACCCAGCTCCTTTGCCCTTCATCTATGGACTGAGAACTGAGCTTCATAGACATCTCCCAGGTTTTCACTGCCAGACTGGAACAACTGAGGCAAGCAGTCTCATGAACTGAGGAGGTCCAGCGTCTCAGCTTCTCCAGCATGCAGACAGCCATTGTTGGGTGCTGTCCTGCAAGTCAATCTAATGAACACTCTTTCATTACCTATTCACTGTAGTGATTCTTTCCCTCCAGGGCTCTAATATAGACTCACACACATAAGTACCTGGCTATGGATGTATTTGTATGGGGCCAGGCAGGTAGCCAGGAGGATGGATAGATGAAACACATGTGCATGCTCACTGCTCTGTCCGACATATCAGCCTGGTATGACCCCGGAACAGTGGACTAAAGACACACCAGATCATGTGAGCAACAGGAAACATTCACTAATTAATATACATATCAAGCCAACACCCTTAATTTCACACAATAAAAGTGTCCCATGATTATTGTTTTCAGAAGTAATTCTAGTCTTTGTGACTGAGTGCACAACTTATTGTTTGGGACGGTCATCGCAAGGCCTGTTTACTCAATCCTTCCATGATCAAAGATGCAGAGTTGAGAGTGTTGAGCTCTTGTTAACTAATTCTGTTCAAGAAAATGAGAGTATAAATAATGGCAAAAATCAGTCAAAAGATAAGAAGGGTCATAAATTGAGTCATACTGAGGGAGGGAGACCACAGGAGCCAGGGCTGCCATTAAAGTCAAGCATGGCGTGGTGGGGTGGCAAAGAAAGCAAATACAATTTATTATTTTAGGAAAATCAGAAAGGCAAAGAGATGCAAGGAAGCCCATCTTTTTATGAAGCCCATAGTGTGAGGAAGGTGTGAAAGTGGACAGAGGTTACAGCGATAATGATAAAGTGTCTCGATCTTGTTCCCTACTCTGCATGTTACCACCCACCCTTATTGCCTACAGTGGTGGGGCCATAGGAGCTCAGGACCGACACCTGTCACGTGTACAAGCGTGTGGGGTGTAATAGGGATTTAATCACCTTGTCCAACAAAAGGCTTCCGGTTAACCTTAAATACATGATTCTGAGTAGCTCCATGTCGACTCCATTTTTATCATTAAAATAGGACAACAGCTATTGAGCGAACTTGTGTTCAGCTACAATAGGTTGAAAATGTGAGGGCCAGAGGAGTGTGTGGACTCAGGGTGTGGAGAGAGGAGAAAAAGGCTGGAAGAACAGTTTAAAAACTGGCAGACATAGATTACATCATCTCAGCTATGGACACACAATACCAAATAGGAATTCATTCACTCATCCATCGATCCATCCATCCATTCGTTCATTTACATTTGAAGCACAGCAGTTGCTTATATAATACTTATTTTACATGTGTGTGCATGCATGTGGTTTGTATGTGAGCGGAAGTCAGAGGACGAGTTGATAGTTTCTCTTTCTACCACATAGGCCTTTTTCTTCTGGGCCTCTCACATGTTCCCAGGCATGTATTTGGAGTGGGTGCTCTGGACTGATTATACACTGGAGAAAGCAGCGTGCTTTGTTATCACTGATAAATCTAACCTTAAGAAACTATCTCCGTGAAATAATTTGCAGGAAAGATTGGATAAAGGAAAGTGAGCTGCCACTTACTGGCAACATTTACACAGCAAGAGCACAGACGTAGCGACTGGGGCTACGCTTTGTTTTCCACTCCACCCACCAACAGCCCTGCCTGTGTGGTTCTGGACTTATCCTGGGCAGGGTTCTGTCTCCTGGCTTCACACACTCACGCTATTGCTGGGACACACTCAGGGAGCGGTGGCCATGTGTGTTCTTTCTACTCCCTGTAAGCGAGGTTGAGAATACCAACAATTGCGGACATTTATTGCTTCTGGTTATTTCTGAAGTGTGAAATGCTTATGGATAGACTGGAGAGAGCCACCACACATGGATAGCTTGGTATGGGAAGTAAACAGGACACCCCGCAGGACAGCTGACAGGGGTTGGCATGGACGCATAGTAGAACACCGAATAGGTTATTGATCGGCTCCTTGGATTTCATGTAGAGAAAATGCCGCATCACTCAGAACCCAGAGGCCACCTGACTGGTCTTTCTTTAACTTTTTTTTAGATCTATTTGTATGTGTGCCTGTGTGCCTATGTGTGTGTGTGTGTGTGTGTGTGTGTGTGTGTGTGTGTGTGTCTGCTTGAGTTTATGTGCACCACATGTGTGCAGGTTTCCGAGGAGGCCAAAGGGCATTAGATGTCCCAGGATTTGAATTTTGTGGGTTTGTGAGCTACTTGATGTTGGTGTTAGGACTAAACCCAAGTCCTCTCTGGGAAAGCAGTAAGTGCTCTTAGCCTCTGAGCACCTCTCCAGTCTTTCAGTTTTTATCATGTTTCCAATCAGAGGTCCACAATCGCCAGAGAGGTACCACCTGCTGCCTGCAAAGATGTCTCCATGCTGGGAATGGATTCATCTTCAAGAACTCAACGACGAAGAACAGAGAAGAGGAGACTAAGAGAGTTCCGGTAAAGCTTAAGAAGACAAATACTTTCCTTGAGGTGAGATGCATGTTGGGTAGGCAGCTAACCTGGTTGGTTTTTGTTTGTTTTGCTGTGTCTTCATCAACTTGACAGAAACTAGAGTTCCTAGAGAGAAAAGGGACCTCAACTGTGAAAACGCTCCCATCAGACTGTTTTGGGCAGGTCTGTAGAAGTGTTTTATTGGCTGACAATTGATGTGGGAGGACCCAGTCCCCTGTGGGAGGCACTGTCCACAGGCAGATGGTCCTGGGTGCTATGGGAAAGCCCCAGGGATCGGGGCAGTATCAATAAGCATCCTTCTTCCGTGACTTCTGCATCACTTCTGTCTCCAGGTTCTTGCCCTGCGAGAGTTCCTTCCCCGACTTCCCTTGTGTTGAACTGTTACTGGGATTATAAGATAAAATCTGCCCTTTGTTCCCTAAATTACTTTTGGTCATTACCTTTACCCCAGTGATAGGAATCTAACTAAAAAATTGATCATTCCTATAATTGAAAACCCATGGCCTTATCAACTTCCTTCATCCTAGAGCTATTGATAAGTTGCTCCAGCACTTGATCTTATGCCCAGACACGTACAGCCAGCATTAATTCAACCAGTGGGCTATCTGCAAATAAATAAGAAAAAGAGGATGTGCAGTCTGGAGGAAGAGCAGTTGGGGAGGTCCTGTGGAAAGTTAATGGGTAAGAGGGGCAGACATGATCAAAATACATTGTATACGTGTATGGGAATTTCTAATAATAAATAAAATATTTATTAAAAATCATTCTTTTATAGGCAGTGAAATGGAGACTCATGAGGTTCCATTCATGGTTTGCTTAATATCCTTTAAATTTCGATGAGAATGCGTGTTTCAGTAGGATTGTGACTATTATTTTTTTGAAGACTATGTTAGTCTTGTAAGCAACAAGGAACAAGTCGAGTCACTATTGATTGTGCATGCTAATTAGGTGTGCCCGATGCTCCATGCTCTAGGCTCTCAAAAACTTCAGCATGTAGATACTTGTAGCTTTTGTTTCCAACATTTCACTGGCATAGGTCATAGGTTGAGAGGATTCAAGCCACTTTTCTGGTACAAACAATTTAACCGAATGTGAGCAGCTGACACCATCGCCACAAACTTGTTAGTCAGAGTGCACACACTGTGATGTGACAGCACACTCACATGCAAAGGTTATGCAGATGCTTCTAAGGACAGTCCCAGGCCGCCATGAGCTACTTCTCCCGCCTTCCTAACTTAGAGCCCGCCATAGAGATGTTTTCTGATTTACCTTACTCAGGCAGTGAGGTTTCTGAATGGTCCTTCTGGAGGGGTCCTGTCTGTGCCCTGGAGGAAGCAATGCTATTGTGAGAGGCCAAGATAAGTTTCACAAGGGTAGGGTGAAGTCTCATGAAATCCCCCCAACAGTTTGGATGCTGAGAGGACTGGACAGTTGGACACATGGAGGTTCGTAGGGATGGGATGCCTGGAGGGATTGGGGGAACTCCATACTCCTCCTGCAACCTGCCACGTGTTTCCCTCCTATGTGTTCTCTGTAATAATAAGGCGAGAAATGTAAGTAATAAAGCATTTACTAGAGTGATTCAAGTAAACTAATTGAGCCCTAGGACTGGGGCTGAGGAACTTGTAATCTACAACCTGTCAATCAGAAAAAGCAAGTAAAATGACCCGAACGCTTTTGTGACTGACATCTAAAGTCCTGCACCTGAGCTGTCCACCTGTGAGATCAGGGGCTGTCTGCCATCATCTGTAGCAGTGACAGCCAACTGTGAGGTTCCCTTAGAGGATTCCTCTTTTCTATTTTCACTATTCCAGGGAAGGGGCTGCAAGGACACTCAGTGGTTAAGAGCACTCACCACCAAATCAAGTTATCCAATTAGAAAGTGGGGTTCAGAGCTAAACAGAGAATTCTCAACAGAGGAATATCGAATGGCTGAGAAGCACTTAAAGAAAATGCTCAGTATCACTAGTCATCAGGGAAATGCAAATCAAAATGACACAGAGATTCCATCTTACACCTATCAGAATGGCTAAGATCAAAAACTCAAGTGACTGTACATGCTGGTTAGGATGCGGAGAAAGGGGAACAGCCCTCCATTGCTGGTGGGAGTGCAAACTTGAACAACCACTTTTAAAATCAATCCATCACTTTTTGAGAAAATTGGGAACAGTGCTACCTCAAGACCCAGCTATTCCACTCCTGGGCATATTCCTGAAAGATGCTCCACCACACAAGGACATTTGCTCAACTATGTTCATAGCAGCTTTATTCATGATAGCCAGAATCTGGAAACAACCTAGTTGCCCCTCAACCAAAGAATGGATAAATAAACTGTGGTACATTTACACAGTGGATTACTACTCAGCTATTAAAAGCAAGGGGATCTTTAAATTTGCAGAGAAATGGATGGAACTACAAAAGATCATCCTGAGTGAAATAACCCAGAACCAGAAAGACATGCATGATATATAGTCACTTATAAGTTGATATTAGCCAAACATAGATGTCCTCTGATAGATTCCACCCAGTGGGAGATTGGGACAGATGATGGGACTGGCAACCAGATGCTGGGGGGAGCACTGAGAATTGTATGGAAGAGTGGGGGGATGGAAAGACCTGGAGAGGTCAGGAGCTCCATTGGGAGACCATCAAGGCCAGGAGATCTGGACTCAGGGGAGCCTGTACAAGCTGATGCACCAACCAAGGACAGTGCATACAGAAGACCTAGACCCCTTGTTCAGATGTATCCAATACATAGCTTATTTTCCACCGGGGGTGCGGTACTGCCTTTGACACACGAAATCTGGTGGCTGTGATTTGATCACTTTCCCTTGGTGGGGTTGCCTTGCAGGCACACAGAGGAAAGGAATGCAGGCTATCTTAATGAGACCAGATAGGCTATGGTCAGTCAGTGGGGGAGGAGGTGACTCCTCAGTCAGAGGTCTAGGAGGGGAATAGGGTAGGAGAGAGAGGGAGGGTGGGAACAGGAATATATGAGTGAGGAGATAACAATTGGGATGTAATGTGAATAAATTATAATAAATAAAAATCAATTTAAACATTCTTTTTAAAAAAAGAGCACTCACTGCTCTTTTGGAGGACTGGAGTTCAGGTTCAAGCATCAGGGATGGTTGGCTGACAACCATCTTCTCCTCTAGGTCCAGGAGGTCTGACTGACTTTCCTGGCCATTGTAGGCACTTGCACTCGTGTGCACCCATTCACACACACATACACCTACACATAAGTAAAAATAATAAGAATATTCCAGGAAGCTGTGGAGAGATGGCTCAATGGTAAAAAGAACTTCCAGAGAGCTTGCCCTCTTCTGGCCTCTAAAGGTACCAGGCATGCAAGTGGTGCACAGACATACATGTAGGCAAACACTGGTACAATAAATAAATAAATGACAGATAAGTAAACAAGCAAACAAAAACACACACCAGGGAATCTGGATTCATTATGAACAATAATAGCAACATCAGTAGTAAACATCTAATCACATTTTATCGTTATCATATCACATTTCATTTTTCAGTTGCACCGTTATAGGGAGGTAAGCTGATCAGCCCCTGCAATGTGTTTGTGTTCTGCTATTACTCCCACGCATTTGTTCACTCACCTTTGTTTCAAACCTCCATTTGAATTTCTCTTGAACCACCGTCAGTGTATATAGAATGATGTTTTGCAGGAAGAAATATTGACTTCTATTCATGGGTTTAAATTACATAAAAGATGCACTGTAGGAGTGGGAGGTGGCTTAGACGGTAAAAGTTTGTCGCACAGAGGTGAGGGCTTTACTGTAGACCCCCAGGATCCGTAGAAAAATCTGGTGTGGTGGTTTGCTCCCACTTGTAATCCTGGTGAGGTCATCATGGTGGGGAGACAATGCGCAGATTCTTGAAGCCGTTCAGGCAGTCCTGGGCCAATAAAAGACACTGTTTCAAATAAAGGTTGAATATGAATGAGGAAGGAAGGAAATATAAGGCTGCTCTCTGACCTCTCATACATATGCACACCTCTACACCCCTCTGAACTTGCACACATATATGAATGCATTTAAAATCAGATTCTATTTTTATACTTTTCACTAATGTTTTCATTAAAAACTTTTCTGTGTAAGTGTTTGCTTGCATGTATGTCTGCGTACCACATGCAAACCTAGTACCCGCGGATAACAGAGAAGGGCATCATGTCCTCTGGGCTTGGAGTCCAGCCACGTGGATGCTGGGAGCCAAACTCTCATCTAGAAGGTCAGCCATGCTCATAACTATTGAATCATCTCTTTAGCCCCTCACCAATGTATTCCAATGTACTTTAGTGCAAAGTCTAACTTGGTCTTACTTTTGGGTGGGTGACACTGGGTGGTCTACCCCACTTCTGCCTGCACTCTGCATTTTACCAGCAGTGACCCTAGGTTTCCTGTTGTAATTTTTTTTTTACCACAAGCAATGTTGTATTGAAGGTCCTTGTCCTCATGGGAAACAACACGAATTTGGCTCTATAGGTTCTATAACGCAGGGCTAAGCGCTTATATTCCAGACCCTCTGGAAATCACATGTGTCTCTTTTAAACCTTTATTTTCCCCAATTCCACTTAGCAGCTAATTAAGAGTCAGAGAGCTTCACACTCAAGGCAAAAGTACTTGTACCAAGAAGGAAAATGAAGCTTCAGACCAGCACTTCCCAACTGAGGAGATGATCACTACTCCCTGGGCTTCTGAAGGAAACACAATACTTTGAGTTGCCAACACTCTATGTTGAGTGGGTCTGCTTGTTAATGGCTGCCTCATTGTGGCTTCCTAACTATTAAGGATGTGACATATGCTTTGTACAGATAATATTGGCATAAGAGCTCCTTAAGTCTCAGCTAGTCCAGGGCAAGGTCAAGGAAAGAGAAGGCACATATTGAGAGATGTACGGCTGACCGTGAGATTCAGACACAAGGTCAAGTTTTCCAAAGGATGAATGAAAATGCATGTTCCCTTCTGGAGATTCTGTTGAAGTTTGGATGATGAAGAAAGACTGTGATTGACAGCACATTCACGTGTTTGAAGGACCTGGGCCTACCTGAGGCTAAGCATCTATCTCTATCTCTCTGACAACAGAGATAACGTCATCCCTGGATTGGGGTCGTCCACCTGTGTCTTCTCGTGCAAACCTAGGGAGATGCTACAACTGTGCGTTCTTTTATGCCAGCGCTGCCCACGCACACTGGAGCCTCACAGAATCCATGGCTGCACTCAACAAATTAGCTGTGCAAACACGTTCCTGGAGGAAGATTCCTGAAGAGCGCACGCGGTGTTCAAGCACCCTCAAGCATTGCCGAGCACCCTTTGCCAGACAAACACAGGATGGACTAATTATAGCCATTCTTTCTTATCTAGTCATTAATCCCCGTCCTCGAAGGGCCACCGCTAAACTGTGCGCTGGCCTACTTCTGGGTAACGCCTGTCCTTGAAGGAAACAGAATTGGATTTCTTTAAAAAATATTTTCTAGATCCAATTTCTCACCATTCAATCAGAAGACCCTCCAGATAATTAGTGGGAATTAGTGAGGGTTTTGTGGTCACAGCACTTCAATGTCTTACTCACGCTGCCCAAAACTGATGAAATGGAAGCCATGATGGTGGTTCCCTAATTATATGTGACTTGGAGATTTTTGGGGGGGAGTAGAACTTAAATTGTAACCTTCAGTGAGGTTTCATTTACAAGTCAGTGGAATGTGTGTGTGTGTGTGTATGTGTGTGTGTGTGTGTGTGTGTGTGTGTGTGTGTGTGAGAGAGAGAGAGAGAGAGAGAGAGAGAGACAGACAGACAGACAGACAGACAGACAGACAGACAGACAGACAGACACAAAGACAGACAGACAGACAGACACAAAGACACAAAGGAGACACAGAGACACGGAGACACGGAAACACAGAGAGCACAGATACTCATCAAGGAGCAAACCAAGGTGCAGCTTGCATTTACATGGCTTGGGGGTTCTTGCCTTCTCAGATGGCCTGCCAGCAGTTACCCCACCATGTCTTAGCCTCAGCCAACAAAGGCAGACAGAGTCAAATTTGTGGCCCTGAAAAGAAGTCCCTATCTGTGGAAATCAGGCTGTCATGAGCTCAGCCCATTGCCATGGTTCTCATCTTGAGTCCTGAGATTTAAACTTGGGTCCAGGCCTGTCCGCTCTCCATTTTACACTCAGTAGTCAGCCTTTCCCCTGCCTGTTTTTGATGGCTCTGGGGAGCAGCTCCGCTGGCGGGAACCACAGAGCTGCAGTCTTAGTTAGATGCTCCCCATTTTGCCCTGACTTGACTCCTCAGGTAAGGCCCATCTGGACACAGGTCACCCTGGATTGACCAGAGAGGGAGAGAGAGAGAGAGAGAGAGAGAGAGAGAGAGAGAGAGAGAGAGAGAGAGAGAGAGAGAAAGAGAGACAGAGACAGAGACAGACAGAGACAGAGACAGACAGAGACAGACAGACAGAGACAGAGACACAGAGACACAGAGACACAGACAGACAGAGACAGACAGACAGACAGAGACAGACAGACAGACAGACAGAGACAGACAGACAGAGGGCAACAGAGAGATACAGACAAAGACAGAGACAGAGAGAGGATAGAGACAGAGAGACAGAGACAGACAGACAAACAGACAGAGAGATACAGAGACAGAGACAGAGAGAGGAGAGAGTCAGAGAGAGAGATAGACAGACAAAGACAGACAGACAGAGAGAGACAGAGAGAGACAGAGAGAGACAGAGAGAGACAGAGACAGAGAGAGGAGAGAGACAGAGAGAGGAGAGAAACAGAGAGACAGAGACAAAGAGACAAAGATACAGAAAGGCAGAGAGACAGAGACAGAGACAGACAGGGAGAGAATAGCCACAAGCCAAATGAAGAAAGGCATTACATTCAGAAAAATGAGTCTGACAAGCATTTGTGGAAGACAGAGTATTAGCATAGAATCTTGAGATGTATAGGCATAAGAAAGGGGTTGAATAGGAAATAATTCCAGGTCTATTGCTATACAAGAGGGTTAAGAATACCCCACTTTTTCATCTGAGTGAATGTCTCAACCAAGTTGTATTTCTTTCATGAATCTGCATGGACTTGGGTGTTTCTGCTTCCATTTGTCAGCACTGTAGAGCATGTCTCAGCAATGGATTATGAAGGGTAATATGTCTGCTGTGATAATTTCCCAAGGCTGGAGCGCCATCAGATTATTTCCATATGCACAATAAAAACCTGGGGCAAAGTTTACTGCTGAGAACAGCTCAGGCTGCAAGACCTCCATTACTATCATCAATTAAGATAATGGCACCACATGACGGCTGATAATGATTGTCAGTCTCGAAGGATCTAGTGTCACTGAGGAGATGAGAGTGTTTGGGTGTATATAGGAAGGAAAGTCAAGATTAAGTTCACAGAGATGGGAAGATCCACCGTCTTGGTTGGGGTTTCCGTTGCTGTGAAGAGACACCATGACCACAGCAACTCTTCTAAAGAAAAACTTTTCACTGGGGCTGCCTTACAGTTTCAGAGGTTTAGTCCATGATCATCATGGTGGGAAGCATGGTGGCACGCAGGCAGACATGGTGTTGGAGAAGGAGCTGAGAGTTGTGCATCTTGAACTTCAGGCAGCAGGAGACTGTGTGCCACTCTGGGCGTAGCTTGAGCATAGGAGACCTCAAAGCCGGCCTCCACAGTGACGCACTTCCTCCAACAAGGCGATTACTCCTTACAGTGCCACTCCCTGTGGCCAAGCATTCAAACACCTGAGTCTATGGGGGCCAGACCTACTTAAACCACCACACCCATTCGAACTGTAGGCAACCTTATATCATAAGTAGGGGTTCCAGACTGAGTAAAAAATAGCTGAGCTTAGCAGCAGTACTGGCTGTTTTCTGCTTCTTGGATGCGGATTCAGCATGACCAACTTACTCACTTTCCTGCCACTGTGCTTTCCCCGCTGGGATAGGCTGTGTGCCCTGGACCTGTGGGGCAAAATAAGCCCTTCCTGCCTTAAGTCGCTCTTGTCAGGCATTTGGGCCCTGCAAGGAGATGAGTCATTAACCTTCACTGTATGTCTTGAGCATATGTGACAAAATGATGGGATCTCCCAGAGATTGTGATTTCAATAAAAAACTGCCAGGAAGTCCAGGACAGGGACCTCCTATTCATGAGCCACTAGCGCTGCAGCTTGGAGACTGAGGAAGTCGAAACCGCCACTTTTTATGGAGGGCTCAAAGATATTCAGATGCCTGGAATGCAGCTTGCTTCAACAGGCAGGCACACACAGAGAGGATGCCTCTGGATTCCTGCCAGACAGGCTGCACATCCACTGTTCTCTCTAAGCAGAATGCTCCAGCGGGGAGCTAAACACCTCACTGTTGGGAAGAACTCAGAGGGATTATCTCTGTGCTTACAGCCTCAGTTCAAATCCTGTCTTCTAAACAAATAAATAATTAAAGCCCATTAGCACTCTCTGGGCCCTCTTCTCATGCTTCTTGGGCTCCCATCAAAGCCACGTCCTGTGTCGGAAGGCAGCAGCCACATTGTGCTGGGTCTCAGGGACACCGCTGATTAATTGCTTTTGCATTTTTTTTGGAAGTGAGTCCAAAAAGGTTGTAAAATAGTGTTTGTTTTTGCTCTTGCCAAACCTTGTTTAGGAGGGCTTGGGAGGGTGACGTGGGTGCACTTGAGACGATGAGAGAGGGAAGAGTAATCAGCCCAGGTGTGCTTGCCAACTCTGCTTCCGAGGAGCTTCAAAGACAGGTATGGTCCAGCTTGAGACAGTGGAGGGGGATCCAGACCTGCTCCAACCAGAATAGCCTTAGCAACTACTTAGCAATGAGAGGAAACAGAGAGCCAATTAAGGTTCTGAAACTCCTTGATTTACTGGCAGTCGGGAGGCAGAAATAGAAAACCAGGGAGAGACTTGTCCTTCTCAGCATCTTGGGTGCCAAAAGCCCTCTTGAAATTCAGTACTGGGGGACCGGGACATGCTCTCTTCCTTGCAGGCCAGTTCCCTCAGCATCAGTAGCTTGGGCAGGCCTCACACCGAGAGCTGCCTCCGTGCTTCTCCTCTATCAACTCCACATGTTGCCCCTGTGGCCGTCTTTGTACTTAATAGAACTTGTCAAAACATATCTATCAGCTGTACTGAGACCAGACCTGGGTGGTCAGGGAGTGCTGGCTCCAAGCACGCTGCCTTTCCTGGCAGTCTTCCCCCTACTCTGTTCTCCTCAAATTAAGGGGGAGCAACACATACTGAAGTCACTGGGTTTTAAATACATTTCACACCAGCAGCTGGTGCTTTATCTCTAGTTTACAATCTCCACTTTCATGGGGATTTTTCCCCCTCAAAACTGTGAGAAACAAATGTTTCCATTTTCTCCATGGAACCTTTAATACCTTTAATATGTGCAAAATAGGAATATATAAGGATATGCATTATTCTATATATCTGCTTAGATTTATACTGAGGAGGTTACATATGATACATATGTGTGCACATTTATCACATGATGTTTTATATACAAGCTGATAAATATGGTTTTTTACATATATATACATGCATTCACATACATGATGGTGCGTATTTTATTTGTGTGCATAAATATGTATAACTATTTCTGTCCCTGGAGTTATGATACAGTATGTCCTTCCAAGAAATTGGTCTGTATGGTTCCTGGTGACATCTCCTTGCCAGGCGTCCGACTCTCCCTGAGCCACATCCAAGGCCTCTGGAATTTTTGCGGCTCACATCCAGATGGGACTCACCCATCCACTGCTGGCCTGGGAGTAAGGAAAAGGATCCCTTGGTATGGCTTTAAATAGTCCCTGGGAAAATGACCTCATTACCTTCACTGTGAGTGACCCTGAAGAGTGCCAGGATGACAGAGGGCGAGGCAGGCCTTGTTTTCCAGGCACCATGTCATGAGCTCTGCGGCATAGAGGCTGGCGGTGGGGGTAGGGGGCATGCATTTTTCTGGGCTTCTCTGTCATGGCGGGTTGTGCCTTGTACTATGAGCCAAAATAAGCACCTCCCCCACTCAAGTGTTTTCTCCCAGAGCACTTGATCACAACAACAGGAAAATAAACTGAGACAGTCACTGATGGCTTCTGATTTTAAAAAGGTGGCTAGAGTGGCCTCTGCATGCACAGATTCTGACGGCCACTCGTACATTTCAGTTTCTATCTCTGTAACCATACTGCCTCCCACATGAAAGGCACAAGTCAGCATCTACTAGTTTCTCCAGAACATTCTCCAGGGTAAGGTTTATTGGCACAGAATGCAAAGTATAGATGAACAAGGGCACGGCTGTGAAGCAGGACCTTTTGTGGTTACATTCTTAAGAGTCCCTTCCTTCCTGGGCCAACGATTATATCTCCCAAAGTTCACAAATACCCCCCACACTATTTTTGCAGATCCTAGTTGAATGTTCAATCCTATGTGGGCCTGATGGGACTTCAAACCCCTCCCCAGCATGCTAGCACCCGAATAGGCAGAGGCCCAAGACACCTGTGGCTACCTAGTGTTCCCTAGATACAGGAACTCACAGACTAAATGACACAGCTCTCTGGACAAGGCTGACACAATCACACCCATTGGCATGCCAACACAGATGGGGCACTGCCTCAAAGTCTCACCCCTAGAAGAGCTGTAGATGACCAATGAGAGCTGAGAGAAGGAGATTCAGTTTCCTCCTGGGAAGAGCTCCCACACAGGTTGCCCAGTCCCAAGTGGTCAGCCCTAAACACACATATACATAAGCTCTAATAAATGGACGTAGTGGGTTGTGTGTTCGTGTGTTTTCGTATGGGTATAGATGTGTGCATATTAGATACACACACATATATTTAGCAACAGTAATTACAGAAGAAGAGGTCATGAAATTTGAAAGGAGAAGAGAGATGTGGGAGGAGTGGGTATAATACAGATGAAGTACTTATATATTGAGTTCTCAAAAACAAAACCCTATAAGAGAGGTCTTCTCTCTCCGTCTCTGTCAAGAGCCCTCCACACTTGTCTCTGCTGTGAAGCCAACTCACTCCTCATCTTGCTTTTCTTCTCAACGTTATGCCCACTTCACAGCTGCCAGGCTCTCATCATCCAGGAGAACTTGTATGTGCTTGAGGGACTAAAAAATTATCCTAGGACTACCACCAAGGTCTTCAATGCTCCAGCATCTCTCTGGCCTGTGGACAGTTTTGCCACAAGCTCATTTGGTTTCTTTGGACCTTTTTCTCTCATGAAAGCCTGTGCTTTTCTGGTAGTGTGTGTGTGTGTGTGTGTGTGTGTGTGTGTGTGTGTGTGTGTGTGTTTGTGTGTGACTCTTTCTCTACCTACTCACTTATCAGTCACCCACACTAGATCACACTTAACTGTCTCTCTAGCCGTGTGTGTGTGTGTGTGTGTGTGTGTGTGTGTGTGTGTGTGTGTGTGTAGAGTGGCACTCGGCGGGAGGAGCTGAGCTCCTGTTGAGAGCAGGGATGCTGTACATGGCGTTGAGTGGTCACTTTTGTAGCACATTTCTATTTGGAATTATGGATGTTGGGGTCATGGTCTACCACCACGTGGTACTTTGCAATTACATGCTTGTTCATCACTCTTAAGAAACATCCTTCAGCCAGGCTCATTGGCACGGGCCTGTAATCCCAGCATTCAGGGAGCCAGAGTCAGGCAGACCTCTGTGAGTTCGAGGACAGCCTGGTCTACAGAGTGAGTCCAGGGCAACCAAGGCTACATGGAGAAACCCTGTCTCAAACACCCTCCCCCAACAGAAAGAAACATCTCTTTATCTGTCTGGGGAAAGAAGGATGAGACAGCAGGGCAGGCTGAACTACTGTGGCCAACACGTCATTAGAGGTGGCGGTCCTAGCTCGGAGTCCTGGCTATTCCATTAAGCACAAGATCTTCTGTAATCTATGGAGCCCCCGAGCCTCAGGTTCCTTATTTGTGTAACATGGTCGAAGTTCATTGTCTTGGAAGCTGGATTGCTAGAATTGTGTCCCATAGGCCACCTCGCTGCCATGCACGCGGTGGGTGTGCTGCAGACACCCTAAGTAAAAAAGCTTGGGGGTGGAACCCTGGAAGGTGCATTGCTTTTGCTTGTGTACGAGTTTGGGCTCCGTGTACACATTGTGTATACACGTCTTCACATGTACGTGCCACATGTGTTCACTCATTCTCACACTCTTATATGCCCATTCCTGTGGAAACCCAGAGTTGTTGGCGTGCTTCGAGAGCGTCTTCCCCAGTTGCTATCCACTTTACTGAAACAAGTTCTTCCTATTGATCCCAGAGCTCTTGGGTTGGCTGATCTATCCAGTCAGGTCACTCTGAGGAGCCCATCTCTGCCTTCCACGCTCTGGGATTTATAGGCAGCAGCTGTGTCTGAGCTGCTTCTGATGTAGGCTCTGGGGTTGAAAGACAGTGATGCTCTTCTTCTTCTTCTTCTTCTTCTTCTTCTTCTTCTTCTTCTTCTTCTTCTTCTTCTTCTTCTTCTCATTCTCCTTCTCCTTCTCCTTCTCCTTCTCCTCTTCCTCCTCTTCCTCCTCCTCCTCCTCCTCCTCCTTCTTCTTCCTGTGTGCTGATCCTGCTATGGGCTAAGAGCTCTGCAGATGCTTCTTTGCAACATGATCGCTTCCAGGAGGGAGACGAGTTTATTGACTTGGACTCAGGGTACTCTGGATGTTTTTCTCAGCTTCTTTTCCCCTAGACCCAATTGGTCTGTCTCCAGTGATTTATTTATTTTTATTTGTGTGCTATGTTGACACTTTATAACCCTTGATCAGTAAATAATTGGTTGAACAAGTGAGTGATCTAATCTCTGCTGAACATACAGAGGATAATCGTGTTAGAGGAGGGCTACCGTCAGCTTCTATTCTAGAAAGCAACCACGCTGTGTCTTGATGGACCTTCTCGTGCAGCATCTGTTCACTCCTCGGTCCGTACTCAGCTCCGTCACTGGGTTCTTTTTCTTTTTATAACAGTGAGCCTGGTCTTCAACCTGCTTAGCTGGAGGGACACATGGCAACAAAGCAGGGCTGTGTCTATCTTGGGTGAAGGCTGGCCTGTGAGGGAAACAGAGACCCAAGCAGGCAAAGTGAAAGGCAGGTGGGTTAGTCTGATGTGCTGGGAGGGCACAGCTCGGAGACCTAAAAACCATCCTCTAAGTGTCTCAGAAGGCTACCTGGTTGGAATGACAACCAGACTGGAACTTCTGGGCTGCAAAAACCATGGGGAGAGTAGGGTGTATGGAGTGAGAGACGTCAGGTCAAAACTACTTGCATGCTGAACTTGGGTGTGGTTGTTGTCAGTCTTTAATTTACCCTCTAGGCCTTTTGTGTATGGAAATTTGCCTCAGCTGCCTGAAGTGGGAAACAAGCCCATGCCTGGCTTGAGGGAAGAGACACTGAATCTTCAACATCCCCCTCCCACACACACACACCACACACACAGATGCACACACTAGATGCATGTCTGTTACTATCCTAGGCTGCTTCTTCACACTGAAATCTCCTTCCTCTCTAAGGACAACCCTGGCTTCTCTCTTTGTGAACGTCCTCCAGGACAGCATCATAGACTCTTTCATGTCCCTGGACCAGCACATTGATTTTCAAGTGTCATCCATCAAGTGTGACAGGAGAGATTGGTGGGGCCTGGGAGCCTCTAGACACACACGCCCTGCTAATGGAAACCAATCATTGTCTTGTTTTTCCAAAACACTGAGCCAAACCAACTAGCTCTCTGTTTGGGAGATGCAGCTCCAGTGCTGCCCACTGTGACCTCAAAGGTCTCTGAGGGCAGGTTGGTAGGATATTTGCTTTTCCAGTCTCCAGAGCTTGCAGTCGACTGAGGTGCCCAGTAGTTGATTCTAAGTGAGTGAGAATGAGCTTTAGGAATCACTTAATTTGCAGGTTTTGATCCAGCCAGAATGGCTATTGGCACTGTTGGGCAAAAGTACATTCTTAGAATAAGAAAAAAAAATCATTGACGAACAAGAAAAATGTGAGGCTGGCAATGCTGGAAGCAGACACTGTGGAGCACACAAGCAACCTCGGGAAAACCCAGTGTTGCACGTCTTGATTAATAAGAGCTGATGGTGGTTATTTTTCGTCAACTGGCCAACACACTCATTAACGTCAATTCTTACCACACTGTCCCCCACTTGAAAGGTTTGTGATTGGGCAGGGGAGACAGACAGCTCATTGGGTAAGAAGCTTGCCTCCAAAAGGCTGAGCACCTGCGTTTTGGAGCCTCAGAGCCCAAGCAAAACTGAGTCCAGCAGCATATACCTATATTTCCAGCATTCTTCTGGCAAGATGCAAGGTAGAAATGGGAAGATCTCTGGAAACTCAGAGGCCAGCATGGCAGCTAAAGCTAGGAACAATAAGAAAGCCTGTCTCACGCAAGGGGGAGGGGGAGCCCTCTGACTTCCACATGCATACCATATGCATGGACACCCACATTCACACACACACCCTCAGATACACACACACACACACACACACACACACACACACACACACCACAATTGTCTTTTTTTTTCTTGGTAAAGAACCAGAGCCACCAGTGTGGCCCACCCATTCAGACCCAGGTAACAGCTCTCCTTTCACTTTGTGTTACCTCAGCCATGCTGGCCTGAAATTCTTCAAGTTCCCCTCACTCAAACCCCACCCACTCATCACCTTGGTATAAGTCATCCTCCTCCTCTTACCATCTGAGCTTCTCCTTGAGGAGTGCTTCCTATTGCCTGAGGCCCCTCGGCCCACACCGCACCACCGGCTCCGTGCTTCACTCACACCGCCGCTTAAAAGCATGTCGAGCATTTTTGATTTCACAACCTTGAGAGTCACAGCCCTACATGCTGCTTGGACAACATCTACTTTGATTTTGTTCTATGCCAACACCTAAGGCAGAGCTTGGCACAGAATCTGTGATCAATAAATATTTGTTGAGTGGATGAATGGGGGGGAGAGCAGGAAGTTGCTCATTATCCAGGGTGTATGGGTGGCAGCCAGCTGGCCGCTCTTCCAGGACACAGCAGCTTGAGTGATGCTCAGAGACAGTGGGAAGGGCTGGAGGTTAAGATGGTGGATTCTGCAAGTCTCCTCTTAGAGTCTATGCTGTCTCCTTCCAGACATCCTAAGGACATTTATGGGTTTTGTGCTGCTTTCACCACAGTCTGAGACCTGTACAAAGTAGGTCAGGTCCCATAATATAACTCGACAAGTCACTCACGGGAGACCCGGCTGTCCCAAGCAATTCAAGTCAGAGAACCAGGCCATGGCTGAATAAGCAGAGGACGAGGGCATTTATTAAGGTGATAGGGCATAATAAACCCAGGGCAACAGAGGGCTGTCTGGCTCTCTATTAGATCAAATATCAAACCCTGCAGCTGTGTGCTCTCTTCTCGGCAGAGGACAAGCTAGCCTGTGACATGTTAGGTCAGTCGAGGCAGGCAGCCATGGCTTCTGTACAAACAAGCCCTGTAGCCTCCCTTCAAGTCCAATTTAGATCTTTGATTTGTATGGGACCTTTCCCATCACCTTGTGCAAGATCTAATGACAAGGCCACTCTGGGACGCCTCTTCTGCTGGCTTTTGGATTAACTATCCATGGACTAGTTCAACAGTTTATGGCAAGTGGCTCCAAATCTATCAAAAGCTGACAGGGATTAAACAAGAAGTAATTTCAGGGCAACAGACAAGTTTCAGAGGTTTTTTTGAGCAAGCGACAAGTAAAGGACCTTGAGCTGATGGGTTGTTCAAAAAGAAATTGATTATAATGGTTCTTCTCCAGACAGGTTCTTGTTGGATGGCTTTTGCCACGAGAAAACACATTAGCTTCTGCCAAGATACTTGGTACCTTTATCCGACATGGCCTGCTCTCAGGGCCACTCTATCTCCATAGTTACCAATCCCGTGTTATCTTTTCTACACTGAAAAGATATAAACATACACTACAGCATGTTCTCCAAGCCAGTCCCTTCATTCTCAGGCCTCTATATGTCAACACCAACAAGAGTCAATCTCTTGTATATCAGCCTTAGCGTCTTGCAGGTGGTCAATATCATGTGCATATCGTTTGAGCTTATGAGAGGATGGATGAATGGCTGTATGAAGGCAGGACCACAAGGCAAGCAGACAGGCTGCAAAAACATGCACATTCTCCAAAGGCCAAACGAAGCCACACACCTGTGGCTTCAGGACCAAGCGATAGAGTACCTTGGCAAGACCTATGTGGTGATACCTTGGTTTTCATGTCAAGTTTCCCTTATAGGCTCACACATCTGAACCCTTGGCTCCCATCTGATGGCAGTGTTTGGAGAAGTTGGGGAACCTTAGCAGACAGGGCCTTGCTGGGAGTAACAGGTCACCAGAGTCCTTGGGATTGCATAGCTGGCGCCACTTCCTGCTCACCCTCTGCTTGTGAACATGGAAGCAATGTGACCAGAGAGTGTCTGGCTCCTAATGCCATGACTTCCTTGCCTGCTGTCGTGATTCCTGTTATGATGAACTCTCTGCAATTGTAGATTGATATAAGCCAGTTCTCCCTTAAGTTGCTCTTGTCAGGGTTGTTTTTGTTTTCTTTTCTTTTGTTTTGTTTTGTTTTGTTTGTTTGTTTTAATCATAGCAATAGAAAAGTCACTAACACAGTGATCATGTGGAGTGTGGACAGACATCCTAGGCAAAGGAGTCACTGGGCCAGCTGTACAGTTCCATAGAAGACACAATGGTAGCCAGGTGAGGGATGACCACGGGGTGGGAAGAGGATAGGAGAACAATTAGGAATCAGTGCAGGAAAGACTTAGTGGTTATCCAGATTCAGGTGAGGTAATGTGCCAGGGACCAAACGGCCTGTGGCCGACCCCCACCCATTCAGCATCTGCAGCAAACATCCTGCTGGGCCACTCATTAGGCATGCAAGGCATCCGGCTTAGTCCTGAGAAGAGAGCCATCCGATCCTGAGATAACCACAGAGACATCCTGCTTTGTCTCACCTAGGAAGACCCCTCTCCTTGCAAATGTTCCCGGGGCTCAACCCCAGAAGATTTTGTACTTTTCCATTTACTCTCCTTGCTTACCCCGCCCTCCCTAAAGCAGGTTTTAAAAAGCCTGCCCCCACCCTCAATAAACGGCTCTTGACAAGCTACTGTTCGCTTGAGCCCTGCGTCTCTCTCGCCCATATCTTTAACCACAGGTTGCGACCCCCCTCGGCCCCCCAATAACTGACCAGCTGGACTGGTTATGTGGACTAATTACGTGGACTAGTTAGTAATGATTTCTAGATTAATACCACTTAAATAAGTAGAGGATCATTTAAAATTACACAATATGTCCTTTCAGGATAATTTTTGGTATGTATGTTGGATTCTATAGTTATACTGATAAATTACCAGTTGATTCACATGGTAATAAAGGTGTGTGGATTAGATCCCTTCAGTACATTTACTTGTGAGTTTTTGTTTTAATTGGTTAATTGGTCCACCTATTATGGTTCATTGATTCTTTGGTTTTGACTGGATCAAGGTTTATGTTTTCTAAGACTTTATCTGTCTATGTGAACTAACTTGAACTATACGGAAGTCTGTCCCTACTCCCAACTGCAGCCCATCCCTTCTGCCAACTCATTTGGTGAAAGTGAGGAAACATATGTGAGCATATGTGTGTTTATGGGCAATAATAAATGATACATTTTAGTATAAAATAGTTGCTCTTTAATAAGCATTTCCTTATTATGTGCTGTATTTTCATTAAATTTTATCAACATTTCATCAGCAGATGTTTTATGATTTGAGAAGTAGAAAAAGAATGAACTTCTAATTTATCAATACATAAATTTTAACTATGTGTGTGTGGGGAGGGAGGGAGGTGCCACAAAGCACTGTTCATTAAATCCCACTGTGCCATATTGTCAAGCACTTCTGTCAACTAGTCTTGATATGGGGACCACAGAGAGGGGCTGAGTCCAGCTCCCACATTTAAGGACCTCACATTCTGGGATGAAGACAGCCACACAGATGGTGATCAGCTGCTGCAGCTCAGAGAGGTTACACGGAGCCGAGGGTGATTTATGCTCCTGAATGAACTACCAGGAAGAGCAGGTTTCTGAACTGAAACGTCACGGGGCACGGGTTTTAGGATGTGTGCATATAACGGCGAGCAGTTCCATATCCCTGAGTCATAACACTCAAGTAGGGAGGGAGAGCCGTGAGGGGAGACTGGCTCAGAGGCACCACGAGCCACACAAAGTCTGCAGGGTCATTTGGGGAGCACCAGGTAGAGGACGCGGATTGCAGGTTTCAGGATGTTGACCCCAGGGTGAGATTTGGGGGGCGGTCTCAGTTCTGATGACCAAGGGAGGGTCATCTCATACTGCTTATGATCCTGTGTCACAGCCAGGGGACATACCCCATGCCGGAACACGTCCTCCTCTGGACTAGGAAGACAGTTGCGCAGGTGTGCCTGGATGCTTCCTTCCCAACCCCAGGCTTTTCTTTACACGGAAACAATGTGATTCCAACTGAATTGCCCAGGAAGTGAGGAAGCTGCCTGTCTTTTCAGCCTGTGGCCCTGAACACCCCGGCCTTCACAATGAGCTGACTGATAGCAACAGGCCGTCGAAGACTTATTGTGCTCCCTGAATTTGGTTTTGTGCACTTTTTCTTTTCTGTGAGAAAGAATAGCGACCATTCTTCCCAGAATCCAGCACATTTGTCTCGTCCGCAGAGTCACTCAGCAACCTTGAAGTTGGAGGCACTCATTGAAACAACTCTGCCTCCTCCTCGCTCTGCCCTTCCGAGGACTAGGCAGGCTTCCTCGGGGACAATGGGTTATACTGAGAACACCCCCAGGCAGCCGTTCTCTCTGTTAAAAGTAATAATAAATAAATGTTATTTCCTGAGTATCTTTTTATGCACTGAGTACTAAGGCAGTGTGCCTTCTATTTAATAAAAATTTCAAACTTTTCTTTAAAATTTTTTTAACTTATAAAAGAGATGAAAAAAAAGTTTTGAAGTGTCATCATAGACCCCTCCACTCAGCTTGCCCTTGCGGGCATACTCACAGAATACAGAACAAGGCTAAAACAACTTACAGAGGCTTAAAATCATGGGTCTGAGGACCTCCTTCATCTCTGACATCACTCTCTGCTTTCGCTTTCGTATGGGATCGAGTTCCAGGTTATAGCCGCTTTCAGCTCATGGGAGTACTCCCTTGTCCTTTAAAATCTGGAGCAGCCCTTCACTCTTTCCCTGAAGTCATGACCCTGACACTACCTAAGGGGACAGGTCAATTGCTCCAGAAAAAAGAAGCCCTTAATCTGAGCTCTGCTATTTCCTCTTGATGAAACCCATGTCCTGCAGGGATGTCAGAGGTGACCTGTGTCCTTCTCCATACCTGGACGATACATCTCATGGTTTGTGACATATTCCCTGGTGACAATCACTTGGTGTCCCCAAAATAAGCTCAGATTTATAATAACCCAAGTATCTTCTGCTACCAGCTTCTGAGACTTTAAATAGCCCCTTCTCATAACGCCTTCTTCTTTCAGTTTTAGCATGAATAGATGACTCTCGATAGAGACATTTTATAATGGTATTTGCCAAAAAGTGATCTAAACTTATATTTCTTCACAGTTTTACAAATTAAAATTATACTACAAAAAGTACTTTTCTTTGCCATCCTGTTATCCATTGCAATAGTATGACCCCTGATTTACCATGCCTCTCCTTGCAATGTGTCAACTTTATGGTGTGTGAAAGCTTTAAGAAGCATTCCTTAGAAGTCATGGCGTGTCTGGGGGCCGGAGTTGGGAGATAAGGTTCAGGGATGCCCTGTGAGATGTACCACAATGCTCTGTGATGACTGATGATATGGAGAATGTGCAATGCAGCTTCCAGTAACCAGTGACATGACTGAGTGACAGAGCAGTTGACACTCTGCTGTGACCTCTGTGGCTGAGAGTTGGGGCGTGCTGTAGATCCTTACGTTCTACTTTCACTACGTGGTGGGTTCGCTAGTGTGATGCTTGGCTTTGATTGTCAGCTTGGATTGTCAACTTAGAATTACCTGATGAAAGAATCTCAGTAAGGGATGGCCCCAGTGGGGGCGTGTCTGCAGGAGCTGTCCTAACTTAACTGATGTAGGAAGACACATCCCACTGTGGGTGTCACCATTCCCTAGGCTGGTATTAGGGAAACAGCTGGTGCTGGTGCTGGTACCTGAACTTGAGAGAGTTTTTGCTTTTGAGACCATTCATAGCCCAGGAAAAGAGAGAGAGAGAGAGAGAGAGAGAGAGAGAGAGAGAGAGAGAGAGAGAGAGAGAGAGAATGACTGAGGAAGCGGAGGACAGAGGAGAGAGAAGGGACTAGTTGAGAGACATTACAAGGGGAGATGCAACACTATTGAGTGAAGGTCCTTCATAACCTGGGAACTTGGTTTCCTTCTCTCAAGGGGCTCTTCATTTACAGACTTACAGTTCATTTACAGATCGGGAGGAGGCTCTTGTGTGTCTCCTTGCTCAAAGGAAACATTTTCCTTCTTTTACTCCTTCTCAACCAGAGTGAGGCTCTTCCTTTGTAGTCAGCAGGGCTTCCTCTGCTCATATAGTATAGATAAATCTTCTCAGCCAATTGGAAGCATAAGGGATTCCCAAGGGATATCTGAAGTGGTCAGTGTTTCCACCACCACAGGGCAGGATCTCCTGCGGGAGTCTCTCTGGCTTCTTCCATGCAGCCTCTGGAGAACTGAAGTAAGATCAAGTAAGTTCTCTCCAGGACAGCAGCAAGGCCCAGGATCCCTGACCATCTCCTCAGCTTCCGGACAGTACTCTGGATGGGAGTGCCACACCCACACGCAGGGCCAGGAGGGAATGGAGGATGGGCAGAACAACCCAAGTCATTGAAAGGATGTTGACACAGTCACTTTGACTTCTCATCCTCTCCTGACAAGTCAGGTGCCCGAAACCGTACTTTTAGCTCCCTAAGGCCACAGTCAAACCCAGACTGAGTCGTTGGCTTGTTTAGCCAGTGGATGGCTTTAAATAAACTGTGTAACCACTGTGCTTTCACCTTCCCTAGGAGGCCAGGCCTCCTTGTTTGATATAGGCTTCTGCTCTTACCTAAGAAGCTTGCATCCATCCTCTGGCCACCACCTATGTGCATTCGAGAATATGACTAATTCATAAGCAGAAAGGGCTTTTTTTATTACAGTTTTCTCCCAGGAGCCACTTCCAGGACTGGCACAGAAGACTGCTTAGTGAGTGAATAACCTTCAGGCCTGTTATTATTAACACACAAACATGCATGCACACACATACATGCATACACACGTACATACACACATGTAGGCATATGCAAGCATGAACGCAGACACACGCACAAAACTGGAAGATGAGTTTTGTCTTAGATACACGAGGGGTGACTTAACAGCCAATTATTTTCCAGCATCACAGGTGATGTTTTCAACTCTTGCAACTTCAGACAGACTGCATGTATGTCAACAGAGAGGGACTTTCCACAGAGGTCACCTGGTGGCCTATGTGACTCTTACCTTGTTCCTTGCAGACATAAATCAGAGGCACAGGGACTGGGACCCAGAGTGTGGAGTGACAGGAGACTGAGCTCATAGATTGCAATCTAACTTTAATTCTTGACAGTATCAGTTGCCGGCTTCGTAGCTGGAATGCGTCACCCTCTCTGGTTCTCCTTTGTTTCGAATGTTCGATGATGCTGGGAACGCCTGGTCCAGAGCTGTAGCTGTGAATGTGCCAAGAGCTGGTGGGTATGATGTGTGTGGGGTACAGGCTAAACAGACATGTCTTGTCATCCTGCTCTTTACTTGTTCAGTGTTAGAGCAGCAGAAAGTACCAGGAGAGGGTCCTATCCGCACCATCAATTCCCACTCTGTACTGCTGTTTTGGGGGAGTTTTCTAAACATCTATTTCCTACACCATCCCACCCAGCATGCATGCCACTGTTCTTATTATTCAGATGTGCATTCACGTGTGCACGTGCAGCACACCCAGAATCGGTCTTTGCTAGGACTGCTTTCCTCATCCGGAGTTTAAAATGCCATGGAAATCCATCATTTGAATGACTCTCCTTACAAGTAGACTCGAGGGGGAAAGTCGTTTTTATGAAACCAGAGGAGGCAACACAGCAGGAGGCTTTCTGGACTCTGTTTCCCATCTCCTCTGCCAACGTGCGCCATTTGGCATCAGTGGGGCCCCCAACCCTGACTGAAAGGAGAGGGGCATGGACACTTCCCACAGGTGGAGGTGCTGAACCTGGAGAATCGATAGGTAGATTTCAGTTGAAAGGTGCCAGAGCCTTCCTGGCATGGATTGACAGTTACCTGGGCTACTGTAGGCTGATCCACCCCTAGAGGCCCTTTAAGAGAGTCACTTCCCATGTAGAAAAACATAAAAACTTCAGAAGAGAAAAGCCAGCTTTTTATATCCCCCATCTTTTTTTTCTGGCTTGTACTGTGACTTGCTGAGTACTACACCTATTCCAGGAGGACAAGAATCGTTGTTTGTGAGCCCGGTGTCAGCAGAAAGCAGTGCCACTAAAGGACGGTGATGCAGAGATGAATGTGGCCTGGCTTGACCAGCCCTTGTGTTCTTGGAGAGCTTCATGTCTGCTTCACAGAGCCTCTGAATATGGAGAGCCTGGGATGAATTTATTTCTGCCTCAGACCACATGGTGGGTCACTTAATGACAGGGATGTATGTATGCTGAGAGGCTCTGTATTACGAGAGATGGTTACTGTGCCAACATCACCAGCTGTGATCACCAGCACAAGAGGGCAATGACCAGAGTCTCTGACCCTGTGGAACACCGTCTTAAAGATGACCTGCTATACAGCAAGTGGCTGTTTCTAGAACGAGACGCTTGGCCCAGCCAGCTAAGTACCACTGTGTGCTGTGATTTTCCAGATGAACAACTTGAGGACACACATAGACACACACAGGCACATATGTGCACATTCTACATTTATTTTTTAAACATTTATTCTAACTTGGCCTCTAAAACGTGAGCAAACCAAGGACTTGATAGTCTAATGGTTACTGTTAGACTCAAAAACATTGAAAAACAACTGTTGGCCATCTTGTGTGTCCCAGGAACCCTTGATGTCACTGGTTTTACTAAAAGAAACTCGGCTATGTGAGTGTTTATGTGCTTCTCGGTGTGTGTGTGTGTGTGTGTGTGTGTGTGTGTGTGTGTGTGTGTGTGCACGCACTTGCATGCACGCTTGTGCGTAGGCACTCTAGGAATTCAGAAATTCTTGACCATTCTAAGGTTGAAAGTGGAGTGAGCTGCCCAATGTGAGTGTCTGTAACCTAACTCGGGTCCTCTGCAAGAGCAGTACATGCACCCAACCACTGAGCTTTGTCTCTAGCCCCCATCAAAGGTACAAGTATGTGTTGTGATCTATATTTTTTTAAAGGAGAAAGCAAGTTTGAAGGAGTTGCTTAAATAACTTGTCTGAATGAAAAATTATAGAAAACCTAAAACCACAATACAGTCAAATACCTAGATGTCCCAAAAACCATGAGTCGTATTTTTGTGGCTATCACAA
This sequence comes from Acomys minous, assembly GCF_964271855.1. Classification (NCBI taxonomy): domain Eukaryota; kingdom Metazoa; phylum Chordata; class Mammalia; order Rodentia; family Muridae; genus Acomys; species Acomys minous. Next base: position 12,511,361 of record NC_140489.1, read on the forward strand.
AATGACCTTCATATTAAAAAAAAAATCAAACATTTGTATCTTTTATGATAGTTTCTTGATACATGCACACTTGAGTTTGTGGCAATTGTGCAGGCAGTTGAACTCTGTCGTTCTCTATACCCAGATAGAGAACAAACGCCCACAATGTTGTGAGGACCCCACTGACCCATCATCGCAAAGACTCCAAAATATTCCATCTTGCAGCTGACAGGTGGGTGTTTGGCTAGAAGGCATGGCCCCCTGCAGCTGACAGGTGAGGGTGTGTTTGGCTAGAAGGTGTGGCCCCCCTCGGCCAGTTTCTGCACTTTACCATATCCATCTCCTAACACTGTGGTGGGGATGAAATGTGACAAGGTGTGTGCTCAGGAGACCACCCAGGCTTGTCCCCTGGAGAGCCATCTGTGATGATTTCCTTACTGAAAATGGTACATTCAGTCATGTCTTACTCATCTTTATTCAAAAGCATTCTAGCAGCTCTGACATGTGACTGGAGGTTGGTGAGGTACCAAGCCAATGCAGCCATGCACAGCTGCATACATCCCTGGAGGGATGTATATATCTGAGGAAAATATAACAATCCTATTCCTTATTGGTGTGTGTGTGTGTGTGTGTGTGTGTGTGTGTGTGTGTGTGTGTGTGTGCGCGCGCGCGCGCGTGTGTGTGTGTGTGTGTGTGTGTGTGTGTGTGTTGTATGGTGTGCACGTGTGCATGCACACATGTGCATGAGTGTGGTGTATATGCATGCGTGTGTATATTCAAGTGCCTACAATGGTGAAGGAGCTGACATGAGCATCATCTCTGTTTTCCCCTCCTGCTTTTCTTATGGCAAGAGTAACCAAGTCTTTGTGAGTCCCTGTGTATAGTTAACTCTATCTATGGGTCTCACTTTGTCAAGTAGACCTATATACTGGTGAAACTTGTTGCTTTTGACCTAAACCTTCCCATTTTCCAAGCCAATTTCTACTGTGTTGACTACTGCTCTACTCTACTTCCATGCATACAGTCTTTAGATTCCACATAAAGTGGCCTCATGCCATATTTTTTTTCTTAGTGTCATGTCCTCAAGGTCCATCGTTGGTATTGCAAATGGCAGGCTCTTCTTCTTTTCAAGGTTGGAAAATATCCCATTGAATGTGCATTCCCATTTCTTTATCCATTTAATCACTGATAGACATGTTGGTGGCTTTCGTGTCCTGACTACTGAAAATAATGCTGCAGGAAACAGAGGTAGGAAATGTATTCTTTTGAGAACATATCCAGAAAAGAGGTCACTAGGTCACGTGTAGTTCTCTTCTTCATTTTTTTCTTTCTCTTCCTAGTTCTTTTTTTTCTTTGTGTGTGCCTGTGTGTGTGTGTGTGCCTGTGTGTGTGTGTGCATGTGTGTGCATGCCTGTGTGTGCATGCCTGTGTGTGTGTGTGCCTGTGTGTGTGCCTATGTGTGCATGTGTGTGCATATGTGTGAATGCCTCTGTGTCTGTGTGTGTGTGTATGTGTGTGTACATGCCACCTTGTTAGAGACAGGGTCTCCTGTTGTTCACTGCTGTGCGAACCAACGTAGCCGGCCCCAAGTGCCTGCAGATCTCCAGTGTCAGCCTCCTGTCTCCTGGGAGGGGTGCTGGGATTATAGATAGTGTGCTACCCTTGGGCGTTCACACGTGTGCTGGGGAATCCAAGCTCTGCCGCCACTTTGGGCAGGAGATATTTCCTCCACTCAGCCATCTCCCCATGCCCAATTTTTCATTTCCTGAAAGACATCTGAATTGTTTTCCACAGATGCTTCCTCAGTCTCCCCCCCCCCCCATCCCCTGCATCCAGCATACGATGTGGGCGTTCCCTTTGCTTCCCACTCTTGCCAACACGAGTGGTTCTTGCTGTCTTGATTGAGGTCCCCCTAAGAGGTGGGAGGGGACAGTTCATTGTCATCATCATTCCACGTCTCTCTTGATTAATGACACTGAGTAGTATTGGTGTTCATTACCCATCAGCAATGTTCAGTGTTCAGTGGAGGAGTCTCTCCTATAGACATTTCCCCATGTTTAAATGGGATATTTGGATTTTTTCTTTTGCTTTATCAGGGTGTGAGTTCCCTACATATTTTCCATACGAATACACTATTCTCCACATGGGTCACAGGTATTTTCTCCCAATCCGTGGGCTGTCCAATTCACCTTTCCCCTCTGTTGCACTCTTGCTGTGCCGGTACCCAGGCTTCACCTTTGTGGTCTTTGGCTCTTTTTTTGAAAAACTAGATCTAAAAGTTTAGCTTCAGCTTCAGCAACATGCAGAGGTTCAGGCCTTTAATCTCACTGGGAGGCAGAGACAGAAGGACCCTGTGAGATGGAGGCCTGGCTAACACAGTGAGCGCTAGGTCAGCCAGAGCTACACAGTGAGACGCTGTCTCATAAAAGTGTTTATGTCCAATACACGTTGAACAACTTTTACACAGTGAAAACCTCTGTTCCTGTGTGTGCCACAGTCAGGTCTAAGGTAGTAGTGGGTGCCAAGTCTACATGGATTCCGAGTTTCCCTAGCAGCACACTCTGTTGAACCTCAGTCCGGGGCTCCTTCCTCAGACACACATTTGCACACAAAGCTGCTGAGACATGATGTTTTTTCCCTTCTTGGCTCTGCTTCTACAGAGGCTCTACATCTGTGACAGACAGGATGCTAATGTGTTACTGCCTAGCCATTGGACAGAGCTCTGCCTCTGGGTCACACTGGGCCATAATGATTCTAACAGCCAAGTCAGGGGCCTCAGAGGAACTAGCCAAGGCCAGCAGAGGCTGATTGCTTAAGCAACTCAAGAGCAGTTTTAACTACGGAAATGAGGACAGGGGCTGTGTCTCCACCGTCACAGGCCAGTTGCAAGCTTAGCAAATCTGCTGAGATTTCTCATTTGTTCCCCTGGTTTCGCTTCCATGAGTTGTTGAACATAAAGATAGAGAGTTTTACCTTTAAACAGTTTCCCAAACCTCTAAGTGCGGCTTGGGTCCAACTTTTAAAAGTTAGCACAGTGGCAGCAAACATGTGCACGTCCAAATGACATCATTACAACTGGTTGGTCTTCGGAATGTTATTTTTCTCCGTGCTGAGCTTATGTTTTTCACTTGAGTCTCCTGGAGAAACCTGACCTTTGGATGTGAGTTTACACTCACTAAAACTTAATAGACTCTCAAGGTTACACCATAATCCTGGGAGGGAAAGGAGGCGTGATGTCCTGCTGGGATGGCTTCCAGACAAGGAGAGAACAACAGCTGAACTATAAAGTTACTGCAACCAAAGTACACAGCAAGCAGCCATAGGAACCTCCAGACTCTGTCCACAATTTGTATCACTTGAACTTCTCAAGTCGGGAGCCTGTGGTGCTTAGTTTTTAGCTGTCGCCTGCCAGAATCATCTGGCAAGAGGTCTCAGTAAGGAATTTTCTAGATTGTGTTGGCTGATAGGGATGTCTTCAGGGGATTGTCTTGATTTGAAGGAAAGACAGAGCCCACGATGGGCAGCACCATTCCTTAGGTAGGGGATACTAAAGCAGCGAGGAGAAATCCAGCTGAGTGTAAGTAAGTAAGTAAGCAGCACAAGTGTGCCCATTTCTGTCTGTTCTTGACTGTGGATATTCAAGTTCCCACCTTCACCCCTTGTTATGGTGACATTCAATATAGAATCATAAGCTAAAACAGACCATTTTTCTTCTAAGTTCCTTGTTGTTGGGATTTTTGCATCATGACAAAAGATCTGGAACTAGAACAGAGATGACTTTGTGAATCTTCCTAGTTTGATTTTGGATGCTGTTAATACACTAATAAAAAAAAACAACTGAAAACAACTTAGGGAGGAAAAGGGTTTGGCTTGTAGGTTAAAATCCATCATCAAAGGAGGGCAGGGAAGGAAGTCAAGGCAGGAACTGAAGCAGAGATTATGGAAGGGCACTTGTTACTGCTCCCCATGGTTTGCTCAGCCTGCTTTCTCATACCACGCAGGACCACCTGCCCAAGGGTAGCACTGTCACACTGGGCTAGGCCTACCCCACAGTCATCAATCAAAAGCCTTTCCCATGAACTTGCCTACAGGCCAACCCGATAGGCACACTTCCACAGCTGAGTTCTGCCCTCAGAGGGGACTCTAGTATGAGTCAGTTGATAAAACGCTCACCAGCACACTGTGTCCCCAAATACTCTTCAGTGACTACAGAAACCATTTTCATTCTAAATGCAACTCCCAGGGACTGAAATCACGGTGCCACGCACTAAGCAAGCACTGCCACTAAGCCACGCACCCGCTTTGAAGTGGAAGTATTCCATTAAGAATTATGGCTCAGTTTAGATAAGTAATGGGTTTAATAATAATAGCTAATAAAATTGGGAGGGCAGATAGCAAAATACTCAACTGAAATGCCAGTCATTGAGAGCTTCGTTTAGCCAGGCGCGGCAGCACACACATGTAATCCTGGCACTCTGGGAGGCAGAGGCAGGCTAATGTCTCTAAGTTCGAGCCTGGGCTACAAAGCAAGTCCAGGACAGCCAAGGCTACACAGAGAAACCCTTGAAAAACTCTTGAAACTCTTGAAGAAGAGAAACTCTTGAAAAAGCAAAAACCAAACCAAACCAAACAACAAACAAAACAAAACAGAGCACCCAAAAGAATTTTATTTAGTTTCTAGAAATTTTAAAGTTACTTTTTCCAACTTCATGCATGTATGTAATGTATCTTGATCATACACAACCAAAATACCACCACTTCTCATGCCCCTAGAATCCTTTCATTATTTCCTCTTCTACTCCATGCCATCTGAATTATTTTTATAATAATCTCTCTCTGTGTCTCTGTGTCTCTGTGTCTCTGTGTCTGTCTCTGTCTGTCTGTCTGTCTGTCTGTCTGTCTGTCTGTCTCTCTCTCTCTCTCTCTCTCTCTCTCTCTCTCACACACACACACACACACACACACACACACACACACACACACACACACTTTATAATGTACTGAGTCAAATCATTGCTTTTTGCAAGTGCTTGAATGAGGGGCCCATCCATCAACCTCATGGGCAACCTACCAGTGGTCACACCCCCAAAGAAAAATAACTTTTTATCTCAGTAGCCATCTACTGCCAAGAGTTTCTCAGCTAGGGTTGGAGCCTCGTGAACTTCTTCACATCCATGCTGAACTGTTGAGTGTCTGGGTCTTATGTAGGTTACCATAGCTAAGATGAGCTCATGAGTGCCATGGCCATGTCATGTCTAGAAGGCAGCACTTCACAGGACTCCTCCCAAACTTCCATCTCTTACCTTCCTTCTGCCCACTCTTCCACAGTGGTTAATGAGCTTTGTGTACAGGGGCTGTGGTACGGGTGGGTGTACTGTTTAGGGCTGAGCACTTAACAGTCTCTTTGACCAATGAGGGGTGTCTGTGTTAACCATCATCCACTGCAGAAAGAAGATTTTTTTACCCAACACTGATGACAGAACTAATTTGCATCTATATACTAACTTACATCAAACTAAAATATTTGAAAGACACTTACTGAGTTTCCCCTCAGGGCCTATGACTTTCCTAACCATGTGCTTTGGCCATTTTTACGGTAACAGGCTTGAATTCGGCCAGTGGCGCAGTCCTCAAATCCAGGCAGATCATGGTTGGTTATGACGTAACTTCTGTGCCACTGTGGGACCAACTTGCCTGGTGGGTTGCTATTGTAGCACAGGATTTTATTTTCAATATACACCTTTTCCAATGACACAAACATGAATTAAAATTCACACGAACAGATGTTCTTGCTGTCTTACTACAAATTGTGTACATTTTTACATTTACATCATAAATATGCATTAAGCCCTGTTATTGTTTGAATGTGCTTGTCCTCAAGAAGAACATGTTGGAAATTTAAGCCTCAAAACAACAGTGTTGAAAATGGAGCCTACATAGAGGCATTGGGTACAGGAATAGATTAATTCGAATCACAAAGGGCTTTGAGTCTGAGAATTTGATCTTTTGTTCTCTTGCCCAGTGTGTCTTCTGCATTGTTATCCTGTGATGGGAAGGTCAAGACTTAGGCCTGACCCCCTGATCTTGACTTTCAGCCTCCAGAATGTGAAACAAGCTAGCTTCTGTTCGTCTTTAATTAACCATTGGATGGGTGACCTTCTGTAACAGCAGCATAGAGGGAACAAAATGTGATGATGTCCCAGCATTAGCCATTCAGCTTTAATCCGCAAGTGTGCATATTCTACACACTAAAGCCCTTCAATTTACAATGGAGTTATACCTCAAAAGACCCACCCCCAACTCAGAAATACCACAAATTAACAATATTATAAGTCAAGATTACATTTAATGCACCTAATGTTCAAACATCACAGCTTAGCATCCCATACCTGAAAGCTTACATTACCCTACAATTGGATACAGTCACACAACACAAAGGCTATTTCATAATAAAGAAATAGTGCATGTAATTCACTGAATGTTTTATGAAAACTTATGTTGCTACAAATGTATGTGCATTAAACATAAAATACTTAAATGATTGGCATTTCAATTGGGTATTTCATTATCTTTCTCTCATTTTATGTATTGAATTTATAAAAAACAAAAAACAAGGGGTCTATGGGGCTGCCTACACACCATTGTAAACTTGAACATTTTCAAGTCAACTTATCATAGATTGGAGAATGTAAATTATTTATTACATTCTTTAATCATTTAATATTATCGCAAGTACTTGGTTATGTTTCTGTAGCCATTTATGTGTTGTAATATTGTCATCATCTAGCTTAATTTTGTTTCATGTTTTTTGAGAAAGCTTTTTCTGTGTAGTCAAGGTGGCCTGAATCTCACCATGCAGCCCAGCTGGCTGCTCTAGAACTCACAGCAATCCTCCTGTCCAAGTCTCCTGAGTGCCAGGATTACAAGCTCAATCCATTCATGTCAAGTTTCATCAGGACTGAGAGCCTCATTCATTGAGGCCAGGTCAGGCAGCCCAGGTAGGGTGAAGTGATCAAAAGCAGGCAACAGAGTCCATGTTACAGACAGCACCCGCTCAACTTACTAGGGGACCCACATGAAGATCAAATCGCCCATCGGTTATATATGTGTAGAGGACCAAAGTCTGGCCCATGCATGCTCTTTGGTTGGTGCTTCTGTCTCTGTAAGCTCCCATGGGGACTAGGTTAGTTGAGTCTGTTGGTCATCTTGCAATGTTCTTGTCCCCCATGTCCTTTTATCCTTCTCTCCCACTCTACCACAAGACTTGGCAAGCTCTGCCTAATGCTTGGCTATTGAGTTTTTCCTGAATTGTGCATCCATGTCTATGATCATCAAAATTCAACATTTCTGAAGAAAGCAACAGGAGGCTTCCTCCTGGTTCCTTTGTAAGACATGCATTGTATTTCACTAGCACTACCAGGGGAGTGGTCAGAGACTGCAGGGGAGAGGGGGGGTGACTGATGGGCAGAGGAAGGAGATTCTAAAATCAGTCCTATGAGTAAGCCACCTTGCATGGGGACTAGAGAGCCCACGATGCAGAGCAGGAGCCGTGGTGTCCAAAAGAAAATGAATTTGAGAGACATTGGCTCTTTGGATCATTTAATCATTTAATATTACTGTAAGTACTTGGTTATATTTCTTAGCCATTTATGTGTTGTAATATTGGTAGCAGCTAGCTTTGTTTCGTATAAGAAGTCTGGGTGTATAAGACGACCCCCATTTTTTTTTTCAGTTAAAATACAGAGTCTGCCATATACTCGCTGTATACCACTACCCCTCTTCCAGTGTGCACCCTGTGCAGCAGATTCGGGCACGTGTCTATTTGCAGGCAGGGCACAGACAGCCAGGCACTTTATTAAATGCAGGCAGCCAGCCAGTGCCAGCCTACACTGCCCCTTTAGGCACGCTCCACACTCAACCCAAAGACCCCCAGCCCTGGGAGATGAATGGGTGGGTTCTGGTGGAGAGCCAATCCACGCTCTCGTTCTCCTCCTCAAGGTACAAGAAGATTTGCACATGTTGGTCCTCCTTGCTTCATACTCCCCGCATAGAGTGGGAAACCGGCCACGGCACCCCCCAGCCCCACTGTGTGCCCTGGACATATGAAGAAGATAAGTGCCCGGCATATAAGACAACCCCCAGCTTTGGCACAGATTATTTGGGGGGTTAAAAAAATCATCTTGCTGGGTGTGGTGGCGCACGCCTTTAATCCCAGCACTTGCAGAGGCAGGCGGGTCTCTGTGAGTTCCAGGCCAGCCTGGTCTACAAAGTGAGTCTAGGACAGCCAAGGCGACATAGAGAAACACTGTCTCAAAAAACCAAAAAAAAAAAAAAAAAAAAAAAAAAAAAAAAAAAGTCGTCTTATATGCCAGAAAAAGTTTTGTTTTGTTTTGTTGTTTTGTTGTTCTTGTTTTTTGAGAAGGGCTTCACTGTGTAGGTAAGGTGGGCTGGGGCTTGACATGAGCCCAGATGATCCTACCTTGAGTTGATTCAAGAAAGATTAAGGGGGTGGCATCTGCAGTGGTCCTCATCAGATCGGCTCCCTGTCTGTGTCTCTGATGCAGCATGAGGCTCACTTCTGTTTTAAAGCCTCCGTTCTCTTACATTCCAAGACTGGTTCAAAGCACAGTATTTTGGGCACTTTATCAGTTGAGTTAGCACAACAAATACCATCAGTCCACCCATTGCTAATTGTTTCTTCCATTATCAAGGAAGAAATGAATCATAAACCCTTTATTGCCGTAACCATGGACTAAAGAAAGGATTAATCTCCCAGGCAGGCACTTTTTTTTTTCTTCTTCACCTGGTGCCCGCTCCTGCTCTGCACTGGTCCTACCTTCTTGTTTCCTGTTTCCTGGGCTGCGGTAGCTGCTGTTGAGATCACGATGTCTTGAACTTACCAGCAAGCTTTAGCAACTGGTGATAAATCTCTGTTCCTTTTGGTGGCTTAGCAATTACTCGCTTTGGAGGAAGATGAGAGACATGGGAACACAGAGGCCGGCCCTCGATGCCTGGCCTCACCGTGAGCTGGTGGAGTGGGCTATTTCTCTGGGCACTCGAGGGCAAGAGTGAGGCTTTAGAGACATGACTCTGTTGCCAGCACACTGTGCTTGAAAAGAATAGCCGTTCCCTGGCAAGTGAGAGCTCTGACCTGAGTATTGATTTTTTCACGTGTAATGTCTTTGGTTTATTATCTCCCACAGTTTAACTAACAGGAAAGACCAAGTGCTGCTGCACAGAGCCCAGGATAAAAGGGAGCAGGCTGAAGCCACAGGGACAGCCTGCTTTAATGCATCCACCAACTAACGCACAGGACCTGGTTATGGCTCCTTGGTGGGCCTGGTCATACTACTAAAGCTTTCTGGTTCAGAAGTCCTCCACCATGCTGTGGCTCCAACTGTACTTCCTTTATATCACTGGGACACACGAGTGCGGCTAGCCTGTCCTGGGGGCGGTTAGAAGTACACACCCATTGCTCTTCTAACCTGGAGCATGCCTCTGACCCATTGACCCATCCCAGATCACTTACTTGCTGGCTTTACATGAAAATAGTCCATCTCTTCTCACACACACACACACACACACACACACACACACACACACACACCGGCACACAGTATTTTTAAATTAAAATATAATCAAACCATTTCCCCCTTCCCCTTTCCTTCCTCCAACTCTTCCCATGTACCAATCCATTTCAAACTCATGACACCTGGACTTTTAAAAAATTATTGTTAAATAAATGGGCACACACAAACAGACACACACACACTTCTAAATATATAGACATAATCTGCTTAGCCCTTATAATGTTATTTGTGTATATATGATCTCAGGACTGACTGCTTTGTATTGGATGACCAAGTGGAGTGGAGCTCCCCCATGGCAAAGACTGTTTTCATCCATTCTTAGCAATCTTTACTTGGCTCTAGTTCTTATAGTTCTTTGTCTAGGGTTAAGGATCCGTAAGATTTTCTCCTTCCATGTTAGCTATAGGTTGATATTTATTTAGGCAGCAATGCTGTGAAGACCACATGGGTGAAGCTTCTCTGGCATGTCTAGGGGGTGACCTCACAGCAGACAACCTATTCCTATGGCTCTTACAGTACTTCCTTCTGTCTCCTCTTCCATGATGGAGTTGTGCTGTGGATGTGTCTACTGAGGCTGGGTACCACATGATGATGTGTTCTCTGCATTTTGATTGGTTATGGTTTTTTTGTAATGGCCTCTTTATATTGCAAAGAGAAATTTCCTTGTGGAGGGGTGAAGACTACACTTATCTTTGGGTATGCAGATAGACTGCACTAAGAAATTGCGCTGCTTTAGTGACATGGCAGAAGTGGGTTCTCCTCTGAGATCTATGACCTCACTAGTCCTGGTGGTCAGCTAGGTTTCCATAACAGGTATGATTTCCCTCTTAAGAGGGCCTTAACTCCAAATAGATGGCTGGTGGTTACCACAAAGATCTGAGTGCCACTATTGTACCCTTAGGGTTATTTGTGGAGCATGTTCCACTCCTGCTTAATCAATGACTGATTTTTATACATGTTAATTCAAGTACATATTTTGAGTACCTCTTATGTATGTATATATACATACACATATATACTATAAAATATAAGAATATATATATATATATATATACACATATGGCCTCATCTTTACCCATGGACTACACCAATGATCAGAGGTTCCTTGCTCTTACAGCTGACGTACTATTACCAGTCACTTTTCTCCTGGGACAAAGCTCTTTCAATGTCTATCATCTCCAAGGTTTGAAACCACCCCCACCATTCAAAGAATTTGTTGTAATAGCACCCCACTGCTCAGTACTATCCTGCTTTAATCCCTTTGAGCAAGGGAACAAACTGTCACAGCCTGGATGGCAAATGCCCAGCAGTTCTGGAGGCTGAAAAGTCCAAGATTACAATGCCAGCCAGTCTGGTATAGGGTGAGGCCCAGTTCCTGTTCAGAGAGGTCTTCTCGCTGTATCCTCCTGTGGCTATGGCTAAAGGGGAAGAGGTGTTTCTACAGGCTTAATCGTAGATGTGATATCACTATTCAAGAGGCTCCCAAGGCCTTGTATCAAAGTCACAATCACACCGGGCATCAAGTTTCAACTTCCTTTGGAGCACTAGCAATCTACCTGTGCCCCCGCTTGATATACCTGATCTGCCCCCTTCCCTCCAAAGTTTCCTCCAGGTCAAGCCCCCGGGACCTGCCTCCTTATCTTGCCTTCCCTTTGATGGTTCCTGTCTAGTGCAATGAGAGGTGCTTTCCCAGTACCACAAGTAGGGTTCCAACCCAAGATCCAACACATCCTTCCAATGTCCCTTGAGAGATTAATTCAAGCACTCTTAGTCTTGGTATCCTAAACTATGAAAATAAGAGTGACATCAGCAGCTTCCACAGTGACAGCAGGAAAGCTGAGATGCTGGAGTCCTGGTCGGCTCTGTGTCCAGGAAAGGAGAGCATTCCTCTACATGCAAGTGCTCATTGCATTTCTTGGTCTAGGGATTTGAATTAAAAAGAAAAAGAATGTTCTCCCTTCCTGATGGTGAGAAACAGTTAAGGAAAAAGCCACATACCATGAGGCAAGTGCTCGTCTGAGGACCCATAGCCAGATAGGGTGGGGAAAGCAGGAAAAGCAGAAGACACAGAGCCTCATGAGCTCATGGTGACACAGGCATGTCAGCTGTCACAGATGTGCCCCCTCCCCACCAAAAAAGTTGATGAAATAAATGTTAATGGTAGGATTTTAATTAATTAATTATTTTTGCTTTGGAATCAAAGGGACCCATAGATAAGGAAATCTATAGAAATTATCTAAGGCTGCTTCGACTTCACCATTTATTATTCAGTGCCTCACTCAATGCCCTGATCATAAATATTTAATCGTTTGACAACTGTAAGTGCTTGTCTTTGAGGAGGACCTATGAGCATTGATGGGGGTGGGAAGGCAAGGGGGCCAGGGCATCTAGGGCGGGGTGTGAAGGCATGGGGCCACAAAGCCATGTCATGGTCTTATAGTATCAATTGGGTGTGCGTGAAGGCCACAGCCAGGTTGGAGCCCTGAAAGCAGGTTGCTGTGTGCTAGACATTGCTTCATCTTGTATTTATTCAGTGAGTTCGAAAGCCACTCCCATTCTGCTAAGGTTCCAAAGCATGGTGGCAGAGTGCCCTGGAAAATAGGCTGGGTATGTCCTAATGAAGGCAGGAGCCTGCACAACCAGAGGGACAACCATTGCAAAGGCCTTTTGTCTGTCCCTTGCCCTCTGTGAAGCAACACACACACACACACACACACACACACACACACACACACACACACACAAAAACACACATGCACATGCATACATATATGTAGGCACATGCAGGTACATGCACACACACGAAGGCACATGCAAACATATGTGCAGGCACATGCACACATTTGTAGGCAGATGCAGGCACATGTACACACATGCAGGTACATGCACACATGGACACATGCACACATGAAGGCACATGCACACACATGCATGCACAGAGGCACAAACTGGCAGCTTGACAAGCTTGTGGGTCCATCAATAATGTATGGAAAGGACTGCCCCCGCCCTGGGCTGGGAGCAGGAACAGGGAGAGGAGGCTAGTTTACTTCCCAGTCTCTCAGAGGTGGCGGTCTCCAAGTATGAATACACACGTGCACCTAGGTACTATTGGAGCCCCACACTCAGAAACAAAGGGCAGCCCCTTGTGCACTCCAGTCCTGGGTTCATTCACTGGAACCTTCATTACTGAGTCTTCCAAATGTGGGTGCCCTATCCCCCAGGACTAACTCCCCTGTAAAAGGGCAGCATTAGAATGCACAACACACAAAGATGCTGATAGAGGAAAAGGCAGAGCCTGAGATGCTGCTGCTATCAAGCCAGCAATGCCAGAGGCACCAGGAGAGAAGCCTGGAGCAGGGCTCCTTTGCACCTCAGGACAGGCTGGTTCACACTTGGCCCCTGCCTTCTAGTCTCTTGAACTGAGACATAGAATGTATACCGTTAAAACTCATCTGTGCCACTTTGCTGTGTCCACCTTAGGACAGGAATCCACCAGGCTTTCAGGGCAAGAGGCCCATGAAAATTTCAGAAATGCCACCCTACAAGGGACTCTTCTTCCAGGTGGCTTGTCCCTGACTCACCACTCAGTGGCTCTTCACGTTGGGGATTTATAGGAGAAGTGTTTTGAGTGGATTCCATGGGGGGGGGGGGTACGGGAGGGAACCATGTACATTGAAGCGCTCCAGAATCAACAGGAGGGATGTTGTGTGAGTGAGTGAGTGAGTGAGTGTGTGTGTGTGTGTGTGTATAGAGGGGGGGGGAGAGAGAGAGAGAGAGAGAGGGAGAGAGAGAGGGAGAGAGAGAGGGAGGGAGAGAGAGAGAGGGAGAGAGAGAGAGAGAAGAGAGAGAGAGAGAGAGAGAGAGAGAGAGAGAGAGAGAGAGAGAGAGAGAGAGAGAGAGAGAGAGAGAGACAGGCAGACAAGAGACAGTGAAAGTGCTGTGTTGCAATGAATTGCCTCTCATAATTAAGGAAGGAGTAAGTTCCATGATTCCCCAGGGTGATTGGACAGCCTCTTCTTCCCCCTCACTGTCACTTAGAGGCAAGCAATTCCATAACCCAGAATAGTGGACTTTCAGCTTGAGTCCAAAGGGAAGGCAATTTCTGGCATTTAAGTCATTAAGCAGCAGAGAGACCTTCCTAACATGGGTGGGCATACTATAAAAGCAGTTGAAATCCAGAATGCATCAGAAGGAGGGCTTCTGAGACAGACAGAGACAGATAAGAGACAGATAGAGGCAGACAGGCAGACAGAGACAGAGAGAGAGCAAACCCAAGTGAGAAGCAAGCTGAACATGTATCTATACAGACGCAAGTACATCCACACATAATGGAGTAATACTCAGTCTTTAAAAGGGAGGATTTCTGGATGGTCCTTAAGAACATACTTGTGTCTCACTGCCTACTGTGTGCATGTTAGATCAAACACATCAATTTATTTCTTTTCTATTTTATTATGTTTTTAGTTGAAATCTAATCACATTCCTCCCCTCTCCCTTCCCAGCCACCCTCTCATGCCCCCACCTACTCTCAAGCTGATAGCCTCTCTGCCTTTTAACATTGTAACACACACACACACACACACACACACACACACACACACACACACGCCAGCACTCATGTAATAACAAATGTAACAATACAAGCTTCCGAGTCTGGTTTCGTTGTGTGTGTGCATGCTTTCAATGTTATCTACTCTGCATTGGACAACCAATAAGAGGCTCATCCCTGCGAGAGGCTACTCCTCCTTATCCTAAAAGTCATTGTTACCTGCTACTCCTGTCTAAGGGTGGGGCCCCTTGAGATATGCCCCCCTCCATGTTAACATGTCCATCCATATTTCCACTGCTCTGGTCTTGTTTGCACAGCCATCTCTAGGAAAGTTGCCGCAGACTTCCTAGTGTTCAGACTAGAAATTTTTCCATTCCTTCATCTCCTGATATCCCACAGGCCACTGATGGAGGAACCATGCTGCAGATGGCTGCAGAATCCACTGGGGCTGGCCTCCCTACAATCTGTTGTTATGTCCTGCTGTGTTTTTGTATGGCAGTTTTCACTTTTCTCCGAAGGGAGGCTTCTTTGCTGAGGGGTGGTATCTGCTTGTCTGTGTGTATAAAGATAAGGCATAATAAGGAGTTATGCTGGTCTAGCAAAGATCTGGTAGTAGATTCTTTTCTAAGGTCTATGACCTAACCAGCTCTGGGAAGCTAACTACACTTCCAGTACCAGGCATGACTTCCCTCTTGTTGAGTGGGCCTCAAGTCCAGTTAGAGAGTTGTTGGTAGCCACCAATGTGTGAGTGCCACATTTTGTATTTATATGCATAGCTTGCCATGTTGGTAGTTGTTACAGTTCGTAGACATTGCAAGTAGGCAGCACTATTTAGTTGTATGCCTCCCTTGTTGGCTTGTGTTGTATTTTTGGAACCTTTGGAAGCTAGACCTCAAGAAAGAGGCTTTCATGTCAAACCATCCAAGTCTCGAGTCCTGAGTATGAGGTGTCTTCAGCCATAGGGGCTTACCCTCAATTCCTGAGAGGCAACAAAGGCTCTACATGGATAATCTATATTGTTTAGGGGGGATCACCTGGGCTACCTTGACCAACCACTTAAAAGGAGGTTCCTCTTCAGTCTTTGAGGACCTTAAGGATATGATATCAGCCAGTTGAAGTGATCCATCCACTCACACTGTATGACTCGGTTTCCGTGAGGCTCCCTAGGGCACGCAGATTCAGAGAGACAGAAATGAGAATAGAGTCAAGCCCCGCTGGGGAGGGAGGCCTGGTTACCACTTATAGAGAGCAGAGTCACGTGGAAGATAGTGTCAAGGTGTCAAAATAACAGCCAGAGCTGAGTGAGTGTGTCTGAGTTTTGGGAATCCATGCCCCCTGACATGGTGAAGAAGGTCACTTTTTATGGGATGTGTCTCTTGGTTTTTAAGACGCAGGCCTCTCAAAAGACTTCTAGAAACCTTGAAGAATGAGTGGAAACTGCGAATCCAAGTTCAACTTCCCTTCCAGAAAGGGCCTGTGGGACATCAGCTTCTCCTATTGGTGCCACACTTGCTGCCAGACAGATGCCCCTGTCCCATTTGCTGGGACAACACCTAAGGCCCATTTTCTTTTGAAACAGGGTCCCCAGAGGATGCTAAGGAGTCATCATGTAGCTTGGCTGGGACATGCCCATGGTGGGGCGCTGGCCTCTGTGTGTAGAACACATTTTTTCTAAGGGTCCCAGTGGCCTGGGCAAACCCACAGCCAAGCTGGGCCTCAGCAGCCTTTGAAGGCAGAAGAACATTTGCTTGCTTGCTTGTTTGTTTGGTTAGGAAACAGGCTATCAGGATATTCTAGAGAGTTGGAGCATCCAGAAGCCTAAGCAGAGAGGGCCAAGGGAGCTGTCCCTAGCACAGCCCTTCCCGAGACACACTCATTGACTGCAAGAATAACAATTCTGTGCAGTAGGTGGCCATCCGGGGCTCGGCTCTGAAAAGCCCTACAATGGATGAAAGCAATTGTTTTTACTGCTGTTTCCGTAATGTTATGATCCCTTTTATTACTGGTGTAATACACTCTATTCTAGTAGGTCTTAAAGGTTGTTAATAAAATATTAATGCCTTTTATTTATTTTTTCATATATTTCACTGCACGCATGCTCGGGTTCTCGTCATGTGGGATCGTTAGTGTAATGACTGGTCTCCCAAGGGAGTCACCTTTAGTCTATGATTAAATACAGGCTTAAGGAAGCAGGAGCTGAGAAAGTCTTGGTATTGGGATTGATGGAGAGACACAACACTCTAAGTGTGTTTCCTTGGATGCTAGGTGTCATCTTCCTGGTGGGCTGGTCAGGAGCAGGCTGGTTTCAGCCAGTGCTCCTGTGGGAAGAGCATGCTGATTTGCTGCCCTTCTCACTCCCGTCACTCCACTTTTCTTCCTGCCCTCCGTCATTCCTGCCATCTCTCTGCTCTGCTCTGCTCCTGGCTCCCCGTGTACACTGAAGAGTTAGGATGCACAATTCAGAGTTTCCTTTACTCTCCAAACACACCAAGTCCTAGAGGCTGTCATCCCAGGCCACCGTCTCCCCAGCTGGACCTACCTGTCTCCTGCCCCCTTTGACAGCTATATGTCAACTAGCTTTCTTCGCACAGCATCTCATGGCATCAACTTGCTCACTTGCTGATGGTCATCGAAGACATGGAGTCTAGTCTGAGACAAGGGCAAGGAAACTTTGTGCTGGGCAGGAGCCGGAACCTTGCAGAAAACGCTCTTGTCTGTCAGCAGCTGTGCCAACCAGCGTGCTCTCTTCTCAAGCAATGCCCTCTCTTCCAAGAAACTATGTTGACTTGGGAGGCTCATGTATGGGTCCTACTGACTCTCTTGGCTGAAAAGAGTCATTTACTGATGGGCATTAACCAAGAAAAGCATTCTCCCATCTCACCCGGCAGACACAAGCCCCAGCTGTCCTGAGAAGGTGCATGTTCATAAAACACACAGGGTAGCAGCATCCTGTCCCTGCATCAGAGGCAGGCCTCCTAGTGATGGTGATTCTGCCCTACCTGTGCCTATTGGGGAAAAGCCAACTGTGGTCCCGAGGGCACCGTACTCTGGATTTTAAAAATTGATCATTTTCATGGGACATGTTCTGGGCTCCCACTGGCAGTCCTGGGGAGACGGAAATCACTGTCTGCACTTTGCAGTGAGGAGGTGGGGGCAGGGAGTTCATGCAGACACAGTCATATCCCACGTCAAGGCTGGAGGTCAGGTTGCTACAAACAAGCCCAGAGTCCAGGTTCTTTCCCAGCCCATGAAAAAGTAACTTACTCACTCCGTGTGTTGTGTGTGTGTGTGTGTGTGTGTGTGTGTGTGTGTGTGTGTGTGTGTGTGTGCGTGAATGTGTTCACCATAGTGGGTATAATAGGAGACAACTTGTAATTGGTTATGTCCTTCCACCCTGTGGGGTCCAGGAATTAAACTGGAGTCATCAGGCTTGGTGGAACATGGCTTTACCACCTCATTCAACTCGCCAGTCTTTCACATTATTTTTGAGACAGGATCTTACAGAAACTGGAGCTTACCTTTGGTTAGGCTGGCTGGTCCTGGGCCTCCCCAGCACTGGGAGCATGGGCATACACCAATACACTCAGCTTGTGTGTGGAGGCTGAAGACTCCCTGACTGAGTTGTCTCTGCCACGCTGAAACTGCCTCTTAGTGTACAGAGAGTGTCTGTGGTACCGAGGGGGAGTGGTCTCTGTTGCATGCTTTCATTACAACGGTGAGGAAACTGAGCTCAGAATAGTGGCATTGGTGTGGGACTCTGAGGAAAAAGTGGAGCTGGAAGGAGAAAAGAACTGAGCCCACATCCAGTGGGTAACTCTGCCACCAGGGGCAGAGGCCTGAGCAGAGAAAGGAGGGTCTGCTTTCCCACATCCCATGGGAGTGGGATGTGACACAGACAGGCTTAAAAGACTTCATCCTCAGGGCAAGAGGAAGCCACCATAGGGTGGAACAGGAAGAGGAGGAGGAACAGGAGGAGGAGGAGGAGCAGCAGCAGGAGGAGGAGCAGCAGCAGGAGGAGGAGGAGCAAGAGGAGGGAAAGACAGAAAAAGAAAGGGAAAAGAGTATGGGAAAGGAGAGAAGAAAAGAAAAATAAAACAGAAAACACTTGCAGATATATAAGGTGTTAACTTTTAGAATTTATTAAATGTTCTGGCAATGTTAACATTAACATTATAGGGCAAATAAAGACAATGTAATTTAACTACTCTGAATTCCAGATATATATATATATAATTTCCATAAAAGAAGAATTCCAGATGTTCTTCAAATTCCTGCATGGAGAATGAAATCATCCCAGGACAAACAGAGGTTTGCATTTGGCTCTCCCACCGGCAGGAATGACAGAGGATACTGTGGATGTGGCCAGCTTCCCATTACTGTAACAAGAGTTCCCTAGATGGTCCAATTATAAGGGAGAAAGGCTTACTTTGGCTGTTAAGCATGGACATTTTAGACCAGCACTATCCCTTAGGGCCTGGGCTGAGGCAGCACATCAGAGTGGGAGCCTGCAGTGGAGCAGAACTGAAGACATTGCAACCTGAAAGCAGAAGAAGAAGAGCCCCGCATCCTGTACTCCTCAGCATCAGAGGCTTGGCCATTCCCCAATACTTCCCATGATGCCATGCTGGGAACCAAGTCTTTAACACATGGACACTATGATATTGCTAAATGACCATTTTTCTCCCTTGCTTTCCTCCCCTCCTCTTCCACTTCTCTCCTCCCTTTCCCACTCCTCCTTCCCTCCTGTCCTTTCCTCTCCTTTTATTCTTTAAATCCTTTGGGAGGGGGTAAAAATCAGCCTGAATCAGCCAATGGAGGCTTCCTGAAGGAATTCCAGGATTTGGGCCAGCTTCTCTGGGGACTCAATGAGATTCCCTGACAATGGGTATCCACTGAAGCCCTCCACTGTGCAAGGGCCACATGTCAAAGCCAAAGATGACAGGAAGATGATCTTTTCTAGACTTGGCATTCATGAGCTTCAGAGTTGTAAAGCTGCACACACCTGTGAGACTGCTTATGCACACACGCACAGTATCAATGCCCATATCTGCTAAGCAGCTAGGACAGTGAAATTGTTACTAAGATAATGCTTGACTGGTGAAGTCACTATTGGGCGCAATTGAATATCCTCAGGTAGGTCCTTGGTAATGGCTGGCCACTGTCCCTGCTGGTCAGTCTCCCACTAACGTTCTGATGGAGAGAATCTGAGAGAATGCATAAGTTCAAAGCAAAAAAGCAATGCCTGCTACTTATAAAGTGAGTTTTCAAGTCCTGAGAGCAAGGCAGAGCTGCATAGATCTGATGAGATTTCCTCTAAGAATGATCCTTAATGAAAAGACACTGACAGGTGTCTGGGAGGGGCCTTCATTGTTCTCCGTTCCCCCAGGAGTCATCGCTGTGCACTGGACTATACCTGTGCTGTGTCTGGATCACGCTAAAGTTAATATCCTACAACAACAGTGAGAGCTTTGTGTATTTTCTTCTCTAAAGCGTTTTAGGCACCAAGAATTTCAACCAGATCATAGCCGCAGTCCCGATGTATATTTAGCTAAGTATCCTTCTTTCTTGCCTAGGAGGCTGATGAAGAAGGATTTGGTCTGTTTATTGATGGCATTGTTGCTATTTATTCTTCCCCATCATAGAAAAAAAAGGCCAGTTTCCTGCTTTATCATAAGAGATCTGTTGCATGAATAAATCATAACACACGCTCCCAATGAACATGACTGAAATAAAAGAGGCATAAGCAAAGCCCTAGCGAAAATTGATACAAATCTGGACTACTTTTTGCCTCAGATGGACCCCATTATGAAAGCCTTACAAATGTTAAACACCATATTAAACTTCACATGTGGCTGTCAATCAGTTCTGTTCCCCACACTTGTGAAGCAAACAAGCCACACTTTAGTGTCTGTCCACTTACAGCTAAGGATGTTTTATAGTTAGAAAGGCAGTGCATATATAAGCAGACTGAATGTATACATTCTCTTCGTAGAGGCATCTTGCTCTCACAAAACAAACTACAGGTTGAGGTTTGTGTGTCTCACATTGGCTGGGGAGTGTTTAGCCTCTTTCTCAATAGGTCATTTTTAAATAATTTATCTCTGTTGCCATATCCTCTTGCTGAGCACTTTCTTGAATAAAACTAATTAGAAAAAAAATAAACTTTTCACTTTGGGGCCATGAGAGGCTTTCTTAGAGTGTGTGCCACTGGAAAATGTTTAGATTTTTGAACTCTCCTCTACGCTGCATTGCAATGAGCCTTTTAGGATCACGATGGCGCCCGCCCCTTACCTCAGGTGGCTTCCTTGAGAGTCAGAGAACAAATACATTTCCACCTCTTGGTGCTTTTGGCAAATTGCTTCCTGGGGGTGGCTCCCGGTGCCCTGCCATTACGATGGTCAAGAATGCTTGTTTCACCAAACCCTGTCATTTCCCTCTTTCATTTCAGGGACCTAAATCCTTGCTCATTGTTTAAATTCCTATATTGCTGTTGGTGGGAGAGGCTGCTGCTCTCTTCCCTCCTTCTACTCAGCGCCCACCCCGTTGTATTTAATCTTTTGAATGAGGTTCCGCCTTCCTAATCTCTCCCATTTGAGGTAATCCATACTCAAATCCAGGCTTTTGCACTTAATATCAACTTGACATTAGAAGTCATTTATTTCTCCGACTTTCCATTTTCTCATCTATTAAATGGGGGAACCCATTCAAAATGGGCGACCTGGCTCTTTCCTCTATTTGTACAGATTCACCATGCACACTGTAAGAGGAAGACGGGTTGGGAAGCTCATCAGAGCCAGCGTCAAGGGCTGTATGTTACTATTTTCCAGACTTGGTAGAATCACTGCAACCATGGACTCAGCAGAGTTGAACATCTGCCCTGGGACAGCGCAAATCCGCCACCTCCACCACAGCTATGGATTGGCTTGCCTAGATCTTACCTCTTACCACTGAATTATTGCCTATGAAGAGTTCTAGGACCTGGTGCACCATCCTGTTTAGTTGATTCCTCACTTCTGAGCCTACCAAGCTCCAGTATATAACGCCAAACCCCGCGTCACACAGATGACAAAATGAATAGACAGGAATGTAAAAAAAAAAAAAAGACATTTGTGGGAAACTGAGGCTGTGGACAGGCATGAGGGAGTAAGAGGGAGTAGGAGTGGGAAGTATGCATTATGCACACTTGTGAGAATATCAAAGAACAATTTTATTTAATAAACAAATGAGAAAAAATTTTGTATCGATTGAATGTTTATTTTGAAATGTAGATATATCTAAAATTGTAATAGTTGTAATTGTAACATATGTAAAATTGTAATACATATTATGTATTAAATATACGCGAGACCTTGGGATGAGACTTAAGTCTAAAGACAAAACTCATTTGTATCTCATATATATGTTTATTTATTTGTATTGGATTTATACTCCTATGAAAAACTAGGCCCTGTTCATGCCAGGTGCCTTGTTAGTTCCATCACTCAGATATTGGCTCAGCCTCATACTTATCTTTACATCTCTGAGACAGGGTCTCACTAAGTTTCCCAGTCTGGTTTTTAACTCACTCTGTGGCCCAGGCAGGCCTTGAAGTTTTGGTTCTTGTGCCTCATATTTCCGAGTAGGCAGGATGATAGACCTGCCCCATCAAGCCAAGCTTCATTCACCTTTATCAATACCTTCCTTTCATAATTCAAAGTTCTTTTAGGTTGTATTTTTCTTGCACTTTCATTTGACCATGACCTGTGACAAGAGGTCTGAGGGAAATGGCTTCCTTTGGAATCATGTCCCTGTTAGGATGCTCTCAGGATTTGGATTTGGGTTTTTGGATCAGGAAAACTGAGCTCACATGAGATAAAAATTGATGGAATTGGATTGAAGACCCAGAAATCAACACACATACCTATGGACACCTGCTTTTTGACAAAGATACCAAAACCATAAAATGGAAAAAAGAAGCATCTTCAACAAGTGGTGCTGGTCTAACTGGATGTCTGCAGGTAGTAGACTGCAAATAGATCCATATTCATTGCCCTGCACAGAACTCAAGTCCAAGTGGATCAAAGACCTGAGCATAAAACTGGATACATTAAATCTATTAGAAGAGAAAATGGAGAAGATCCTTGAACTCATTGGCACAGGAGACAACTTTCTTAACAGACACCAACAACTCAGGCTCTAAGATCAACAATTAATAAATGGAATCTCTTGAAACTTACAAGCTTCTATAAGGCAAAAGACACCATCAATAGGACAAAAGGGCAGCCTAGATAATTAAAAAAGATCTTTACCAAACCTATATCCAACAGAGGGCTAATATCCAAAATACATAAAGAACTCAAGATAGTAAACACCAGCAAACCAAATAGCACATTAAAAAGTGGAGTACAGAGCTAAACAGAGAATTCTCAAAAGAGGAATCTCTAATGGCTGAGAAGCACTTAAAGAGATGCTTCAATGCCCCTAGTCATCAGGGAAATGCAAATCAAAACAACTCTGAGATTCCATATTACACCTGTGGGAATGGCTGTGATCACAAACTCTAGTAAAAGCAGATGCTGGTGAGGATGTGGAGAAAGAGGAACATGCCTTCATTGCTGATGAGAGTGCAAACGCATACAACCACTTTGGAAATCAATCTGGCTCATTCTCAGAAAATTGGGAATAGATCCACCTCAAGATCTAGCTATATCACTACTGGGCATATACCCAAAAGATGCTTCACTATACCACAAGGGCACTTGTTCACAGCAGCTCTATTCATAATAGCCAGAAACAGGAAACAACCTAGATGTCGCTCAATCAAAGAACAAATAGAGAAAATAGGATACATTTACACAATGGAATACTACTTAGCTATTAAAAACAAAGACATCATGCAATTTGCAGGCAAATGGATGGAACTAGAATGGAAATGGGGGAAGCATCTATGGGACAGGAGAGGCCTCTGGAAGTCTATGGGGGTGACCCTAGCTGAGACTCTTAGCAATTCAGGGTTAAAGAGCCTGATGTCACCACCTCCTGTAGATAGGCAGGATTCCAGTAGGGGGAGGGGGATACCAGCTCAGTCATAAAACCTTTGGCCCCAAGTTAGTCTTGCATACAAGAAGTGTAGGGATCAAGAGGGAGCAGAGTCTGAGGAAATGGAAAACCAATGACTAGCTCAACTTGAGACCCACCCCATGGGAAACTGCCAAATCCTGTCACTATTAATGATACTCTGCTCTGCTTGCAGGCAGGAGCCTAGCACAACTGTCTTCTGAGAGCCTTCACTCAGCAGCTGATGGAAACGGATGCAGAGATCCACAGCCAAACAATAAACCGAACTCAAGGAGTTTTGAGGAAGAGTGGGAGGAAGTATTGAAAGAACTGGAGGGGTTGAGGACATCACAAGAAGACCCACAGAGTAATCTAACATCTAGGTGGGACCATGGGGCTCACCGAGACTGAACCACCAATCAAAGTGCTTGCCTGGGGTAGACTAAGATCCCCTACACATCTATAGCAGATATGCAGCATGGTCATCATGTGCTTCCCCCAAGAACTGGAGTTGGGGTTATCTCTGACCCTGTTGCCTGCTTTGGATCCCTTTACCCTACCTGGTCTGCCTTGTCTGGCCTCAGTGGAGAAAATGTGCTTAGTCCGGCTGTGACTTGGGGTGCCAGGATGGGTTGGTACCACTTAAGGCCTCCCATTCTCTGAGAAGACTGAAAGGGGTATAGGGGAGGGGTGTGATGGTAGGATTGAGAGAAAAGGAGGGAGGGGGCTAGGATAGGGATGAACAGTGATTAAATAAATATTAAAAGGAAGACCTTGTGTTAAGTACCCTGTACTAATTACTTTTCTACTGCTGTGATGTGACACTAGACAACTTATGGGCAGGGAGCATGGCGAGAAGGAATGGTGCTGGAGCAATAGCTGAGATTTTGCATCTTGAGACACAAGAATGAAGAACAGAGGGAGGGGAGGGAAAAGAGAGAGAGGGAGCAGGGGAGGGAACACTCCTGGAGAGACAGGGAGGGAGAGAGAGAGAGAGAGAGAGAGAGAGAGAGAGAGAGAGAGAGAGAGAGAGAAAAGAAGAAGAAGAAGAAGAAGAGGAGGAGGAGGAGGAGGAGGAGGAGGAGGAGGAGGAGAGAGGGAGGGGACATGCTAACTGGGAATGGCATGGGTTTCTAAAACCTAAAAGCCTGCACCTAGTGACATATTTCCTCCAACTAACTAAGCCACTCCATGTAACCCTCCCTAAACAGTACCACTAACTGTAGACATAGGTTATTGTGTAATGCAGATGCTGATTTCTGTATCCTCCATATCTGGTTGCAGTTCTTGTCCTAAAAATCTCCTGTCTCAATGTTGTTTAAACACTGTTCCCCAATTGTCCCCTGATACGGCAATAAAGCAGCCTATAGCCAATCACTAAGCAAGGGAGAGAATAGGCCTGGACTTCCTGCATCCATGGAAGGAGTGAGAAGCAGAAGTAGGAGATTCAATGGGGTAGTGAGCCAGGGCCAGAGGTCTAGGAAACATCAGGAGAGAAGAGATGGAGCAGGAAAGCTCCAAAGTGACAAGTATCCCTGGGAGGAAGCCAAATTAGCTTAGAGTGTTAAGATTAGAGTCATAACTGCTCAGTTCTTGTGCTGTGAAGCTTATTATTAAACAAATATAAAATAGTCTTAATTATTTGTTTGGTAACCAGGTTAAGAGAAAAACTAAGAGAAACAAACACAGAGACCAAGCATTCAAATATATGAACCTATGGGAAAAATTATCACACACCTACACCTCATCTCTTATGAAAGCACTCCAAGTTCCACTGTCCAACTACCTCAGAGAAGATGCACAATTGTGTCAACCACCACTGTCTCCATACAAGTTTTTTCTTCTCCTGAACAGCCCTACTACTGTCTTCAATCTTTATTAAACTTACTTTCCATCTCAAACTTGGGGGCTTTGGAAACAGCATATTGAGTAAAAGCATCTGCCATGCAAGAATTAGGAGAGGAGAATGGATCTCCAGAACTGATGTAAAAGCTGGGTGAGTAGTGCAAGCTGGGTCTGCAACCCCAGCATCCTTACAGAGAAATGGGAGGCTGCTACAGGAGAATGCCTGGCATCTCACGGACCATCTCAGCTGGCACACATGGCAGGGAACAAAGAGAGACCTTATCTCAAATATGGATGGAAGTGGAGAACTGACAGATATCTGAAACTGCTCTAATCTACACATGCTCAGAGCAGCACAAGCATACTTGCATTCAGACATACTCACAAATGCATGAGTGTGAACACACACGTATATGGTAGTAATCTTTAGAAATATGCCTGCTAGCCTTTTCTCCTGTGGCACTGCCCTGTCTCTCAATCTGCGCACCACGTCCTTCCTCTCTGTTCCCAAGGACCTTTTGCAGAAATACACCTGTGGAGATGATGGTTTGTGTCACTTCCTGCTAAATGGTTGTTCTGGGCAGGTAATAAATCATATCAATCTCTTCAGCTTATGTTTTTTAAAAAGATATGCAATACTTCTCACTTCTTGAAGTAAATAGATTAACAAGAGTCACTTGTGCATGTAGTCAGAGACAGAAGAGAACACAGGAACTCCAGGGCTTGAGCTCCCGAGAAGCAGGGGATTGCAGCCGGGTGGAGGTTTTAAGGATTCTACTACAGGTGGGCTAGATACATTGTCAGTGAAATGCTTTCCTTTCAAGCATGAGAACTTGGGTTCTGTTCTTAGCACCCATGTCAAAAAGCTGAATGCAGTGGCTTATGCTTATAATCTGAGTGTTGGCAAAGAGGAGACAAGAAAATCCTTGGTGCTCATTGGCTGGCTAGTCAGCGTACCCTATTGGCAGAATTCCAGGCCAGTGAAAGGCATTGTCTCAAAAAAAGGTGCATGACACCTGAGAAACAACACTGGCTTTCAGAGGCCTGTGTGCGCACATGCGAGCACGCGGGCGCATACACACACACACACACACACACACACACACACACACACACACACGCTGAAGAATTCAATCTATCTCTCACCCATGGGTGCACACACCTTTCTAGTTGGTGAAATTTTTTTCTGAGGCACATCTCCTGGTCTCCTCTGCTCCTGTCTAACCTCGCTGGGATGGCTCCAGCGGCCAAGAGCCGACAAGCATGGAAGCCTGGGACACAGGCTAACAGAACGACTGAACAACCACATTCTTTGGCAGCCTTACAAAGCATGTCAGGACCGTCAAAGGGATAGATGAAGGTTCTTCTGCCTACGTGCCTGCCTCAGTGTGGGGGTTCATTCCCCGAGGATGCCGGGAGGCCCAGAGCTGGTGGGAGGGAGGCACCTTTGCTTGATTTTTCTTCATGCACTGGCCCGAGGACAAAAGACTTCCTCAACCACAAGGCCTCCACCTGAGCAGCTACTCTGGGGTGCAAGGGGACTTTCGAGAGCCACCCAACAGCCGTTCCTCCGGGGCACATTCCTGTGTCAGCTTGAGCTTGGACCTTGCCACATGATAAATGTGCTCTGTTCTTTGGAAGAAAGTCCTTTTAGGCACGGCATCCAACCCTGCAGGCTTGAAACCTGGAAAAGAGCCTGCAGAAGGGAGTGGTGTGCAGGGAGGAGGAGCCTCAGCTTTCACTGTGTGATGACAGACGGAATCAGAGCCCCTCAGAGCACCTAAGTCCAGTGTGGCACCACGGACCTGATGTGTGTAGCTGTAGACCTACTGAGAACCAGGCTGCCCCCACTGCCTCCTGTACCTCACTGTGCCATGTGCAGTGAAGGCTCAGCTACCATGTCCTGAGCACTGTCACATGCATGCCTCATCCTGACTTCACAGTCACTGACCGTGTAAGTACCACCATGCCAGAAATGCCAGTTCAAAGAGAGATCTGGGAGGGAGCGTACAACTGCCCTTTCTCTGCTGTCACTCTTGAACGGACTGTTGAGCCTGACTTCATTCACATCTGGACGCTTCAAGCACTGCAGCTGGCCTAGGTGTTTAGACTCAGCAGACCCCAGCATATCCAGGGGAAACTGCTCAGCTAGGCCAGTCAAATCTCACAGTTCACAGGCCTAAGACAATAAATTCTTGTAGTGTATGTGCCAAAATAGCAAAAATTGTGATGATTCAAAGTATAAACTTTGCATGTCTCTCCAAATGCAGAGGAATTTTAAGTCACACACACACACACACACACACACACACACACACACACACACACACGTGCTGCAGTGTGAGTGTGGCGGTCAGAGACTACATTGGCTGTTCTGATTTGCACCCCCACTTTCAGGGACCCACATTTACTTAGAGTCCCTCTGTCTCTGTTCTTGCTACACAGGTATAAGTATTCATTGGAACTACAGTGGGGACTTTGCCTAGCTGCTTACATGGGGAAGAAACACAGACCTGCGTGGAAGTCCAATAAAGGAAGCTGAAGGCCCACCCTCCTGCCAATGAGTACCCAGACTTCTCATGCAATTAAGAAGATAGAATCATACAAGATATTTACTACAGATTTTTTTGCACATACAGACATAATGAATTAAAGCCCTGAACAATAGACTAACCAGAACAGATATCTATAAATCTGCTCCAGAGAAATAAAAGTACAAGCCACACAATTTAATCCTAAGTGCTTTTATTAATGAAATGAAGCATGCTAAATTTTTCATGTATGTTAATTTCCTTATAATTAAAATACTGACATATATTTAAAATAACAATATTCAAAAGTAGTTGAAATCTAATAAAATCTCAAAAAGAGTTCCTTCTCCTTCCCAGTTTTCATGGAGCCACTGATTTGAGTGAAAATAGAAGGTTCTTGAAAGTGCTGGGCTGGGAATGTTTTTGTGAATTAGTTTGATTTCATCGAGCAAATGTGTGTTGATGCCTCCTCAACTCCAGGTAATATGAGAAGGGCGAAGATGTTCATGTGCCACCATCAATGTACATAGATGCTGCCTTTGCCAGGAACCATGTTCACCCATTGTAACCTCACTGAGAGTCTACTGGAGTCTCAGAAAGAGGGTTAAGTTTATCGTGGGAGGGACCACCATGGCCAGGGATGCTGGGAGCAGGCATTAGAGGTCCATAAAGTGAGAGCTGATGCCTTCTAGCTAAAAAAAAAATGGAATTTACATCTAGTGGAGACAAGCCCTTGTCTGCTCACCAAGAGCTCATCCAATTGGGTCAATCAACCACCCGGCCAAAGGACCAGCCGAGCAGATTCACTTAACACTATTCTAAACAGATAGAAAGAATAACTAATGACGCAAGGTACTTTCCCCCCTCAGATCTCCACCTTCCCTATGGTTGTTTATGGAGGCACAGTTGGGTACTTGGAACATATGACCCCTTACTCAGAAAAACATAATGCTGTCCTTTCCCATGGCCTGTCTCTTTCTTAAGCATGCTTTCCCTGGCACCAAGGCTTCTCTACTCATGGTCTCAAGCCCTCCCTGACCCCTAGCACCACAAGGCTGCTTGCCTGACCATATGGATGATTTCTATGGCTGAGCCTGTAGGCTTAACTCAGGGTATGGCTTCCCCCTTTCTCTTCCCCAGCTCCCTCCTCTGGGCTGCTTCCTGAGGAGATCTTCAGCTTTCCAACCACCTTGTGGTTGCTTGCCTTTTAACTCTGATAAAATTACCCACAGGATTCCTTCTTGAGTCTATTTTTAAATTACTTTATCAATGAACTTAAGAGCCACAGGGGAGACCTCAGTTTCCCTAGTAACATGCGGTGCCCCAGTGGGGTTCTTCACAATGTCGGTAGGTCTTATGGGATGAGCTGAGGACATGGAGAAGAAGAGCCACCCTGACAGTGAAGCCTCACCCTAGGCCCATGGATGAGCCCAAGGGGGCTGCTGGGTGAGAGAAAGCTGTGTACATTTGCATTACAAAAACAAGAGCCTAGGATCTTAAAGCCAGGCTCTGTGGCTCTGTGATTCTGAATTCTGTGACCTTTGCACCCTAGTTACCACCTCCCTTCCAGGAAGGATTCCTTTCCCTTGTTGTGTGTGTGGGGGTGTGTGTGTGTGGGGGAGTGCTGTTCTTGACAACTCCATGAGTCCAAGAGGAAAGGTATATCTCAGATCAATACAGGGTGGGCTGGAGGGTGAAGTGGCTAAGTGAGTTGGCCCGAAGTCAGCCATGAGTAACAAGGCCATTGGATACACTAAGACCAGCCAGGCTTGCAAGAGGAACCTCTGTAGCTACACATGTTTCCACGTTCAGTAAAGCCACTTTAATCACTCTGGTGAGGCCAAGTAAAACTGTGCTTAATAATGGGAGTTATGGGTATGTGTGTAGCCAACCTTTAAACCCTTGTATTGAACACCCACGCTATTTCTGCTATGTCCCCACAAGTGGCTCAGGCAGTTTAAGAAGGAGAAATATACGTAGGAACACCACTCTCTCCATGCAGTGTATCACAGCAGCTTTATCCTGAGCCCCTTTCTCTCTCAGCTCCAGAGCCTGTAAGACCAAATATCAACCAGTAAGCCCCACTTGCCCAAGGACCAGGTAACTCCCTGGAATGCTGAGAGTTATAGATCTTGGAAAATAACAAAGCCACACAGAAAAAATTGTGGCCAAATTATTATTTTTTCTTTAAAAAGCCTCTACAACACATGCCACACTGCCGCTCTCTGGGAATTGCAGGGTGGTCCTAACCAACCTCCTTTCTGATCAGTATTTACTTTAAGGTTGCTTTAAATTTGGCTCAGAATTGCAGAACTGGTTTTTCTTTCTCGAATCTCAGGGTTACCAAGACAAAAGCCGGATGCACATCATCATGCCTCAATTTAATATTTAAGATACATAATGTGATAGGAACAGCGCTGAGAGAGGCACAGACCAAGAGTCTGTGGGCTGTGAGAAAATGCTGATAGGTGTGACGTACACCCGGATAGCAGGCTGTCCTTGTTTGCTTTCTATTGCTGTGATAAACACCAAGACCAAAACCAACATGGAGCAGTGAGGGATTCTTTGGCTTACATGTCCCTGTCACACTCCACCATTGAAGGAAGTCAAGGCAGGAACACAAGCAGGAACCTGGAGGCATGAACTAAGCAGAGGTCATGGAGGGATGCTGCTTACTGGTTTGCTCAAAAAATCTTTCTTAGCCATCTTCTTATAGCACACAGAACCACCTGGGTTGTTATCATCCACCATGAACTGGGCATCAATCTTCAATCAAGGAGATGTCCTACAGATTTACCTAAAGGCCAGTTTGATGGAGACATTTTCTCAACTGAGGTTCCTACTTCTCAGACAACCTGAGTTTGTGTCAAGTCGATAAAAAATAAAAATAAAAACAATACAAAAACTAAAAAACAACAACAAAAAAACCCTACTCAGCACACAGGCCGGTCTTGAAAATGAACACAGCATTTCTGGGAAATCAAAGACATCTCTATCCTGAGTAAGCTGTAATGGCTCATAAAAAAAACTCAGAGGCGGCTGGAGGTCCCAGGCCATTGTGTCTTGTAAGTCTTACAGGGGCATTGAAGGGATTTGTGTGCAAGTAGTGGTCATTTCAAACTCTTGTTTTAAGGAAGCCAGCAGAAGATGTACACTCTTCCTAGTGATAAGATGCATCTCTATTTAGCAGATTTCTCAAAAAGCCAGGCCAGAGGATGCTGAGCTGACAGGATCTAGAGGCGGGGCATCTATCTGACTCCCTTGGGTCAGTTAATTCGCCGTCTAGTGGAAGTCGCAAACATACGCTCTGATTTTATTCACAAATTGCAAGACATCGTATAAAAACCCTTTTAACATATATTATTGAAAATATCTATTATGGTCTTCCAACTTAGTGAATTTGATTAAATCTCCAAGACAGAAAATAAGGCATTGTAACATACGCACCCATCTGGCGAAGGTCTTATTATCACACGCCTTATTATGTTAAAAATGAATGGTCTTGGAAAATAATTTAGTGAGAGATGAACTTAGAGGAACTAAAAGCGTTGAGCGCTGAGCAAATTACCAAGTGAAATTGCTTTGCTATGAAACTTTGGGCTCATTGTTAGAGCCGTTGAGTCTGCTCGAAATGTTTGATTCAGGAGAATGCTTGCGTTTGGAGCAAAATTCAATTTCCATGGCATGGGGCTAGACAGCCTTCACAGGGCTATCACATGTTGGCTGGAGAGGGGCGGTTCAAGAAAAGAGTCCTCTCTGCAATGTTACAGCTCTGCCTCTTGATCCAGCAAACCAGGCAACAGGTGAACACATGATCTGAGTGACTGCCTGACATGTGCACTGCACACATGGTCTGAGTGGCTGCATGACATGTACACTGCACACATGATCTGAATGGCTGCTTGACATGTACACTGCACACATGGTCTGAGTGGCTTCTTGACATGTGCACTGCACACATGGTCTGAGTGGCTGCCTGACATGTACACTGCACACATGGTCTGAGTGGCTTCTTGACATGTGCACTGCACACATGATCTGAGTTACTGCCTGACATATGCACTGCACACATGATCTGAGTGACTGCCTGACATGTGCACTGCACACATGGTCTGAGTGGCTGCCTGACATGTACACTGCACACATGGTCTGAGTGGCTGCCTGACATGTACACTGCACACATGGTCTGAGTGGCTGCCTGACATGTACACTGCACACATGGTCTGAGTGGCTGCCTGACATGTACACTGCACACATGGTCTGAGTGGCTGCCTGACATGTACACTGCACACATGGTCTGAGTGGCTGCCTGACATGTACACTGCACACATGGTCTGAGTGGCTGCCTGACATGTGTACTGCACACATGGTCTGAGTGGTTGCATGACATGTACACTGCACACATGGTCTGAGTGGCTGCCTGACATGTACACTGCACACATGGTCTGAGTGGCTGCCTGACATGTATACTGCACACATGGTCTGAGTGGCTGCATGACATGTACACTGCACACATGATCTGAGTGGCTGCCTGACATGTACACTGCACAGATGATCTGAGTGACTGCCTGACATGTACACTGCACACATGGTCTGAGTGGTTGCATGACATGTGCACTGCACACATGGTCTGAATGGTTGCATGACATGTGCACTGCACACATGGTCTGAGTGGTTGCATGACATGTGCACTGTACACATGGTCTGAGTGGCTGCCTGATATGTATACTGCACACATGATCTGAGTGGCTGCCTGATATGTACACTGCACACATGATCTGAGTGGCTGCCTGACATGTACACTGCACACATGGTCTGAGTGGCTGCCTGGCATGTTCACTATAGTTTTGCAAAGGGTTTATTGCTGCTCATGCTGAGGGACATTCTGTCTCTCATGCTGAAGAAGCAACAAAACTACTAACTCTGTGTCCTGCCCCACGGCTTAAGAGATCACTCAGGGCCTCATGAGCCAAGTGTGCTGAGTGTGAAGAGAGGAAGGCAAGTCACTGGAGGGAGCCTTAGAGCACTGACTCCCAAACTTCCAGATGCTGGGACCCTTAAATCCTGCTCGTCCTGTTGTAGTGACCCCTGACCATAAAATTACTTCCAGTGTTACTTCATAGCTGTAATTTTGCTACTGTTATGAATCATAATGTAAATAGATCTGTGTTGTGGAAAGTCTTAGAAGACCCTGTGAAGCGGTTGTCTGACCACGCCCCAAAGGGGTCAGGACCCACAGGTTGAGAAGCACTGGCTTAGAGCCTCCAGCGGATCTCAGGCCTTCTGCTTTGCAGTTCAGGCCAAGCCCCTGCCATGAGTGCTCTCTGCCTTTGCGCAAAGGATGCTTTTCTCAGGCTGGCATGTGACTAGGTCCTGCTTCCATGCCAGGGAGGAGGGGCTAAGTCAAGAAACGGAGGCTGGACTCAATCTACTTGTGGCAAGGCCACATGCTGATCCAGACTCTTTGGACTTACTCACCTCCAGGGCTCAACACCCATGAACTCCATGGGGGGTAAACATGGATGACCACATGACTCGTTTTGATTGGAGTGAGTTTTAGAATCTGTGCCACTCTGTACCTGAGACAGAGGAGTAGGCCTTCGTGTTCTTGTGCCTAGATGGATGAGGCCACACTGAAAGGGCTGACAAACCTGCGGGCTGAGACAGAAGCTCATCCCTCAGACTGGACCCCAGAGCACGATGGAGGAGTCACATGACTTGACCCACGGTTGAATGAGGCCGCTAGTGAGCTTGACAATCGCACACCTTGGGAGAGGTTTTGCTTAGAATGTGAAATGTGCCCTGATGCCCTAGCAGTGAACGAGTGTTGCTCGGCTAATGGTACTATTTTAGAATGTTCTGGAAACTCAAGTGGGTCACTGGGGACTTGTCTTTGGACATTTATATCTCGTCTCTCTCTGCTCCCTTTCTCTCTCTTTGCTTCCTGTTCAAAACAATTTGGTTTTAAATACATGGGAAGACAATAAGAAGGCTTCCAGCTGGCCGGAGGAAGGGTGGATATGGCTCCGGGAAAGCCAACAAAGCCACACTTAGCAGGCCCAGGCCAGATCCTGCAGAGTCTCTTCCTGTGGGGCTTATGGAAGAACCACTGCACTTTTCCTAGTAAATTTCCCACTTCTCAGGGAGTTACACCTTCACACACAGCCCTGCATCTGTTTGCAACAGACTGAGT
The DNA here is from genome assembly GCF_964271855.1 of Acomys minous. Classification (NCBI taxonomy): domain Eukaryota; kingdom Metazoa; phylum Chordata; class Mammalia; order Rodentia; family Muridae; genus Acomys; species Acomys minous. The sequence continues at coordinate 12,545,084 of NC_140489.1, forward strand.
TGCAGATAAAAACGGCTTCTAAGAAAACCTCTGCCAATACCAGGAAGGTGGATAAGGAGAAAGGGGTGTTTGCTTAAATTATGCTCCCCCTCAACTCTGGACTTAACGCTTTCCGTTTTTGTGTTCTCACCTGCTAAAAGCAAACATTGAGTGTTGCATGCATTACCTGTGACCTGCTGTGAATTCTTCTCTTTAGGAGCATGAGACCTGAGATTGTGGCCATAGTTAGGATTTGAAGAATCCTGAAGGAGGCACATCCTCACTTATAGGAGGGAAGGAGTGAAGAACCCCTTTCTTCATAGGCTCCCGTCACTATGACAGTCGCCAAAGCACATGGGGCATGCGCCATGGGCTCACGCCACACGGGGCATGCGCGGTGGGCTCACTCCTCTAGGAACATAAGCTACAGCAATCATTCTTTCTCCCACTGAAGCTGCCCCTGTCCGTGTTTTCGTCACAGTGAGGAGAAAGCTAACGGGCACAGAATTCAGAGAGGCTTAAGCAGGTGTCTTTCTTCACTGGCCTTCACTTTAAGCTCAAGAAGCTGTAGACTTAAAATGGCCTCCCATCTTGAGGTGGTCATGGGCTACCTGTGCCCAATTGTCCCACACATCTTTCAGAATCTAGCTTAGAGCCACCTCTTAGAGGCTTCTTCCGAGGCACAATGTAGGAGTCAGTGTTATCACACCTTAGACTCTACCTTCCCCGGGCCTTTGGCATCACCTGCCATTCCCCCCACATCAAAACACACAGTGCTTGGCTGCGTCACCGTGTTCACATCTCAGACACCACTGAGTGCCTCCAGGCTCCGTGATTCCCGACTCTCCCTCCAGCGCCAAGACCCTGGCCTCCACCCGTGTTTGTTGAGGGAAGGGAAGAGAAACAGGAGGCCTCCCCATTTTGGTCTCTGTAAATATTGACAAGCTCGTTTTCCCTCCTCACAGTCTGGTGTCACCATGTCTGCTGTTGCTGTATAAATGTGTGCGGAGCTGGCGAAGGTTCATTTGCTGCTATTGTGTAGAATGTGTGTGTATGTTTCCCTCTTTAGCTGCATAAAAAGCAAGCGTCTCCATAAATCTCCATGCTGATCATATGCAAAAGAAAGGAAGGGAAAAAAAAAACTCTCAATGACTGTCCAAATTCTGAAGTGAGAGGGTACAGGCAATTATGGTGAGGAAGACACTGGAGAGATGGGCCAGCCCCTGCAGCTGGCTGAAAGTGTAACTCTTCTGGGGCCCCCAAGTAGCCTTTATCCCAGCCTCTATTCTCCCTCTAGGGTCTCTAAAGATAATTGACTTAATTTATCACTGAGAATTTTTGTACTTAAGACGAGACCAAAACCTGAGACCAGCCATGTCCACGGCGAGAAGGAGTAATTAACAAATGCAAGCCTTGTGAGTTCCCTTCAGGGCCAGCTCTTATTGAATACCAGAGGCAGCCTGGTATTGTCCATACCCCTGTGTCAGGCTCCTAAGGGACGGAATGGTAGATGTTCACTGGCTGGTCTAAAAGGGCCAGTGATCTTGTAAAGCCCTGAGGTATAGGAGAGACAGACACGTGGAGATGGAAGGTGGAACCTGTGCTCACCCTTGAAAGAGTAAGGGCAACAAGAAGATGCTGGAACCTGGTGATGTCTCTTCTTATGCCACATTACATCCTCTTTTCTTTCTCATGTGTGGGATCTGTCATCTACACATTTCTCGTGTTATAGGCCACAAAATCCTATTTTCCTACTGAAAATTTTCACGCCAGGTGTTGGGGGTTTTCAGCCAACCAATAGGAAAGTTCTGGAAGTGTCTAGTTTACAATGATTCATTTTCAGTTCAAGAAAGCATGGAAATAAAATAGAAATGTCCATGAGGCTGACCATAGTACCGTGGGCAGAACTATGTGTCTCCAAAACATATGCACAGGTCTTGAACCTTAGTACCAGTGACTGTGACTTTATTCATGTTAGATCTTGTGGATATAATTGAGGTGGACATATTCAGGTCCCTTATTTCCAATTAAAAGGGACAGAGACATGAGAAGCTGTTAGAGACAGAGGCACAGAAGGCTATTTGACAGTGAAAGAAAAATTCACTGTGGTAAGTCTACAAGCCAGCAATGCCTAGGGCCGTGTACAGCCAACATAACCTGGCAAAGAGGTTGGCATGGGCAGAGTTGGGAGCTCTTGAAGGCTGTTGGGGGTGCATTGCAGGTCCTCTCATGACTTCTGGTAACTATGGGCATGCTTTGGTTAGTACATGGCCTCCTCTCTGTTCAGCACAGGCACCCCTCTGTGCAGGCCACTTCTGTGTGCAAGCTCCACTTTCTTAGAAGGATGCAGTCATTTTGGGTTAGAACCCACTCTAATAACCCCATTTTACCATCTCCCCCAAAACTTTATTTTTTTTAAATAAAGTTATATACATGCTGTTGGGTCTCATTATTTCAACACCTTTTAGAGAGAGGCCATTCAGGCCACAGTAAGAAGCACAGAGCGAATTCTCTTTCTCCTATAGCCCTCACAAAGACTCACCCTCACCGATGCCTTGATTTGAAGAACCCTGGCATCCAGGACAGGAAAGAATATGATTTTATTTTAAGATCTGGGTGGCAGTGTATTGCATGAGCACCACTCAGGGGAGACCACGCCTAAACAAGGGAAGGTGATGCTGGCGTGCACCTCCCCCTCCTCTCATCCAATGCACAATCATCCCCTCAGAAGGCTAGCATTCCATCTTTACATTGAACTTACTTAATTTTAGTGTAAGTTATGCAGAAATGTTCATTTTGTTCTAAGATGGCCACTCATGATTATTAAAGAAGTAGCATTCCTTGGTAGAATGATATCTTTGATGTTACATTTATTATATTTTTTTTCTAATGTTAAAAAGAACCACAGATGCCAGACCCCAGTGGCTCTTGGGACAATGTGCAGAATGGAGTAAGATCCTGTTCCAAAAATAAAAGGTGAAAAAGGTAATAGATATCTAATCAGAACATGAAGCATGTGACGGCACTGCTCTTCTGGCTGGTGTCCCCGCAGGCTCCTTCATTTTAACATCTTGGTGGCAAGGTGGCTGCAGAGAAGAGGCAGCAGCCTCCACTACGTTATATCCAAAAGCAGGAGCAGAGGTTGACAGTGTTGTGGAGCTGGCTTTTCCTTATGTGCCCTTTTCTGATCAGGAAAGAGTTATTTCCTAAGGTCCATGGCGGAGTTCCCATGTATTTATTTCATAGGTGAGAAGTCAAAGTCAAGGTCACCACTAGATGCTAGGCTGTGAAAGAGAATGGCCTGCTCTAAATCTGTAGCCCTGGGTTACAGGTGAGGGCGGAAAAAGGTGAGTATTCCATCAGTGTAGCCTGCCACTCACAGTCTACTAGGCTGTGCTGTGCTGGTTCGCTTTTTGTCAGTTTGACACATACCTCCATAAGACTGGTCTGTAGGCAAGGCTCTGCGGAATTTTCCTAACTGATGATTGATGTAAGAGAGCCATGCCCACTGTGCTTATACTCCCATGCCCCGCCCACTATGCTGATACACCCATGGCATGTGGTCTTGGGGGTCTATAGTAAATCAGGCAGAGCACGCCATAAGGAGCAAGCCAGTAAGCAGTGTTGCTTCATGGTCTCTCTGGTGCAGTTACTGCCTCTAGGTTCCTGTCTTGAGTTATGGACTGAAAAACTGTAGGAAAAAAAATGAAAGCTTTCCTCCCCAAGTTGTGTTTGGCTATGTGTGATGTTTCACCACAGCAACAGACAGCAAATTAAGACATGGACCATTTAGAGATATGACTTGACTAGACATGTATCCAGTTGAGGTCATGGTTACCATAAGGATGCATCGTTTTCTGTAATGGCTTGAATTGGGGTAGGGGTCTTCAATAGTCTTGGGCATTTAACCCTTGCTCTCCAGTTTTGACACTGCTTGGTGAAGCTTAGGAATGTGGTCTTGTTAGAAGGCAGACTTTGAGAGTTTTAAGACCCACAGCAGCTGGCAGCTTATTCTTTGCTTCTTGCTTGCAGTTCAGGATATGAGCCCTCAGCCTCCTGTTCCTGCCCACATGCTTGTCTTTGCTGCGCCATCATTGACTCTACGTAACCCTCTGGGACTGTGAAACAAAATAAACTCACCTATAAGTTGCTGTGGCTGTGGTGTTTTATTAGAAAATGGAAAAGTTAACTAATACATGTTCAACCCTTGGTACAAATCAAAAGTGCCTAGAGAACTTGTCTAGATTAGGTTTTCCCATGGCTGTCTGTGAGTGCTCTTGATTATCTTACTTGCCCATCATGGGTGACACTATTCCCTAGGCATGGCATTCTGCAGTGCATAAAGAGAAGAGTGGGAGGAAGTACGGATGCACTAATCAGTTTCCCTTCCTTCTGGCTGTGGATGTGAGGCGACTAGCTGCCTCAAGTTCCTACCTTGATTTATTTCCCTGCAGTGACAGCCCGTGAACTGCAATTGTGACCGGAGTAAGCCCTCCTCACCAAAGTGCTTTGGTCAGGGCATTTTATCACAGCAACAGGAAACAAATGTAAGATAGCAGAGGTGGGGGGGGGGGCACGTGGTCTTCACAAGTCTGCACATAGCCCTGGTCCAGCACCATCATGTGTACCATTAGTCAACAGAAAGTAAGAAACTGTGCTGTGCTTGAGGGGGGCACCTGCTGATGTTCCTATGAAAAATAAAACAGAGGGAGGACAAAGAGGGGTTTTCAGCTGTCTTTTCTTTATCCATCACTCCAATCAGGAGTTCCCAGGAGCATGGAGAACCAGTGTGGTCGTTGCTCTGTTGCTCTGGCTGTGTGGCCCTATGGTCTGTTACTGCTCCCAGGGGGGCTTTATGCGAAGTCCCCTCTGAGCTGGATCCATACTTACTTCTTCCTTTACTTCCTCTACTACAGTTTGTTGCTTTGTCCCCTTACCAAAAGCTCTCATCATCAACAAGTATCTTTTGAGCATGCGTGCAGGGTCAGCCCCTGCCTGAGGAGCACCCGGATTTTGCTGTTTGTCCCATGAAGGAAGTCTCAAATTTCTCACTGTCCGATGAAGGAATCAAGGCTGACTGGTCAGCCCCTGTGTGCTCACCAAGGAGAGAGTGATGGAAAAGAACGGTGTGGACTGCGGACAACCTTTTTACCTTGAAAATGAATTAGATCACCCTTCAGCTTGACATACCTCGGAGGACCTGCATGGAAAGAGGCTTCATTCCTGAATGAACTCAGAAGCAAGCAACGACTTGTTCCCTTTGCTCAGAGAACGCCTGTTGGCTTTTGTAAATCAAAGTGGGAATTGTTTAATGGATTTGTCTCTGAGGCTCAGCATCTTAAGGGGCGAGGCAGGGAGAAGAGGAGTCACAAGCACATTAAGTTTGGTGGCTGTCCACTCGTGGTCACGTGTGTATGTGCAGGATTCCAGAGATGTGCATCCCAGGTCTGACTTCAAATTCCATGAAGGAACTCGTTCTTCTCTTAGGGACATTTGACTCTTCCTGCAGCTACGGGTAGGATAGTGTCCCGTGTAACAAAGGACGGAGTTGACTTGCAGTGGCCCAGTTCAGAGTCCACTGCCAGTTCTTCACATTCCAGAAGAATAAAGTAATCACAGGGGTGGGGCACTGCTGTCACAAACAATACCCAACGCAGTCTTCGTTAGAAAGCAGAAGACTCCTAATGACATCAGATCAGGGTGCAGGAGGGACACCCAGACAGCAACAGACACAGATGTCACAGTAGGGTGGGCTGCTCTGTGGGGGGAGGGTGGGAGTCCCTGGAGCAGAGACAGCCTGGAAATCCCCGGGCTTCTACAGGGATGGTCCTTTCACCGTCTTTCATCAGCCTGTGCATGCTTGCACTTGACCAGGGTTTAAGCAGAGAATTGGGATCTGAGCCAAGTCAGAGAGGTAGAAGGAGAGACAGCCTGTGAACACAAAAGAGACAGGGATGTCATGGGTCAGAGTTTGAGGGTAAAGCAGTGGCCGACAGCTCATCTACTTCCTTATTATTAGCGACATTCTAAGTCTGAAGGCATCTCCATCTGTCAGCAGTTCTGCTACTGGTAACTTAGGAACTTTAAAGGAAAATTATTTGTGGTACGCATTATGTGGTAAGTGTGTATGAGTGTGTATATGTGTGTGTTTATGAGGTGTGTATTGTGTGGTACATGATGTGTATGAGTGTGTATATGTGTGTATGTGGTGTGTTTGTGAGGTGTGTGTATGTGTGTATATGAGTGTATGTGGGTGTGGTGTGGGGGGGTATGTATTTTGTGGTGTGTGGTGTGTGTGTGTGTGTGTGTGTGTGTGTGTGTGTGTGTGTGTGTGTGTGTGTTTGTCTACATGTTTGTCTGTGTGCCATGTCCATGCACTGGCTGCACAGGCCAGAAGAAGATGTGTCATCCATTGGAACTGGTGTTACAGACTGATGTGAGATGCCATGTGGGAGCTGGGAGTCAAACTCAGATCCTCTAGAAGAGCATCAAGTGGTCCATCTCTTCAGCCCTTCTTTGAACTTTTGAACAATCAATTCTGGGCACACTTATAAATTTAGAGCTTCCGTTGTTTGTATTAACTGATGGAGAGTTTCTAGCAACTCTTTCTTTCTCCCAGTTATGACTTCATCTTGTTGCCTGATAATTTGGCCCAGGGTTGGGAATCACAGTTAGAGAAAATACTATGTATAGCCAGGAAGGAACATGCAGGGCCCAGCATGATGGCTCAGTGAATAAACATAGGTACTTGTTACTAAGTCTGAGGACCTGAGTTTGAACACAAGGTCCCACATGATGGAGAGATGGAACCAAATCCCACATGTTGTGTTCTGTGCACTATGGCACACATGTGTCCCCACACAGGGGCTTAAAATTAATAAGTGAATAAAGTGTAAGATAAAAATAGAAGGAACAACATATACATCACCATCACTGTTTTTGCCTCAGTTACTCTCACTCATTACTACCTTTGGTATTTTTTTGTACTGTAACACTGGAGCTGTGGCCACTCCCACCCAAAGGTAACCACCTCCACTGCTGTCATCTCTGCTGTGGCCCTGCCTGGCACCCTGGCTTCCTTTTCCACAGCATCCAGTTTCACAAATGAAGATTCAAGAGTTAAACACCTAACAAGCTTGACTGGTTAATGGTGAAATGGGGATTCTACAGCAACCTCTCACGGTGGACATCTTTTGTGGGGTGGCATCTGCATCATACAACAGGCAGAAGATTTCACATGTGCCTTCACCTGGTGGCTTACAGTCACAATGCAGATTCATTAAACAGTGCGCCAAGTCCCCTCAGGTTGTGTATAAAGTGTCATGAAGCACTCTGAGTACTGAGTCGAAACGTGAGTCCCACCCCTAACATAGCTCATTGTGCATATTTAAATAGCCTCAACCCCCAAATCACTCCCAATAAGAAACTCTTCCGGGTTCAAGTATTTTAGAGACAGTGTGGCGAGCCTATGCTCCGCACTAGGTAATGCATTCTACTGACATTGCTGTGACACAAAGCTTTTGCTTTTGATGTGTTGTCAGTGAATAAAATAGCAAAGAATAAGGAGGGTCCAGCTTGGCTTGGAAACTACCCATGAATTCTGTGATAGTCAAACTTCTTCATGCAATTAACCTGTGAACTGCTTCATAAAGCAGAATGCCCCATGGCAGGTTCTAGCCTGGGGCCACTAGGTTGATGAAGTCGTCTCTTTCCCCACACCACAGATGAGGTCCTAAAAGCTGGATCCTCAGGATTGGATCGGTGTCCTTAGCCTTGCCTTAAGGAGCGCAGCCTCAGGTGGGTGGAGACACAGCAAGGAGGGAGGTGGAAGTCCTAGTCTTGAGTCTAGAATTGCAGCTTCAGACCTATGGAAGATAAATTCCTGTCATTCAGGCCACCTGGTTCACAGCATTTTGTTATGGTTACAGGAAGAGACATGGCCACAACCTAAGTGAAGGTCACGTAACTATCAGAAAGTCTTAAAGTCATGTGTGGGGGAACAAATATGAACAGAACGGTGTCCTCGTGGCTTTGCAGAGGATTTCCACTCACCGTCTCTTCAAAAATGCTGCCCAGGACACCAGCTGGCCATCCTGCTAGCCGTCTTCCCACTCTGCCACCAAGCTGTAATTGGCATGAAGATCCTCCTGAGGCCGGGCTAGCAGGGACAGCTCATGGGCTGGGCAGCTAAAAAGCAGGTGGCGGGTCATGCAACCATTCTGCCCATCTAATCTTTCCTGCAGGCCTGGCCTCTGCTGCCTCCTCAGTGGCAGCCTGGGCTACCTTTCTCCTGCATTGGGCAGGGCTGGGTTCTGTTTGGTTTTGTGCCGGCTTTCTGCTCTACAGCCAAGCATGAGTTCCATTTGAGCAGGAGTCAAAATGATGAAGTCATCTAAGGCCACTTGCATTCTTCCTGGAAACCCAGAAGACCAAGCATAGGGGGTTGGACTGTTCAACGGGAGTTGACTAGAGCGCTGGCCAGCAGCAGCAGCTTTGGAGCTGAGCTCATGCTGAAGAAGATGCTCAAGGTCCAGGATTTCTGCTCCCTCAGCCCTTCTGTTGCAGCCTTGCTTAACCAGTCAACCCCCTTCCATTCTCCCTGAGGCCCATAGCTGGGTTTACTCTGCTTGTCCACTCTGTTTGTCACCCAAGAGAGCATGGGCAGGCTCTGCCCTACTAACATGTACACTCCCTGGGGTTAGTAGCATGGTCCAAGGGCACTCAGGTTTATTATAACTGGCCAGCAGTGTGATGGCTAAGGCATGAAAGAGTCTAGATAAATATTTCTTGTCCCAATCCACAAATTGTTTACAAAAAAACTGTTCTCCAAGACGTGACATATAAATCAGATAAATGTCATTCAGCACAGGCCTTGGATTTGTTCTCCAAGCCAAGAGAAAGATCACATTTGCTTGTGTAATATTATTGGAGAAATATTTTAAGAATAAGTAAGAACCGGTTTGTATCCTCTGTTTAAATGCCATGGGTGTCTAACAAAATTGTTTAGCCACCTCATATTAATCACTCTTTGAATTGCTTATTTTTAATTAAGGGCTTGATTATTAAATGACAACAATCTATTCATGGCACGCTAATAATGTGTGAGTGTCTGCTATGGCAATTCTCGGATACTGGTCAGGAGAAAGGCTTTGACCCACACAGATGATCCTAAGTCGCAAGCCAGGAGTTTTTGCTATTAATCGGCCTTTCGCAGAGGCTATTCCACATAGTGTGTCTGTGTGCAGCTGGTGGGCCTTGAGACCAGCAAAGCTTTCCGACCTCATGCTTCCTTAAAATGATCTGGGCATGAAACACTTGGATCTGTCTAGCATTTTGCTGTGCGAGGAGTGGACAGACCCAGGAGCAGTGACCCAGTGAGTGTCAGGTTTTCTTCCAGATGCTAGGCGTCACGACACGGACTTTAGAAATCCGATAGACTCAGGTGTAAGTGAAAAGGGCCAAGACCTGTGTGCACACCAGCGTGTGTCTGCTACTCCATGTGTTGCTGTAACAAAAATGCCTGATCTCCAAGAAGGGAGGCTCTTTTGACTCATAGTTTGGAGGTACAGTCCACCATGGTGGTGGGGAAGGCACGGCTGCCGGGGTGTGAAGTAACAGGTAGGGAGCAGAGCGAGATGGACACTGGTGCTCAGTGCAACTTCTCTTTATGAATTCTGGGACACCAGCCTATGTGAAGGCAGGAGGCATAATCAGGCTGAGTCTTGGCACTGCAGTTAAATCTCTCTGGGAGGTCCCTCATGGGCGCCCCCCAGAGCGTGTTTCCCATGGTGGCTCTAAACGTCCTCTGGGTGACAGTGACGATGAGCTACTGCAGTGTGGCCTTCAGTTTCAGGGTTGTCCAGGCTTGTTGGTCACACTCAGAAACTGGCCTCATACGTCCTTCAAGGGCCGTGGCTCTGGTTCTGATCTGTTGCCTGCTGGAAGTCTGACAACAAGTGCCCACACGTCGCAGGCCTCCATTGACAACCCAAATGACAAAATGATACAAACGACTTGTATCTGCAGACAAAGGGAAGTGTCCTCCTGCCTCCATGCTGATGATTCTCTGTCCTGGTGACCTTTCTAGTCAATTAGCCAGAATATTGGGTCTTTCTTTGTTGAGTAACATACAGTCCATACCAAAACAAACAAACAATCCTCCTAAACCAAACCAAAACCTCCAAACCCCAAAACAAAACAAACAAAACCAGCAGATCTTACTTGCAAAATGTGATGAGCTGATTTCACAACTGAATCCTGGGGACTCTGGTGGGCCACAGATAAAGACACACTATTCAACCTCCTGGGAGAAAGGGAGAGAGTGGCCTCGTGATGAGGAGCCAGTGTCAAGCAGCAAAGGCAAGGGCTGGGGCGATGTGGTGCTAGATTTCACCCTCAGGACTGGAGGGAAGAAACATAGCCCATAAACAGAAGGCCACAAGCACAGGCGTGCACAGAGGAGCCAATCAGAGTTCTCCTTAGAAGTAAAAAGGCTAGTAATGCAGCACTATCCTGAACAGGTGGGTTGAGCAGCAGCTTGGCAGAGGAGTGTGAAGTAGTTATTGATGGTCTAGTCCGAGTGAGGAAAACCCAGGAATGCCACTTAAATGAGTAGATAAATGGAAAAATACAGACTTCCGGAACTAAATATCTGGAGCGAATAAAGAAAAAGATGGGAAACGCGATGCTTTGAAGAATCCAGAACAAGCTTTCCTACAATTAGAACACTCCAGGTTGAAAAGACTGATAATGATTAGTTGTATCTTAAAAATGTACATCCATGGAAACATTTGGGGACCTCTCAGGCTGGCTCAGAAGGACGTCAACCTTACAATGATTGTAAATTACTAAGTGGGTAATCTCTCAGAAGGTACCAGCCATTCTCCTGGCATTGGGTGTGCCACGTATGGTTCTGGTGCCGGGGGCGGGGGGGGGGGGGGAGGGTTATGAGAATATTCTTCATAAAACACTAATAGAAAGGGCCGGATAGGTGGTCTAGCAGTTAAGAGCACTGGCTCTATGAATCCTAGCCCTAGAAACAGAGATAACAAACAAAAACTCCAAACCAAAACCAGGCATGGTGGTGCATGCCTCTAGTCCTGGCACTCTGGAGGTAGAGGTAGGGGGATGAGGAGTTCAAGGCCATCCTTGGCTACACAACAAATCCAAGACGCGCTGGGTCCTCATCTCTGCCATTCACTTTGAAAGAGTGACTGTGGGTGTGGAGAAGGCCTGCTAACACTTCCCAGGTCCTTTCCATTCTCTCTCTCTCTCTCTCTCTCTCTCTCTCTCTCTCTCTCTCTCTCTCTCTCTCTCTCTTTCTCCCTGGTACAGGGAGGCTACTGCCTCTATATCTCCTCATATCTACAACCGAATGGATGGAATATGAGGTAAATGGCCTGTGGCATTTTCAAATTTACTGCCCAAAATGTCCTGACTAGTCACATTTGTTTTTTGTTTTTTTTTTAACCTTGATTGATTAGAAATAAAATATAAAGATGGTGGAAGTTCAAAGAAGGATAAGCTGGGTCTTCCCACCCTCCCAGGCGAGAGAGCTATGAAGGAGAACGGACAGTTGGCACCGAAGTGTGAAAAAAACAAAAGTGTTTAAGTCAAAGAGGAACAAAGACTGTTTTAGCACTTAGCACCAAACCCCTAATTAATACAGCCAGAGACACAGTGAAGACCTAATGCATGGCTTAGGGGAGCCAGGCATCCATAACAAAGACAAAAATACAACATAATTAGCACTCGACTCCCTTTTAAACATTGTGTGTGTGTGTGTGTGTGTGTGTGTGTGTGTGTGTGTGTGTGTGTGTGTTTCTTGCCGGAGGTCAGAAGACAACTTGAGAAAGCCGGCGCTCTCTTATCATGTGAGCTCTGGGAATTGAACTCAGGCCCTCAGTCTTGACTGCAAGCAATCTTACCATCTTGTCGGTCCTTACAGAACTGTGAACGCGAGGAAAATAACATTGGCCTGGTGTTTAAATCCACTTAAAAGTGCAAGAAAGTGCAGCAAGAGAATGGTTTCTGACTTGGGAATTAAGAGGGTTTGGTTTGGTTTGTTTGTTTGTCATAAATGCCTGGCAGAATAAGTTAACAATTCTTATTATGCTAAAGCCCTCAAGTGAAGTCTAATGTCAAAAAAACTCAGTGGATTGAATAGAATACACCAGCAAAGGAAGTGTTCAGGACACAGAAGGAGGCTGCATGATTCAAAATATGTTAAATGTATCCTCAAATGAACAATGAAACATTGAGCCACACAAAGGAAAACAAGTGAAAGTTGTTGCCAAAAGAGAAATTCAACCATTCCATAAGCTCACAGAACGATGCAAGAATAAGATTCCACTTACCATGTGACACATTGTTAAAGATTAAATTTTTTTGTAATTCCAAGTGTTAAATTTCCCCATAACAAAAAGGAAGGAACCCTGTTTTGAGGAAGCCTAGCAACACAGCTATTGCTCTGTGGGAGAGTCAAGCAGGTAGCAATGAGCCAAGATAACGCTGTCACATGCACCTGCAGAACCATTCAGGGTGTCACTGTGTCATGGTTTGCAAGACCCAGAGACTGGAGACTACTTTAAAGGCCATGGTTGTAAAACCAGCAAAATAAAATATGACATTTTTGTAGGGCAGAATACTGAACCAGACAATGAGTATCTACCTTTAGTGCAATAAAAATACTTAGGCATGACAGAATATTCCAGAACTCATTCTCATGGCATCTGAGGGAAGGGCCATTTCAGATGTCAACTCCAAAGGGCTTGCAGATACACTACATCACTTTGCCTACTGGCACAGTTATTACCAGTATACGGCAGAAGTCACAGGCAGGGTGACATCACCGCATTCCAAACATGAACCTCATGTGTGCCTGTGACAGAGCCTAGACTCCGACTTGAGCATGGTGGTCAAAGTTGAGAACTTACATTCCATCAGTGTCTCTTACAAGCAGCATTTCTCATTAACTGGCTGCTAATTAAAGATAGACTCTGTCTCTGTGTGGCTGATACCTGGCTCCATCCCTGCCTCTTCTTTGCTTCATCCAGATGTTGTTTACCAAAATGGCTTTCTTCAAAATTTGACTTTGACATCCCAGTCCTGAAGTTTCTTGGCCATAAACAGCCCAGAGAGGTAGCTGAGGGTCACTGAGTTGAGTGGCAGGGCACAGGGGCACCTTTCCAGGCTTGAGTTAGAATAGTGTGCCCCCCCTAGGCTAAAGGAGCTGGCTGTTGTTCACCTAGAGGTCAGGGGAGGGGGTTAATAGTAAGTGTAACAAGACACACCCAGGCCTGGATGACAAGGGTCGGGGCTACAGTGCTCTCTGGAATGGGCACAGTGACTCATTGCGGAGCAGTGCAGTGTCCTAAAGGTTGAAAGAGCAAACAGAATCCAGAACATCCCCACCCTCCACTCTATTGTCTTACATTCTTTTTTTTTTTTTAAGATCTAAGTCATCAGCTGGGGTGGTGGACGCCTTTAATACCAGCACTTGGGAAGCAGAGGTAGGAGGATCTCTGTGAGTCTGAGTCCAGTCTTGTCTACAAGAGCTCCAGGATGGCCAGAGCTGCATAGTGAGATGCTAATCCACAAACAAATGTCCAAATTCAGCCTAGGGAACCATGTACCAGGCTGCTCGCCCTTGGTCTTCTGTCCTCCACGCACAGTCCCTGTCACTCTCATTGCAAGCTCCCTTTCCCAAGCACATCTCCAGGCAGTGCAGGAGAAGGGTTTCCCTCTGGAGCTCTTTTAAGCCCCTCCCCTCTGTCTCCAGTCTCTCAGCCTGTGACATGTAACTTTGCTCCTATTGGTTGGAAGCTGTTATCCTCCACCCTTTGAGAGAACACCAACCTGACTAAAACATTGGGCATATATCAAGTGGGCTCCCCTGAGCAGCCTGGTCCCTTGGTTAGAGAGCATAGGGTTTAAAAGAGGTTTCTACTACATTTCCAAGGAGTTGCTTTTATCCACACGATGCTAATATTTCTGAAAGCTTTCCAGGCTCCCTGCCATGCCCTCCTTTGTGAGCTGGGCTTAGACAGAGAGAGAGAGACTCAGATCTTGTGGGAGGGAGCGGGCTTTGATGGTAGACAACCCTGAGCCCACCCCTTCCCCTTACAGGCGCAGATATTAAGTACACTGCATCTCTTTCTGTAGCGAGGAACAGGCCCCACCTTTCCAGGCAGCAGGTAACAGCAACCCTGAGGACACAAAAATGCCTTGGGTCCTTACTAAGTCAGATACTGAGTTTAAGTTGATCTGGTCCCCTAGCCTTTTGTCTTTTTGGATTCTTGAAGCTTCCTGACCACAGACCACACTCTTCCTACCTGTAATGGCAGTATACTGTGGTCCCAAGAAACTCCCAGTCACAGACCTGATGACTCATCATCTTGAATTTGTGCTGCAATAGCAAAGCAGGTGGCTGGTAAGCAAGCATGGCACTTGTCACAGGACCAAGGTTTTTTTTCTTTCTTTCTTTCTTCTGTCTCCCCTCATCCATTAGCTACCTAGCTGGCTTTCTGTGTATAATAAAGAGCAGTTCCAGACAATGGCTGACCTGAGCATGCATAGCCTTGAGGCCTGGTGGGTAGGCATATTACAAGAGCAGGTGTGGGTTTGGATTCCATCACACACCACATCAGAGCTTTTCTCCTGCGTTGCCATGCCTAGCTCAGTCTGTGAGCTTCCTAGGGAAGCTGGGTCTCCTCACGACACACCTCCGACATATCCCTTTGTTGCAGAAAACAAATGTCATGAAAGCCAAATAACAACAAACCAACAAAAAATGAGGATCCATGTGAGGTACCACGGTGACCCAGGATTCCCTTTCAGAGTAGTTCAGCAAAAGTTACACACTGTGAGCAAAAGGACACCTCCAAATTACCCTCAGGCAGGAATGTTGGAGGGGAGCGGGCCTCAAGATCTCCGGTGCCTCTGGACTCCACCTGGCGGGGCAGGGGAGGGGGCTCATTTATCTTTTGTTCTTACTTCATTTTCAAAATGTATTCCTGAGGCAGCCAGAACATTCGCGGAGTATGACTGAGTGGCTCTTTGGGAGGCAGGCGGTGGCAGATGGGCAAGTGTGAAAATGTGATCTATCTGGGAGCTCACGCTAGGCAACGCGCACACAGCACCGCTGGAATTGCAGCCTTCTAGGGGGTTGCTGTCAATTCATGGCCAGAGAAGTGGGACTAGCATTTGGCTTTGGGGGGAGGGAGGGAATGGACAAGGTGTCCAAGATCCTGCGGACTGAGCCTTCTCCTCAGCATGACCCTGCCTAAATCCCTTCATGTATAGTATCGTGAAAAACATATGCAGCTGGTAAAGCCATTTCTATTTGTTGTTGAATTTTACACATATGACATATTTGTATTGAAAATGGTAGGGAATAGAGTTGGTGCCCCTCCCACTGTAGTATCCATAAGTTAAAATCTAGGACAGCCACTCTTAGACAATCATAACCAGTAAAAGGACACGGACACACACACACACACACACACACACACACACACACACACACACACGCATGCATGCAAACACACATACGTATGTACATATATACATACATATGCAAAGCCAGTTTGATTTGAGGATACAGAGCTGGTCTGAACTAAGCAGTTGTGATCATTGTTTCCATAGACGTGAAAAGTGCTGATCAAATACAGACACCATTCAGACCCTACAGGAAATAGAAGGGGACAGGATTTCCATTGAAAGGAGCAAGGAGAATTCCAGGGGGACAGTCTGGATTCTCCTAGGAGACCTAGTGAAGGATTCTGAGTAGGGGAGGTGACTCTATTTCAAGAAGAGGCAGTTGATACCTGATCTGGGAGGATGTGCTTCAGTTTGCCAAGTGGAGAAAGTTGAAAGTATTTGGGTGGGAGACAATACTGCACAGAAACTGATGTAGGTTAAGAGAGAAGGTAGAGCTGCAAGGGAGGGACAGGGGTAGACCAGTTGTCTCTTTATTCTCCAGGCTCAGTACTCAATATCTTGGCAACTGGAATAAGGTATGGATCCCTTTGTTTTTCATTAGCTGAGGCAAAATGTCATGGGGCCCAGGGGGCCTTTTATTCTTGCAGTAGCCTAGGGTGACCTTGAATTCTCACCCTTCAGCCCCCCATCGTACCAGTGTTAGGATTACAGTCAGACACCACTGAGTCTAATTTCACATTTGGAACTTATCTTAAAATATTCTATAGGTGAGCATTTGAAATTCAGCATTTGAGTATCCTTTCAAGACCCCACACAAACCCAGAACAGCACAAAATAATATTTAGTTCTAAAATCAAAGCAACAATGCTTTCTGTAGTATTTGTCTTAGCTGGGTTTTTTGTTTGTTTGTTTGTTTGTTTGTTTGGCATGTTTATGTTCTAACCAAGCTTATCTCATAGCCCAACACATCAACACATAAACCACCCCTGAATTTCTAGAATAAATGGCAAAGTTAACTCTAGTATTTTTAAACACTATCTCCCTTAGACCATTTAAAAACCCCAAACGCTATTTCCTCCATTTTAAATTTCAGTTTGCAACTTTTTTTTCTAGCTTAGTCAATACTCAAATCGTTTTTCTCTCTTGCCGTAGGGATTTTCCTGCTAGACACCAGAATATCTGGTGAATTAGAACGAGAAAATCTGCCTGGCCTGGTGATGCAGACCTGTAACTCTAGCTCCCTGGGTGTCTGAGGCAAGAGCATCACAGTTGAAGACCAGTTTGGGCTACAGAGAGCTTTAGAGGATAGATTTGGGAAAGTACACAGGAAGGACAGGCGAGGGCCTTTTCTTGTTCATTTTTGAACCCAGTCATCTAATTTTTCTTTTGACTCATAGACTCTGGCAGTGGTGAAGGATCAGCCGTCAATGCAGGCAGAACCCCAGGGCCCTGGACAATCTCTCTCTCTCTGCTGTCTCCGGTTGTGACGTTGGATATTTTTGTGTGGAATTAGAGACCAAACCCAGATCTGCCCATGTTCACAACTGGAGGCCGTAGGGAGGGAAACTGTTCTCCAGTTCCCAACCTGCATTTCCACAAGGGCTCTGGGACCAGGAAGGAGCACAGACACACTTCCCATCTTAGCCAATCGCGTGAACTTGAACCTGGAGTCCTGGCTCCTCTCCTCTGATTTGTGGGAAGAGACCATCATTGATTTCGTCCCTGCTACCTCCAATCCTTCTGAAGGGTTAGCTCACACTGAATGCTGAAAGCCGTGACCGCAGACCCGCAGCTCTCCCAGACCTGGTCCGGTGCCCAGTTCCTGCAGGACGAGTCATCCAGGAGCAATTAATAATGAAAATGGCTGCTTTATGACCGGGCCCATCCCAGAAGAGCAAGAGTGTGTGTGTGGAAGGATTGGGTCATCATGATTCTTCTCATCAATAATATAATAAGCTCCAGTGACTTACAGGCTCTTCACAGAGCCAGCAAAGATAGCACTGTACACCAGAACACAGTTCACCTCTCAACTTTCACCTGTGTCCATCAGTGTTTTCCCACCAGCAGGACTCGGGCTTTCCACCTAGCTCAACTCAGTTTAGCTAGCAAGTGGCTCCTTCTTGCTTCATTCTCTTCCTTCTTTCTCCCAGCACTTTTCTCCTTTCCCCTTCTTCCTCAGATCTGCTGTCAGTGGCTCTTCTGCCCTTCCTGTTTCTCTCCTCCTCACTTCTCAGCTTCCTTTTCTTCCCTTTCTTGTCTTCAGTTCATTTGTGAAGCTATAACAGTGTTGCCTGAGGCTGGATGCTTTAAAAAGAACAGACGTTTAGCCTCAGTTCAGGAAGGCATAAAGATCAAGATTGGAGCATGCAAACAGCTAGTCTGGGGAGGTTTTCTTGATCCACGCTACATAGCAGAGGGCTGGACCAAATGAAGTAACTCTCACTTCTTGATCACCCATTAGGAATCCCTCTGTTAACACCACCACATTGGAAACATGCAAATATCTGAGGGGATGAAATTTTAATATGAAGTTCCGAAGAAGTCAAAGATACAAACCGCCTCCCTCTCCTTCTGTCTTCCTCCCAAGGGTAGCCTCTGGTGCTCAGCCATGCCCAAGGCAGAGTGAGACCTCAGGACACTGAACTGAAATGGCCTTTAGCAGAGAGCATCTGGACCTTGGATGGGCATAGGATCAACTGTGGGTGCTCTGAAAGAGCTGATCCTACCATGGTACATAGAGCTGGGGCCTGGGATGCTGAAGGTCCCACAGGCCTCTGGATGGTGCAGCTGCTGTGGGGTCTGCAGACCACACTCTGTGAGTGCCAAGCCTTCACCAACACGTCCATTTCAAGTCCACTCATGGGAACAGGACTTTGGATTCCATCTGGAAGGAAGACCGTTGCCTGAGTCTAGCCACTGAGATGTGGCAACAGACTGAATCTGACTATGCTAAGGATCCTACTTAGAAAGTAAATGCCTCTCCCTCACCCCCCCCTTTTTTTTTGAAGCCAGACATTCCATGTTGACTATTTTTATATCTTTTTCTTGGGGCCCAGAAACCACAGTTTTCCCACCAGAGGCAAGGTTGCAGTTACAGCTTTGGACTCGTGCTGTTCTGAGATTGACACCAAAAGTCTGCAGAAGTGGGTTCTCCCTCACCTTCAGCTTTGCTGTTTTTTAAAGTGACTGTCATTTTTCTGTAAGGGGAGAATTAACTTGTGATCAAAGCCCCTGGCTCAGAGCTTCTGCTCACAGTCACCCTCACCTCAGCGCTTTCCATCATGGCAGCACCAGCCGGTGCGCTGGCTATTGTCAGTGCAAATCTCAGGAAAGGCAAGGATGGCCAGGCTGACAGCCCACTTCTCATGATTCTCAATGTCTCTCTTTCTCCTATGAGCCATAACACATCCTGATCAGATTTTATTGTTGCCTTGACACAACCCAGAGTTTTATGAGAAGAGGAAAACTTATTTGAATAACTCCTCCAATCACATTGTCTTACAGGGCATCTTTCTGGGCCCTTGCCTCGATTGCTGAATGACGCAAGAGGACACAGTCCAGTGTGGGCGGCACCATCCCTAGGCCAATGGGCCCGGCCTATGTAAAAAGCTGGCTGGGCATGTGCCTGTGAGGGAGCAGGTGAGCAACATTCCTCCATGGTCCCTAGAGCTCCTGCCCTGACCTCTCTCCGTGCCCGGGCGTGGGTGATAAATACTGACCCTTTTTTGGTCATGGAGTTTTATGACAGCAATAGGGAGTAACCCAGAACAGCAGACAGGAGCCTGGAGCCCAGAGAGCAAAAGGATTTCCCACGCGGCTCCTGAGCATTGAGGTAGATGAAACTCATACTCCAGCCCCCCAAATTCTCATCCTGGCACCCTATAGCCTCTGATCACTGTCTTTGAACTTCACTTTTCTTCTAATCACTCATTTCTATTGTCACCATCTTTCAAATCAGAAAGAAAATTTATAACTCTCCCCCTCAAACAATAAAATGAACACACACTCAATCTATGCCACATTTCTCTCTGGTCCTACTGAGCAAGTTACAGAGTTCAAATCCAAAGTCAGTGGATTCCCACACTTTGAATGCTGAGGCAGGAGGATTGAGAATTCCAGACCAAGGTGGCTACACAAAGTGAGTTTGCTCCTGCCACGGAGAGAAAGGAAATCTGAAGATAAATTCTTGTTGAAAATGACCAAGGAGACAAAAGCTGTGTTGGTCTCAATCAATAACGTCAAAGTTATTATCAAGAGCTTCCTGCTGGCTCCTCTGCTTGTGTACCCAGCTCCCTCTTCCCCACAGCCCTCACCACGTTGACCTCCATTTTCCCAGAATGTACCTGGCTCCTTGTCCTTATAGGCACACCCTGCTCTTTACATTGGAGATCTGAGGGGACCTACACTTTATGCTTACACCCATCTTTGTATATCATGTGGATTCTGAGTATGAAGTGTTCCCCCCGCCCCCCGCTGCCCCGGGGTCCCCTCAACAGGACGTAGCCAATGGGAGCCCTGGTTCTGTTTCCTGGGGAAGAATTTTTCTTCAACACCCTGGGGAGGGTGGGAGGCATTAAAGAATTTCCAGGAGGAACAGGTAAAGGCGGTGGGCTTTGCTCTGGGTGAGGGTGTGGGGGTGTCATTGCTGTGACAAAGTGAAGTCATTCCTCTGGCAGTCCTCATTGTTCTCCCTTGGAAAATGCAAATGACAGCTCTCACTCCTGCAGCCCTGTCTGGTCCTGTATCCCACACAGCCATGGTGAGGTCCAGCAGAGGAGACACTCAAGGCACACACACTCGATTCCTCCATGTGTCCCACTCCCTGCCATCCCTCAGAGCCTTTGTGGCCTCGGTCTGGCTGAGCTGGGACAGAGTGCCCTTGTCTGTGAGTCCACAGCCTCTCTGCTTTGTTTGCTTCCTGGTTTCATTTTTGTCACAAGTACCACAGGGCTGAATGCATTTACATTTTGATTTCAGAAACCAGGAAAGGTAAAACGTTCACTTAAAGTTAATTACAGACCGAGTATGATTAAAGCAGATGGTTTTACCAAACATGTTGGGCGTGGTGGTTTGTTTTTGTTTTGGGGGGTTTTTTAATTTCCTTTTTTTTTTTTAATAAAGAAAAATCAACAATACATTCCGCTTGCCCCTTTTCCTGGGTGTCTTCTTTCCATGTGGGCTTGTCATCTATCAACTCCTTTCTTAATTCTCCTTCTGCCTTTCTTTCTTGTTCTCTCAAAGGCTCTGGATGCCAGCCAGCGATGGCTTCCTGCCAAGGTGCCCACAGTGAAACGTGAAGTAGAAACGAGTGGCTTCTCTGCTGTCCCTGTACAGTCTGTCCACAGTTTGGTTGGAGGCAGAGAGAGGGCAGATGCTTCCGCAGCCCCGATTTGATGGATCGTTGCAGAGAGCTGGGAGAGAGAGAGGTCATTTTAGGGCAGAAAATTCAAGACTGATGGGAGAGGTCAGCCGGGCGATGTGTAAGGCTCTCCCCTGCTTTTTAAAAATAATAAGGTTTGTACGATTTGTTTTTATTTATTTTTAATTATATATATATATATATATATATATATATATATATATATATATATATATATATATATGTGTGTGGCTTTCCGTACGTGAGTCGCACTGGATATCCTACAGTTGGCGTTATAGGTGGTTGTGAGCCACCTGATGTGGGTGCTGGGAATGAAACTCAGATGCTCAGCAAGACCCAGGAGCCTCAAGCACTGAGCCATTCTCTGGCCCATTATTGCTCTGGAGAACCATGGGTCTTCATCTTTGTGTGTGAACCTGCTGTGGGATGCTCCTCTTGTGGATGGTGAAGGGCATGGATGGCTGAGCTTTGAGACTTGACACTCGAAGACCAGGCAGTCAGGAAGAGGGAGCCTGACAAGGTGATCGGCTTCAGTGTTTCATACCTCCCACATGAGGCAAGGGCCACAGAGTACAAGACCTGACTTGGCTCCATTCGTGAGTTACCTACTGCTGTCTCAACACCTAACAAAAAACAAAACAAAACAAAACAAAACAAAACTCAGGCCTTCATCCCATCCAGAACTAGTGTTGTCCTGGTCACAATCTCGAAACCCTGTAATCAAGATTTTGACACGAGGCCATGTTTCCAAGCCACAGTTGGCCACCTTGAACACGGTCCTCGCCTCTTCCAGCTTCTGAGGGCCACCCACACGCACTGGCTCATAGCCCCTCCAGCAACACCTTCCCACATCTCCTCCACGCCCTCTCCTTCACCACCACAGGAGGGATCTTTCCTCTGACCCTACTGTTGCCGCCAGGGGAAACTTCCCTTAGGCCCATTTGGACAATCAGCCTTTCCCCTATTGAGATTTATAACTTGATAATATCTGATACAACCTTTCTACCAGTCAGTAATGTGCACACAGGTTCCAAGAATTACAGCCATTTCGGAGGGGGTGGTGTAAGTGTGTCTGCCAAGGGGACTTTCTGGTTCCTTTGGAGCCCCACTTGTTATTGTCACCAGTCCTGGATGCACAGGGTTTGAGGTAGTCATAGGGCTGTGCCAGACGCATCTAGCTGGTTCAGCTAAAGCAGTCTTACAGCCCAGTGAAGAAGATGCTGCCTCTCAAGGTCATGTCCCTCCGCTGAAGTCGGAGCTGCAGCTCAGTGCACAGAAACATGCACAGAAACACAGCACACGAGGACTTCTGGAGGGAGCCTTGAGCCCACCCTGACCTGCACTACTCACAGTGAGCCAAGTAAGCTGTGGGCAGGGAAGCTGGCCCCATCCTCTTCGGTTTCTTCCAGACTTCATTCTTCTGTCAATCACTCTGCCTCCTCCCCTTTCTCTAAGGAAGACCTCCCATTCCTGTGATGCTCGCCAGCACCACTGCTGTGTGATGGGCAAGCACACAGAGAGGCCTCAGCAACAAGAGTAAGGATGGCTCGGGAACATATTCTCACCACTTCTGGGAGCATCTTGAGATGATGACAGTGAGACAGTGAAGAATGCCTATTGTAGTGATCTCCAGGCCAGATTCTCCTGTACTCTTCCCTCCCTCCTTGTGTAAGTGCTTATGTTGACAGTTCCTACAAAAAAAAAGTTGAGGGTAATAGCATCCTGGTCTGTAATGAATGCCTTCAAGAGGCCGGCCGAGGCAGGAGAGTCATCACAAGTTTGAAGCCAGCCAGGATGTTAGTAAGACTTCATTTTTTAAAAAGGAACGGGGCTCTGTGTGTAAAGCCCACTCATTAGAGGGCCGGATTATCAGGCGGGAGGCTGTGAGTTCCACCTCTAGCAGCACATGAAACTATGTATGGCACACACCGGTCTTCACAGTGCTTAGGATGGGAGGCAAAGAGAGGACAAGACCAGATTGGATTCCTGTCTCAAACAAACAAACAAACAAACAAGCAAACAAATAAAAACACCAAAACAGCCAAAAATCTCAGGGGTACAAAAACCCAAAACATCGATTTCCACGGAGATGGCTTTTAGCAGATAGATTTACGAAGCCTCAAAAGGCAATTGTAATAGAGGTGTGGGGCCTTATGTGTGGGATGTTCATATCTTAGCGCTGTCCTAAAGAAAGGCAGGAAAGAGGGAGGGACACTTGTGGAGACCCACTCACTTCATATTTTCAAGTGACTCTTTTTTCCAGAAGGGAATCAAATTAATATACTAGTAATTCAGAGACAGATAATCAAACCAGGGTTAAAGAAAAGCAGCCTCCAGCCTTACAGGGGAGTGTGCTTTAGGCTGCGGGTGTGGAGGAATCGAGTGTGTTGTTTCATATCTGTGCTCCATATTATGCGAGGCAATAACCTTTGCTTGGTGCAGATATTAAAACCTCATGCTTTGAACACGTTTTTGTACAACCGAGTAAACAGAGGAATATTATTTATTATGCTCCCCAGAGGAAAAGCTTAATATCTCTTCATCATTAGAGGTGCAGGGATGTGTGAATGAAAGGATCATCTCAAGTCTTTGACTGAGCAGGATTGCCACAGGTCTTCTGCACTTGCTCCTGAAGACTAGACAAGACATGAGGTAATGTGTTACCGGAAGCAGCAGCCGGGTCACCGGAAGACGGCAGCATTTTTCTGCCAGCTTCTGTTTGCGGCAAAGAACATCAATGGTGGCTTTAAGGCACCCTCCTGTCTGCCATCTTGGCTCACTGACCTGTCTTCAGACTGATCATGAGACGACAGAAGGTTCTATTTGAAGACAAGAAAGCAGGGGTGGGAGGCACGCAGTAAAGGAGGCAACCTGCAGGGAGGTGGAGGCCAGAGTTTGAGGATGGTTGGGAACACATAGTGAGGACCAGGTTACCTGGGCCTGTATACTTGGAGCTTGTCAAAGAAGAAGAGGAAAATGTGTACCTAGTGAGTATTCTACATGTCCTGGGTAGTTTTTCCTCAACCAGATACTTATTGCTAATTGTTTAAGGAGGGCCCAGCCCTTTGTAGGCAGGTCCATTCCTGGGCAGGGGGGCCTGGGTTTTATAAGAAAGGGAGCTGAACAAACCAGAGGAAGCAAGTTGTTAAGGAGAGTTCCTCTGTGGTCTCTGCTTCAGTTCCTGCCTACAGATCCCTTCCTTGGCTTCCATGGATGGTGGACTACAAAGTGTAAACTGAAATAGTCCATTTTCTCTCCAAGTTTTTTGTTTTGTTTTTGTTTTTTTGTTTTTTTTGGGTTTTTTTGTTTGTTTTTTGTTTTGGGGGTTTTTTTTGGGTTTTTTTTTTTTTTTTTTTTTTTGGTCATGAGTTATCATAGCAACAGAGAAGTAGTCTGGGACAGTTTCCATGCCATTTGTCTCTCCTGTGTGTTGTGTGATTTACCAAGAGATGGACACAGATGTCTATTCACTCCTTGGTAGAATGTAGGTATCAAATCAGAGAAAGGACTCCATCTATGTCTTGCTTAGGGAGCCTGTAATTTCACAGGGATAAGTTACAGCAGAATGGGTGACTCAAAGGCGCCTGTATCCCTATAAAGCTCACGAGCTTCCTGGGCCTTGTGAATTTTCCTTCCTGGGTATTATCCTCCATTTGGTGCTCCAGTTTTAGGAGCCTCCCCACTCGCTCTGGGATAGAATGTTTCCGTTTGAAGATATACTAGCTGCATCATGGAGCCCTTTTATGATTGCACCAGCCTGTCTCTCATGGATGGTGCAGGCTTTGGGACCACAGAAGCTGTTAATTTTGGGATCTCTCCAATATGTTAGATTTAAATTATGTCCCAGAGAGATGAATAAATGAAAGAGAAGAATCTTGTCCCTCATCAGATTTCATTGTCTGAAGTCTGACTAGGAACAGTTGGTAAATACCACTAGCAGACACCCCATTGTTTGCACAAAAATAAACCTGTTTCTCTCAACAGACTTGAGAGCACGTTGCTAACTCTCCAAGTCAATGAGACAGTTTACTTGACACACTAATGGAGTCTAGGACACTTTCATAATACTCCACTGAGCTGACCGTTAGGACCTTAATTAAAGTCCCAAGCTCTCAGACAAGATCAAAGCCTCAAAATGTCAATTGCTCATGATTGATCTAAAACTATTCAATCAATGATTAAGGCATTTATTTAATCTCCAATAGATGTAATCTATATCTTACCTAGTTTCAGTTCTTAAAAGGAGAGGTATATCTAACATCTTTAAAAAAAAAACCCACACCTTTAAAGGATGCACTTCAAGCCCCTCTTAGGGTTGAGTCTGCCACTCCCCCCAAGAGCTCCTGTCTGCTCACACATAGTTAGTCTAATCTCAAGTCTACTATGTAGCTGGAGTCCTTTTCTCTTCTATTCTTGGTGAAAATCCTCTTCAGACCCTCCTAACGTTTCCTTCTCTTAGAGCATTAGTCCACATTCCATCCACCTTTGATCTGTACTTGAAAATCCTTCTTTAACAAAGGAAAATAAAAAATTGGCAGAGGTCCCTGAAGGCAGGGAAAGACCCCCCGCTCTGTAAGACAGAAGACCATCTTTCACATTTTTTCTAACTCCTTCCTTCCTCTCTCTAAGGTGGTGTGCCCTCTGCAAGGAGAAGGCCAGGTAAGCTCATAGGCAGGAAGCCCTTCCACTTGGATTTGTGGTGTTTCTACCTTGGAAGATTCTATGGAAGAGTTGCTTACTCCCTGTATGCCCTATACAAACCTTTCACATCTGGAAATCCGTTGTCTTCCTCCATGCAGGGCTGGGGTACAGAGGCCAAACGATGGGACCTTGGCCATCCAGGACAACATCTCAAACACAGCCCTAATGGCTCTGCCATCACACTGGGGAGGGAGTGATTGAGCCATGTCAGAAGATATTTTATTTTCTAAAATAATGTATATTTACTTACTTTCAATAGAAAACTGCCCTAAATAGAAATTCTAGGAAATTAGTAAACAAACATAGTAAAATGTCCATAATAAAAGTGTACGTCACCATTTTGTTCTAAGGAGAAATCAGAAGGTCTTACCTGAGCTGTTACCACTTTCCAACTGAGAACAACCACTGTCACCTCCAAGGCTTTCTTTTTCTCATCTCATCACACATAGGCCAGCTCTAGTTCCTGACCAACTCCAGAGGAAGTTCTGAGAAATTCCAAAAGATATTCTGTGTAAAAGTGTTCGCCACCCAAAAGGCCACAGGTAACGACAAAGCTGACGGCGACACACTTCTACTATCTAGCCACCGTCACCAGTGTTGTTAAAGAGTCGCTCGACCCAGCCTGCATGCCACTCCCTTCCCCACCTTGCAGGGTGTGCTGGTGGCTTCCTCCTTTTCCTGTCTAGCCCCCTCTTTCCTAAGAAAGCCACTTGCAGCTTCTCAGCACCAGGGATCTTGATGCAGCGGCCTCTTACACACAACGTGGACCTCAGAGGACTTTGCTGCATTCTGTCTTTGTGGTGGTGTGCGGGTGTCCAAGTGTGTGAGCACAAGTGTTCTTGTGTTCGTGGAGCCCAGTGGCCAACTTTGAGTGCCATTCCTCAGACACCATCTACCTTTATTTTTTTTGTGGCAGGACTTGGTAAAGGCTAGCTGCTGCTTTGTCTGCAGCACACACTGCATGCCATCTGAACTCAAGTTCACACGTGACCCTCAGGCACTTTCATCCTGCCATTTTAGTCAATCCTGATGAAGAAGTATCCCAAAAGGCTTTGATGTTTGAACACTTGGTCCCTAGTGGGTGGTGTTTGGGGAGATTTGGTGGTACAGCTTTAAGAGGGGATATATGTCAGGAGGTTTTGAGACCAAAAGGCCTCACCCACTTCTAGTTTGTTTTCTCAGCTTCATGTTTGTGGCTCAAAATGTGAGCTTTCAGCTTCCTGTTCCTGCTGCCACGCCCACTGCCTCGGCACGTCAGTGGACTATTGGTCCTCTGCAACCATAAGCACAATAAAACCTTCCTGTTGTGTGTTACTTTGGTCACTGGGTTTTGTCACAGCAACAGAAGTATGCCTAATACACTTGGAGTTTCAAATTTTATGCCTAGAGTTTGTTACTTTTATAATGTATATTGATTACTTCTTTGTTAAAGCTCTCAGAATTTAAAAGCTTTCTTTGTTTTCAAGCTTTAGTCTCACAACTTAAATACTTATTTTTGGTTATTTCTTAGATTGTTATTTTTTTAAACTCAGCTTTGATCCATCATCTGTCCTCTGACAAAGATGTCACTTCTCAGCAACACCAAATTAATTAGTTATATTCTTGACCTCACACCGCATGTGCCCTGCTCTCTCCTTGCAAGGATCACACCACCATCAGCATAATTACTACAAGTTTAAGATTTTTTTTCTTAAAGATATGTTTAACCTTTAGCCTTCCCCGCTGTTTCAAGCTTGCCTCTATCCTTGGAAAGGCGTGTAGGCAACATTACAATGTCTGCTCTCAATGTTCATTCATATTTTAACTAATTTAATGAATAAAGCAACTTAGTTTCCATTTTATTTTCTATTCTGCCTCCATGTTTTTGCAGTTCTGTTTCTTTTTAATGTTATTTTTCCTTCATTTTAAGCAGTTTTCCTTAGGAATTTGTTTAAAAAGTCTACCTAAAAGTGATTGTTTTCCTTACTTACATTTATATAAGACCATATCCACATTCTCTTTATTGCCAATAAGAGTTTCATCAGATGTAGCAATTTAGGCCGAAGAGCGTGGTGGTACACACCTGTAGTCCCAGCACTTAGGGTGTGGGAGCAACAGTTCAAAGCAGGAGATGGCAAGAATTTAATGTCTGTGTCAGTGAAGCAGGCTGGGTTTGGGGGATGGCCATCTCAAAACAAACAACGCTAACAGAAGTAAAGATAGAAGTTTAGGCACTACATTATTTTCTTTTAATAATTCTTTAAAAAAGGTTTACTACTGTCAGTAGTCTTCTATGGCTCCAGATTTTTTTTTTTTAGAAAATCCATGTATATTTGAAATGGTTTTTCCTTTGTATATGATTTCTTTTTCTTCAAGAAACCTTGAAAACAAGTGTAAAACCTTGTCTTCAGACTAGAGTAGCAGTGCTTGTGGCATATTTCTGTGCTTGGCTTTCTTTCAGGTTGTCACGTTGGGGTTTCCCCAAATTTCTTAAATTCACAAACCCAAGCACTTTAGGGAGGCAGACGAATTATTTTCTCTCTGTCTTAAATGGAACATACTATGTCCCTCCTCCCAGGGGTCATTGCTGAACAGGGGGTAGAAAGACTGTAAGAGGCTGAGGTGACTGATGACCCCAAGGAAAAGTGTCCTTGGGACACAATAGGTCAGCTGAACAGATGAGCTCACAGTGGCTGTGACAGCAGTGCCCTGGGAAAGCTCAGCGCAGACCAAATCCCATTATGGAGAAGCAAGGTGAGCAGAAGTCCCATTCCCAGCCAAGGAGCCATCAGCACTTGATGGCTGCTTGGGAGTGGGGGTGGTGGAGTGAGAGAGAGAGAGAGAGAAAGAGAGAGAGAGAGAGAGAGACCCAGTTTTATTTAAGAGTGTTGCCTTTGGTAGATTGGCCCTATGCCAGGGCAAGGTCACACAACCATGAATATTTGCAAAGACAATTTACAAGCTGGACTTTGTGGGTGGAAGAATGAAAGGCAACACCAAGTTGGGCAGGGGGGAGGGGAAGGTGGGAATGGGAGGGGCAGAGGGAGGATTGGCCGTGGTCAAAACGCACTGTACAAAAAAAAAAAAAAGCCCCAAGAACCAGTGACAAGAAGGAAAGGCTTGCTTTTCCATTGCCCTTCTTTTCACTTGCTCCTCATGAGTTGTAAAAACATGAGATTATAACATCTTCCCATCAGGATCCTTGAATCTTCTCTCCAGATACTGAGATTTCTGATCATCCGTGCTCAAGAATACAGCATCTGTCCCGCTCTGTCTCTATTCTTTTTCTGAGTTCATTTGGGAAAATGATTTTGTTTTTATTTTCAAGAATAATGTGTTAATCCTAGAGTGTCCATTTCAATCATGTGACACATCTTTCTCTGCAGAGGAGGAGCATTTTAGATTTATCAAAGTTCCTCACAGAAGGTGGAAGAGACCTATCGTGACCATTTCCTTTCTGCCTAGAATTTTCTGAAAACCTCAGAAATGGCTTCTACCCCCATTTGTTAATAAATGAGATTATTTCTAGACTTTAACCTTCTACACTTGAATTAATTCTAAGCAACTAAGACAGCCTTTTCTAAGGGGTCATTTATGCCACAAATCTATGGCCACTTTTAAGACAAAGAGGCTGTGTGTGTGTGTGTGTCTGTGTGTGTGCGTGTGTGTGTGTGTCTGTGTGTCTGTGTGTGTGTGGCTGCATGTATGTCATGTGTGTGGATGTGTGTGCGCACATGCATGTGTGTATATGAATGTGTGTATGCATATGTGTTTGTGTGTGTGCCTGTGTTCAGGGATTCCCTTCACACCCAAATGAAATGTACCCATGAAAATGTCTGATGTCCCAGTCATGGTAGTGGTGGTGTGTGATGGAGTCCAGTCTGCTGCTGCAGCTGCAGACAGAACACAGCTGGATGAGAAAGAGTGGAAAGCAGAGAGAGCATTCCCCTGGGCTCATCAGCAGGCAGGAGTGGCTTTTCTCCACACTGTGGCTGAAAGAACTGGACAGAAACCCCACTTGGGCTTTCTTTGCATGCCATGGACTCGGGCCATTTCACCTAGTCTTGCATCAGAGCCGAGACAATGAGGACAGCCCCTCCCCCTCCCAGGTAGCACTCTTGGAAGCATTTGAGTTTTTGTTTCTGTTCATGGCGTTCCTGTCGTTATGTGGCTTCAGAAGTCTCCAGTGGGTTCATTTTGTATTCCACTCAAAAATCTTAGTCAGAATTAGACTGTCGTCCACAAATTCCATCTAGCTGACAATGGAATTTCATTTTTACGTTTTATGTTGAAGAATTGGTTTGAAAAGTTCTGGGTTTAGCTTTGCTTTTGAAAATATAAAGTGTTTCTCTGTCTCCTGGGGAGAAGGGAACTGCAGCACAGGGCTGAGGGGGTTAGGTTGTTTGCCGCTTAGATTCACGGACACCGTCATTCTGAGATCGTGGCACCTCATGTCTGGCACCATGCCTGGGTATGTAGGATCGGGGCTGCAGCTGAGGACGGGCCAAAGTCCTGCTAAATCCACCTAATTAACTTAAGGCGGGGTCAGCCCAGTAAGCTATACCCCAATCTGTGTGGTGTGCATAACATTCTTGTAGGCAGCTTGCACACTGGGTGGGGGGTATGCAGATAAAAGACCATGTAGAGAGAGAACTGAGATAGCCACCTTCAAGCTAAGGGGAGAGGCCACAGGGAAGCAAGCCCGCAAAACACCTTGGCCTCTGCCTCTGCCTCTGGAACGTGTGTGTGTGTGTGTGTGTGTGTGTGTGTGTGTGTGTGTGTGTGTGCAAATAACCTTTCTGCTGATTTACGCCTCCTGGTTACTGCACATCTGCCATAGAAACCCAAGCAAACTGCCAGCTGAGGAGCTTTCCCTACTCAGTCACCTGGTCCTCTCCTGCCAGCCTCCCTCTGTTCAGGAGGCAATGCTTATTTTCCTGTAAGATTCTTCTTTACGTTGGGAGGTCTGCATCTATTTTATAGTTAAAGAACTTATTACCAGCTTATGGGGTAGGGGTTACCTGCTGTTAGAGATTAGATATTAGTGTGGCCTCCTAAGGTTCAAATGTGGACATCTTAACCCTCTCAGGTCTGTTGGGAAGGAAGGATAGATAATAAGAGGATAATGGAAGAGAGTGTGATCAACACACACACACACACACACAGACATACATACACATTCATATGCATACACACACAAACACATATAGAGACATACATACACATACATGAGCACACAAACACACAGACACACAGACACATACACACACATACTCACATCACGAAAAGATAAATTAAAAAAATTCTAATCCTACTTGGATAGTATTGGATCCTTAAACACAGCATCCCCGCCCTTCTGTCACACATGGGAACAGACAGACTAGGCTCAGCTGTCCATCAGTCAGCTGGGCGTCCCACTAGACCCCCAAGTGCCTTCTCTTGATATTCCCAGCTCCCAGACTGTGAGGGATTCATTTCCACTGTCTTAACACCTGTTGGACTGCTTTTCTTTGCTGTAGCTACCTGAGCACCTGAAGGCAGCTGCCTTGCACAGAAGCTACACTGTCCTCAACCTTCCTGGTGCCCTGAGAGCCATTAAACTTGAGCACACACCCAGCGCAGGCGACACACGGGCCTGAGGTTCCCCAGGCTCCCGTTAGGCCTCAGCTCAGAGGCTGGAGAGCAATGGGAAAGATGTCATTTTATGCACCAATTTTTTTTAAACTATTGTTCGTGCTTCACGCAGTCTGGGCGGCACAGATCCCTTCCTGAAATTTTTTGACAAACTCCAAGCACCATTCAGAAGCCTGAAGGACTCTCAGTGGGACCCTGTTATTGCCAGCGTTAGCATAAAGCCGTTTTACACAATACAATGCGACTTGATTTTGTATGGCGCCTCATTCAAGCTGGGGCCCCATCGGAAGCTCACGCATCCTATTTTTAATCATCTTTTGAGTGATTTAATTTCAAACACACAACCACTTTCGCCTAATGCAACCTGCTCTCAGATCAGGGCTCCTCCTTGACGACCGAGGGAGAGGATGGCAAGGGTTTATTCCGAATCTGACTCAATAGACCACCTTGTGCCACTGATGAGGGGTTATGAGTGCCACCCAGGGGAGAGTGAGTGATAGGTGGCACGGGATTTTCCACACACACACACATACCCCACTGGATGAAGTGCTTATGTGCTAAAAAAAAAATCATAGTATTGAATAACAACGAAAACTATCAAAATGCCTTCACTCCCCCCACCCCCCCCCTCTTTTCTTGACAACAAAAATTATTTACCTGCTGAGGAGAGAAAGGAAGCTTGGTAAAGGAGGCAACAAGGAACTGAGATTCTTGGTGCCTTGTTCCGGGTTCCAGGGCACACCGGCCACCTCTGTGACCTTGAGAGGGTCACTTGCTGTGGTTTGAGTTTGTTCCCACACCCCCAAAGAAGCTAAGGGTCCAGACAGACAGGACCTATTTTTCTTTTATGTATTAATTAGTAGATGCATGCATATTCCTATGAGGCGCCTTCTTGGGCCTGGGATTTGCATGCTCAACTCCCCGAGAGCTGCAAGCCTGGCTCTGTTAGTCCACTGTCTCCTCAGGGTAGGGTGGCCATTATTCGATTTGATCTTTCCGGGGTTGTGTAAGGTTTGGAGGCCTTACACAATCTTGAGTGACAAGAAGGCATGGCGGAGTTGGGAAGCGGCCAAAGCTACTCCAATAATGTTCATGCTGGGTACGGTGGAAAACAGCCAGGGAGAACAACAGTCTACCAGGGAACCGAACCTGCCACCAGAAATACTGACAGCTAGGTCACATTTAGAACTGATGTGGACACCTGAATCCAGAAGGAAGCTCCGGGTCTTGACTGTCTAGTGCTGTGTGGCAAAAACCAATGAACAGCAGGGAGGCTGCTCACAATGGGAGGGAGTTCTTTCCTGCCCAACCTTTCTCACAATGCAGAGCGAAGAGCCGAAGCACCAGCAAGCCTCAGAGCTAGCCTGAGACCTTGGCCATGTCTGGCTACAATCACACATCACCCTTCTCAAGCCTCACAATTGGAGATGGGACCTTCCTCTTCTTTGGCCAATAGCATCCCCGGGTTACTGAAATAGCGCCCTGACACAGAGGGTAGAGGTGGCAGGCTCTGCTTCTTCAGCAGCCAGGGAAGCTGGCCTTAGAAGTGGGCGGGGAGCCCATATAGTGGCTGCAGGGCTCTCCGAGAGTTCAGTGGACAAGAATTGTTTGCATTCGTCTGGCAAGAGATCAAGCTCCTGTTTGACCTCCTCCACGGTCCGTGTTCCCGCAGTCCGTATAGCCTCCCTGCTCTGAAAGAGGACACAAGGTGTCATATGGCCCTGTTGGCTTATGAGAAGATGCTGGGCACTGGATGAATTGACTGATACAAGGAAGATGCAGACTCTTGGAGCATCTCGGAACCTCTGCTTCAGTTACCTTCTCACCCCGTTCCCAGGCTGGGGCTTCTTGCTTAGTCCTCACCGAGACTATGACCCTTCAGTGAAGCAACCACTAAAGGCCCCTGGCCATGCGTGTTGGTTCTTGTGTCAAGGACTTTGATCTTACCTGGCTTTATGGCCTCTAGCTTCAGATTAGTTCTGGTTTGATTCACTCCTGGCTGTTTTGAGTCCAAAGGCAACGTTTCAAGCCAGCTCGGCTTCTTAGACCCTAACCTTAGCCATGATCCACAAAGCTCTGCCTGTGAGCCTGGGAGATACTTTTTAAAGACACTTCTCATTTCCTCTTCCTTTCAGAAACTTATGAGTTAGTGCTAAGCCCTAAGTGGAGAAATTAAGAATATTCAACTAGGAGTCCAGCTTTTACTAACGATGAGGGTTTTCTCCCTAGCTCTCTGGAGCTTAACACCAAGAGGGAACACAGGAGTCCAGCTCAAGACCATGCTGAGGTTTTGCCTATCTGATAAGTCAGCTAGCGGTTGAGGGGGTGCCTCTCTCTCTTTTCGGGTTGAACCATCGCTGGAACCACTCACAGACCTCAGTAAATCATGCTGGGCACGGCCACTGCCTTCTGGTAAATGATGCAGCTCAGGAAAGAGGAGATAGAGGAGAAAGATGCCCAAGATACGGGATTGTGGGACCCAGCATGCTTGAGAAATGGAACCTGTGTGTTCCTCAGCACTCTGCCCCCACTGTCTTTTCCTACACTGCTACAGTCACACTAGTCTGAGAAGGGCTTTAGCCACAAGCCAAGCTCATTCGAAGGCAGGACATTTGAACCAGAGGCTCTTTTCTCCTAGGACATCTGCCTTCAATACCCAAAGGACCCACTTTTTGTTTTGTTTTGTTTTTGGTTTCTCCCAAGCTGAGTCCATCCCAGCTTTTCTAGCTGCTATGGAGAGCACCCTCCCACTAGCAGCAAAGCATCACATCTCTGCCCTTTCACCTCAGACTTCATACGTTAATTTTAACTCCAATTTGATTTGTATCTTTTTGTGCCCTCTTACCTATTCTAAGATTCGTGGGCAGGTCCTTGATGACCCTATCGATAATCTGAATCTCCACCAACACGTAGCCCTAGGTCATTGTGTTGCCATCTGGCTCCATGGCATGTTCATCTAGCGAGCAAGATGACTGAGCTAAAGGACAGGCAGGGACTCTAGTTAGGCTGTCTATATAACACGATGGAATCATGCAGTCAGCGCCTCCGTGCAATTTCTGATTGGACTATGAAGAGTAGAGGTATAAGTGCATGATGCGAGGAGGCTCTTCAGTGCAGGGGTTAAATGCTGAGGGTGGGAGTGCCAGCATCTCCCATGGATGAGTCTGGACCATGAGGTTCAGCTACAGTATGAGTCTTCCTACTCAGGTGTTCTGGAAATCTCTAGAGCTTGGACAAGTCTCTGAGCATGCGGGTTTCCTCCTGTGCATGTGGCCTCACACTAAACTTCCCTGCCCTCCGAGAACTGAGAAGGTCTCTCGTTGCTTGCACATCGAGAAATCATAACACCATTGCCGTTTTTCCATGCAATTGTCAGGCCTGATAATGTTGTATGTTCCAAAAAAGAGAGAAAGGAAAGAGTCAATGGAGGTGTGTGAGGCAGGGGCTATGGAAATGCTTCCCGGTTGAGATGCTTGCCCAAGATCCGAAAAATGGTCAGCAGAGCCCACATAAAGTCTAAACACAGAGGTACATGCCCAGGATTCCAGTGCTGAGGAGACTGAGACATGAGGAGCCTCGCTGACGGTTCAGTGGGAGATGCTGACCCAAAAGATGAGTGGAGTGGGATAGAGGGAGACTCTAACACTGGCCTATGTCACACACATATGTGAGGACACATCTTTATGTGCACCCTGAGTACACACACACACACACACACACACACACACACACACACACACACACACACGGGAGAGAGAGAGAGAGAGAGAGAGAGAGAGAGAGAGAGAGAGAGAGAGAGAGAGAGGAGGGAAGGAGGGAGGGAGGGAGGGAGAGAGAGAGAGGTGAGAGGTGGGGTTATACAAAGGAATTCATATTGCATGGCGGGAATTCCACATGTATGCAGATAAATAGTGACTACAGGGATGGACTTTCGTTTCCCCAGTAAGCTTCTGCCTCTCTGAGTATGACAGCTCCATCCTAGGGCGGCTTCAAATGTGGTTTCACAATGGATCCTAGAAGCCCTGAGTTCCACACAGGTCAGAGAGGCAGAGTGAGAATAATTCTCCCCAATTGGTCATAGACAAATGACAGAGGCTCTATCCTAACAACATAAGCCTGACTCCTGGGGTCATCCCTCTCCAAGATGCGGGTGGCTCCTGGGGTCATGACTCTCCAAGATGTGAGTGGCTGCCACTGGGTTTGAGTTTTCAAGGTTCATTCTAGGATTTGAAGCTCTCACCCACTAAAGCATAATGTCTGCAAAGGGGAGAGCTTAAATTCTTAACTTAAAAAATATTTTGCCCTTCATCTCATCTGGGCAGAGCAGTAGAGCTGGCCCTGGTGAGCCGGCCCTGAGAACCTGAGGATGGGAGAGCTGGCCCCACCAGTAGCCTGCCATGAGATGCCCTCTCCTCCTGGCCCTGAGCTCACCACCTGAGGCTATGTTAAGAACTGGTCCTAGAGTTCTGAGAGTGGGAAGGCTGGCCCCATCCCTCACCAGCTGCAGCACTAGACAGAGTGGGCCCTGCACTTTGACTGGGCAGCACAGTAGAGCTGGTTCTGGTGGCGTTGGTGTGGGTAAGGCAGAGAGTCGGAGAGCTCACCTGCCCGTGCCGATGCTGCATTGGGTGAACTAGAGCAGGCAATGCTTGAGAGCTCAGCCTGGTGGAGTGGGGTGTATGGGAAGGCTGGTGGGCCGACCAGTTCAGCTAGCACCCAGGCCCAGACTCAGGGCTTTGAATTGGCCCACCTCACTGTCTGCCTCATCTATGAACTGCTGGAGTTTATGAAAAGGCTCAACCTACAGATCCGAAGCTGCAGGACCTCCATGACACAGTCTGGGTGAGGATCCAGTACTGATAGTGTAACAGGAGCCAGAGGCTTCAAACCAAATCAATGACTCACTGCAATGAATGTTTGCAAGTAAAGTTGTGTGGACAATGGGTATACTGTGGGACACACCATGCCGTGATAAAGGTGTGTAGACAAACAGAAATACCGTAGGACACACTGTGATAAAGGTGTATGGACAAACGGGTATAGAGTGGGGGATATCAGGACACACCAGAGCTTCCATGGAGAGATTATTGCTTTGTTTTGTTTATTTTTTTTTAAACTTTTCCTTTGGCAGGAGATTGCAAGAGCAGAGGGTGGATACGAAGGGACAAGGAGATGAGTTGGATTGGGGTGCACAATATGAATGCCATGAGGAATCAATAAAGAATTTTTCTAAATTATGACTCCAAATGCAAAGAGGTATATAGTGAAATTCCAAACAATTCTGTTTACAGATACATATGCATGACGGTAGTTGGCACCCTTACAATCTCAACGTTTTATGAAGAAATAGAAAACTGCAGCACTTTGGCTATCACTGAGCCAAGCTATAATCACATTACAGAGTTACAAAAATGTTCCTTAGTCATCAGTCTTTTCATTACAAATGTTTTTAAGGGTTTCGTATTATCCTTCTATTCCTTAGATATAAGCATCCTAATAAAGTCTACTTGGTACATTTGAAAAAAAAAAAGATTCTTCTCTGAGGAAGTAAGTAGACCAGTTACCACCTAATTCAAACTGGCCACACAACTAAACAGCACACTGGAATCTTTACCAGTATGTTCCAATGCATGCTGTGTATTTGATGTGTGTGATCATGAGTGTGTTGTGTTCATGTTCACATGCTCCTGTGTGTGCACACATGTATGGAAGCCAGAGGTTAATGTCAGGTTTCGCCTTCAATTTCCACTGTACTTGTGAGATAGGTACTGAATCTGTTCACTGTTTAGCAAAACAAGCTAGGCAGCACATCTCAGGGATCCCTATGCCTTTGCCTACCTGGCACTAGGGCTGCAGGTACTCATCACCACACATGGATATTTATGTGGGTGTTTGGAATCCAATATCAGATCTTTAAGGTTTATCAACTGAGCCAGCTCCTTGGCCTTCAGCACTGGTTTTTTATTGGGTGGAAATAGTATCTGTGAACTAAATTCAAGGTTAAGAAATGCCCGTGTATGCTGGGTGTTCTAGTCTGATTTCTGTTGCTGTGATGAAACACTCTGACCAAATGCAACGTAGGGCAAGATAGAGTTTATCTGGCTTACACAGAGAAATCAGGACAGGAACTCAAACAGGAAACTGAGGCAGAAATCCTAGAGAAACGTTACTTGCTCACTTGCAAGCTCCTGCTTAGCTGGCTTTCCTATACAGTCCAGGGCCACAGGCCCAGGGAATGGTACTGCCCACAGTAGGCTGGGCCCTTCTATATCAACTCACCATCATGACACTCCCCACAGACATGCTCACAAACCAATATGACCTAGGTAATCCTTAATTGATGATCCTTCTCATGTGACCCTAGGCTGTGTCCAGTTGACAACTGAAGCTAGCCAGGACAGTGAGAATTCAAAGTGTATGCGACAGGAACCAGGGACAAAAAAGAAAGAATAAAAGATGGAGAAGCAGAAAAAAGAGGAGAAGTGGGGAGGAGGCTCTCCTTTCCCAGCTGACCCAGGTGAAGCAATGGGCTAAGTTTGGAATCAACTGGCACCATGTGGTTTCCATTCCATCACTCCTCAGAGGCACCAGCCACTGTATTTGTGAGAAGAAAACAATGGCTTTAATCAGTTCATGATGCTTCTTGGACATCAACAGTCTTTGACCAAAATTTTCATTTTCCTGGGACAAGTCCAGCTGCTTTTTTTCAGAAATGATCTTTGTTCCCAGACACGCCACCTTATAAATGAACAG
Organism: Acomys minous; assembly: GCF_964271855.1. Lineage (NCBI taxonomy): Eukaryota > Metazoa > Chordata > Mammalia > Rodentia > Muridae > Acomys > Acomys minous. Next base: position 12,582,951 of record NC_140489.1, read on the forward strand.
AAGACCAGTGCCCTGTGTGTGGAGGAGCCTCAGGAACTCCAGGAAGCCACTCGGTGGCAAATGTCCCCATTTCAGACCGGAGGTCTCTTCCTGCATTGAACCTCTTAGAATGTGAGACTAGAACTATTTTTAGAGAAAGGAAGTTTTTATTTTTCCTTCTGGAAAAATATTGACCTCACTTTTCTATCATGACCCCACAGCCATCTGAATGCCATGACCAGGGCTGAGTATAGGCCCAAACAGAGAACAGGGGAATCTCTTCTGGCTTGTGGAGCTAGAACTTAAGAAAGACCTTCCCAGGATGTGAGCACACCCTCCTCACAGGACTCTTTTCCATCTTCCTTTTTATCAGTGTTTAATTTAGTTCATTTTTAAAATTAACATACAAAATAATGAGTTGCACTGTGGGATTCTTAGATGAACTTTGGTGTGTGTGTGTGTGTGTATGTGTGTGTGTGTGTGTGTGTGTGTGTGTGTGTTTACATGTGTGTGGGTGTCATGTGCATTGCACACATGGCTCAATATACAAATTTAGCACAAACAATTAAAATATAGTACTGAGATATTTAAATACCTTCATTGTCACTGAAATCGCTAGAAAATTCCTCGATGAGGGAAACTCGCTCGCAGCTCACATCAGTTGCTGACACTGATTATCTATGCAGGCATCACTGAGATTTCCCAAAACTGTCTTCTGCAAAATCCTAGAGGAGCCTCAGCATTGTTCAAACACGGAGCTCCACACGAGCCTTTGACAATCAGCATTCATTTACCTCCAATAAAACCAATTTCCTATGCATATTTCATCAGCTCCTTCACAGGCCAGAAAATAGACACTTGCATATGCGTGGTGTAGAAAGGTCTTAAACACTAGAAACGCACGATGATGGTAAAGTGGAAAGATGGAATGCTTTAAAAATATAGGAAGGTTTGAATTCTCTTATACCAAACTGTTTCTCGTAGAGCTGGGGCTTGAACACATGGCCTTGTGCATGCAAAAAACAAGCGTTGTACCACTAAGACACATTTCCTGATCTCCATCCAAACCCCAGAGCTTTGTGTAAGTCTAGGAAACAGCAGCTCACTTTCTCTGGTGCCCCATATTTGACCACATCCCCTGGATGGGGAGACCTGGTGGCACTCAGAGGAAGGATAGCAGGCTACCAAGAAGAGACTTGATACCCTATGAGCATATACAGGGGGAGGAAGTCCCCCTCAGTCACAGTCATAAGGGAGAGAAGTAAGGGGAAAATGGGAGGGAGGGAGGAATGGGAGGATATAAGGGAGAGGATAACCATTGAGATGTAATATGAATAAATTAATAAAAAAAGATAACAATAAGTTATTGCCCAGCTTTGGGGACAATGGGTCTTACATATGTTTCTTACTTGACAGTTCGTCCTTCTTTACCACAGATGCCTCTTCTGTCTCGTGTGTGGCCTGAGTTTAGGTTTCTGAGAAATAACTAAGCTAAAATATTGAGACTAAATGTAGAGAAATCAGATCATAGAGCACTCCCCACAAAGCTCAACATTTTGACAAGAGTTGTATCTCTGGCACAACAGAACGACTTGTGTCAGTCTTATACTGGTGACAATAACAAGTCACAGTCCTGAAAAACAATTAAATATAGAATATGTTTTTGTGTATTTACACACACATATGCGTACGTACGTATAATTCAGTAGGAAAATGTGTAAAGGTGTCAGTGTTCATCCGTCTCCCACTAAGAAAGGCCACTTCAGTTTGCAGAAGGCTCAGAGAAAAGAGGAGAGAACACCAACACAAACAAGCAGGCCCCTGAGCAGGAGGGAGAGGGTGAACTTTAGTTAGGAAGCTGATGAAAAATAGAATAGAGTAGAAAGATCTCAGAGAAGGAAACTGTCAAGCGTGTATGTGCATTATTTGCAAGGTTTCGGCTGGTACCTAAATATCATATTCCGGGGAAAGACAGCTGAGAGCCCCAGTGAAGCAATCCACCAAGAGCCACAGGGGAGAGTCAGCAAGTGCTCGGCATCAGGGAGAGAGCGCGTGAAGCACAGAACCAGAAAGTCAGAACTACGTGGAAAAAGAAAACACCATTTTGGACTTCTCGTGATCTTGTAAGAACCAAGCTTCAGTCCAGGAACTAAACTGAAGACAAAATAATCTGGGCCCACAAAGATATTGATAAAACATGACCTTCAGCAAATGTATCACCTTCCAGAGCAGGGAAACGCACAAATAAATAAAACAAAAATATCAGCGTCACACTGAAGAAGAACATACAACAAGAGTATCTACATAAAATCATAAAAATCAAGTTTGTCGTGACGTTCCAAGTTTATAATAAGCATATCGTGTCACATGCCCAGAAACAGGAAGGGGTAGTTCATTTGCAATCAAGAGAAAGTACAGACGAGCGAAGAAGACCAATGGGTGATGTGGGTGTTTGTTGAGAAGACTTGAGTGAAATTATCATAACTCTTTCCAAAAAGAATTGCCAAACTGTTGAATGTTCTCAGTAGGGATGTGAAAATGACAAGAAAAAGTCCAATGAAAAAAATAAGCTTAATAATATAATTTATGAAATGGTCACTGCAAGAGAGGATCACAAGCAGCCTTAATGCAGCAGGAGACATGAAGTAGATATGTACTATATAAATTATCTGACAGAAAGCCCAGGGGAGAGAGAAAAAGTTGGACAAATTTAAATAGAGTCACAGTTGCATAAATATTCATGCCATTAAAATTCCAGAGGGAGAGAAGAGGAAAATGGAGTTGAATAATAAAATATTTTTAGTTTCTTCTCTGAGGACTAAATCCAGGGCCTTGCATGTGAAAAATGTACAATCTACTCCAAGCTACACATGCCTGAAACTAGGCGTGGACAACCAAATGAAGACAACAGAAGCCAGAAATGTCTACATTTGTAGGAAAATATTTATTACAGGTTCATTAATCCCAGGAAATCATGAGCCGATAACATTCTACCTTCCATATGTAAAGTGACACAGCCAGCAAATAAACCTTAAAAGTATCCAGAAAAAAAACCTACATCGTGCAGAGGTAGATAATTATGATATTGTTGTACAACTTTTGCTTAGATATAAAGGAGTTCAGGAACCAATAATGTCGTATCTTTAAACTACTTACCAAAGCCTACCGACTACATCAAAAATAACCCTCAAAATAAAATAATTATGCTGCTTTCATATTTTAATATTTTGAGAGTGCCCATACTCAGAAAGTTCATAAAACAAGATGTGCTCTGAATGTCACAGCCAGATTATTGGGTGAATAAGAGAGATGCGTGCCAGGGTGTGACTAGGCAAAACCCACATGTAATTCAATTGAATGAAACATGTACTATAGCACGAGATGGAGGGGGCGAAAGTGTGTGTGTGTGTGTGTGTGTGTGTGTGTGTGTGTGTGTGTGTGTGTTAATTACCTAGAAGTAAAGTGTGTGTCATCATAGAAGACGTGAAAGGGACTTGGAAGCATGACATTGAAAGAGTCCTCATATTTAATGATGTATTTTATACAAGTAGAAAGATGTAAGCTAATTGTAAGAAAGAATACAGTAAAACCACAAAACAGGGAGGTGGGGCTGGAAAGGTCAACCAGAAGAACAAACAAATAAACACAGAACAAACAAACACAAAGCCACGCAGTCTGAGCGTTTGTGTGGTCACAATCACGTGGCCTTGGGTGGGTGATAGAGTCTCCGTCACAGTGCAGGTGTCAGGGTGAGCAGGATTGCCTGTGCATGTGTTGGACAAATGGAGGCCTGGCATCCCAAGATGCAGAGTGGATGGTGCACAACTGAATCACACACCTACTCTCAGTTGTCTCTGGGACATGTACTGAACTGCCGTCATGTAGAAACCCCAAGTAGTGACTCTCAGACCCCAATATACACAAACATCATGGAGAGAACATTTGTTTATGTGAATGTCTGCTGCCATACTACATAACTGCCATGTTAATTTAAAAATATTTAAGCAGAGATTAAAACTGATAATTTGATCTTTTATTAGTAAAAACTTAACAACAAACTCCTATTCCATTGTGCTAACAAAAGTAATATTTTAATAAAAAACTATTTTGTTTATTTTTTCTGGTTTCATGTACCCCATGCTAACCATGAACTTGCCAAGTAACTGAGGCTGGCCTCAATCTTTTGATCTCCTGACTTAGGCTCACAAATACTGGGATTATAAATGTGGACACTACACCAGTCAAAACACCCATTTTTAATTTTCATTTTTAAATTAAAAAAGTAATGAGACATGACATGATCCCTGGTTTTTACAAATCTCTTTAATATTTGGCTAACTAGAACATTCTGGCTTTTGGATGCAAGCTGTAGGCGTATGGTATGTGAGGAAAGAAAGAGATTTTGTGTCTTTTCAGATATTTTGTGACAGTTTTCTTTTCTAAGACACCAAAATCAACAAAAAAAAATCAGTTTCTTAGAGTTTGGCTGCTGTGTGCTGGACCTCCGTATCCTGGTGCTTAGTGGAACTGGGGGAGCCCCTCTGTGGCCACCAGATGATATTGGGAAAACTGGCGGTTACTTAATGGGGTTCTCTCATTCACAACCAAATAAAATAATTTAATAGTGGACCAGAACAGAAGCTGGAGGATAATTACTAAATTGAAAAGGAAAACTTTGGGGCAGGCAAACAGGATGGTGGAAAAAAAGGAAGAAAGCCATGGTATACGAGTTTGCGTTATCAACATGGCAGGAGAAGACGGGGGGGGGGGGGGGGGGGGGAGAGGAAGGATGGAGGGAGGAAGGGAGGGAGGGAGGGAAGGATGGAGGGAAGGACAGAGGGATGGAGGAAGCCCAAATTATCAGAAGAACATGCTTGGCCTTTGGGAGGCATTAGAAAGGAACAGACTGAAGAGAAGGAAAGAGCCGTATCTTTCCAAATCAAGACAGAAGGGTGGACAGACACGGTCTGACCTCAGCACCATGTCCAGGCAGTTCAGCTTGTAGGAAATACAACAGAGACGAGGATTCTGGGAAAGAAAGTATAACATCTCATTAAAGAAATACTTGTCCTGTTTAGCTTATTGGCTTGGCTAAAGAGTGAGCCCTGCTTCCTGAGAGATGCTGACTTGGTCAAGTGATTGACTCTCATAACTTGAATGTTATGTCTCCATCCAGGCCAGAGATTCTGCTCTCTTGACTTGGAATTTTCCCTCCATGGGTCTTTATTGCCAATCTGCAATTTGAAAAGACAGCTAACCCATGTGTCATTTTATAACATCGTGTGTTGGGTGGTGGGTTGGAACATATTAGCTAATTGAGTTATGTGTAACTTCCAAATGGGGACACATTTCATTACATAAATAATTATATAATTAGAACAAGTCACCAACCGTCTCATGAGTCTGTCCTGTAAGCAAACAAGCTCATAGTACAAGATACAATTTTTCAAAAATTCTATTTCTCTTTATCAAAATTTCAAAATTTGTCCATAAGGACAAGAAAAATCTATGGCTGTCTTTACTGTGCACATTGTCACAAAACCTGGCTGCCTCCCTGTCAAGTTTCTTAATGGCCCTGTTAGGTGTGAAGGTGGCCCATGGGAAAAGAGTCTGCTTTAACTCAAACCACACATTCTCTTTCCAGAGGCTTAGGCATGCCATGCAAGGACATTGACCAGGGATCCCATTTTTCTTGTAGAATGTGACACAAATGTGCCCTTGAGGGAGGACCATGATCCATGATTTTTTAAATTGCTTTTATCAATTATATTTTCTTTTATTTTACTTTTTTTTTTTTTTGCTATTTTGCAGCAGGGTGTGGCAGCAGATTTGGTCAATGCTTGGCACAATTTGGTGGTGGCACCTTGGTTGCCATGAGAAGCCAGTGCTCTTAGGGACTGTCATTTGCCATCTCGAGTCTAGGAAGAGTTATCTTTTGAAAGCCTTTTCCCTGTTCTATCAGGAAAGAAGATAGATGGGTTAAATATTCTCCCTGGTAGTGCCAGCATTAAGAAGATATTTTACTAAAAATATAATCATCGGTACCCTTTACATAGTTAGGCATGCATTTATTTTATCTTAGAAATGTTGATCCATAAAAGTGGATCCAAGGACAATTAATGATGCCCTGGATGGGGATAAATTTTGTTCATATATGAACGGACGTCTTTCTGATTCTTTTCTCTGCACTCACACTATTTTACAGTCTGCCTTTTTTTTTAACTTAACATTGTCTCATGAACAGTTTTTCATATCATTAAATATTGATGGAGGACATCACTCTGAATTATTCAGCTCCCTTTCTGACAGGACACATCATGCCTGCACTGCGGCCTGGCGGCTGGAGCAGGTGGCTTCAGCAGAGATGAGCTAGTGTTTTAGGGCATCTTCCTAGGGATGGAGCTGTTAAGGGAGGAAGGCTGTCACTCTGAGTCTTTGTGCCATTGGCTCCTGTTAGTTACTCAAAGGACCCTGGGTACCATATCCGCACCCTTGTTTTTTTTTTCTCTCTTCATTCTTTGTGCCTTGATGATTTTCCTTCTCAGTCCTACAGTCCTGTAGATGCTCTTGTGCCTGCTGGCCAGGCAGCACCTCCTCCTAATGCAATCCCTGGGCCCTAGCCTTCTTCCTCCCCAATTCTCCTTGGTACAAATCTTCTCCTTGAAAAATGGTGTGTTCTCCTCATCCCTCTATGTGCTCCAAGTGTGTCAATACACATTCAAGTGTTCTGCAACCTGAAGCTTACTTCCTCCTGCCACCTGACTTCACCTCCATCTTGTCCAACTGCCAAACAGATGTTGCACACACTGCATCACAGGCCACAGTAAATTTTCAGTCCTGCACATTTTCCCCAGAGGTTGACTATTTCCCCCATCCAAAGGCAGAATTGACCTGCCATCCTCCTGCACCAATCAGCTTTCCCTGCAGACTTGAAGAAGGGATGTCACAGGCGTGATGCTGGTTTCTCTCTAAGTTGGGGCACATGACTCTGGAGGCCTCTGGGGGTGCCTGTCTAGCCAGGACAAATAGATGCAGAATAGAAAATTAAATGTCCCCAAAGCACTGGCTGGTCGAGTCTCTCATATCTCAGGTGTGATGGTTTGAAGACAAACGGGCCCCGTAGACCCACAGGGAGTGGCAGTATTAGGGGGTGTGGCCTTGTTGAGTACCAGGTGGCCTTGTTGGAGGAAGTATGTCACTAGGGGTAGGCTAAGAGGTCTCAGATGCTCAAGCCAGGCTCAGCATCACTCACTCTTCCTTCTGTCTACTGACCCAGATGTAGAACTCTCTACTCCTTCTCCAGCACCATCTCTGCCTGCACGCTGCCATGCTTCCTGCCATGATGATAATGGGCTAAACCTCTGAAGCTGTAAGCCAGCTAACGAAATGTTTATAAGAGTTGCTAAGGTCATGGTGTCTCTTCCCAGCAATAGAAACCCAAAGACAACAGATTAGATTAGGTACTCGTGGGTTCTTGAATAGTTTTTTTTTTTTTTAAATAACTGTTCTGAGTTTCATAAAAATAGAACCACACAAGCTAGAGTCATCTGGAAAAGGACTGTTAGTTGCTAAAATGCTCCCACCACACCAGAACATCAGCTAGGCTGCAGCATTAGTTACTTTCTACTGCTGTAATAAAACACCATGACCAAGGCAACTTAGAGGAGGCAGGGTTTATCATCTGGGCTTTTGTTCCCTGAGGGATAAGAGGCCATGATACTAGGGAGAAGTAGGAGCAGACAGCCAGAATAGGAAATGGAGTGATTACATCTTCAACCTCAAACATTGAGCAGACAGAGGCAACTGCAAGTGTGTGTGTGTGTGTGTGTGTGTGTGTGTGTGTGTGTGTGTGTGTGTGTGTGTGTGTGTTAGGAGCAATTAACCCTTAAAGCCAGGGTCCCTGGTTACAGTTCTTCCACCAAGGTGCACTTTCCCATAACATCGCCAAAAAGTGCCACTAACTCGGGTCCAAGTAACTCAAAATTCCCTTAAGGGGCTTTCTCATTAAAAGCACCACACATACCCTGCGTCATGCTCTCTACCTGTCTGTGGATGCTGGACACACTTCCAGATGAGTCCACATTGACTTGTGGCAGCAGTTAATCTTTTAATGGTGCATAATATTTCATTAGATGAGTTTAGGTCAATGTCATTTGTGGATTGTCCAGTGAGAGGGCTGGGCTTTGGTTACCATGAACAATCTTTTTATGCTCTTAGCATTGTCATTCACAGATAACTTTTCTTTTGTTAAAATTTAATTTAGTTTTTTGTTCCTGATTCTGTGATCATATCTAATATTGCAAAAATCTCTTCTGTAGTTTACTGTGATGGTTTTATAATTTAGTTATTTGAATTTGGTCTAGTTAACTTCTGTAAATGGAAGAGGCTTAATCGAAACTCACTTATATATGTAGCTAAATATTTGCCCAATCACTTATGGAATAGACTTGATTTTCTAAATTAGTTATTTTATGCTGTTGATAATAAGGCTAGAAACCTTTTGTAGATGCTTTTGGATTTTCTTCAAAAACAAAACAAGACAGCAACAACAACTTCTTTTTCTTGCTTTATTGCATTGGCCACTGCCCCAGTGTGCTGCTGACTCAGAGCACTGCATAGACCTCCCTGCCTTGTTCCTCATTTATTGGAAAAGAACTATTAAATATGGCATTGACTCAAAATTTCTCATTTGTTTTTAGATTTAGGAAACTCTGTGTTATTCCCAGTTCTTTAAGCATGTTGGTTTTCCTTTTTAAAGAATGATTGGAAGTATTTTAAAATATGTTTCTTACATAAATGTTAGATCTATCTTTGCTTTCTTCTTTACTGTTCTTAAATGATAGTTTTAATCATAATGAATTACTATTTGTAATTATTTCTGAATCTGATTTGTTTAAGCTGGAAGTATGGGGTATGAGTGTGTGTGTGTGTGTGTGTGTGTGTGTGTGTGTGTGTGTGTGTGTGTGTTAAGATGTGGTGTGCATATGATGTGTTTATGTAGGGTGTATATGTTTATGGTGTGGTTTGGTGTGGTGTGGTGTGTGTGTGTGTTTGTGTGTGTGTGTGATCTGTGTAGGGTGTATGGTGTGGTATGGTGTGTGTGTTTGTGTGTGTGTGTGATCTGTGTAGGGTGTGTGGTGTGGTATGGTGTGTGTGTGTGTCTTTGTGTGTGTGATAAGATGTGGTGTGTGTGTCATGTGTCTATGTAGGGTGTGTGTGTATGTGTGTGTTATCTGTGTAGGGTATATGGTATGGTATGGTGTGTGTGTGTGTATGTTATCTGTGTAGGGTATATGGTATGGTATGGTATGGAGTGTGTGTGTGTGTGTACATTATCTGTGTAGGGTGTGTGGTGTGGTATGGTGTGTGTGTGTTATCTGTGTAGGGTGTGTGGTGTGGTATGGTGTGTGTGTGTGTGTGTGTGTGTGTGTGTGTATGTGTGTGTGTATGTATGTGTGTGTTTCTAGGAGGTGAAAGTAGGGCCTTAGGCACACCCGTGGCCCACTGATTTGGTAGAATTTTATTGAGGCTTTTGCATCTATATACATGAAGGTTATTGTTTTATAGATTCCTTCCCCTGGTTGGACATCAGGATAATTCTGGAGTCATAAAACAAACCCAGAAGTAACCTCCACTTTTTCTTTCTAAAGAGAACTGCAGAGCAATTCTATTTACTAAAGTATCTTGTAGAGTTGGCCAGTGAGATCCTGTAGTCCTGGATTTTTTTAAGTTTCTATTTTAATTGATACAGAATTATTCAGGCTGTCCATTTCCTTTTGGGTGACTGTGGTTTGGGGCTGAATGGGTTAACACATTTCATCTCTGCTGACAAACTCCCGCATGTGCAGAGTTGTTCATAGTAATCACTATGATTGTGTGAACACCCAAGAGACCTGCCTCAAAGCCTCCTCTTCTTACTCCGGAAATGGGAAGTTTATGTACTCTTTCTCTTTGCCCTGCTCATGGACAGGAAAGAATCCCATTATAGTTTCTCAGATTTTCTCTATTGCTTTTCCATTTTCAGTTAAATTTTTTTTATTGATGCATAGTCTTGGTACATAGTAATGAGTTTTAGAGCAACATTTTCATACCAGTCTACAATGGAATTGTTTACAATATTTGGAGTTGTGTTGTTACATACATATATATTGAGAATTTGTTATATTCTGGCAAATTGACCCCTTTCTTGTTGTGAATGACTTTCTTTGTACTTGCTAGTTTTTCTTGCTTTTCATTCCATTTTGTTTGATATTAATATAATTACCCTATATTTGTTTTCAGTAGGTTTTATTTTAATTTTTTACCTCAATCTATCTATATAATTACATTTATACACCATATTGTATTATCACATAATAAATGAATAGATTAGACAGCCTATAGTTAGTTGGGTTTTAGTTTTCATTATTACTTGTTTTATTGAATTTGGTTTTTCTTTTCAGTGTTAGGCATCAAACTCAGGGCCTTGCACAAGCTAGGCAATCGCTCAACTCACACAGCAACAACCTTTGTCTGGTAACAATGTAAGTTATTTACATTTAATGTACTTATTGGGAGCAGTTTTCAGAAAGATAAAACTATTTATTATTTATTTATTGTTAGCTTTTTAAATCAATACCCGCCCCCCCCCCCCAGCACATTGTGTTTAAAGGCATTTAAATGATTTCCACTCATCTACTGAGATTTTGATTGCACCCATTGTACTGGTTACCAGTGGATCCCCAGTAGGTCGCCGTGGGCATACTTAGCACCCATGCTCCATCTCAGGGACCTCTGCACCACATAAGCTCTTTGACATTTTTCTATGATTTTCCCATTTCGGTCTCTTGATTCTACATACACAGTCTAACAAAAACCACAGGAAATTCCTTACCAAATAACCTAACTATGTTTACCTTCAATAACTACATGTATTTTAAGGTCTTAACATGAAGATGCAATATCATATTTGCAATCATTTTAGCATTTTTGTTGCTTCCTCCCCAATGGGTACTTCTGGCTTTCTAGAAGGATCCTTTCCCTTTGAATTAAAACCCATTATATTTTTTAACATTTCTTTTTCAGAGACAGCTCATGACAAACTCTTTTTCATATATAAAAAAAATGTTCCTTTCAGCTTTATTCATAGTCATAGTCTCACCTGGGAGAATTCTAGCTGTTCTCTGTCAGCACTTACAGTGCCATCCTCTTCCTTCTGGACCATGCGCCTTGGACTGATCATGACATGTCTGAGAGTGCCTATCTCTGATTGGTCTTCTCTGGTGCTCACTTAGGAATGGAGACATAGGAGTCACTGGGGGCAGGAGTTGGTGGAGAGTGCTGTTTGACCTCCATGCAGAAATGACCTTCCAGAGACAGGGGGGGAGGGCTGTGCTGAGCCGAGAATCCTTGGACTTGTCTGAATTCTAAGACTAGCTCTGCTAGGTCAGTTTCCTTCCTTGAGGCAAAGCCAGTGATTGTCCAGGTTCTTTATGTTGTAGAAATGAGCTTGTGTCTGCCCCTCCATTAGCCTGGTCTACGGGCCACCATTAATATTGCTGAGTAGCATCGCTTAAACATGGACAGAGGTGGATGCAGAGTTTGGACTACTAGGATAAGCACTCAACTATCCCCCTTGCAGCAGGTCATCTGAGTTGCACATTGCCATGGCTGTTGAGATAGCTTAGTGCTGGTTGTCAATATGGCAAGCTCTAGAATCATCCAGGAGACAAACTTCTGGGCAAGCCTTCTAGAAACTTCCAGCCTGGCTTAACTAGGGGTGGGGAAATCCATGCTATGTATGGGCAGCAGTATCCCACTGCCTGGAGTACCAATCTGAATAAAAAGAATTATGTGGGCTGGGCACCTTCATTCATCTTGCTCTGCTTCCTGACCATGGATGCTATGTGGCAGGCTACATCTAGCTTGGACTAGCCTTCCTTGCCAGTATGACTGTGTCATCTTGAACTATGAAACCAACATAATGCTCCTTCCTTGAGCCAGCTTCTTGTCGGCCATTTTATCACGGAAATTGATAAAAGAGCTATACAAAATGTCCTATCCGACACACTCTCTGACGTGCTCTCTGCTGTTGCCCTGCCATCAGGGTCCACTAAGGGGACCAAATGAGAAGTTGGGTGACAGATGAGCCACAGCAGCAGCAACAGCGTAAGAGACAACAGAGACCATGGTCAATCTAATGCAAAGAATTCAGTTTTGGAATGTAGTTTTCCCACACCAGACTGATGAATCTTGCGTAAATTTGGTGCAGGCCACCAGTCAGGGATAATTCATGTTTTCAGTTTGTGTGAAGTGCTCAAACAGTCTGGAAACAATGGAAGCCTCTTTTGTGAGAGGAATGAAGAAGATACAAGTGTCAGATGTTGAGTTTAGAGCTCTTCATTGAGAGAGAGAGAGAGAGAGAGAGAGAGAGAGAGAGAGAGAGAGAGAGTGCCGTAAGAACATAGTTTTGAAGAAACAACAGAGGAAAATTAAAGGTTTCTATGCATAAGAAAGAGCCAGACCCAAGAGAACGAGGTCCTGGCAATTAACTGGTGGACCTTTATCACAGGCAGAGCTGACGTGTCCCCATGTCCCCTTGTCTGGGTCAGCAAGGTGACCTCATACGCATGTGTGACATGGTACTTAATTGGCAGCCAGAATGAACTCCAGCGCCGAAGTCTTTTATGAAAATGAGTCGCAGCACAGCTCAGCCTCTGCAGAATTGACACAGTCCTCAGAGAGTCTCACGTCTTCCTTGCAGAGGATGGCTATGGAAATTGAGGCCAGCCGGTGATGCGGGGCACACGATCTGACTCACGAGTCCTTTACTCTCAGTAACAGCAGTAATTCCAGCTCCGGCATGGATCTCGGTCCCTTGCTGGTGAATCTAAGCCAGGCCCTTAGATCCCTGACAGATGAATGTCACCCTCTCTACTCCACCCACCAGAACTTTTCAGTGGGTCTGTTGTTAGCCGACTTAATTAATTCTTCCATCGATTATAGTTTATTGAGGTGAACATGGTTCTAAAGGTTCTTAAAGATGCCATGGGAGAAACATGGCATCCTCTAGTCGCTAACCCTCCTGCCCTCACCCTGACGGCATGCGCAGTCCTGGGTGATGGGTATACCACCCACAACTTCCTCATCTGCCCCACATACCAACATCCCTGTGGGACTGTATCAACAGAAGCAGCCTATTTCTTTTTGTCCACCTATAAATATTGTGTTTGCATTTCTTAGAACCCGTAAGTTTCTACTTGTAGTAACAATGGCCTGTGTAATTTCCATAGTTTCTCCACCCGCCAATCTTACTTTGTATTTATCTGCCCCCTTCTCTGGCACACAGACCTTTTTTGCTCCAAACTTTCTTCTGTGCTTGTGTGATGCTTTCACTGGACTCCTGAGCACAGCCTTGAACTGCCAGAGAATGGTCTGACCTTTCTTCCTTGGGCCCAAACTCCTGGCTTGGAGAAGATTTCCTGGGAATGCTGGGAAAGCCCCCACTGCAGCCTGTCTCCTTCCTCGCCTTTGATCCTGTTCAAGCCTGCTGAGGCAGTCTGTGGGCAGGATGCAGGGTCTGGAAGGTCGTGTGGTTCCTTGGCAGTGAAAGGTCACATGTTCTTGAAGGTAGCATCACCTGCTGTGTGATGAGAAGGCTGAGTGACTGGTCCAGAGTCACCCAGTTTTGGGGAGCTCAGAGAGGGCTTTCCTCAGAAAATGGAGCTGAGGGTGGGTAGATCACATCACAAGAGGAGAACAAAAGTATAGGAGGTCTCTAGGCCAAGTGCTTATGACCTTGAGATGTAGAAGATGAAACCATTGACAGCATGGGACTCCCCTCCACCTGGTACATCAAGAGAGCACGAGAAGACCCAGACTTGAAATTATCACCTGGCTGGTAGCTTCTGACATGACACCAAAGCCTCTGCCTCACGTTGTGCTTCCTGAAACACTCTCCCTTCGGATACGAACAAGACCTACCTGCTCTCATCCAATAAGGAGTAGGAGAGAGCTCACCAGGATGTCACATGACGAGGTTAAGAGGATTGTGGCTTCTACTTTGCTGGTGTTTCCCTCTGCTCCTTCATTCATCTTCTCTGGGTAGATAGAACCACCTAGAAAAAATTGAAGTCAATGCCTGGCCAACAAGTAAGCCACAGAAGCCCTTGGACCAATAGCCTTTGAGAGCTGAATGCCCCCAACTGCTCCAGGGATGTTGGGCACTGTCATCCTGGGCTTGTGTTAGCAACTGTATGGTAACCTAGAGATACCCAGGGCCCACACCCTGTGCTCGACCCCAGACTCTTAAGAGACTTCGAGGTAGGGGACCCATCTAAGGCATGCTCAGATTACCTCAGCATAGAAACTCCAGGACAAGACACTCAGTGCATGTAGATTTAAGCCATTAAGTACTGGGAGGACTGTTATTCCAGTGACCTATAACTAATAGAGGCAGGATATGCATGTTACTATACTGAGTGCTGCCCTGAACACCCCAAATGAAACCCATGCTCCCTCCCAGTCTGAGGGATCAAGGGAGATTATATAGAACACGCCATTTGCTTAGCTCCACTTTTGCTGCTCCAGGAGCTAGTACCAGATATATGGATGAACATCCGGTTTTCAGACCTTCTGGATTTGGGGATTTAAGATAAATAGCTTTGGACTTCTTGTACATTCCCCAAGGATGTCACTGGGATCAGATGAGAGCATGTTGGGGAGACCATGAAGCAAGCTGGAGAGCCCTGGTGTCAGACTGTGAACTATCAACATAGAATTAAGGCCAGATCCAGGCCATATTCTGACCTCATACCTGGCAGAACAATCCAGATATGCAGAGGCACACATCCCCCCCCCCCACACACACACCTAAGCAGAGCCCATTACCCTACTCAAAAAGCCACCAAGGAGTCTCCTGCCCAGAGAACACTTGCCGGTCACTTGTCATGCAGTATTGTTTTTGGCCTAAAAGGCGACAGGGATGACTCACAAAACTAGGAAGGTGGCCAATGCTTTCGTAAGCCTCTCCCTGCTCAGGGGCCCCCATTTCCAAGAACAGAATTTCATCTCTTCAGAATGTCCTCAGGAGTCAAATTAGGAACTTAGAAGACCACATAGTTTGTGGGAAGTTGGGGGTCACATTGAGAGGCCCTTCGTCCCCACAGGAGAAGCTCAAGCAAGTTCTTACTTAATCCTAGACTGAGCCCTCTGGGGAGCCAGGAGACTCATCTAGCTGTGTCTGGACACTGTCATTCCAGGGAAAGCTGAGGCCACAAGGGTCTGTGTGAGCAGTGTCACAGAGGAGTGGAAGGCCGGCTGCACAGACTTCAGGAAAAAGCCCACTTCTACAACTTATTCAAGGTGCGTGCACATTTGTGTATGTGTATGTGTGTGTGTGTGTGTGTGTGTGCATGTGTGCACTTGTGTGTACCAATGATTTTAACATTATGACAAAAAGAAGGCAAGTTTGCTTCCTGCAACTTATTTTATTTTATATTGTCACTTCTTAACAAAATTAAATCTTTTGTTTTTCATTCTTTTTTTTTTAAAGAATTACCTACTTTTATTTTATGTGTTTGGGTGTTTTACCTGCATGTATGTCTTTATACTATGGGTATGCAGTGCCTGCCGAGGTCAGACGAGGGCTTCAGAGTTACAGATGGTTGTGAGATGCCACGGGGGTGCCAGGAGTGGGACCCAGGTTCTCTGCTAGAGAGGCCAGTGTTCTCAAACCCTCTTTTCAGGCCTCCTTTCTTAAAAAAAACAAAAACCTTCAACAAATAGGTAACTGAATCATTTTTTTATTCTTATGGATGGATGCAAGAAAAGGTCTATGGTTTCCTGAAGTCACTTACCCAGTTCACACCCACTGAAAGCAGACTGGCCTTTTCAGCCTGGAGCAGGGCTGAGGAACAGCAGGGCTGAGGAACCACAGGGCTGAGGAACCATGGGATTGAGGAATCACGGGGCTGAGGAACAGCAGGGCTTGGTTTGGTAGTGGCTTTAGCTGTAATACGCTAATATTCCTGCAGGCGATTTTCTTTGGTTTAATTAGATGAACTGTGTTACAGTTTTCTTTTTGTGAAAAGGCTTTATTATGTAGAAATGAAGTATGTACAAATTTCATTTTTAATCTCATCAGTACAGTGTGGGAAGAAACAGGCTGATTCTTTTAATATACCCCTTTTGTTGAAAGAAAATTAAGTTAGTCACATCATAAATGTTTATGAGTAATTGATTTGAATTTTTATGCTTTGGTCCAAGGTAAGAGAAGTAACACTGTCCTATTAGCACTGAAACTCAGACACTGCTTGTGCCTCTTCTAGTGTAGACTAAAGCCAGTCTAAGCCATGTAATCCTAAACTCAGGAGCGAGGCGGGAGGGTTACCAGTTCGAACCCAGCTTGACCTACATAATAAGTTCAAGGTCAGCTAATATCAAGAATTGAAACTGTATCTCCAAAATTAAGAGTAAAAGAAGTGAAAGAGGGAAAGGAAGGGGAGAAGAATGAGAGAGGAAGAAAAGAGACGCGAGGAAGCAAGGAGAGAAAAGATGAGTCAAAGAGAAAGGAAAGGAGGTGAAGAGCGAGGGTTAAAGGCAGAGAGGGGAAGAAGAAAAGGAGAAGGAGGAAATAAAGAGAAAGAGGCTGGAGAGGAGCGGGGAGAGGGAAGGAAGTGGAGAGGAAGAGAAACAGGAAAGGAGAGTTATGAGGGGCAAGAGGAAAAGGAAGTAGAGAATGAGAAGGAACAGAATGGAAAGGGGGAGAAAAAGAAAGAGGAGGAAGAGAAAGGGGAGGGGAAGGAGGGGGAGGGGGAAGAGGAGGAGAGAAAGGAGGAGGAGAAGGAGGGGGAGGAGAAGGGGACAAGGAAGAGTAGAAGAGGGAGGAGGAGGGGGGAGAAAGAGGAGGAGAAAGGGGGTAGGAGGAGGAGAGGGAGGGGGAGGAGGAGGAGGGGGAGGGGAGAGGGCAGCCAGTCATGTTGGGGGAGAGAGGTATGTGAAGCCAAGCTCTAACAGTTGCAACTTGCCCTGCTTGTATATTTTCTAGCTTCCTAGTGGTTCAGATGTTGTATGGGTCCATAGAACGCGGACCTCAGGTTTTGGGTGGAGCTCTTTGCTAGGGCTAGGACTCTGCTGTACCCTCTTCCCAGTGTGCAGCAGCAGTGGTGAGCACAGCTCTGGCACCCTCGTCCCTCAGAGTGGGCTTCACTGCTAAGCCCCAGCGTGCTGAAGATCCGGACTGATCCCCGCCTGTGCATGCTCTCGGGTTCCTTTATTGCCACAATAACTCTAGACATCCCTACACAGTCAAACACTGGCTCAGGGCAGAAGAGAAGAGGGTATGGAAGCAGAGCCTTGTGGGAGCAGTCACTGCATACTGCCTGCTGCCTGTCCTGTCCTTTGCAGTATGAGCCTTTCCTGTCCACTGCGTGAAGCTCAGCCTGACATCAGATGGGGTCCAACATGTGGGAATGCTGGGCCTTGAGCATCCCTGAGTTGGAGTTCCCGGAGGTGAAGACTGCCTTATAGCTGAGCTGGTGGCTTCAGACAGGAGAGCAGACACCTGAAAGATGCTCCAAGACAGCACCCCAACAGGTCTGGAACACAGCCAAGTGTCTTGCTATAGGTAGCCAGACAGGAAGGTCTCCTGTCCCTCACCCCAGCTGTCACCTTCTGGGCCACCCCTCGGTTTCCCGCACGCTTTTGTTCTCTCTTCTCACCCATGCCTTCCTTACTCTCTTTTGCAGGGTGTGCAATCATTTTGTAAGTGTATATATTTATGCAAAATACATATTTGTAATATAGAAAGTATATATTATTAAATATGCATTCTATTTAAACACATACTTATAATATTGAAAATATGTAATTATGTTCAATGTGTGTTCTATAAAAGAAGAACGTAGGACATAGAGAGTTCAGATGAGAAAAACATTACCCTGCAACTGCTCTGGATGGATTTTCTTTGGTTGGTTAAATATTCTTTAAGCTTCCACCAGAAGTATCCAATGACACCGAGTTTCCTCCCCTGGGCAACACAAGCATTTTCTCATGTGTGTTAATGTGTTTTCGCGTGCATGTGCAGGCCTGTATATATGTATAAATACCATGCATATGTGTCCAGTAAACGAAAGTACATATTTTATGTCTGGGTACAAACCTGTTTGTCATTCCTCAGGAGTGTTTTGAGGCAGGGTCTCTCCCAGGCCTGGAAGTCACCATGTAGACCAGGAGGTCTGGCTCACAAGCTCCAGGTGTCCTCCTGTCTCCCTCTGCCTTCCCAGCAAATGGTTGGCATGTGCATGGCACCACACCCCACCTTCTTGTATGCATTCTGGGCATAGAACATGGGTTCTTATACTTGGGAGGCAGTTATGGTACCAAATAAGCCTTCTCCCCACGCCTTTGGTTATAGAATACTGGTTCTCAACCTGTGAGCTATGACCCATTTGGTGGTCAAACAGTCCTTTCATGGGGGCTGCCTAAAACACAGGTATTTACATTATAATTCATAATAGTGGCAATATTACAGTTATGAAGTAGCAAATGAAGATCATTTTATGGTTGGGGATCACTACAACATGAAGAACTGTATTAAAGGGTCATAGCATTAGGAAAGTTGAGAGTCACTTTTATAATGTTCTAGTCACAGGGATTTCTTCTGCGCACTAGACGGAGCTTAGCAGCCTCCCTGGCTTCTGCCAGTGGCACCTCCAACCCCATCAATGTTTTAAGAATGAAGAAAGTCCCTAGGTGTGGCTGAATGCCTACCCAGAGGGCTCCATATGGTGGGTCAGGAAACTGAGGCCGAAGAGACTTCATCTGTCAAAGACAATAGTGCTGATGGGTAATGACAATGGACTTCAAGACAAAATGATATTATAGCTAAGTTTAAAAAAAAAAAACTTGACAAAATCAGCATTTCCATAGCAACGTGTGCCCTTTAAAGAGGGGAGATACAGCAGAAGTTTGCAGTGGGTCTAAACTCTTGAACCAAGATGTGAAGCTCATTGAGGTCAGAGACGGTTCTCAAGAAGGACGGAGGAAGCTGTGGGCAGGAAGCAGGTAGAAGTTTTCACGAGCCAAGCCTGTCTCAGCTCCAGAGACCGGCTCACTGCATAGTTATGGTCTGAGAAAGGCAGAGGCTGGTTCTCCCTGGGTGCAGGTTGGTCACCAGGGCTTAAACCAGAGCACGGTTGCATGTCAAAAGAGACTGGCCAGGTGCTTGGCAACAGGAAGCTGGAAGCTGAAAGGTGCCAGGATTTTGGTCCTGTAGATCCACCAGACCCAGTGTGTTATGTGGCAGTGTCCACTCAGCCCCGGTTGTATGTGCAGGAGGCTCTCCTGAGACACAGGCAGCAAGGGATCAATGATGTGCACACAGCTTGCTGTCTGCACTCTGCCTTTGCCTAGTGGTACCCTTTGGGAATGGCTCCACTCAACAACGAAAAGCCATCTAGAGCTTTGCCCTGCTGCTTGGAAGGCACTGTATGGAGTGCAGATACACCAGGCAGGATCACCGCCCCTGGAGGGTGGAGCAAAGGGGCTTGTCACAAGCACCTCATCCTGCGCCCACTGTGGAGTTTTCAGCAATCAGAAGGCTGTGGAGGATGCAGTGCAGGATGCACTCCCCAGAGGCAAAGGAATTTGGGTCCTACACCCGTGCAGGACAGAGTCTGGGTAGACAGAGCCACACAAATCCCAGTTCCCTGCTCTACCGCTCTCCCTGCAACCAAGCTGGAAGATGAACCCTTTTTAACATCCCCTGCTGGTGCTTCAGTGCAGGAGAGCCACAGGAGGGGATGCCGCTGGTGACCAGTTTTGACCAAGCCTAGGCTGCAAGCTTGTGTGGCAGCATCAGACACTGGAAACATAGCACGCACCACCCTTCTTCATAGCTCAGGAGAGGGAGGTCCCACGGAGTTTGGTGATCAAGCTTGCTGGGCTTTTCTAATCCTCACTTAGGGAGAGACATCCAGTGTTCGCGTGGAAGAAACAGCTTCCAGCCTGTGCACTGTTGTCTTGAGTAAGAAATATAGGAGGGCACGCTGCGAGGGGATGATGGGTATAAGAGAGGCCTTCTGGGAATGGGATGATGGTTTTTGTTGAGCGCACACCACACAACATATGTGTATGTGATAAGGTCAGGAACCAAAAGCCAAACAATGATTAAGTCTTGTTTTTCACTTGTCTTGACAAAGGATGCTCATTCCTTTGTGAGAAAAAAAAAAGTCCTCAGTTAATGCTAAAACCTTGACACCATCAACAAGAAGACGGTAGTTAATTCTTCTGGCCCAAATTTCCATCATCCTAATCAACACCTTCACCTCTGACACTGGCATCTTAACTCCCAGAGGACTCACTGCCGCACCCAGTAGCACCACCACCATCACCACATCATCAACACTGCCTTTCGCAGCAGTGTCCCTTCTACCACCACCAGTACAACCACTGGCACCGCCACCACTAAACTCAGCATCACCCATTGCAGCCCCGCCACCACCATCACCACCGTTGTCACCCCCACCGTCACCATCACCACCACCATCACTGTCATTATCATAGCAACCTCCATTACCGTCACCATTAGTATTACCAGGCAGATACCAAACACACCATCACCTTTCCCAGCACCATCACTATACCCACACCTCCACTATAGTCACAACATCGCTTCCACAATCACCTCCGGCAACTACCATCATTAATGCTACCAATGATCCAAACCCAGCATCACTTTCCCCATACCATCACCACCACAACCGTCATCACAGCCACACCCCACCAACTCTAAACATAAGCATCCCCTTGGTCCCCTGATGATTTCACTGCCATCCTACTACCTGAAAGCCACTAATCTGGTGATAAACCCCACAGCTGCCCTCCAGAGACCTGTTGCCTTGTGTTAAAGATAGGCACTCTCATCTTGGTGCCCCTGGATTGAGGAAAGCTCCAGTAGGTGTTCCCTGAATGCTTGACAAGAAGCACAACGAAGGAGCAAGCATGTGTGAGCCACAAGCGCTGCCAAACCACCACTATGACCTCAGAACCACAGGCTGTATAGAGAGATGGAGCTAATTTTCGAAGTTCTGGAGACGCCATTTTCTTTTCATTAAAGTCCACATCTGGTGCCTTTGTAGCTTGTACTAAGTGCTATTTGTCATGCTAAGGTCTCTGAAAGAACCCTGGCCCCTGATCCCACTGAACAAGCTGTGTCCCACATGTCCACCTGATAGAATGTCAGGCCAGTGTGCTATTCAAACCCCTCATTTGATACGTGGGGAAACTGAGGTAGGTAACCAAAACATGATTTGTGCGAAGCCACAGTGGCTCATTTCCCCCAACTGTAACACAGTCTCCCTTCTATCCTGTGTTAGTTCTCCTACATTCGGGGAGAACAACGAGATCCCCACAGAAAAAGTGAGACAAAGAGTTCAGGGTACTGAAATGGTTCAGCAGCTCAGAGCCCTGGCTGCTCTTGTAGGGGGCCTGGATTTGGCTCCCAGCAGCCACAAGGAGGCTCCCAGCTTTCTCTAATTCCAGTTCCAGGAGACCCAAACCATCTTCTGGTTCTGTTGCGTGTAATGCTCGTATATACACGCAGCTAAAAACGCCACTCATGCGCACAAAATATGGAGGAGCATTTATCAGAGATGTGAGCTGCCCTCTCCTGCACAGATGAAGAACATCCGGAAGTTCACACAGCTGCTGAGGGGTCAAGCTCCGGAATCCATTCTCTTCCCTCTGTGTTATCTTTCCAGGAGAGAGCTGCCATACACTTCCGTTGAAAGATCTTTTGTCCCCCATACACGGAGCCACAGGTTCAGTCTCCACCAGGACATAAACCAGGCATGGGGGCACATATAAGCAACTCAAGCGCTGGAGAGGTGGGGGCAGGAAGATTAGGAGTTCAAGGCCAACCTCAGCTGCATTTTGAGTTCTAGGCCAGTTGATGATACAGGAATCTCTGTACCGCCTCAACAATAAACAGAGACATGATGGCCATCTTCCACTCCAGTACACTGACATCTCCCACCAGCAGGGAGGAGGACCCACGCATGCTCTCCAGAATGGACAGACAGCGTGGCCTTTGGATCTGGGGTTTTGTCCAGTTTTGTTCCTTAGCTTTCCCCATCAGACATCAGCATTATGGGTCCTGAGTTTGAAACACACTTATATCCAAAACTCTGAGTGTTTTTTAACCCCTAGTTGTCTTCCCTGCACCTCTCTTTTCTCTCCTCTCCACTTAGAAGCATCCCTTGTGTATCTCTGGTCCCATCTGATGATGCTCTTTTTAAGTTCCCAAGCATCCCTTTGTGAGCCCCATCCCAGCAGGGCTATCTCTTGTGGGATGGCAGTCCACCTGCAGGGTTACAGCTCTCTCTCACTGGACAGAAGATGTTGGGGAACTGGTAGACTGTTGGGTAGCCCTGAGAAAGTCACCTATGGTCATCTTGGAAACTCCTGCCCACTGGTCTGGTGGGCACACCAAGTGTTCACTCAATAGCATCTTTCACTATTGATTTTTTTCCTTGTTTATTTTGATTAAAAACAACAACTTGCACTAACATCTGTAGATGATACATAGTTTACATGAGTGTCATTCTCCGGGCTATAAGAGGAGACGAAGGAATGTGTCACTCCCACTTTGCAGACGGGAAAAGAGAGGCACAGAAAAACAGGTAGAAAGAGATGCTCCAGATCCAGGCACAGATCTCTCAGGTCTCTTTCCAGAAGTACTGGGATGCAGAAGTGATGCTCCACTCCACTGACTTTTTTTTTTTTGAGAGATGACAAATTATATTCACCATTGTCCTAAAGTGGTTTTCATTTCTGATTACTTAATTTGCCCAGTGTTTGCTTTAAATGGTTTTCCACGGCAGGCTGCAATGTTTGCGGTTGACTTTTGACATTATAACACTTTAGTACAAAGGAGGCTACAGAAAGCAACAATGAAAACATTTACTAAGTGTGTTTATAATCAAATATATCCTCCGTAATTTAATTTGGAGGAAGCAGAGAGCCCAGCATTACAAACAGAGGGCTTGTTAATAATTCATAAGTCATGAGGCGGTAAAGCAGAAGCTGCAATACAGAACTGTGTCCTGGTGGCCACCGCTCTGCCCTCACCTCTTGCCACAGCAGACGAGATGCACAGGGAATGAGAACTACCCCTCCCCCCCTTTGATCTCAAGGTGGCGACTCTTGAACTGGGATTCTAGAAGGTTCCGATCCTGATGTGTCAAGGTCAGGGATGAAAGATGCACAGAGTGGGATGGGGAACACAGACTAGGCCTGGCTTACTGCTCTAACAGAAGCCAGAGGTCTGTAGATGGGGCTTGAAGATGCAAGAAACCTGGGCCAGCCACCCAGCTAGCATCCCCGTCACCAGCCTTCTTGGAAGGGGCTTGGTTGCACATCTGGGGCACAGGAGGATGGCAACACGCAGTGATGGAGCAGCTGCTGCTGAGGAATCTGCAAAGGGCCTTCACAGTCTTTCTTGTTAAAGGGGTAGGCACTGTGTCCTTGGGCAGGTGAGAGTGAAGGATCAGATTTGCAGAGGCTTGAGGAATGTAGCAGAGTAAACAAACACCCACTCACCCCCACTGGTCCCCATAGGGAGCAGGGGGATGGGTCGTCTCTCACACCTGCCTCCTTCCTGGATGAATACAAGACCTAACAAAGGGACAAAGGTGTGGCCAGTGTCTTCAGATTGAGTTATGGAAAGCATGAAGCATTACAGGGAATTTGGGGAAGATGAAACGAAATGGGGAGGATTGAAAATTCATGGGATAAAGAACCCAGGTGCCTCTTATGCATATGAAATTCATGCTGAGAGAGAGATGGGAGTGAAGGCTACTGAGGTCCACTCACGGTTACTAGGGAGGTTCGTGAAGATGGCAGAACTGAGCCCCTGCTGCATGGGGAGGAGCCTGTGGAGCTGAGTGGGAAGTCCCACTATTTGCTTGCTGTGCAAATCCCTGCTGCTTCCAGGATCTTGCACAAAGACTCCCAGGCTCTTTGGCCCTGCCATTTTATGATGGATACTATGTATAGATAATTGCTCAACACTTTTATAGGAGCAAGATACAGAAAATAGTGTAGCTATACATTAATAGAGAATGTTTCAGAGCATTTCATTACCTGTGCAGGAGTGGGAGACAGTCTTGAACAATAGCACTCTTAGTGCTTTCGGTCCTAAAAAAAAAAAAAAAAAAAAAAGGGGGGGGGGGAAACTTGGAGCCTCTGGGTATGAAAAACATACACATACTGTCCCTATGCGGTGATCCACTTATCATGTAATATTAAGCAATCGCCGATTCATAACCTCATATTAAAAGTATCAGAGAGGCCTGTGTAAAAATAAGTTGGAGACTAAGCACCATGTGGCAGGAGCATGTGTCTGTTCCGTGGCTCTGCTTGCCCTGCGGTGACTCACTGAGTTATCTCCATGAAGTCGGGGGAAAGGCAGCACTCAGTCCAGAAATGGTGTGTGTGTGTGTGTGTCAGGGGTGGGGGTAGGTTTTGCTGTGTCACACCCAGGGAAGTAGACCATCCAGGCCCATCCTTATTCCTTCAAGTAACATGACGTCACTATGGCGGAATAAAACTCATGGACTACATTTCCTTATTTGTGTGTCTCCTGCTGGCATCTAGGCTGGCTCCATTTCTTAGCTATGGCAAACAGAGCTGTGGCGAGGACAGATGGGCCCATGTCTCTACGCGATGCTGACTTAGGTTTCTTCTATTCTTTTCAAAATAAGCATTTATTTATTATTTATTCACATTACATCCCGATTGTTATCTCCTCACTAGTATCTTCCCATCCCCACCTTCCCCCCTCTTCTGCCCTATTTCCCTCCCCTAGACATCTGAGAGGGGAGCCCTCCTCCCCCACCATCTGACCACAGCCTATCAGGTCTCATCCGTCTGAGTAGCCTGCCTGCCCTTCCTCTGTGTGCCCACGTGGTCTCCCCGCCAAGGGGAGGTGATCCAATCAGAAGCACCAGAGTACATGTCAGAGGCAGTGCCCGCTCCCCGACAACCGTGGAGAAGGAGCTGTCCATTGGCTACATCTGAACAGGCGGGTCTAGGTCCTCTGCTTGCAGTGTCCTTAGGTTTCTTTGGGTCTAATTCCAGGACTTGGACCTGGCACATGGTAGACTTACTCTTGTTTGGTGGAAGATCCACTTTGATTTCCATGGTGGTTAGACTAGCTTAACTCCATATATCCTCTATGGCATTTCCTGCATTTCCTGGCATTAGCTTTCTTTCTTTTTTCTCCTTTTCTTTTCTTTCTTCTTTCTTTCTTTCTTTCTTTTTTTTTATTTGTTTGTTTTTTGGAGACAGGGTTTCTCTGTGTAGCCCTGGCTGTCCTGGACTTGCTTTGTAGACCAGGCTGGCTTTGAACTCACAGAGATCCACTGCCTCTGCCTCCCAAGTGCTGGGATTAAAGGCGTGCGCTACCACTCCTGACCTTCATTTGCTTTCTTGCTGATGCCCAATCCATCGAGAGTGAGACAGAATCCCAAAGCCATCTTAACTTGCTTTAATGGTTTATTGTCCTGTAAAGTTCTTTCTTCCTAAAGCTCCTCCATGCTCCTTCTCAAAGGTGCTGGGAAGTCAGCCCTCCACCGTCTGCCTGTGTGGTCTCCACACCTACCTCTATGGCTGTACTTGAACCATTGCCAGAGAGGACCTAAAAGGAGCTGAGGGCTGGAAGAAAATACATTCCCCCATCCATACATATAACTTTTTGTTTTTGTTTTTCTGCGTAAAAGTAGCTTATACTCATGATAGTCCATTTATTTGTTTGTTTGTTTCTCTGTGTAGTCTTGGCTGTCCTGGACTCACTTTGTAGAGCAGGCTGTCCTGGAACTCACAGAAATCTCCCTGCCTCTGCTTCCCAAGTGTTGGGATTACGCGCATGCATGCGTCTCCACATCTGGCTCATTTCCTATTTTTAATGTTGTTTATTTTTTCTGTCACTAGCTCTTGCCAGGTGACTTTCTCTACACACTCTGGACAGCTATGCTCAGACTTAAAAACAAAATGTCATGGGCGGAGGGTTGCTGCTCCGCATCGCTGCCGTGCTACCGCCACCGCATTTGTAGAACAGGAAGCCTTCGGAGTGGTTCTGGGAACATGCAGATGAAGGTTGTGCATGAACTAAAACCTCAAATCCCGCTCCCCCATCTGGGGACAGGACAGGTGGCCTCAGGACCCAAGAGCCGGCTTACTTGGCTGGGATTTAAATTTCTTCATTTTCAGGCATTTTCTACCCACATTCCTTGGCTTCTCCCCAGCCCTTCAGTCCCAGCCCCTCCCTCTCCACCCCTTACTCATTTACCAAGCAGATGTTCCCAGCCAGGCTTTGACCGAGGAATCGACATACACACTTGTCCGCCCCATGTCACCAAGGCACAGCCCCATCCCCTCCTTCACTGAGATGCTGATTGGTTGAAAATGGCTTCCAGTAACTTAGCCTTTGTTTTGTAAAAACATTATTACAACATTGTATAACACTTGAGAAATGTTTCAAATTTAGGCTGGCTGGTGGCTTAGCAGACTAGGGTGCTAGCATATGGAGCCGGCTACGCGGGAGAGGCTGTGGTTTATTGCTGGCACCACCAGGCAAGTCAGGATTAGCAACCAGGGGACCCTTCCTAGCGTCAAAGCCACAGGCCCCCCAGGTATTGCTTCTTTCTTGGACGAGATCTGAAGTATTGTGGGTGCAGGGGGAGGGATCAAATTTGCGTATCTTAGGACAGCCTGCATATCTTAAGACGTATCTGAAAAGCTTGGTACATATCACTCTGGTTTTTACAAGGCTGCTATTTAAATTTACCTTCCCATCTGTAGTGTACCTGGGGGGAAGGGAGTTTAAGATACTTAAAGCCTGGGTTCTGAGGTTGGAGACATGGCTCCTCTGAGGTTAACTGGTTCCAGGCGACCCAAGTTCAGTTCCCAGCACTGGAGCTGATGCCTTATCCTGGTATCTGTGAGTATCTCTGCACACACATGGAACACACACACACACACACACACACACACACACACACGCACACACGTATTTAAATATAAGACGAAAAACAAAAGCAGACCCTGCTCTCATACTACTGAGGTCTAATCAGCTGTTGTGGGCTGTGGTCTTTGTAGAAGTTGGGCACATTGAGGGGGACTGGGCAGTGGCAGTGAAAGGATGAGGATCTCAGATAAGATGATAACTTGCTTGTGTCTTTCCATATATCCCACCAAGGCTGGCCTCTAGTCACAGTAAAGTCAAGTTGATCCTGGACTTCTGGTCCTCCTGCCTTTACCTTGCATGTGCTGGGATTACAGGTGAGCACGACCACAGACAGGTTGGTACTGAGGAAAGATCTCAGGGCCTCCAGCATGTTAGGCGGTAGCTCTGCTAACTGCACCTCTTGTGCCCCTCCCCCCCGACACCACACACACAGCCATGAAAATATGTATCTAATTGCTTGGTTAGTAGTCTTCAGGAGTCCTAGAAGGTAGAAGAAGAGAAAAGTATTTCAGGCAGAAAGGGTTTCAAACATCACTTCTTGGCAACACACAGTAGAGGTCACAGCTGGGTATCATCAGTGTCTCGGGGTGGCATTTCTGTCATCTAGAGAACCAGAGAGTCAAGGACGGACAGCCCCAGCTCTGCTCCGAGCTCTCTACATGCTTGGGGTCTTGAGAAGCACTCCCATCACTGAGAGTGGACATCACCTGCTGTACCCTGGACAGCTTCAGCATCCTGTTTGTCAGTGGTTTGTATGTGACGCCTGGCACCTGTGGATGGGCTTGGTGTCAGTCACGACCATGAACATAAGAGCTCAGAGCTCTGCCATGGCCATGACAGCTCAAATAATTTGAGATCGTAGCGACACAAGTGGTGTCACCTGTGGGAAATTTGGAGGATCAGAGAAGGAGTTCTGACACGCAGACCGCCTATCTCTTCAGAGTCTGTAGCTGCTCTCCTGCACCCAGTTTCTCCGTGTTCTTCCAAGTCCATCGTCTGAACCTTTGAAAGTGGGGTTGATGGTGTTGTCATGGACTTCCCTGCTGTGATGCTCCGGCCCTGCTCACCAACTCTTCAAGCATTCATCTTCTCTCCAGCGAGATGGACCAGGGGCTGCGGATGAGAAGGGATGTGGTCTCCGAGGTTTCCCTATGTCTAGCCTCCACTTTATGGGTTTTCTGGCTGCTCTCTGAAGCTCTCCACAGATGAAACTCCTTAGAGGGGATCTGGGGCCGTTCCTGGAGGATGTGAGGCCCTGCTTTTCCATAGGAGCATGGCCCCCTGCAGAGCCTATGAGATGAACTAGGAACTTGTCTCACCTCTCTACTGAAGGTCCCAGGGAGCTAACTATGGGAGTGTTCACTAAGATGGTAGAAGAGCTAAACTAAGCAACCTCTCTCTGTACATGGCAAAGACTTTGGGGTGATCCAGTGTCCCCATGATGATGTGTTGTCACCCATTCACTGAGGCCCTTTTGGAAGTCTTGGCCCCTTACTTATTTGGTTGGTGCCCACACTCTGATGTTCAGCTGGAATGAGTTGGGCCCAAACTAGTACGTGCCAAGGATTCCCTTCCCTTAAGCAGACAGCAATGTCATCAGAGCTGGAAGAACTGCTAGGAGAACCCAGAGGTACCGATACAGCTGATGGGGTGGCTTTTGGAGCTCAGTGGCTGGGAGGACTGTCCCACTTTTTCAATCTGCTCTTAGCACTCTTTAGTAGGTAGACAAATAGAGGCAACCAGAGGAGATTTCTGGGTTTAG
This sequence comes from Acomys minous, assembly GCF_964271855.1. Taxonomy (NCBI): domain Eukaryota; kingdom Metazoa; phylum Chordata; class Mammalia; order Rodentia; family Muridae; genus Acomys; species Acomys minous. The sequence continues at coordinate 12,611,699 of NC_140489.1, forward strand.
AGACATGGTATGTATCACTGAGATTGGCATCTTGTATGAGTGCTGGCACCCAGGAGTGTCAGGAAAGGGAGAATAAGAAGGAATGGTTGGAGACAAGCTTCAGCAGAAATGGTAGGCTCCAGATCCAGAAACCCCGAAACCCAGGCTGAAGGAGGACCCAGGTGCATCCTCCAGACACTTACACCCATCCTCTCTGGAGTCTCAGATGCTGGTGCTTTCTTGGGTAGCTACCACGTCATCAGAACATAATCTTCAGGAGAATAACCTAACCAGTTCTCCCAGAGCTCATAATGATGGAATATTTGACAAGTGAGTGAATGGTGCATAGATGGATGGATGGATGGATGGATGGATGGGTAGATGAATGGATAGATGGCTGGATGGCTGGATGGCTGAATAGATGGATGGGTGGATGAATTGCCATGTCTGGAGCAAAAATAAAGTACAGGAAGTGGATGTAGACATGATGGGCTATGCATAGGTAGAAAGAAGGACCAGGCAGCTGATAAATGTGAGTGTCCCCAGATCTTGCCAGCAGGCTTGGGAAAGTTCTAGAATCAATCAGACCAGGTGAGCTGTCAGCCAGGTGAGCGAATATGACTCCACAAGAGTCACAGGCAAGTCACAGACCTCATCAGAAGGGAGATCTGTGGGGATGGAGGGATGTGAGCCTTAGAAGCCCTGCTGCTTGGGCTGAGGTCTTGCTAGAAGACATGCTAAATGACGTGGGAGCAAAGGGAGGGGGCATGAGCTGCTTTAGAACTCCCAGCCAGTTCAGCCAATACCAGAGCTAGTCAGCTGCCATTAGTGGGTTCGGCAGGCAGCTTGCCATGGACTTCAGAGGACCAAGGCACAGATTAAGGGAGGCTGGATGCTAATTTGCACATATGGAAATGTTTCTCCCGCCATGGATGGCTCTGCTGTGGACAGATGGAATTAGCGAGCACTTCGAAGTCGTGAAGACAAACACATGAAAAAAAAAATGAGAGAGAAATAGAAAGAAGTGAGCTCTTTTTTTTTCTTTTCCATTCTTTCTGTTGATGGCAGCTCTCTTCTCTTTTTTTTCCTCCCCCTCCCCACCATTGGCCCGTCCCTCTCTCATGTTCTCCTCCCTTCTCTTGTGAGACATTTTAGATCTCACAAGAGTAAATAAATATTGCCCTGTGGCCCCTGACATCAATAATGCATTGGTCCCATTTCAATTGCAAATTACCCTTCAACACTGAGTCCTGCACATCAACTGGGAGTGGGAGCCAAGTGCCAGGGGACCCCAGAGGAAGGAAGGCCAGTCTACTCAGGCTCTGAAAACAGACACCCTAGATTTCAGCATCCATCCTTTAAAGGTCCTCAGCCTGTTGTGACCCATCTTCTCCCCCTCTTACTGACGTTTCCTTTCCAACAGGCTCAAGCAAGTTCCTCAGATGCATGGGGCTTGCTCCAGGGCTCAAACGATAAATCCTCTGGGATTACCTTTTATTGTGACTTTCTTTCTTACCCCTTGTGCCTTTGAGTGGGAAGGTCTGTAATATTTTATTTATTTGTCAGACATTCGGGGTGAGCATCTCTTCAGAACTCGGCACATGAAGGCTGAGGCACCTACTTGGGTAATAGTCCCTCTTCGGGGTATAGCCAACTTTTTCTGTAAGATGTCAGAGTGAAAACATTTTTATCTTTCTAGGCCACAAATTTCTCCTGCAGTTGGCAAAGTAGTAACAGTGAATATGTTAATGAATGGGTATCTGTTTCAATAAAGATATATATACATATATACTGAGATATATATATACTGAAACTGGCTGACCAATGGTTGACACCATCCCAGAACCCATCAATTCTCAGTTGCAGGAGGTGTGAGGTGTGCACTCTCTCAGCCTAGAACCACCATTTTCTGATTTATTGGAGGTGGATGGATACCTCTGACCCATGGAAGAATCTCTCTTCCTACTTAGCTCTATGTCATCACTTTGCCTTTAGCCATGGGCTGTTAAGTGGCTTAGAGGGGACTCAGCCCAGGGGCCCCATGGACATTGTAGGCTCCTTCTGCCTTGACTCTGCGATCATCTGTCAGGACCTCAGCATGGCTATACTGCTGCAAATGTGTGGGTATGGTGTTTCTATCTCTTAACACAAAGCATTAAGTATAAATGGATTGGGAGTGGTGGTTAGGGTGTGGGGGAGGACTCTTGGGATGCTGTTATAAATTCCTTTCTGTTCAGCTTCCAGCCTGGTCTTGTGGGCACTGGGGGACCTGAATGGGAAGCAAAGGACCCCATCTGTCACCTGTCTGGTACTACCTGACAACTACCTGGTACATAGGCCACTCAGAGTTTTAAAAAGTGAAGGGGGGCGCAGCTGGAAATGGGGAGAAGATACATCTCGATGTTGTTATTTTCCTACACTCTCACAGGATGTTCAATGGTACATTTCCTCAGCCTTGCCAACTGTAGCTTCCAACCTGAACATCTAGTGGCACCCCGACTCCCTAGGTCTGGTGACCTTCCTGTGTGTGGCTGTGGAGACTTGTCTTCCTCTTCCGTGGCTTCATGTTTGGCTCACTCAACAGTATCATGAGGTCAGGAGAGGGCCTTTGGCTGATGGACGTGGGAGCATGGCTAGCTGCAGTCCGGTGAGCACCAGCGATGCATCATGGCAAGCAGCTGTTTTCCCTCCTTTAAACATAAGACACAGAGCCATTGTGGGACTCCGATTAAGGAAGCCATCTGGAGAACGTGCAAAGATCTGAATGATTTCACCTTGTCCCCCAACCCAAATTGAGGCCACGGGTCATAATGCCAGGGTTGTGACCCTAGTCCTAAGATGGAGCCAGCACTTCTGCAGCCTGACCCCCAGAAGAGCCCCAGGACAGGCCCTCTCTTCATGGAGGTCATCTTGCTTAGCCATGATGCCTGGTACCAGTGGCAGATATGTCCAGTGGTGGCTCTTATCATGACCCCAGACAGAGCTGTGTGCTGGCAGACACTTTGACCTCATTCTTTATCAGTCAGTCCTCTGCGTGTGTCTCTCCTGAATTCAGTTCCGGGTCATTCTCATTTCACACCAATAATTTCATAGGTAAGGGATCCAGTGAGCAACTTACTAACCAAATGCTCCATGATCAGAAAATATCTGGGAAAGTGCTGGATATGCAAAAATCAAAGGCACTGGTATCATTTCGTTGATGTTTTTATACATGTGCATGCCTTGAACTAAAAACAAACATAAAACCAAAACAGAACAAAAGAAAACCTTAGAAACCACTCACACATACATATGTGCCACACATACTACACACAAACATAACCTCCAAACCCCCCATAGCCTACACAAACACATCACGTATATACCCAATCCCAAACACACACACCGTGTGTGCAAATATGCACAAACACTACACACACACACACACACACACACACACACCACAACTACCATGAGCACCACCACCAGCAGCACCAGCACCATGACCAGCACCAGCACCAGCAGCACCAGTACCAGCACCAGCAGCAGCAGCACCACCAACAGCACCACCACCATGACCAACAGCAGCACCATCAGCAGCAGCAGCGCCACCACCACCAGCACCACCACCATGACCAGCACCAGCACCAGCACCAGCACCAGCAGCAGCACCACCACCATCAAATCCGTTCTGCTTTCTTTCCCACCTAGACATTTTTATCAGCCTATGTTTCCCTCTCTCCAAATAATACCCCAGTATCATCATTACAGACACCGAATTAAACATGCTTCCCAAGACCCCCAGCATGTGTAGAGACCTAGAATTTGGGGGGGGGGGGGAATAATACAATGAAGTCTGCATCCAAGTTCAATCAATTCTGCAGCTCCGGGATGATGCTCTAGGATAGGAAGGCCTCCCGGGTCCATCACTTATTACTCACAGGGATGTGCTGCCAGGATCCCAAATGGATACTGAAAGAAGGTATGTTCTCACATCTACTGTGTAAAATGGCTTCAAGATTTTTATAACCCACCTACATCTTACAGTATACTTTAAACCACATTGGAATTGCTTACAATCCAGTTCAATCAATGTGGCATAAACACTGCATCAATAGTGATTATAATGTATGGTTTGGGATAACAACAAGGGAACTAAATCCTTACATGTTCAACACAGATGCACAGACTTTTTTTTTTTACCCCTGAATATTTTTTGATCTAAGTGTGCATTGCTTCCCAGGCACAGAGCCTATGGTTATAGTGGACTGGCTCCATGCCTATGTTTGCAGTCTTCCAAACATATATGCACACACATGCACAGCAGCTTCTGTATGGAGAGGAAGAACTCTACAGACGTTCATGTATAAAAATCAGAACGATGAGCACATGAGTAAGAGATGGGAAGCGGGCATCAGGAGTATTCTGTATTTCATCATTGCCCCTACATTTTATAGAACCAGTGTTACCTCTGGCTAAACAGGAATCCAAAGAAGATTTCATACCGACTCCTGTTTTAATTTGAGGGAAAATTAATTCACAAATTTTGGAGCGCGAGGAGAGTTGTAGCACATGATGTGAGCGTAGTGCTGTGTTCTTTAGTTTGGTCCTCCTGAACGAAGTGTGAAAACTCCCTAGAAGTTTAGTGACACTGTCAAGACCAAATTGCTACAAGTTGAACTAATACAAATTGAACATTGAGGTAAAATATAAGGAAATGTAATATTGGCTTGTATTTGTGCTTCGACATTCATTCTCACAGAATTTGATGGGAGGTGTGGCTCCCTGTGGGACTCAGGCCTTTCATGGATGCTGACACTGCAGCATTGGTTCAAAACTACAGTGGGCACAATGTTTTGTTTCATTTTTCAATCCTCGTGTGACTTTTGACTATAAGGCTGAATTTTATGTTGCCAGGTGTTCTGTGCATTAACACTAACTTCTTTGCTGTAGGGTGTTTTCAGGTACTTGGTGGAATTCTCCATTTAGCTTTCCCAGCCTGGACAGGAGCTCATTTCAGATAAGTCTGTGTTGTGTGCATAGCCTCCCTTCGATTTAATTGTAAAAATGAACTCAGGAAGAGGCTTTCCACTCCCTAATCAGGAATTCCCTACATTTGGGGGTGAAAGAGGCTTGTCGGAAGTAGCAGAAAGGTGCAGAGTGGGGCTCAGAGTCTGCCCCACACACTCTTGTGAGAAATGCAGTTTGAGGCTTAAAGTGTACCCCACACACTCTTGGGAAGGAATGGTTTGCGAAGGGAAGACCTTTCATTGGAGACAGAGGTGTGGATTGCAGAAATGGGCCTTGTGGGGAGCAGAGGAAGTGGGAAATCCAGAGTTTGAGCTGCCTCCAAGTGGCTGGGACGGTCTCTGACCTGACAGAAAACACTTCAGGAGATCCACCTGGGAACATCATCCTAGCAGCCCAACAACCATGGAGCCACGACGTGCCTGTCCCTCATGGTGTCCCCACAGCTGATTCTCTGTGTGAGACACCATCTTCATGGTTAAGTTCCAACTCCTCATCTTGTTGCTTCCATATCGACGTACCACAGGCAGCTCGAGTCCCACGGTTTCGCCGACCACTTTGTCCCCAGGTTTTAAAGGTAAAAGGACCCTGTGAGAAGCCAGAGGCTTCCTGCAGCCACCAGGTGCATTCTGTCTACATGACCTGCATGTGAACATCAGAGCCTGAGAGACTGTGACAGAATAAAAGGTCCCTTAAACTCTTGCTGAATTTACTCAGTTCTCTTTGAGGTTGTTGGGCTTTTTAAAATAGATCTTGGAGAATTTCACACCATGTGTTTTGATCATAATTCACTTTTCTTCAACTCCTCCCAAATGCAACACCCTTCCCTACCAAATAAGCTTTGTGTCACCCATCCACCCCCTTTATAAACCCATCAAGCCCAATGAGGACCATCCGTGTGTTCTTGGATCTGTGGCCTTGCACTAGAATGCGATCCACATCCCAGGGGCTACACTTATGAAGAAAACTGACTCTCCCCTTTCCAGCAGCTATAAACTGCCCATCACAGCTTTGCCGGGATGGAACTTCATGGCCACCTCCCATTTCCATGCTGGACTTGGTATGGTGGGAGCTTGCAAGACAGGGTTTGTGCTGCTGCCATGGCTGCTGCACATTTGTATATGTGTCTGTTCTATTGTGTCTGCAAGACATTGTTTTCTTGTAGTCATTCACTGCCCCTGGGGCTTACAACCTTTCTGCTCTATCTTCCATGGAGGTCCCTGAATCTTGGGGATGCGGGCGTGGCTGTGATGTAGATGTCCCACTGAGCATCTTGCTGTCTCTTATCTCTTATTCTCTGTACTGTACTCTAGCCTATGGGCAGGTGTAGATCTCTGTCAACACCATTTAGTACAAATAGAAGCCTCTCTGATGAGGACCTAGAGATGCGTTAGTCTATGTGTGGCGTGCTAAGTCATCAGGAGTTAGGGTAGTATTTATCCATTTAGCTGAGCTATAGTAGGTTCTCCTCTCTCCTCTTGCCTCTGTGACCTGCCTAGCCCCAGGTTCTTAGCCAGGCAATAGTGCAAGCTACATGTTTCATTTGGGGGGGGGGGCGGAAAGGACTAGATTGCAAGCAAAATATCTGAGCACTGTGGGAAAAATAGATCTCATAATATAGGATAATAAAGAGATAAACAAACAAATAACCTGTAAAGTCATGATAAAAAAATCCGCTGTCATCTCTTAGAATTTGCCACGCGTGCCGCTGTCTATTTACGCTATGGTGATCATCCTGTGCAGTCTTATCTTGTTCCCCCCCTTTTCAGTCAGCTTCGTATTACGCACATTTTCTGCAAGTGTCGAAGTTATTCTGAAAGCAATTTTTGCTGCACACTGTGTGAACATATATGAATTTATTTTCCTTCACTTACCCTACAGCCTTTGTGCTTGCATCTTGCGTTCTTATAGAAACACTACAATACAGCCCTTGGCATCCTCTATATCTCATTCTTCCTTACAGGGACACTCTTTTCTACCCAGCCTGCTCCCCTTCCCAGCATCCTTTTCGGCAAGAGCTTTCTTCCATCCCTCAAACTAATATCCATGTGGTATTTTTCATGTGATGACCTAGATGTGTGGATTAATACATGATGTTTACACATGATGATGCGCCTAACACTTTATGACCTACCTCGGCCAATGCAGCTGCTATCCGGTGATCAGGGCTGACTGCCATGCCCTGTTTGATCGCAACACTTGCACTTTTAGAGTGAAAATAACAGCGCCTTCTCCTAGGGCTGAAATGGGGATTAAACCAGAGACTACAGACTGCACACCTCCTAACCCCAAAACCTACCATCTGAAAGGCTCTGAAAATATCAGCCTTCTGAAGGTCTGACATGCCACCAGTGGTGGCATTCTAACCTGATTTCATGTGACAGCCCCCAGTCAAAATGCAGGCCTGATAAAAACATTATATAAAATTCCCCCCAGGCTATGTGTATAAAGCATACTTGAAGCATATGAATTTTTGACTTAGGCTTGAGCCTTACTCCCAAGATATCAAAATCTATATGCAAATATTCCAAAATCTGGAAAACAAACCAAACCAGCTTCTAAACAGCTCTTTCCACAGCATTTTAGATATGGGATGTCCAGTCTATATCTGTAAAGTGCTCAGATAACAGCAAGCTGTACAGAAACTTGTCCGGCCACCATAGTTCTATTAATATATTGACTTAGCTCTAAAGAAATTTCTGGTGGCTGAATGGTTCAGAGAGCACACTGCTATGGAGGACTAGAGTTTGATTCCTAGAGAGCACACTGCTACGGAGGACTGGAGTTTGATCCCTAGAGTGCACACTGCTATGGAGGACTGGAGTTTGATTCCTAGAGCGCACACTGTTATGGAGGACTAGAGTTTGATTCCTAGAGAGCACACTGCTATGGAGGACTGGAGTTTGATTGCTAGCCTCCTTGTTGGGTGATTCACAAATGCCTACAACTCCAACTCCAGAGACTCTGACACCTCTAGCCTCTGTGGACCTCTGCATTCACACGCATAGACAAAATTTGCAATCACAATAAAAACATAACGAATTTAAATACAAAATTTACCATGACCCTTTCTATTCTTAAAAAAAGTGGATCCCTCCCCACCCCCACCCCCCCGTCTCTGTCTCACACCGCACATGCACACACACACACACACGCATACACGCATGCACATACACGCATGCACACGCGCGCGCGCGCACACACACACACACACACACACACACACACACACACACACACACAGAGCTTTCCTGCAGAGCACACTGCCTGCTCCTGAGAGCATAGGAAATATGAGCTGACAAATGACTGGAGTTCAATTCTGTTGACATTACCATCACACAGCATTCTGCTCAATGGAAATGCTAATAAAATCGTTCCTCGTAATGAGATTTTGCATCTACTCTCGTGTTTATTTATAGACGTCATACTCACATGCATTTTGGAATTCTATAAATCAAACCTTATTTTATCTGGAGGATGCTCGTATCGACCAAAAAAGGAAAGAGCGATTGCAAAGGCATCTTAATAATTGCCGTATGTTCAGCTAGAGAAACCCTTTCATCAGACAGAAACGATGTCAGCTAATTGGGTGGTTAGGAGGGCTGCAGAAGGACTTCATAGAAGTCACAATTACGAGAACCCACTGTAGAGGAAAGCAAAACATCTTTGTTAGTCTCCCATAAGCCACATTTTCAACACACAGACTTAAGAAAATTCCCTTCCCAAATCCTCCGTGGCCCCACACGAAAGGGTTGATGACTTTTATGCAGCAGACTGGATCTTTAAAAAGGGAAGAAGATGTACAAGCGATGTTTACTCTAAGCAGAACATCATGGTTCCACACACCAGCTTTGGGACGCTCTCCCTGCAGCTGTTTTGACTTAATCCCCCAACTTCCCAATAAAACTGGAGTTTTATTTCAAGGGGCAATCTGTAATTAACTTCTCAACCAGTGGTGCTGGTGGCTTTCAATGCCACCAACAGTGTCGAGCTGAGATGATGATGATGAAGATGATGATGAAGATGATGATGGTGATAATAATAATAATAATAATAATAATAATAATAATAATAATAAGGCTTTCTCCACTCCATCGGAGTGTGTATCCAGGAGGACAGTGCAAAGGCAGAATATATGGATCCAGCTGATGTATAAGAAGACGGATGGAAGGGACAGAATTTGAAGCTCAATTATTCTGTCCTCTTTTGAAGATAGAATCTGGAGTGATAGAGGCATACCCACTTCCTCTAGGCAGACACACAAACAAATTGGTTGGATGAATGGATAATTTATATTTACAGATTAGATAGATAGATAGACAGATGAGTGACTAGATAGATAGATAGATAGATAGATAGGAAGAATAGAAGATAAATAGATGAACAGAAAGATAGAGACAAAGATACATAAACAGAGAGATGGACCATAGATACATGATAGGTGAACAAAGAACTCGTTTCTTACATATATTATGTGTCTCTTAACCATCCATCACTACCTATTATCTATTTATCTATTGTCTCTCATCTGTATATCTTATCTATCTACCTACCTATCATCTAGCTAGCTCTCTGGTCTATATCCACCTGTCTGTCTCTCTGATGCCTGAGTGGATTAACAGGAAGCCAGACAGATAGTGTTTTCCTTTTCCAAAGTCTTTGACACCCTTTGGAAAGAGCAATTAAGAGGAAAAGTAGAAAAAGCACTATATTTATATTGGGGATCTTTCAGTGCAGAAAAAAAAAAAGAGAGAAAGAGAAGCTGAGAAAATAGCAAGGAGAAATAAAATCTGAAAGATAGGCAGAGGGCATTTAATCCACATGCCTTTGGCCATCTTTCCAGCATATGCTCACAGAGGGAGGACACAGCAGAGGCATCTGTCCCTGTGACAGCAGGCTTTCAGAAGCTTGCTTCTCTTACACCCCATGCTCTACACTTGTCCGGCTTATCCTGACACTAAGTTTCCTGATCCATCTTAGGCATCCCAGGTCCCAAATGCCCAAAAGGTCAACCTGATCTCACTGTGACCCAGAGGAAGTGCTATGCTCAGGAGGGATCCAGGTTTAGGAAGATAAGAGCTCCTTGGTGGCTCCCAAATGAGATGTTCCCAGGCAGACGTGCGTAGAAGCTGCGATGGTGGAGACCCAAAGGATGGTCTTTGCTCCTTCCTGGCTGGAGCATTGCAGGGATGTCCTTTTCTGTTCCACGTCCCAGAAGAACATTTACCAGGAAAGGAATGTGAAGAGAGATAATGCATTCCCATACAGGCACCAAGTATGCTGCCCAACAGTAGACCTAGCTAAGCAAGGTGTCATACACCGGGATTCCTAACATTTGGGAGGCTGGGCTAGAAAGATCATGAGTTTTGAACCTGGGTGGGCTATATAAAAAAGATTCTAGCTCAAAAATAGGAGGGAAAAGGAGAGAGAGAGAGGGAGAGGGAGAGGGAGAGGGAGAGAGAGAGAGAGAGAGAGAGAGAGAGACAGACAGACAGACAGACAGACAGACAGACAGAGACAGACAGAGACAGAGAGAGACATAGAGAGACACAGAGAGACACAGAGACACAGAGACACTGAGACACAGAGAGAGTAGATAGAAACCAGTTCTGTTGGATTCGGTGTGCTTGCATTCCACCTAAACTAAATTAATTACATTTGCAATGATTCAGTTTTAAAAAACGAGATTAGGTTCTAGGGCCTTGGGGGTAAGGACTAGAAATCATTTGCTGGCTTACTGAGAGGACGTCTCCTCACTGCTCACTGGCCAACATTAAGTTCCGCGCCTCCACTTCTCCAATCACCTGTAAGAGGATCAGCTCTCAGGGATCAGCATCTGCTCTGGGTCATCAGAGGACGAAACTATCTACCTGACCTTTTAGGGCTAGTGGGCAAAGTCTTGGGGGTGGGCGGAGAAAGAGGATGGAGTGTTTGGGTTGGGCTGTTGAACCGTTCTACAGAAGAAAGACCATTCCTCTTATTATGGAACATCCCATGGGATCAGAGATCATCAACACTTGTCTACCCCCCTGGCTCTACCATCTCAAAGTTCTATTTTCTTCCATAAGGAGGACCAACTTTCCCCCATGAGAAACAGGATATTCTCATTCATTTTTGTTTGCATTAAGTCTGACAAATTCAAGGTTCTTCATACATTTTTCAATTATTTGTCCTGCATTTTCCATTACCCCCAGACTCATAAGGCCAGTAAGTTCCTTTTGTGATAAACGCAATGCTCTCCACCACCACCTCAAAACCAAACCTCTTCATCCTGCAAGGCCTGACTGGAAAGACACCCCAGAGACTGGCTCACCAAGGCCATTCCTTTCTCTGGGTCCCACTTTGGTTCTGTCTGGTCTCTTCAATCACATCTTGGTCTAGTAGACTCACCTCACCCCTCGGCGGCTCAGCCTTGTGCTACTTCACTAAAGGCTAAGAACCCTTATCTGCCTTCTGTGGTCTAGAGAGCCACTATAGCTCCTTCTCTACCCATCGTGGCATCAGCCACTCCCCCAACACCTCCGCCATTCCTCATCAGTCAACTTGACAGAAAGCTGGACATAACTGGACATAACTGGAAAGAGAGAATCTTAGTTGAGAAAAACACCTCCATTAGATTGGCCTGTAGGTAAGTCTATGGACTACTGTCTTTATAAATGATTGATGTGAGAAGGCCCAGCCCATTTTGGGTGATGCGACCCCTGGACTAGTGATCTCAAATGGTATAAAAATGCAGCCTGAGCAAGCAAGGAGTCAGGAGCAAGCTCATAAGCAGCATGTCCCCATGCCCTTTCTGTATCAGTTCCTGCTTGTAGGATCCTGCCATGAGTTCCTCTTTTTTTTTTTAATAACGTTCTCCAGAGATTCGTAAAATAAAACAAACCTTTTCCTCTTCCAGTTGCTTTGGATCATGGTGTTTATCACAGCAACAGAAACCCTAAGACACGCACCCTTACCAAAGCCCATTCCTCCTACCCATGCATGCCTTTTCGTCTCTGTCAAAGACCAGCCATTGGAACAGGTGGCACTACAAAGGACTGTACACAGGCATGTACACAGGGAGTCCCAAGGAACCAGGAATAGCTGTGAGTGGCCTGAGCAGCAGTGCAGAATCATGGGACACCAAGCACCCACCCTCTGCCTCCTGTGGTCCTTCTGGGGGTCCTCATGGCAAATAAGGAAGCATCTGGTTCCCCTCCACACAGAGATTGTTAGTCATAGACTCAAGGGCCAGACTGGATCCTGCTGTTACTTCATTGCTCGGACATTAATCCGTGATGTAACTGAAATGTGAGTTCTGCCCAAAACTGGTTGAAATGTAAGTTGTGGTTGTATTGCGTGCATATCTTTAAAAGGTGTTTAGATCCAGAACCTTCCATATTCACGAATCTTTACAACAGAGGAGTTTTTGTGTCCCCTCCACTTCTGCTCTTGAATTTTACTGCCTCGATAAGTGTGTGTGTGTGTGTGTGTGTGTGTGTGTGTGTGTGTGTGTGTGTGTCGGAGGGTGTCTCTGTTATTACATATTCCCCAGGCTCACAACGTATAAGGCACATGGGAGCATTTTCCTTGCCTACATCACTGGAATTTTTAAAGGTCTGTAGGACACAGCTGAGAACAGGGCTAGGTACAAAGTAGCAAGCCTGCAGTACAACTTGGATTTCTCATCCTGCCAAGTTGGACTGTTGGAAACTCACACGGGTGTAGAAATTAGATACACACAGGTTCCTGAATTGTGTCTACTGGGTTTATTCAGGCAGCTGTTTTCTGGCCACCACCCCAGAGCTACATTGTAGCTGCTCCTGTGAGAGCAGAGGGTCACAGCAGTGCCAGCTTGAGAGTTTCTATTTCAGTGTTTCCTAACCACCAGGCCTGGGGACATTCCTGTCTCCCCCTTTCTGATGAAAAAGGTGCCACACCTTTTCCTGGCTCCTTCTCTTTTGGGATTTTAGTTAGTTCACCAGCCGAGAGTGTAATGTCGCCTAGGGAGCACCAGGCCCAGCTCCTGGCTTCAGGGACTTCGTCCTCCAAGAAAAAGAAGTATAACTCAATACATACCACAGGAGGGGCTGGGGCACAATGGCTGGAAGGTTTCTCTTTTCTCACCCAGAAGACAGGGAACTCCCTGTCAGGGGCTAGAGAGGCACCTCTGCCACATTCTCAGTCGGGATAGCATGCTTTCTATCTCCAGGATCCATTTACCAAAAACAAACAAATGAAACCTCAAGTGGGGTGGCATGTATGCAGGGGCAATCCCAGACCTGGGGAGACAGACACGACCCATGCCTGAGAGGCTCCACCAAACAGTGTTTTCTGTCTCCCTGGTGCTCCCAATGTGGAGGATGCGGGCTGAGGGTGGACACTCTTCCTGTATTGTCAGCTTCCCCCTCAGGACTTCTTTCACTGTATGACACATTCTTCTGATCACTCACGGGGCAGATGCACCTGGCCAAGGGAGCATCTAAATCCTTGCAGCAATCCTTACGCACGACACCTTGCTTCCTTCCACATCGTCTGTGCTTCCGTGCACACACTGTCCTGCACTCTCAGAAAACGGCTTTCCACTGATTCTTTTCCTCACAAGGCAACGTAATAGGTTGTATGAGCAAGGACCACAAGCCAGGTGCTTTGCAATAAGATGGGCTTATTCATGCCTTTCTGGAGTCTAGCCAAGTTTAAGAGGTTGGCAGAACTGGTTCCTCGCCCAGGCCATGATGGAGAGTCTGTCCGTGGTCCTGTGGCCTCTGGTTGTTTGCTGCTGCTGAACTCTAACACTCCTTGGCTTGTGGAAGCACTACCCTGGCCTGACTTCACGTTCCTGTGGCCTTATTCCCTGTGCCTGCCTCCCTCTCTGTCCTATTCATAAGAATAGCAATCATATTGGGCCACCCTACTGGCCACGCCCTGATCTGATCATGTGCACTACTGGCAAGCACACTGGCAAGCTAGTAATTCACCATCTTTTGGTCAGAAATAATTCACTTTATAATGTCATCTTTCTGGCTCAGGGCCAGTGACCTAAGCCTGGATTAGCCTGGTGGAATGAATGAATGAATGAATGAATGAATGAATGAATGAGTGAATGAATGCTAGACCCCTGTGTGTCACATCTCTGGCACATGGTGCTGTCCTAATGGAGTTTGCTTTGAACACGGAAGACCTTTGCATTGGAACTTCACAGCAGGGTCTTCCTTACTGCTGCTCTCGGGATGGAGTCAGGAACAGTAGGCCACAGTTCAGAGGCTGCCTAAGGCCCCTGCCCCACAAGCTTTGCACTAGGGCAACAGTAGGAATTCTTTCCTCACACACGGACCTGGTTTCATGCTCCTGGCTTAGAGAGTGTTCACTTTAACTGAGCCCCCTTTTGGCAGTTTTTGTGCAACCATGTATGTGGCAGAAGTGACATCCACGGCCTGATGAATTCATTTAAAGAAAGGAGACCTGGGACAGGCTGACCAACGAGTGTGGATCTGAGGGGTACCTCCTCAGCTAGCCACCTTGGACCTCAAAAAGCAAGAACGAGCATGTGGAGCCCCAGGAGTGCTCACCTGAAAGGGGAGGAGCTAAGAAGGGAAAGGAAAAGAGCCTCTTCTTTTCTAAGCATACAGCTTTTGGCTGGAGGTCGAATTTAAAGCACAAAATGGGAGCTGGGCTGGCTCTGCTTTCCTGAGCTCTAGACTCAGCGCAGACAGGCCTGGCTGGTCCTCTGCATCTCTGCCTTTATGCTTTAAAGAAAGATCTGCACAAAACTCAGCCATCTGGCTCCTGTTAAAAGGACAGCCTGCTTATGGAAAGAAAGAGGGGAAGAGGATGCTGAAGGGGTTAAACGTGGGACCTGGGGGAACTTGTGACCTTCTGGGTCTTTAAACGGGACAGTTTGGACAAGCGTTGCACATGCTTACATTAACGCTGGGAAGATTGCAAAGGCCATGGCCAGGGGTGTGAAAGAGCTGGTCCTCTCACATAGGAAGGTATGTCCCTTGACCTCTCGGAAATGAAAAGTGGGCCTAGATTCCTTTGTTTACATGACTAGGTTCATGGCCAGTTGTCCCCCTTCTTGGCACCCCCCCCCGCCCCCTGTCCCCCCCCCAGCATGTGTTGGGGGGAGAGGGGAGGGGCACATTATTCTCTCCACATAGATCAGCTGTCCACCAGGTGACAGCCTGTGAAGGCAGATGTTGGCTGCTCAGCATCATGTGCTGGGAACTGTGCGTAGCCCGTGGATAATATAAAGCCAATATGCAACTGGCAAGCCATTCCATGCTCCTTTCTTCACATGACCTTCTCATTAAGAGAGCCTCTCCAGGGTCTTCCTGCACAGTTGGCCTGAGCTAGAAGCAGGCTGAGAGCTGGGATGGTGTCTGGGAACATGTCCTGGGTCAATTCTAGAACAGGCGAGCTTCCTTGCTGCATGCATCTCACGAACAGGAGCTCAGGCCTGGCTATACCTGTCTTCAGAGTCTAGGGGACAGCATGCACAAGCAGGAAGAAGTGGACACAGGGGGCAGCTGGCCACTGGCAAAGCAGGTTGGGCATAGAAGCCGGGGAAGAGTGGTTGAGGATCATTCTGGAGTTCTGGGGGCTTTGGCATAGGCATTTCCCTACCTGCTTTCCACTCTTGGCTGAAACCTACTCACTGAAACCCCCAGGGCCCACGGAGACACAGGAGGGTCAGGGAGTCTTGTACACAGCTGGTAGATAAAGAGGCTGAGTGTAAGGAGCTTCCCAAGGGCACACGTCTAGGGTCATTGTGAAACTATGCCCTGGTCCTGGACCCCCAATCCAGGGCTCTCTGATCCTGAACTTGCACAGAGCTGTCAGAGTGTCTGACTAGTTGGAATGTTAGGATGTTCAAGCCTTGCGTTAACATTTTCCTTGCCCTGCCCACTCAATAAAGGAGGCATACATTATTGAAATAATTTGACTGCCCTTCAGCTGTTGTGCTGGGCCTCTGATCTTGACTCGCGACCATTTTAATTGCAGTGGGCACAGACTTAAAGTCGTACTACTTGCCTGATATATAGACAGGCACAGATCCCAGAAGCCTGACGACAGTGATCCACAGAGAGGCTAGCACAAACTTATCTAGACTTTCTGGCCAGAAAATACATCTCCAAAGGAGTTATGGGCTTTCAGGACCAGAACTAGGAGAGAAAGGATGCAGTTTTTCAGCTTATGGTTATGCTAATACCAACAGCTGCTAACTATATCCGGAGTGTGCTGCATTCCAGTACTTCTCAGCTACTCTTTGCAGCAGCCCTGGAGGAGACTGGAAAAGGTTCAACACATAGTAGACGGAGATGGGTCTCTGCAATGCAATGAACGAACAACCCTGTGGAAATAAACGTGATGCAATCTTAGGGCAGGTATGTGGAGGCTTCACGTGAGTGGTAGAAGACACTATGTGGCCCATGTGGCCATGAAACAAGGACTGAGTGGGGCTCAGGGCTTCTTCCTTCCATGCACTTCTCCCAGCATGCAGCTCTGTGCAGGTACATGCTGAGATATTTCGAGCACTGCATGTGGATGGCGCTGAAGCCACAGACTCCCACCAAGGGAGACAAGGAGCCTCTTCAACTTCCTTCAGGTTGCTTCTGGAAGAAAGCTTCTGGCTGGAGCGTGCCTACTTCTACATCTTTCTGACAGTTCCTGTCACTCCTCAGAAGGGAGAGGTGGCAGGCCAGGAGCTTAAGGCTTAGCAGGCAGTGGTGTCAAGCCAAAGTTTCAGTCACGGCAGTGGTCTCCTCCTGTTGCTTTCATTTCACCCTCATCTCTGATGAGATGTGAAATTGGAGATCCTTTGAAAATGTAATATAGACACAAAAGTAGTGAAGGAAAAATAAAGACTTTGGCAAGAGTGGATAGAAAGTAAGAGAGAATAAGTGGGGTGTTGCAATATGATTAAAATACTTCATATTTTAAAAATTTGTATAGAAAGTTGTGAAAGAACAAATAATAAAATTAAATATGAAACTCATAAAATTATTAATTAAAAGTGTAACATAAAGTGTGAACAAAAGCAGTCGCTTGGGATATGATCTGGTGAAAAGAAGCATAATAAGAAAATAACGCGAGTGAGCGATTAGGTATATCACTACCTTAGTGATGGAGCTCCAGAAAGCACTGCCTTTGACCAAATACTCCCTTTCCTAGGAACCAGAAAGATCCTGCCATCTTGGATATGGATGAAAGGTGATCTTCCTTGGGCAGGAGGCACGCCTAGCCAATGCATAGGTGTTAGCTCATGGCATTCATTAGGCGCTAAGCATAATGATCAGTCTTCATTGTCAACGTGACTGGATTTAGAATGGCCTGGAAGCTCCCAAATGTGTCTGTGAGGGTGTTTGCTGAGGAGAGTAAATGCAACTGAGCACCTGCATTTGTCTCTCTCTGCCTCTTGACTGTGGATTTGACACACCAGCTGTTCTATTCTCTTGTCACCATGACTTCCCACCATGATGGACTACAGCCGTGAACAATGAGCCAAAATAAGCCCCCTTCCATAAGTTGCTTCTGCCAGGCATTTGGCACAGCAATTAAAAAAATAATTAATACATTAATAGCCTTCAGAAGCATTTCCTCAATGACAACATTGAAGATGTCTCCCACCAGGGCAGACCCTCTAATTTGCCTCAATCTGAGGGTGAGTGGAATGTTTTGGGCCTTTCAATGTACTGTTCCCTGGTAGTTCTCTGGGGAGGAGCCCCATTCCTGGCACTTGCGCTTCTGTGAATTTGGTCAGATATAGAGGATGTCCTTTATGGAGCCTTAGGAATGGGAACACTGGTTTTCCACAGGTGACTGGAACCAAGGTTGTTTTTACCTGTAGAGGAACATGTAGAAATTACCAAGACAATTACTTTGAGTGACTGGCATGGGTTTAGAATTGATTGGTGCAACCTAGGGTTTGAGGAATTGTCTCCTGAGACAATTCTAAGAGTGTTAAGAACGTCCTGCTCTCTAGAGGTCACTGGACCCTCACATGCAGGCATGCTCTGGGGAGTATCCTGTCACTATCAGGGTAACCATGGCCATGGCAATGTTGGGTCCTATGGGACTAAAGGAGAATCACTGAAGAAGGAAGAGCCTTCCAGAACAAAGGTATTTCATGTTCAGAGGCCTGGAGGCATGCAGTGGCCTGGTTCATTGATGGAGGGATAATGATTTTATAACAATGGACCCACAGGGGAAAACGAAGAAGATGCTGAGGTGCTGGGAATGGACGGGAGTATATCCTTACAAGATTTGAGAAGTTCAACTAAACAGCATTGTGTATGTGGGGGGCGAATAATTCTAGCCTGGGAGTGATAGGAAGTCCTGGCTTATTTAAAGGGTTGGAAGACATAGCCATGGTGTTACCGAGGCAAGCTTGTCACAACAGTGTACAAAGGAGGTGGGTCGGAGGAGGTGAGCCTGGGAAAGCCTCATGTACCTCCAGTCTTGGGATGAAGTGTGACCAGGATGGGGGCAGAGAGATGTTGAAGCAGTTGTAGGGGTGTCCTTTAAACATCTGTTCATACCAAAATGTTCATCAAATATTCTGGGAGCCATTCTCCAGGATATAAGATCCATTGAATAAATTGCTCTGAGTGATTAAAACGTGCAGTTTTCATCCATTGCAGTAGAGTTTATTTATAATTGGAGCCACAGTTTGCATGCACTTTAAATGCAAAGAATGGCTTTAACTGTCAAGTTATTATATTACTCAAGAGTTTAATTAATAACACACTAATCGTAGAAGCCAGCATCAAGAGTCACACCATATTGTTTATATTACATTTGGAAACATTTGAAGTGATTTAGCCATTTGAAAACAGAGCCCTATCCTCTCATAGATATGGCAGACCCTACATCCTGTGTACTCTGTTACTTTTTAAGACAGAGAGAGGTCTCCGTTGGAGGTTATGATGCAGGACCCATGTCCATAGAATAGAGATGTGCTTATATCTCAAAATGAACCAATGGGAGAAAAGTTTATAATCAGTGGGGCCTGCTTTCAAAGATGGCTATGCAAAAGTTTCACAAAATAATATATAAAAAAGCCACAGAAACACATGAGACCAGGACTCAGAGCTGGATTAGTTTTATCCTCCAAGCTTATTTCCCCTAAATGTGGACACTGACGTTCATGAAATCAAAATGATTTCATGAAAATGGTCCAAGAAGAAACCTGTCTTTCTTGGACTCAAAATTTCCTCTTACGACTAAAATCCAGTGTGTGTGTGTGTGTGTGTGTGTGTGTGTGTGTGTGTGTGTGTGTGTGTGTGTGTGTGTGCACTCCTAAGTTGCCCATATGTAGAGGCATGGCATTCATATGTAGATATGTGCATGTAGCTTTGAGAGGAGAACCTCAAATGTAGTTCTTTGGGGGAGCATCTACTTTGTTTTTGAGAAGAACTTCTCATTGGCCTAGTGTTGATCAAGTGGGATCGGCTGTCTGTCCAGAGAGACCCAGGACCTGCCTATCTCTAGCTTACCCATCCTGGGATTAGAATACCCACTCTACCATACCCAGCTCTATTTCTAAAACATGGGTTGTGGGAATCACACCAGGGTCCTCACACTTGCAAGGGAAGTGCTTTACTAGGTCAGCCATCTCCATTACTCCTTGTTTATTCCTGGCTGGAAAATATTGCCTTCCCATTTAAAAGTACAGACCTCACTAAGGACCTACTCAGTTAGCCCCCTCCCGTGGTCCTTGCCCACAAAGGACAAGCTTCTTGCAGAGAAAACTATGTCTTTTACTCCTTTTTTTTTCTTTATGAGCATGAAATTCCTACATCAGGATTCACCATATTTAACAAGGGACACACCCCATGCCCTAGTGCTAACCCCTTAACCGTAACACAGATCTGCAGACAACCTTTGCACAGCGTCTCTAACCATCATTCAGTCAAACCAAGAGTAACCAACTTTCCACTGTGGGCTCAGAGCAGCTTATTAACCACTGAACGGATTCTCTGTCATGGATTCGGGCATCAGAAGCTGTGTTATAGGTTGAACTGAGTATGGTACCCAGGGCAAACACATTCAACACAAAAAGTTTTAAATCTTAGGATAAGATAATGTACACACACACACACACACACACACACACACACACACACACACACACACACACCAGCCTGCCTACCTGGTTGTATATCTATAAATTCCACTAGATATAAAAGAATACTCAATACAAATTAGAGTATGGATCTTACTATCTTGTCATTGTTTTTTTTAATTCCCATATCACAGTCATTCCCACTGTATTTTATATTATAATGGGAATCTGCTGTCTACAATCTGTACTAGTGTGTGTCAGGGAGTTGACCACCATCAGAGCATCACGAGTCTAAAGTCTAACAGTTACTTGGGGATGGGATGCTTGTGTGAATCCGAGGTGTGCAGATGCCCTCTAAGGCCAGAGAGAAGATATTTTCTACTTTACTGGCCCCATTGTGTTTGTCACAGCCAGGCAGCTCTGTGTGGAAAGAGCCACAGCTGTGCTCCCAGAAGACTTTACTGCAATTGAAGTTTTGAATTTTATATAAATCTCCTATGCTCTGAGCTACTCTTTGGGGGGTGGTATCAGCTATGTCAAGATTCAAGAACTGTTCTTAGGTCATGGACCATGCAAACAGGTAGTGGGCTGGATCTGGTACCACTGGTGATTAAAATCTCCTGATCTTTCTATGAGTGAGGGGCCACCACTCTTCCTACTCACAGGGAAAGGCCTCTAACAGAGAGGATCTACAGTTGAGTGGGAGGCAGAGGGTAGCCATAATGGGAAGCTTGTTTGAGATGGACATGGTGTTCATAGGTGGGTAGACCACACTGTCAAGGGATGTCAATGTTATGCTATGCAACATAGCGTCTATCCAATCAAAATCTGAGAGCTGATGGTAAATGCTCCTTAGGAGACTGACAGGGCCAAGTTAGCTTGTTGAGAGATGGCTCTGGTGACCTCCATACAGTCTATAGAGAAGAATCTGAAAGGAAAGAGGCCAGTTCTTAGTACCAGCAAGGGTGTGGTCACATAGGCAGAGAAATGAACTTTCCAAGGAGACTCCTTAGGTTAACTCATCCAAGCTGAGCAGATTCCCAAGAGGAACCTGGGGGCAGACAGACATCTATGGATTTTTAGTGGCCGTGGGACTATCCTGATTTCTTTCTATAAGACATCAAACCTGGAGCTGTTATTTCCAGTGGGTGGTGAGAGGAATCCACCAAGTGACCAGTGAGTCCTTACTCAAAGAAGGTAAGGGGTGCAAACACACATGCTCTCAAAATGTTTATCTACAATGAATACAAAGCAAGGCCTCCGTGACCTTGCATCCTTGAGACTTTCCATATCACTGTTCATATCCCCAGCACATATATGTTTGTGGGAGGAGCAATCCATTGGTAAACACTTTCAATATTTTCATCATTACCAGAAAGTCTACCGACAGTATGGCTTCCGGGCTATCTGTTCTTTTTGACTATCAAACTTGTGCATCATAACATGAACACCAACACAGCCAGGTCTGTGGCTGAAGGTTCATGAGGGTTGAAATGGCTCTCTTTCTCTCTTGATTATTTTTTTATCCAGGTCACAGAGTCTTAGCGCAGATACCCAGGACCTAGATGCCTGGATGGCAAGATGTCCTTTCTGGAAGCGGGACTGTGGGCATGCTCCACCAAGTCCCAGCCGTGGCTCTGAGGTCTTTCTCCGTTCAGCTGGCAGCAGGGTGTCCAGGTTTCTTATTCTTCCGTACACACCGTAGGGTGATGGGTCCTGCCCTTCATTCCCAGGTGCCCCCGTAGGCCCCTTGTTTCCTAACTGCTGCTTTATCTCTGCAGAGCATATGAGATGATAGATGTAAAAATCTTTTGCCATCTCTCGCAATGCACATGGCTGTATGGCGGAACCTCCATGACTTAGATCTGTGTTTATCTGTTCACAGATCTAGAACTTTGCAAGTGGGGCCCTGGGTCTCATTCTCTGATGCAAGTGGGGAGCCCACAACACACCGCCTAGGACGCTGGAGCTGTCAGACGGCAAGTCTCCAAACGAGCAAGAAGTTGTTGTATTACCGTATGCTCTCAGTGCCCTGTGAAGGAGCAACAACACACCAGAACAATCCCAGAATTCCCCTGCCCTTATGAATTCTCAGTGTGTTTCCTCTGAGTTTTACAATGTGTGCCCCGGATGTCAAGATGTGTATTAGGGACTGTAAACGGTAATAAATGACGACACGGCGATAACCATGGAAAATCGATGATAAAGCAGGAAAACAATATCTCATTACTGGCTTGAGTGAAATAGAAATCGGGGCACATTTCCAAGATTAGGAATTAGATTAGAAATTTGACAACATGATAACTTTTAACAAAAATGGGATCTAGCAACAATGCAGAATAGAAAAGGCATGACGGTAATCAACGCAATATAAGATGGCATTTTGCAGTGTCGCTGGTGGTACGTGAACCGTTTCATCTGGGGGAAGATTACCTAGAGCCTAGAATCAGAACATGTGTTTTGTCATCTATTTTAAGCATTACCTGATGGTGTTCTTTTCAAATTTTGTAAAAATAAGAGATGCCTCTTTCTCTGATCTGTGTATTTCCGAGTCACGTGGATACGGTTCATACATTCCACGAGATTTATAAATTCCTGCCATCCTATTCTGTGGGCTGCAGCATGAAGAGCTGTGAAGCACAGGATGAGGGAAGAGCAAGATGAGACCCGCTCTCCTCTCAGAGTTAGTAAAATGTATAGGGATGTGGAGACATCCTTTCAGATGAGCTGTCCCTCTCACTGTGGTCAGCATCACTTACTGATATTGCTCAGTATAGTTTACTCATCCTGTGTCAGGCCTGGTTTTGCAGTCACCTGTTTTATTTCATTCCTTCTTTTTTTACAAAATCAATCTCAAAATGCAGTATGCACAATTTTTATTACTTTTTCCACAGTGGGGCTTTAAACAGATGGCAAAATACACACAAGTCTGATGAGTGACACTTGAAATTTGGTCCTATGACGTGAGCCCAATAAGACTTATAGCAGCCACAATAAAGATAGTCAACTTGTTTATGATTTCAGACGGAGCCATTAGTGCTTGTGGAAGGTGTTAACTCCATGTCACCTTCAGGAGCGAATTGTGTCTTTGGGTGACCTCAGAGGTGATCAGGAGTTGTGGCTTCTGCCAAAGCCCATCAACTAAGAGATCCTACAGGACTTCTGCATAGCCTGGGTGAGCAAAAATGGAAATCCAAAGTGCCAAAGTATAGAGTGAACAGAAAGATGTTGCTTCCCACTGATGTGAAGATAGGAAGTCATCTGTGGTCCAAAGGGAAGGCCTTGGGAAGGAGTGGGAGAATGCTATGAATAGATTCAGGTTAGCAGAGGTAAGCCAGATGAAGGTACATATGTCAACCACCATCAGCCACAGAGGCAGGCACACCTCTGTGAGGGAAGAAACAGAGACCCTGAAGGACTCTTGGGTCCAGGGTCACCACCACGGTAACTCCCAACACACAATCAATCATGCTGGCCACAGGCTGGCTATGTGCAAGGACTTTGCACAGCCACAGATGGTGTCTCTCCTTCTTTAGGGTCTCAGCCTACCCCTCCGATCTTCAGCCTTGTGAATAGAAGAGAGGCCATCAATCGATCACAGGAGGACCAACTCTCATTTTCCTACCCATCCTCATCCACTCTCCTGAACATTTCCTGTGAGCCCACCAGGGCAAGTTAGGCACCTTCCTTGGGATTTCTTGTTTGGACTTGGACCACCACAAGCCTGGAGCTGCTGGCTATGCACTGGAGAGGTCAGTAAGGTGAGGGGCAGCAGAGGGCCAGAGTTCTTTGCAAGAAGTCTCAGCTCCAGCTTCCCTAGGTGAGAGACTAGCCTCCTTCTTGCTTCTCTGTCATGAGGACAATATGGAGAGGTCCAGAGGCTGAGCCAGCCCACTATCACCTGGCTGCCACGAGGCAACATGAGGTTAGGGTGGCAGAACAATACGCCTGGGGACTGGCAGAATTGTATGCTTTGGCAGGGTAGAAATTTCCCGGACCCTCTGCAGTTCATGAGCTACCAGTATTACTGTTACTTGGGGCTCAAGCAGGCTGTAGAATCTTCAGCCTCTTGAAACGGTGTCTGTCTGTCGGCAGTATCCCCAGGATACCTATGCATTATCTTTAGAGAATTATTTGTCTAAAGGACAACAAAATTCATCTCTTGATGGAGGGGCATGCATCAGTCCAACCAGTGGGCCAAGAGCAAAAGTCCAGGTTGCCTCATAGAGTGAGCAATGGAGAGAAAGTAGTGTGGATACAGGATGCAAGGATTCTGAGCCTCCATCCTTCTCTCTTTCAGTAGGATGCTGAGGCTAAATGAGACCCTGAATTCTCACACATGTGCTGAGTCCTCATGAGCCAGCTTGAGGGCTCCCCTCATCTTCCCCACTCACTGGTACTCCTGGGTCAGGTCTGTGTGCTGGGGACAGGGAATCCCAGGATCATTCTGGAACATCTCTCCAACCACAGCCATACGTCCTTGTTTGCAAAGCTGAGCTAGGGTTGCTGTGTCATCACCAGAAAAGCATTCTTCAGCCAAGTCCAGTAGCTTTATAATCTGGAAAGCGAAGACATCATTGGCCTTTCCTGCACTTCAGTGAAACTCAGAGACTATGTTGCACTAGGGTCTTAGCAACAGAGATACTTCCCATTGGCTCCTCATTTGTGTGTGAGCATCTGTGAGCTCCCCAGCTTCCTTCTATCACTCCATCAGCACCTCTCCAAACCTGGCTGATATTTATGCAGAAATTCTGTTTGCAAAGTTCTTTTTTACACACATGGCTTCATTTTGTCCAATTAAGTAATAAATATGGAAAGCTTTTGCACAGAGGGGCAGATAGAGTGAAGACAACAGTCATAATATGAATAGCATCTCATTGCTGGAGTGATGAGCTTTATAGGGTAGGTTTGTACAGTCGACGAACACGTAATGTTTCTCTTTTGATAGGATGATCTAAAAGTTTAAAGCCTGTTAAATCTAATCCACAGTTTAAGTAAGAGCCACATCTCTAGCTTGGCCATAACATACTGGAAGGAAAGCACTACATTGGACTTTCTGGTCCATTCAGTGGATCAATGGGAGAAGGGCCTTAGGGGGTGCAGTAGGGGTGTTAGCTGCCAACAAAGAAGGAACGTTGGGAAAGCATGTCTCTTAACTGAGCTTTTTGGATATGGAACCAAAAGGCCCAGACTTGAGGTTGGTGAAAGTGACTTTGCATAATTGTCCATCAGCTTCCATATCAGCAAAACAGGTACAACCACCACCATCTGCCAGAGTCACAGGGTACAGGCAGTGTGGACCCTGTGACCTTTCTGACCTATGACTTGCACATATGATTACAGGGATGTGAGAATGATGGGACCAGACCATGGGTGTTCCCACCTCAGCAGTGGATCAATTTGTTGGTTGCTGAACTTGCAACCAAACAAACTCTAGGGAGTGTGTCTCTGAAAGGCATTCCTTGCCCCAGCACCTTCCCGGATGACCACGGGTGCATGGGGGTCAGCACTTTCTCCCGCTCTGTCCAGTCATGCTTTGTTCTTATCCCAAGACTGAAAACACTGGGGCCAGCCGGTTTCAGTCAGGGGCAGAGACCTCTGAAGACATGAGCTAAAATAAATCTTTCCTCCTTTGAGTCCCTCCCCCGACCCTAGGGCATTTGCAAAGCACTCACAGAATCTATAACACAGTACCACAGTCGATCTGCCAAAGTGGCTATATTTAACCCCAAATTAGTGCTGACAAGATTGTGAAACAATCAGACACCACAAGTTCTTCAGTGGCCATGAGAGGAACAATAGTACTCAAAACACTATGGAGAATGAGCTCTGTAAATATTAAATGCTCTCCATCCTTTGTTCTAGGAGTCCAATCCTATATATTTATCCAATTGGAAATAATGGCTCCAGGTCATGAAGATGTGAATGAGAAATGTCTCCCTTAGGCTCATACTTTCAGGCCTTTGGTCCTCTTTGGTGCTACTTCTTGGAGTCTTTATGGAAACCTTGGGAGGTGGAGCCTTGCAAGAGGAAGTGCATCCCTAGGGGTGGGTCCCTGCTCCCAGTTCACAATCTGCTTCCCTGTCTGAATGAAATAACATCACTTAGCTTCCTGCCACAGTTCCTGGCTGCCATGCCTCCTCATCTTTTGATCCTCATTGTCTGATAGCTGGTCGGGTTGGACATTTTCTTTCATGAACTTATTTCCCATCTGTCTCTATCCTGATTGTTGTTGTGTCTTTTATTCTCCTCATTTTCCTGTTCCCAGTGCCATGCATATGTCTGTATTGGGGATACATCAGTATATGTGTGGGCCTGTAGGTTGAGTTAGTTGTTTGTGACTGTGGCAAAATATACAACAGGACAGCTTTAAATAAAGAAGGATTCGCTGAGGCTCTTGGATTCAGACTGACAAGTCCCACACAGTAGGGAAAGCATGGTAGACCACAGCCCGTTCACATGGTGGTGGGCACCCTCCTGGCCTTCTATTTCCCTACTTTGTTCTTCTGGGCCATCATTCCACAGGGATTGTACCCCAATCCTTCATAGAACTGACCCACCACTCTCCCCCTGTTAATCCTTTCTGTAAGATTCCCCACCCCACTGACATCACTCGAAGTCTGTACGTCTCCTTGGTGATTCTGAATCATCAAGCTGACAAAGAGTAGTCATTTTATACACACACTTGCAATTTATTATGTTATATATACAATATATTACATGCATATAAAATATTTTATAGCAATATTAAAATTCTATAGTTATATATATATATAATATATTTGTAAAAAAAATCTCATGAACTCACTATGGAGAATATGTTGGACTTGAACTCACAGAGATCTTCCTGCCTCTGCCTTTCCAGTACTGGCATTAAAGGTGTGCTACAATGCTTAGCTTTATTAAAAAGTGTAATCTACATCTCTGGCATATGTGAATTACACATGTAATGCTATATATAATTTATACAGTTAATTGGTAACATATTTTAGAAAATTTTAATTATGGTAAAGTATAACAAGATTTACTATATCAACTATTTTTTAATAAGATAGTCCAGCCGTGTTAAGTGTTAACTTGTTTTTAATCCTCTGAATAATTTTTCTTCTGTTCCAAATGTTTTCTTTGAACGCTTCTTGCTTGTTTTCAGTAGAGCCAGTCTTCTTTTATCTCTGCTTACATAACTGCCTTCTGTTCCCTGCATTGTCTCCTGTTCCAGTCTGGCTTAGAACACACCCTCCACTCCTTTCTCAGATACCCATGATCCTTTGCTGCCCTTCACAAGGTAGTGTGGTGCCAAAGCCTGTGGGGACTGTGTGGGACAGGCAGGTTTGTCATATGGAGAGAGATGATTCAGCTTACAGCCACATTTTGATACCGATAGGGCCTTTGATCACTTTTTGGCACCTGCCTTCCTGCCTAGGCTCCTGTGTTGATGCTAGGGAGTGAACAGAGGAGGTGTGATGACAGAACCTCACCCTGTGGTCAGTGCACTACTGTTGAGTCTTTCTGGGTTTGCTGGGTAGGGGGAGGCAGTCCTTATGAACTTCCCTGCTCAAATTTGCCAGGAACTGAAGCCAATTTTTCTTGTGGCTGGCAGAAAAAACAAACAAAAAAATAAACCAATAACAACAGCAACAAAAACAGGACACGTTGGACCATGGTGGGGTGAATGTGTTTTTCACCCTGTCTTCTGGGTTCCATCTAAACTTGCTGCCAACCTGCAGAGAGGTCCATGGCAGTGCTGTCAGCCCTGCCTCTGAGTCCCAAGCACACAGGTCAGAACTCCTTGTAGCCTGTTCTACATACAAGCGGCTCCTTGACTCACCCAGAGGACTGTGGCTCTTCCCTCTATTTTGAAAGGACTGTGATTCCTGACACCATACCTGTCCTCACCACTATGCTCGTTTTGATGGTGATACTAAGGGAAGCTCAGAAGAGCATTGCCTATTGTGCTGTCTGCATCATCGGGGATGCTCACGAGATGCTGAGCTCTTTTGGATAAAGGACAGGGTGTCTTCCAATTTCTAGCACAGAGTGGGTATCCTGAAAACCTTTTCTGAGCTGAGTCAGCTCCATTCTGCTTAGAGGGACCCATGCTAGACTGTCTCTGATAGTTTGTTTCTGGAAATGTTGGTGCTCAGTCGGCTATAGTAGGGATGTTGCAAGACAGGCTCACCAATGCCTCTGAGAGTGGTCTCCTGCTGTGGTACTGTCCTGGCTCTAGTCCCTGGTTCATCTCACCCATACTTTATCCTAGGTCATAGACAGGCATCTTGGTCCACTCTGCTCAGCTTGTATTCCCAGTGATGTTCCTGTAGTGGCTGCCATTGCATTCTTATAAGGCAAGTTGCCCCCAACTCTCTAAAAAAGGACCTTTCCTAGTGCTTCAAGAGAATTGTCTCCTATGAGCTGGAGGCAGGCTGTGCATTGACACTGGTGGCTGGTGTAGAGTATGCAGAAAACGAATAACAACTGCTTTTGAAATCCTGGTTGGTCGCAGACCTTGTAGCTCACACCAAACACATGGCGTATTCAACATGCGTGCTGTGAGTGGCCAAGGCCACAGCTGAGAACATATTTTTGAGATAGTAGCGCTGGCCTCCATTTATCAGCTGAGATGGACGTGGCAGACCCTTGGTGGACAGGCATCTCCAGTCAACAGAGTCTAGCTGTGAAACGTCACAGCCTAAGAAAGGAAACTGAGAAGCTGAGCTAACCTCTGACCCTGCTCAAGTGGAGAAGCTATGAATCAAACCCAAGCAGCTATAACGCCAAACAAGACTCTTGCAACATTCCCAAGCTGTCTCTAACTGTGAGCAACCGGGTTTGCTCAGCAGAGAGAATTCCCACTGCCTCTGCGAGGAGAAGGGGCCCCGGGTTTCAGAAGCATCTTCCTCTACTTGCTGCAACTCAGTCCTGTGGATGGAGCCCACCCATAGCCACGCTTCGGCGCTTGCAGTTGAACCCAGGCTGACTTCCCGATGACTTCTACAGAGTCCTGAGGGACTAGGAACCTCTGCAGCCCTGGCTCCTCATCTGCACTCTCTGATGCTCAGAGATAGGAGTCGGGGAGCGAGCGGCTGCCTGCATTTTAACCATGCCTGCCTGCCTGCCTGCCTGCATGCCTGATTGTGTGGGTTTTGTCTTTCTTCTTTCAGGGTTAGAGAAATTGGCAGCTTGCCCTCGGTTTGTTTCGAGCAGGCTTCCTCTGCGTGCTAAAAAGGAGAGGCAGAAGAACAAAGGCTACACGAGCACAATGCCGAATGTTTCTAAGACAATATAAAAAGTTGTACAGACAATTTCGCAAGGAGACGAATAAGAAGGCAGGACTGATACTTTCCTCCACTGCTGCCCCCAGTAACCAGGGCTTACACACTACACAGGAGTCATGGGCCCTTTCTGTAGGTTCCACAGTAAAGGTCTCTGACATGTTCATCTGGGTCTTAGGGAAAACCATATCTTGTTATGGTGCCAGTTTTACATCTCAGGCCATCTCTCACGCTCTTTAAGAGACTTGAAAGACGAGCGTGGAGGGGTGCTTTTTCAACTATTTTTATCCAATTGTTAGTACCTGATAAGGACATGTAGTGTGTCAAGTAAAATACACCCCAGCTTTCGGGACAGGGCAACAGTGAGGGCTCAGAGGTGTTTTGGGCACTTCACTGTGGAGTGCGGGACAAAGGATTCAGAACAGAGAAGAAGAGGCCAGGCATCATATTTGTTCATCTTACAAACTCTCAGGACCCGTCTCTGTCAGGCACAGGGGAAGATGTGGGGAGAGGGTTGAGATCCATGGGAGGGAACATAGTCAAGTCAGGCAGTCAGAGAGGGGCTCAGAGAACTGGAACATTCCTCTGACCCCTTTTCTCTCCTTAAGGCGCAGAAAGTATCACAGAAGGGAAGGAAGGAAGAACTGAAGAGCAGGAGGATGGGGAAAAGTGTCATGAAATGTCACCCCTTGCCTCTGCTGTGGTCTTTGCAACCACTGGCTCACAGCAGGGATGGACACCTGCGCAAGTGGGGTCCTCCGCGCTTGCACCATACGGAAGCACCGGCCCTTCCCGAGAGGATGAGAGCTGTTTATTGGTGCTGAGGGAGAGGCTGTCATTTATCTACTGGTAGAGCCACTGCAGCAGTAGATGAGAAGAAGGGGTTGAGAGGGAAAGAGTGGGATGGGGGCTTTGAGGGGGGGGGATGGCGGTAAATACAACCACAGTATATACAAAACTGTTAAGGATAAAGTAAAACGCTGAAATGACAAGTGGGCGGCATCTTGCCATCTGGAGGTCACCTGAGTCCTGGGAAACAGTCATGGGTTTAATTGCAGATACTTAAGGCAAGTGAAAGCTGTGCATCATGGTCCACTAAACCCATGTCTCTGTGAGATTTTTTGAAATATAGTTTTACTGATTCAGAGCCACACTCACATGCCCCCCTGTTTTCTCACAAGGCATGTCAAGGTGGTGAGCTGTGTGCCTGTGACAGACATGTGTGGCCCCAAAGACAGCCATTTCCTCATCCCTGAGGCCCAGTGTGGGACCTCAGCCTTTCCCTGCATCTGCTGTCTTCCCTAAAACCTGATGTGAGAACACTGGCAATGGTGAGTCTTAGGGCCTGTGAACCATCTTGACAGAGTGTTTGGGAAATCAAAGATCCCCAGCTGAGCCTGTCGGTACATGCCTATAGCCTTGGTGCCCAGAAGGCTGAGGCAGGAGGAGTGCAAGTTTAGAGCAAATCTAAGCTATGTAGAGAGATTCTATCACCAAAACTAAAAAGAGGCAAAAATGAGAGAGAAAAAAAGACAGGCGTTTCAATGTTGGTACTGTGTAAAGCGTGAAAATTGACGCGGAAGAAAGTTCCAGGAAACTTGGGACACACAGAGGGCACAGCCGTTATTTCACACGCTGACATTCTGGTCAGCAGCCTCATCAACAAGTCTTCATTTCTTTTACTTAAGCTAACGCTATGGCTCAGAGAAATTAAACCACTAGCCCGAAGATGCAATGCACTTCAAGATGGGTGTAGAATTCTAGCCCGGTGCTTAGGAACCTAGTGCCACCTTCCTTGCCCCATCCTGCCTTGCAGGTCACTGTCACTTCTAGAGTCAACAGGAGCAGGAGGGTGGTGGTGGATGGCAGGCAGGGCAAGCAGGGTGGGGGAGCTGCAGGCCATACAGTCAGTGTCTTTGTTTCCCCGTTTAGTTTCAGGCTGTGTGAATCTCTCTGCCTGCTGTTTCGCTTTGAGCTGGGTGTTCATGTTCTTCGCATGAAATCCAGCCTGCACTTCATTGGTTCAGAGGTGAGCTGTCAGGAACTGCTGAGCCAGGCCTGTTGCTGGCCCCATCAAAGGCTCTGGCCAAGCTTCTAGCCCTAGGTCTCAAGCCAGCTGCCCACGGCTTCCTCCAGGCCACGACGCCGCAGTCAGCTCACCTTGTTTCGAGTTTCTGTTTGGTCTCCTTTCAAGTTTTGCTCCAGAGCCCTTCACACAGTCTGCCCCCCTCCTTCTACTGTTGAGCAGATATGCGACTCTGAGACATCCTGAGCCCAGCAGGGAACCTCAGTCTGGAAGGCCCAGGCTGTGCAAGGCCAGGTCTGGGGGCTGTTGCAACTCTGGCCCTGTGGATGTGCTCTGGCCCTGTAGGCTTCATCAAAGGCAAGCCTCAGTTTACCCATTGTAAATGGAGAAATGGAATAAGCTATGAGGCTGGTCCAAGTCCATATTCAGGATGGGTAAAATATAGCATCTGGGTTTGATTCTTTCCTGTTTTTAAGAGCAAGGACAGACCCCATAGACTGGCTTTCTTCGTGAAACAAAAGACAGACCAGAACTCAGGTAGGCTGAAGGATTTTTCCAGTTGCCCTACAGGTCAGCAGTCGAATGAGTGCTGGTGTCTCCAGGGTGGTATCGAGGGACACATCACAGGCCGCTTCCCTCCCAAATCACCCGTGATCTGAGACATTTTTGTAAACTAAACAAAACGCTGAGAATGGAGCTTCATTAATGCTTATTACACCTTAGTTAAATGAATGGCAGTTTTCTGCACGCATGCTGGCAACCTGCCCAAACATCTGGACAGGGATGGGCAGGCCTGGCCCTCCAGCCCCCATAAGGAGCAGTTGCAACCGCTAATGTTCAGAGCTTTGGGGTCCCTGGGGATGGACGCTGCCAAACCGGCTGTCTTCCAGGCTCGATTTACTTCCACAACACCTGCTTCCCAGAAGCAAGCTACTCTCCAGCCCGGGCCAGTGGAGCGTGGGAAATCACAACACGGAAGATGCCACGGTCACTGAGAGGAGATGACAAACATGGCAGGGAGCCCCATGAGCCCCTGTGAGATTGACACTTGAGGACAGGAACTTCCAGGGCCGAGTGGTGGCACTAAGCATGTAGTGCTATCTGGACCATCCAACCTGGAGCATCCGCAAAGCCCTCCATCTCTGTGTGAACCAACCTGGCTTAGGGGTAGATACCAGGCTTAGCTTTGAATCCTATGACCTCTTCTGCCCTGGACACATTATTATTGATAAAGACACATTCTATAGCAGACAGAACATTCTAGCATGTGGATTCTGATGCAGACTTCTTTTAAGCATGGGCAAGCCACTAAAGCTGACACAAGGAACATGAGCCAAGGCTCAGGTGCCTTATTGAGGTCACTTCTGAGAGATCCAAAGAAGACGCGTCCCTCTTTTGTAACCAGTCACTCTCTCACTAGTCAGGCAAAGGGAGAATGGAGAGAGAAAAGAATTTTGATAGTTTTTTAAAGATTAGGGTGAGAAAGAGAAAAGGAAAGAAAGAGGGGGGAGGGAGGGGGAAGCTGGGGACATGGGACCAAAGAAGAAGCATTTAACACAGCCTGCAAGAGAGACGCTACAAGAGATGGCTTAGTGGTGACATAGATGTCCAAACTGAGGCTCTGCCTACCCTCTGCCAAGTTCTGTGCCATGAGTAGGAGAATGAAAAGACCAGGGCAGAGGCCACCAGTGGAAGTCTCTGACAGTCAGGAATTTGCCCAGGAAACACCACACCAGTTCACTTCTTTTGCTTAGTAGTCCTTGATGCTTAAGTAGCCAGCTCCTTAGCCTTGGAGACACACCTTATATAACAGTAGGCCAAATGGATTCTTCCATATGTCTTCCCTCAGCAAAGGCATGCCCTGCTTTCCTGGCTCCTTCTGTGGGTGTGGCTCTGTGACATGATCGGATTGGTGAGATTCTGGGAAAATACTTACTGACCTGGGATCGGTGGCATCTGTAGACCTGCCAGCATCCCAGTGCCTACTGGTCCTCAGTTATGTTCTGACTGCTTGGTATACAGCAGCGGTGACACCCCCTGGCCCCACACCAGAAGACATGTGCCAGGGCTGTGTTGCTGTCAGTGGAGCTTTGGAGCTCCTTGGCAGCAGCCTGAACTTCATGGAGGCTGTACTTCAGGGCTAGAAGGTCCAGGGCCATACACATGACCACCACCTTGGTTGGCTCCCGGGGTAGCTGGGCTAGCCCATGTGGAAGAACTTGAGCAAATGCTGCGCCTCTTTCCCGAAACTGCCATTCTTTCTGATACTATGGTAGGATTCACTTGTCTGTTCATGCTAATTATTATAATTACCATTTTTAATTTCCCCCCATTAATTGTATTTCTCTTACATTGACGACTAGCAAGCCATGCTAGGATGTTATCAAATGCCAGGGTTGTCTAATAACTTTTCAAAATTATCTCAAGTCTTTTTCATAATATTTGTGAAAAAAAATGTGGCTGTGGTTGGCAACACCTTTTTCATCAAATTATTTTTTTTTTTTACCAATTGTGTTAATTTTTGTTTTATTCTGTCTCATGAGATATTGCAGTTGATTCATCTTGTGATGTCTTTGGCAGAGATAACATGAATGAATATAACTTAATATCTAAGAAATAAATAAACACAAATTTGGTGAAGGGTTTTAAACCTAGATATGCCTCAGATCCTATCACATCGTCTTTTAATAACATCAGCCTAGCTACCACTAGATGTTATTTATTTATTTTTATCTAGATCCGTGGTTCTGACCCTTTAACACAGTTCCTCATGTTTTGGTGACCCCCAACCATAAAACTGTTTTGTTGCTACTTCGTAACTGTAATTTTGTTACTGTTATGAATCATAGTGCAAAGTTTTTGGAGACAGGTTTGCCAGATGGGTCGTGGCCTTCAGGTCGAGAAATACAGATCTATATGTACATGTGTGACATGCATGACTTCATGTGCACTCTGATCGTGGAGGCTAGAAGAAGCTGTGGGAAACCTTGGGACTAGAGGTCCAGCCAGTTGGGAGCAGCCATGTCGGTGCTGGAGACTGAGCTCAGATCTCCTCTAAGACTATTCATTTCTCTTGATGGCTGAGCCAGCTCTCCAGCCCCTCACACCAGGTTATAGGATGAGCTTGAGCTAAGGCGTGGCCACAGATTTGGGAACTTTCTCTGTGAAAGTGTTCAGTGTGAATGATGAGGTTTCTTTTCCATTTATTTAGATATTCTGTTCCACCAGAGCTGAGGAAGGGAAGGCATAGATTCTACCACACAAGAGCTCAGATTGATGGAGTGTGAGCTAGCTCCCCACTGAGTTAGAACATTTGTCACTCTTTAGGTGATAAATATTTCTGAGTCACAACCTCAAGGGCACACGGTGAACACAAACAATGAGACAGCTGATGGGACCTTGAGTGAGGACCTGCTGTACGCCGAGGCCGACCTTGAGGTCCTTGTAACTCTGTGTGCCTCTGGGAAAAGGTTCTGTGACACCATGGAGAGCGCATGCCTTGAAGGCATGCGTGCTCGCCCACACACACACACACACACACACACACACGCACACATCATACACACTCTCCTTGTCACATACAGCTATCATGATGTTCCTGGTGCCGGAAAACCAAGCCTCAAATACACCAGAGCCCAAAGAAGTCACTTCAGGTCTCTCAGAAATCCTACCTTCACCCTCTTGCTTGCCTGGAAATGAGAATTTCCTTTCCTTTCTTTCCTTCGATTATCATCTGTCTCTTTTTCTAACTTTTTTTTTTATTCTTCAAGAACTTCATACATGTATATGGTGTATTATGGTCCTATCCATTTTCCATTCTCTTTCTTAAACTTGCCTCTATTTCATGCTATGCATCCCTCAATCACATGGCCCTTTTTCTTCAGATGTCATTGTGTCTGATAAGTGCTGGTCACCTACCCATGTGTGTGTGGGTCACCCATGGGAGTACGGACAACATACCTGTGACCATAATTCCAAAGAACACAGACCATCCTTTCCTGTCACCATCAACTCCCAAGGACTCCCCGTCTAGGGGTGGGGCCTCCAGAAGAGCCCCTGCCGCCACCGCCGCCGCCACCACCGCCATGGTGGACACTTGAGTGGCTTGTCCTTGCGTGGGCTTTGAGCAGGTGATCACAGCGGCTGTGAGTTTGTGTGTGCACGAGCCGTGTCAGGACTGGAAGTCGTCACTCCACACCACACCTCCACTTCACTGGCTCTTGATTTCCTTCTGACCTCCTTTCCTTTATCTCCTTGTTTTCATATCTTTCCTTCAGATGCTTTTTTTTTCAACTGGGCAAGACAACTGTGGACAAATGGATGGGACTAGAAATGATCATAATGAGTGAGTTAACCCAGAAGCAGAAAGAGTCACGTGGTATATACTCATTTATAATTGGGCACTAGCCCAAAAGGCATGTTCCACGAAAGTCTTCACTTACCAGGAGATTGGGATAGATGTGAGGACATCCTACTGAGACTATGGTTAGAGAAATATAGGAGATGGGGACATAGAAGGACCCAGAGGGTCCAAGAACCTAAAGAAGAACATTGTGATGAGTGGATCGGGGCCCAGGGGGTCCGCTTAAACTATTGTACTAACCAAGGACAATACAATAGTAAGCATTGAACCCCTACTCTAATCTAGCCAATAGACATGACAGTCTCCACAGTTATGTGGAGAGCGGGTACTGACTTTGACATGAACTCTGGTGCTCCATATTTGACCACCTCCCCTTGCTGGGGAGGCCTGGTGGCATTCAAATAAAGAATAAGCAGGCTACGAAGGTGAGACTTGATAGCCTATGACCATATAGTGGGAGAGTAGGTCCCCCTCAGTTATAGACCTAGGGGAGGGGAATAGGACAAAAGCGGAAGGGAAGGAGGAATGGGAAGATACAAGTGATGGAATAAAAATTGAGTTGTAATCTGAATAAATTAATAAAATTAAAATAAAGAATTTTAAAAAATTGCTAGAGTTTCTAATGAGTGGTGGTGTTTTTTATTTAAATAAAAAGGCATTTATTTCCCTTTTTATATATTGTTTGTTATTATAATTTATTTTTTTTAACTGAGACATCATAATTACATAAGTGTGGGGGAGTACAATATATTCCTTCCATATATGTGTAAGTTTTTGATGGCCATATCAATAGGATGAACATATTGATCATGTCCAATATTGATCATTTTTATTCTTCCATGAGTATTTATTAAGTACCTAATATCTAAAATGGGTGCATCACAGTCAGTCAAATTACTAATTAGAAGTTTTCAGAGGTGAGTGTGGGACAGCCAGCCATGCCTCTTGTCTGCCATGCAGTGGTATGGATGAGGAAGAGATGCCCTACTCTCTTCCCTTATCCCTTGCAATCTATGGCAGGTGAGGAACCTGACCCCGGGGTCATGAGACTGGGAGGACTGACCATGTCGCTCACTGTTTGCATCACAATGGAAAGCAGGCCTTGTACCTCACCAGCTGGCTCTGGATGTGGGGGTTGCTGGTGAGCTGACCCTGGGGACATGAGAGTGGGAAGGCTGACAAGTTCAGATACCTCTTAGGCCCAGATCCAGGGCTTTGACTTGGTCCACTCCAATATCGACTGCATTGAAGAAGTGCTGGAGTGCAAGAAGGGGCCAGTCCTATAGAGACAAAATTATAGGATCTCCATGACATAGGGCTACAAGAGGATATCCAAGAGGAATCCCAGTGAGGTTCCAGTATTGAGAGAGTAGTGAAAGCCAGAGGTCTTGTACCAGATCAACAAGTCATTATAAGGAACAATTGCAAGCAAAGAAGTGTAGACAAAAGGGTATACTGTGGGACACACTGACACACTACAGCTTCCACAAGGCTTTTCTTTCTCTGTTGAGGGAAGAGGTTGCAAAGGTGGAGAGTGGGTATGAGGGGAGTAAGAGATGAGTGGTATTGGGGTGCATGATGTAAAGTTCACAAAGAGCCAATAAAAAGGTGGGTTTTTTTTCTTTTTAAAATGAGGTTTGAGTCACTTTTCTACCTCTATGACTTTGGATTCCACAGGAACTACCTGGGAATATCATTCATAGGGCTGAACAGATGCTCAGTAGATAAGAGTATTTGCATTGAAAATGTGAGGGACCAAGTCCAAATCCCTAGCACCCACATAAAAACTGGGCAGGGTTGCATGTGCCTTTAACTACAGCCTTAGGGGTAGGAGTCACATGGATCCCCAGAACTCCCTGCTCAGCCACACAAAGCAATGAGCTTCCAGTAGAGTGAGAGACCCTGCCTCAAGGAAGAAGAGGCACAATAAGAGAAGACACAGGATACCTTGCTGTGGCTTCCACATGTGTGTACATAGGCGTGGGTACCCACACACATAATAACATATATAACATATAACAAACATACACACAGAGAGGGAAATGGGCCATTTGTGCCAACTTCCCGGATTCTAAAAAGGTGGTCTGTGTCAGCCCTCTATACCTTTTTAGCTGGAAAGTCCTATGGATAGGCAACGTTTCAATATTAAAGATGTCTTCCCTTCAGGCCAAGTTTAATGCTATAACAGAGGTGACATGCAGTACCCCGAAAGTCTGTTACCAAGGCTGGCTCCAGTGCTCATCAGCCTCCTGC
Organism: Acomys minous; assembly: GCF_964271855.1. Taxonomy (NCBI): domain Eukaryota; kingdom Metazoa; phylum Chordata; class Mammalia; order Rodentia; family Muridae; genus Acomys; species Acomys minous. The sequence goes on from NC_140489.1 coordinate 12,649,645, forward strand.
ACCACCAGTGGAGGTCCCCCATCAATCTGAAGGTATGGACTATCATCCCTTACAGGAGAAGTAGCAGTTGCTAATAGTAACATTATTACCAATGCCAATAATAACTACTGATGATCGGCAATCCCACATCAGTTGAGGATGAAGATGCTGGTGTCAAAGCACTTAACCATTGCTGGGTCCTCCACGAAGTAGGCAAAAGCGGTTCTCAATTTCGTTGCATCTATTGAATCAATTTATTAATATAACACAAAGCCAGAGCCACAATGCCTGTTGGAAATGGCTGTATATATTTACTTTGCGTCGCAGCCATTTCCATCTGCCGAGTGAGAGCCAGTTATCCATCTCTCATCTCATCGAGAAATAATTTAATGTGCTCTATTTAATATTAGTATCTTGTTTTATGATTCATTTTCTAGTCAACCCTATTCAGACACATTATTTCCTAGAAGTAATAATTACAATGATTTGAATATAAAATACAGTATACATGTATTGTGGGTTTCCCTCTAAGAGGCTGTCTTCCACTTGCGGGTTTAATTGCTGTCACTGACTTGAATTTATAAGGCTACAACACTGGAAGTTGAAATCTCTGCGCATCCGCTGCCTCGTACTTCAAAGGATTTAGAGTCTCGAGAAAGACTACCTCTAAAAACAAATCATCGGGAGTTAATATACTGCCTTCCCATCCGAGCTGCCATCATGTCCCCAGACACAAAGGCCCATGTTCAAGGTAGAAGCTTCATATTAGATTCTGCTCTGAGGGAGTCAACAGAGCAGGGATTATGCTGCCAAAGGCTATGGGGTTTCCACAGTGCTGAAGGGGATTGTCTCTGTAATCCGGCTGCCTTCCCTCATCAAAGCAAGGCTGCCTTTCAGAGCATCCTTACCAGGGAACTCTCTGGAATCTGCTTGACTGCTCAGAGTGCCCGGGAACTCATTACTCAGTGTGGAAAATCGGTCCATGACTGTGCAAGCCCCACCGTGATGCACTTTGAGATGGAGAGGCTGTGACCCGGCTGTCAGGGGATCTGTGTGGGACTTGACCTTGAACACCTACCTGGCTGTGCCATTTTAGGCAATTCATCACATTTCTCCAAATGGTGTCAAAGCTTCCTTAATGGGAACACGAAGAGGAATGTATTCCTCTAAGAGGGCTGGGCTATATGAGAAGGAGAACAATGGACTTCAGGATGGCTTCACCTCTACCAACTGAGTGTCACTCCTCTATACTCGCCGTTCCAGTCCTCATACTTGCATAATGAGTTCTTTATTAACTGAGTGATGTCCCCAGCCCCAGTGATCTCTATTTTAATTTGGGAAGTGGGTCAACCATATGTCTTTCTCTCTTCTCCAAAGTCCATGTTGGACCTTCACTCCACAACTATAACAGTAGGACACAACCTTTTCAGTGCTATCAGTGGGCACAGTATGCATCTTGAGGCAGTGGGAGCCACAGTGTGGCACATCCCCTGCTGGCCTCACAGGATGCCACACACCTGAAGAAAACTTACTCTTTCTGCCACAGCACCCACCAACAGCCAATAGCTCTTGAGCCAGAGGAGGGGTTTCATTAGACCCTATCCATGCTGCAATGGTGGGTGGCTGACTCGGTCTTGTGCAGGTCTTGTTCAGGCAATCCGTTATGGTGAGTTCATGAGTGCAACAGCCCTCTCATGCCCAGAAGACATTATTTTGTATCTGCCTTGCTCTGAGAGGTCAAAGAACCTCATGACTTTAACGAGGACAATCAGCCATGACTGCATAAGTTCTGTTGTTCAGAAGCAGCCACTGTGAGTCAGAATACATTTAACTTGGATACAAGAGGATACGGTCGGAGCTTGTGTTTGCCCCTTACTTAGCCCTGTCATTTTGGACAAATGGTGGTGTCTTAGGATTCTATGTGATATTGAAGTTCTTATTTTTTGATTTTTGTTGATCATAGGACTTTCTGGTCTGATAACCATGAACATATCACTTACTGCCATTCAGTGTCCTCATCTATAAAAAAAAAAAAAAGACTATAGTGTCACCTTCCTCAAATAGCTCAGGAGCTCAGCAGTTTCTAATTCATTGTTGCCAATATCCCTGTTGTGTTAGCTTTTCATTGGGGAGACAAAACATTGGAGATGACCCACATTAAGGAGCAAACGTGTGTTTTGTTGAGCAGCTTCAGAGGTCTTAGCCCTACATCAGCTTGTTGCAGTGCCGTGTACCTGAAATGGTGGCCCCTACACTCTAGCTTTGCCATCAGTTGCTGAGGTGACAAAGAGAACATTACAAGATAGAAGCAAGCACAAGAAGGGGCAATGGGTTTTGACAGTAAAGGATGGAGAAGGACACACGGAGGGAGGAGCAGTGTGAGCTGATATCACCCATGTAGATCACATAGTCCAGGGAGTGTACAGAGGAGAGGTGGACCACATGTGCAGAGCTTCACTGATGGGAAAGTGAGGCAGAGAGGTGACATCTCAGGCAGGACCTGTAAGGCTAATAGAGGTAGTGACGGGCTATATGGAAAATAAACAAGAGAGGTAGGGGTTGGATTTGTCTGGCCACACTGTGGATAATGGAACAGAAGGGAATACAAACCCTATAGACTCCTTTTGCAAGCCTGAATGGGAAAAGTACCAGCCTCAAAACAGTGTCAGCTTGGATGGGAAAAGAAGATGTGATGACAGAAATGGACATGGCAGACTCTGTAGAATTCACTGGGTATCAGTCAGTTGAAACTATGCTAGAGTAACCAGCAGTCCTTGAGTCACAGCAGCAAAGCTCTGCTGGGCATGTATCCTTTGTCCGCTTCTCAGGAGTCACGGACAGACAGTCAGTGGTTCTGTAGCACTGCCTCCTCCTGGGCTGTGGTGGAAGAAGAAGTTGGAAAGGTACAGCCAAGATGAGGTTCTAGAGTCTCCATCCAGTACATATTACCTCCACTGTCATGTGACTAGCCAAAGCAAGTCACATGGTGGACAGTGACATCCCAGTGGCAGGAAATGTTGGAGAAAGAACATTCCCACAGTGATCTTGGAGTCACCTGCCTACTTGGGTCTAAGTGACCTTTTCACTCATGTAGACACATTCACCTCTTCACAGGAGAAAAAAATGTTCCAAAGCCTTATTCAATCTCAAGACCCAACACCCCATAATAATCACAGGACCCAATCAAAGCTCACCCTGAATCACATCAAGTGAAATAAAACCCAGTCTCAGTGTACTCTCAATGTCCCCATGCAAAGGTGTCTCAAGGAGGACAGAGTGAGAGCAGCAAGGTCCCTATTGAGGACAGAGAGCCACTGGCCCAGGTGACCAATGGCCATAGGGATTTGGAACCCTCCTGAACAGAAGTGCTGACTTTCTACACTGGGCCTAGAGTACGCTTTTGCATCCAGGTTCTCCTCTGTGGGAACAGCCTAGCCCATCACTGCATATAGATCTTAAGAGGATGAGGTAGGGTTCAAAGCGTGGAATGAGGTGTTGAGGGTCTGTAGAAAATTGATGCAAGGTGCTTCAATAGGATGTGTTGTTTATATCTTGGGGGGGGATGTCCTTTCCTCTGACATCACATCGAGTTCTATTTATGACTCCAACTTTTTATTTGGGTGCTGAGATGGCCCAAGCGTTCCCTGTGCTAATGGGAAAGAGATGCCAGTTTGAGAAGAGTTGCAAATCCAAGGGCTGTTCTTGCAAGATTGTGGTGCTCCTCTGTTCTCTCTTCAGGCAGGAGAGCCAAGAGCTGCATTTTACCTTTCTCTCCTGGTACTTCACTGACTACAGTGAGAGTCCAGAAGCTAATGTTTAAATATAGACTAAACGACACTGATGCAATGGCCCTATCTGTCACCCACTTTAGACCTGTGCCAATGGCAGCCATACCAACGAAATCTTATGAACCTCTTCGAGGTTGGATGGGAGGCTCAGCTCTAACAATAGACAAAAAAGGAGCTCAGGATCCCTGCTGGACAGATAACTCAGTTACAAAGCCTTTGCTGTGCACACATGAGATGAGGATCCAAAGGTTAAACCCAGAACCCACAGAAAAGGCCATGCATGACGGTGCCTGCTTGTAATCCCATCACTGGGGAGGCAGAGGCAAGCAGATGCATGGGGCTCACTAGTGAAACAGATTAACTTTATTGAAGATTCCCAGGGACCAGTAGGAAACCCTATATCAAAATAGAATTGGATGGATCCTGATGGGTAATACCCCACAGACATAAAAGTTATCCTTTGTCTACACAGACATACAGACACACAGACACACAGACACACACACAGACACAGACACACACACAGACACACACACACACACACACACACACACACACGTATATACACCAGAACACTCACAGGTATCCTTACACACACATGAACTCACAAATACTTCTATTTCTAAATTCAGATGTGTGCATTTCATAGTCTTCATGTGTATTTCAGACCCATGCCATCATTTATATATTAATGTTAATTTTTATAGAAAATTACATTTTAGATCATTAAGGCAGATGTGGAGCTAACCAACTAGCATCACAACCTCTGTATTTAAAGAGACCAGAGTGGCTGCTTCTGGCGCCATCTGCGCCCTTGCAACCCTAGGCTGACCCTTTCTTCCTCCCTCTGACAATGACTAGCTCTTGTGACCCAAGTGTCTCCAAGAGGATGGAGGCTCTACCAGCCAAGCCAAGGCCCCTAACCAAAAGTCACCCCTAGTTCCATGGACTGTATGGGCTGATTAAGACACCAGTTGCTATTACATTAAGCCACAGAGTCCTGGAACTGTTTGTTACTGCACATTAGCCTGTAATTCCCTGACTGATACACTGAAGGCCAACCACTTTTCTTCCTGCCTATGAAGGGAGGCTGTGATCCTCCTGAAGAGCTCTTTAAAAATGACTTTGGCCTAAAATCCTCCAGGAACATTAGGAGAGCGTGACCCCAGGATGGAAACCTCTGTACAGAAACTCAAGAAGGTAGGAGAGACACTAAGAGTGATGAAGGGCCCAGACTCTTGCCCTCAACACAACTCAAAAGAAATCATCTTTTCTCAGATCCAGGAGATCCACCCATAGGCATGACATCATGCTGACTGTTCAAAATCATTCAAATGGTTTCACCTTCTGTTACCATGCCCCAGTTAAAATGAAAGGATTTGTACAGCACACATATGTGTCTCTCCATCCCTCTGCATGTATGCAGGCATGTATATAGATAGACACAGACACTGAGTCATGGATGATCTGAACTAAACGCATGGAAGGAAAGGAGGAGGCTGATGTTAGGAGCTGGGTGTGTCATGGCTATTAGCAGCCAGTTCATATGAAGCTTGGAAACTGGACGTCCAGCAGCCAGTACGTCCAGAATTAATAGCCTTATTCCCCCTCACCCCCCTCCTACCCCTCAACCCTTGTATTCCTCCCTTGTCCTCCCAACTTTGACTGTACCTGTTGTAGACTGATATGATTACCATGGTGTGCACCCTCTGGCATTATTTTAAAAAGCGAATCCCTAATCCCTGCTTACTTTTATGAACTGTCAAAACGATTCTAAATATCTGTTCTGTTTGCATTTTCACCTCGGGACAGAAGTCCAGAGGTACAGATTGGGTGTACAAGAGTGGACTGGAGGCAATTTTCATCTCTTAATGCCTGTAACAGGGGAGGCTGACTTGTCATAATCACCAGATCATCTCTAAAGATCACCGTGTTGTTCCTGCAAATGGTTCTGCTGGAGAATGCGAAAGGTACAGGAAGGGAATTGGTGAGAGGTGGGGAGGATTGCTCTTCCTAATCCCCAGTGGGGGTGGGGCAGCTCACCTACACAAATGCTGCTTCCTTCTGTTCAGTGCTGTTCAGAACACAGGCTGGGAAAAGCCCACTTGTGTACCTCTGAAGGAGGCACAGCAGGCTGGGGCCCCAGCACCTAGGGTCTTCTCAAAGCAGGACCAGCAAGTTGGGACTCCAGCCCAGCAGAGGTTTACAGAGCATTGTCCTTTCACAAGGATGGGATCAGACAATGCGGGGGGGGGGGGGGGGGAACTGTAGCAATGTTATGCAGAACATTCCTCTCCTGCTACTACGCCCCCCCATCCCCCTACAGTGGCCTGTGGAGGTGGTTGCTTCAAATGGATTGTTGTCCTGTCCTGACTTTTATTTAAATGCCAAGGGAGGACAAATATACACTGATGCTAAGAGAAAATGCCACAGCAACTCTGAAGGACTAATCCTCTACCTGGCTGCTGGGGAGGCTACTGTCCTCTCTCTCTCTCTCTCTCTCTCTCTCTCTCTCTCTCTCTCTCTCTCTCTCTCTCGTATGAGCTTGCATGCAGGTGAATGTGCATACATGCACACATGGACATGAGGTCAACTTAGGCGTCTTCTCCAATCACTCTCCATACACTCGCCAATATGGCTACCCAGGCTGCAGACAGACCCGAGAAGCCTCTGTCTCTCTGGACCTCCTTAGTGCCGAGATCACCGGGGCTCAACTGTGCACTGCGCCTTTTCCCTCAGCATTGGGAATTGAACTCAGTCCTCCACGCTTGCATGGTAGCACACTTACTAACTGTGACATCTCCACCTTCCTCTTAGGACTCTTTAGTGGTGTCGGGCAGGGAGGGTGGGTGGGGAGCACTCTGCTTCCTCACTATCCTTCCTCTCTCACTTCCTGAAAAGGGAGTGAGTGTAACCACGTAAGAGAAGGTTGTGTTTCTGAGAGATGCCACACAGATCCTGAAAAAAAAAATCCCTGCGCCTTAAACGTGAAAGAGTATCATGAAGTAAGTCATCCTTAACATTCTAGACATGGAAACTGTTGATGACAGGGAAAAAGTGAAGTTGATCAGAAACTCCACGTCTTCCTTTGGCTCACTCACTGGAGGGACCAGAGTGTAAACGTTCTTCTCCTTAGTTCCGAGGTCACCAAGAATCAAGGCTCAAAGGTCACTTATTCTTTTTAAGGACCGATAATGAGATCTGAGTTCAGTGTTCTCAGACTTTAGTTTGGAGACAACACGTATTATTATACTAGGGCTACCGAGATATGTCAGCAGTTACAAGCACTGTCTGTTCTTCCTGAGGATCTGGGTTCAGTTCCCAGCATCTGTAACTCCATTTCAGGGGTTCTGACACCCGCCTCTGGCTTCTGCAGGCACATAGTACGCATATAGTGCGCAGTCATACATGGGAACAAAACACAACAAAAATTTACATATTACAGTCAAGTTTTAAAAAGTCATCTTTCATTTCATTGTGCTCCTGAAAGAAAAGCTGTCCCACCTCTGGTTGTGATGAACAAATCAGCCAAACTCAGCGTACCTCTCAGGACAACCTGGGCTTGTCCTTGGACAAAAGACATGACAGGGGCACCCGCAGGCCAGAGCACAACTTCTGACTTGGTTTGATCTCTCGCTTCCCTCCCCATCCTCCCGTTCTGTGGTTTTGTTCGTTTGCTTTGTTTTATTTGTATCTAATATATAATTCCATCATTCTCCCGGCTTCCCTTTCCTCCCACCAACTTCTCCTCTGCGCCCCTCCCCTTTGAATACTTTAAACCTGTCCGATCTCTGAGTGTTCACTGGCACTCCAGGGAGTGGTTTTGAGAGTAAAATTTCCCTGGGTGGAGGCACCGTTGATTCCAAACAATCAGAAGTTAAAAGTTTCTGGAGAAAGCTGGTAGAATCAATGTCCTCACACTTTGCCTTTGAATGCCCTGTGATTTGTTGATTGCAAGGTGGATTTTCTTCGCTGGATGCACTTTCCCAAGGAAGGAAATTTTTGTCTCATTTCAACATTGAGTGAGAAAGTACAGCCACTGTTTTAAAGGCTGGATAATATCCACGGTGGTTACTTATAGTTGTTTTAAAATCTCGTCATTTACAAAATGCTTTTAATACGCAGTACTTCACGCCAACAGTGTGGTTTAATGTTTTTTATTGACTAATAAAACACCTTAAATAACATTTAATATTTAGTCATGTTAATAACAGTTAACAGCTTACACGTATTAAAGGAATAAACGAGGTAAGTGCTGCCATAAACCAGATACCTCGCAGTTGCCTTACATAACCCGGCTCCATCTCGAACAATACCTAAGGGTTAGTTTTCATCTCCTTCGCAATAGATTAAAAGAAAAATCTCAGAGAGGGCAAAGAGTGATTAGGCTCAGGTCACGCACCTAGTCAGTGACAGAGATGGCGCACACACCCTGGGTCCCCAGTAATATTTGGGTGTCCTTGTTATCAAGGCAAAGAAACAACCAGTCATTTGCAAGTCACATAGCTCTTCTCGTACAGGCCTTGCAAAGAGCTTCTCCTTGTTTCACAGAGCAAATTGCTGCCGTGAAGTCCAAATGTGTATTCGGGACAGTGTACGCTTAGGCCTTAGATATATGAAACCCAGGAGGGAAAGACTGAAAACCCAAACTGTCTGGCGTGTGAGTAGACTGTGAATTCTCTTTAGAGTACACCAAACCCTTTCTTCTCAAAGAAGGCATTTTGTACATCATCACGTGGAAAGGCGTGTGTGAATTTGGGACTGTTGGAGACCTAGGGGAGCACATGGACCCATTAATCATGAAATATTGATTGTGGATTGAATGAGTGAGGCAGGAGCCCTGACGCATAGGCTTGGTTGCTTGGTCCACAGTGTTAAGTGAAGAGCGCGGGGCCCTGTTAACATGCATCCCCGTCTCTCCTTTTGTTAACAGGTGAGTGCTCACCCAACTCCTCGAGTGTCCTCAGATGCATGAATTATTCATCAAAGGAACTAAAAAGTCAATCTAATCTGGCAAGATACAGTAGATCTTGCGGCTCCCAAACTTTTAAATAATGAATGGTTCATCACCTCCCCAGCGGATGTCAGGCAAGGTGACTGTCTAGAATAAAACTCCCCCAGGAGCCAGAAGCAATATGGTCATGAGAAAGGCCGTTCTTAACAACAGCAAGCCCTCGCTGTTGTATCACTGTAGCCACCCTTAAAAGAGAACATTCCATAATTAGAAGGAGAGGTACCTTGAAAAGTAAACCTTTTTTCCCCCCTGCTTTGGTCTTTGGGTTTTTGTTGTTGTGGTTGTTACTGGTTTGGTGGTTTTTTAAGATGGGGTTTCTCTGTGTAGCCTTGGCTGTCCTGGACTTGCTTTGTAGACCAGGCTGGCCTTGAACTCACAGAAATCTGCTTGTCTCTGCCTCCCCAAGTGCTGGGATTACAGGTGTGCGCTGCTGTGCCCTGCTGCCTACTGAAAAGCAAAGCTCATTATGGGATCAAACAATGCCAGAAAAGTTGGCCTGACAAGGGGACTACGCACTCCCACCAGCACGTTGTTAAAAACAGAAAACATTGTGTTAATTCTTGGGAAGAAAATGATACTTTTAAGCACTTCTTGTATTGGGGGTCTTCTGATATATACTCTTCCTGAGCAGAAATTTTAACAAAGGAACATACTGAAAGGGAGAAATAAATTGTCCTTATTATAGTGAAGAGGGCAACTTTATGCCAAAGGCAAAGTGCTCGGTAAAGACAAAAAAACAAACCTGGAAGTCACCAAATGTATCCAGCTGGGAAAACGGTAGAGAAAATGATGAAAATGTGGTTGAAGAATGCATAGAAATATAAAAGACTCATTGGTCAAGACATGCTGGCTCCTAGTCCCTAGTCAAATCTGGTCTGTATTTTTATTACTGTTTTATTATTGTACATGCATGGGTAACTTGCGTGTTTGTCTGTGCACTGCATATGTGCCTGGTCCCTGAGAAAACCAGAGGAGGGCATCTGGTCTCCTCGCACTGGAATCACAGGTGGTTGGGAGCCACCCTGCAGGTGCTGGGCATTGAAGGAACTCTGGTCCTCTAGGAGAGCAGTCAGTGCTCTTTTTTAATTAATTAATTTATTTTACATCCCAATTGCAGTTTCCTCTCCCTCCTCTTCTCCCAGCCCCTCCCCCTCATCTCACCTCGCCCCTCCCACCCTCCTGCCCTCTCTTCATTCTCAGAAAAGTTTCAGAAAAAGGGAGGCCTCCCATGGATATCAACACTCCTTGGCATACCAAGCTGTAGCAGGCCTAGGTGCTTTTTTTTTTTTTTTTTTTTTTTTGGCTAGTCAAGGCAGCCCAGTTAGGGGAAATGGATCCCAAGGCAGGCAACAGAGTCAGAGACAGCTCTTTCCCTGCTGTTAGGGGTCTTTCATGAAGACTGAGCTGCATGGTTATTACATACATGTAGAGGGCCTAGCTCCATCCCAAGTATGCTCTGTGGTTTTTTTTTTTCTTCTTAGTATATCTCATGGAATGTTTGGAACATAATGGTGGTACTTAAAAATATGCTGCTTGTCTGGAGTATAGCGTTACCAGGTAATTTCTGTTTTATGTAGCAGCAGCGCTTATATAGGAAGCAGCAAGAGATAGCTGGGCCCTTCAGTCTCTCTGGGCCCTTATGGTTACTTAATTCTGTATGTGTGTGTGTGTGTGTGTGTGTGTGTGTGTGTGTGTGTGTGTGTGTGTGTGTGTAGTCAGTGGAGGATAGAGAGAGAGTATGGGGAGAGAGAACTGGACTCTGTAGGAGTGGGCATCTCCAGGGTGAGCTAGAAGCCGAGGACAATGTAAACTCACAGGACTGTATGAAAGTCACCTAAGACTCCTAGCAACTGAGGATATGGAGCCTGAAATGGGCCATCTGCTGTACTCAGAAAAGACTTCCAATTGAGGAACTGGGACACCAGTCCAGCCACAAGACCTTAGACTTACAATTTCTCCTGCCAACAAGCTATGCAGGAGTAAAGATGGCGCAGAAACTGAAGGAATTGCCAACCAATGACCGGCCCAGTTTGAGACTTATGCCATGAGATAGAGCCCGTCCCTGACACTACTGATGACACTCTGCTATACCTGCAGACAGGAGCCTAGCGTAACAGACTTCGGAGAGGCTCCACCCAGCAGCTTGTGGAAACAGATGCAGAAACCCATAGGCAAACATCGGGGGTGGGGGGGGGCGGGGTGGGGGGGGTGGGGCTCAGGCAATCTTATAAAAGAGGAGGACAGAGGATTAAAGGAGCGGTCAGTGCTCTTAACTGCATCCATCTCTCCAGCTCCCCACAAAGTGGTTTTAGAAATCTCCACTGGTTTGTACTGAGTCAGAAGAGCCTTTAGCACCTTGAGGTGGGAGCCCAGATGAGGATGAGAACCAGATGGGGCTGAGACTCCATCATTTGCTGACGCTTGACAATCAATTTATTTGTCGGTTGTAGCACATGCTAACTGAGGACTGAGTCTCCAGTCTCCCAAGTCACCAGGGCTAGCAGTCTGGGGCTGTCTTGGGAGTCTGTCCTATGTATTTGGCTTAGTGACTACTGTTTGTTATTGGGGAAGATGTCTACAGAAGGAGCGATGGAAGACAGCAAGCTGAGTCTGCTCCAAATCTAACTGAGTAGCTCAGTTTAACTGTTCAAACGCACACAGACTAATAACAAGCTCAAACGCCAGCTCTCTCTTGCTGCTTCCTATATAAGCGCTGCTGCTACATAAAACAGAAATTACCTGGTAACGCTATACTCCAGACAAGCAACATATTTTTAAGTACCACCACTATGTTCCAAAAATTCTATGTGCTATACTAAGAAGAAGAAGAAAAAAAACCCAAGTTATTTGTTTTTCTGAAATTTTAATTGAACAAGGCATCTTATGTATTTCATTTGCAATCTTACCAAGAAAACAAGCTCGAATCGCAGGCCATTACCCTGCTGAGAAATTGTTCCCAGTAGACAAAAAATTTTAATGAGAGTATGTTGCACACCTACAGCTTTGCATTTTCTTCCTCCCCCCGCCCCAGCACCTCCCCCCCCCCAACGGCCCTTGACCTCTCTTTTTGTTTCCTGGGCAGTCACTTCTGCAGGCTTGCTACCCATGAGGGGATCAACTGAACCAGACCCTCCCCACCTCATTTGACATTGGGCCCTAAACAGCCATCTGTTATTAGAACATCATGTATACTATGTTCCCTGCTATAGGTAAGGATAGAGCTGATTGCGGGGCAAAGCAGGATATCTGTATGTAATATTCAAGTGTGTCATTTTGCATGAGGGACCTGAGGACTTCCTGGAATCAGTCCCCATGGGTACCAAGAAAAAACTGCACACCCATTGGTCAGAATTAAGTTTCTATCCACCTGTTCCTCTTCTGAAACCTAATTCCTGGAAGAAAAAAAATCCATTGGTTCCGGCAGTGGCGACATCTAGCCTTGAGTCTTCCTAACAGATGTCCTGTTTTGATGAGGGTGAACACGGCTCTTGGAGCGGTTGTGGGGGACAACCTTGGGAGCTGTAGGATGGGTATACACATCACAGATGCTGGCCCCTGTGGGGTACAGCAGAAACTCTCCAGGAGTGCTGTCTAGATTCACTGTCCTTTCGTCACTTTTTGTTTCTCTTTGCACACAACCTGAACGCCCTCTCATGCCAGCTCACACACTCTTTTTTCTCTGATGCCATCCAAGGCGTGGGCCCTGTCACTCTTGTCTCCTGTGCAAAGCCTGGGTAGCCTCCTCCTCCTCCTCCTCCTCCTCCTCCTCCTCTTCCTCCTCCTCCTTCTTCTTCTTCTTCTTCTTCTTCTTCTTCTTCTCTCTCTCTCTCTCTCTCTCTCTCTCTCTCTCTCTCTCTCTCTCTCTTTCCCTCTCTCTCTCTCCCTCCCTCCCTCCCTCCCTTCCTCCCTTGCCTTGGGTCTGTGACCGCAGGGGTGAGCTGTTGGCCTCTGAGTGCCACTTTCTCATCAAGGGCACTTCCTCCCTTGCAAGCTGCTTTGGCAAATTGTTTATCTCTCACAAGGATAGTAAGAGAGAGATCCTATCAGTGAAACTATCTGTCTGGGCACAGATGTCTGCCTCCCTGGCAGGTTTCTGTTCACCCTGCTGTGCCTTACCATTCTCAGATCTTTGTCCTTCTCCCCCAAACCTCCCCTCAAATTCTGCAGCAGGGAGGGGGAACACAGTGGAGGGGTGGAGCATGAAGCTGCCTCTGGGAACCTAGGAACTGCCAGGGAAGACATTCTTTAGGCCTTCCAGCACCTGTCACCAAGGGTCATGTTAAGGGAGGACAGGATGCGGGACCCTGGAACCAGATGGCAATCTGGATAGCGCTTTTCTGCAGGACACAGAGGCAAAGGGTGGTGGGATTCTGTATGTGGCTAATTTAAAATGCCCAGAGCAGGAGGCCCCAGTGCTGCCCTCTGGAACTTTCTGCCTGCAGTGAAGGTTCCTTATATTTGGGCTATGTCTTTCACTAGCCCCAGCCATGTGACCTCTCCACATACAGCAAAAAAAAGGAAGACTGGACCTTTCAACTTTACTAGTTTTAGTTAGTTGGTGTCTGCATGAGCTAGTCAATCAAGATAGTTCAGGTGTTGGTGGGTGACCATGGGGCCTGCCTCTGACACACTTGCATCTCTCTGGCCACTGCTAGGGCCAAGAGCCTTTGTTGGCTTGCTACTTCTGAGTCCACTTGCTCTGCTTTGCTGTCCTCAGATGCAATGAATAACCTTCACCCTGCCTCCTCTTTCAGTCTCCGTGGCATGGGCTGAGATTGTTAAAGTCTAACAAACAGTGTCTGGCAGGATGGGGCTGGGGGGGGGGGTCTGTGTGCTTATTTCTCCCAGGGGAGACGCTTGCCCACATACAGGAGACGTCCTCATGCTATTGTGTGGCTGTGGCTGTTTTGTGATATATATGAAGAGGGGTAGGGGTACCATGAGTGGGGTCACTTTGATGTCTTAAGAACTCAGATTTCAATGTCAAAATCATCAGATGACTCTGGTAGGTGACTCACCTCTTCATAGCCTTTTTCCTTACCCTAAGTGTTATGAGGTGGGAATAGGAGGCTCTGTGTTTGTCCTGCCAAGCACCGTGCCCGAGGTCCCTACCCTTCCTTTTGGACAATAACCACTGGTCTGAATACAAAATTCGGGAGGAATTACATCCTTCAGATGCCTGAGGGTGGGCTATTTTGTCTGATTCAGATCCCTGTGGTGTTTGATGGAATGCCGCTGTGTCTAAGCCCTGGTCAAACGCTGTGCCATCTTTAGACTTAAGTCATTCAGTTCCATTGAGTTTCTTTACATGCAGCAAGCAAAGTTTCCGTCTTTTAAGGAAAAAGGCTTTTAAAATCATATTTAAGAGACCTTAAAAGGCTTCCTAGACATCAAAAAGCCCTAAAAATAATATTTTGATGATCTGGTTGTTAGCAAGTCAGGAACATGTGGATACAATTTTAATCAGTCTGCCTGACTCTTTCAATCTCAGGATAGCAGAGGCCTTAGCCCAATACACTTGAAGTTTTACTGAACTCCGAGCACTTGAGAAATGCTTTGTGACATAGGACCGGGCTCAGATGGAGCAGAGCATGGCCTGCCTGCTCCTTGTTAGTGTGAAAGGAAACTTGAGTCAGGAAGAGACTCTTAGCAGTTTGGCCCCGGTTATGCTAAGGCCGTAGGAACCCTGCCTGGTCCCTGGAGGTTGGCTGATGCCAACAAGGTGGGGCTTCCCAGGGGACTTGGTAGCTTCCATCCCACAGAGAAGACACAGCCATCTGACAGCTGCCCCCATCCACAGGTACCAAGAGTGACTACCTCAGGCTGGGCAAAGGGACCCACTCAGGAGAGATTATCGTGGCCAGAGACTCTTCACATACCCAGAAGCAAAAAAAACAGAAAGGCACCATGCACGTACACAAATGCACAGGCACACACACATGCACAAATGTGCATATGCGTGCACACATACACAGACCCAGAAACACAGACACGTCCTGGGGGAAGGAAGAGTCAGGGAATGTGTTGGCATGTTTCCAGCACTAACCCATCCCCTCTGTTCCATATGCTTCAGCTGCTTTCCCATTTCTACAGGCAGTTCAAGTCAGCAAGCTCCTCCCCTCCTTTCCCTTCCCCTCCCCTTCCCCTTCACTCTCCTCTCTTCCCCTCACCTCTCTTCCCTTCTCTTCTCCTCTCCTCTCCTCTCCTCTCCTCCCCTTCTCTCTTTTCTCCTCTTCACCCAAAGGTGTAATTTCTCCCCTCTCCTCCCCTCCCCTCTCCTCCCCTCTCCTCCCCTCCCCTCTCCTCCCCTCCCTTCCTCTCCCCTCCCTCTTTTGCTCCTTGTTTCCCCCTTTCATTTCCTTTAATCACTGGCTCTTCTCCCCCTCCCTTCTCCTTTCTGACTCTCTCTGCTGTCTCTTCCCTCCCTTCTGTTTCCCTTCCTTCTCTGCTCCCCCTTTCCCCTTCTTCTGGTTTCTTACTCCCCCTTTCTCCCTAGTCCTTGCATCACATGGATATACCTAAGCTCTACAGCATGCCTTGCTCAAAGCCAATGCCAGTGTCTATGCTCAGCTCCCCCAGACCCTGCTTGCTCTTGCCCTTCCTGCTGGAAGCAGGCTGCCCCATCAGCCGCTGACCTCTGGTCCGGTCCTGCCACATGCCTGTCTACAATGGGAAGTAGGAAGTGCCAGGAGGGCAAAGCAGCCTCTGCAGCCCCTGCAGTGTCGCCCAACTTTGGACTTGGGGCCTGCACCTCTCCTGTGGCACCGGGTGAGGGGGGGCTGGGGGCGGGTGGAATGGTCCCTCTGAGGATGTGCCTGCCTCCTCCATCCCACATTCATCCCAGGGCACCTAAGACCTGGACTGATGCCCTGGGCCCTCACAGATCCAGTCACTGTCAGTTGGAACAGGGTTTCCAGGGACTTCAAGGAAATTTGTTTCCTGAAAGGGAATCTTCTTTTACCATTAAACTTAGTTTTATTTTATTTTTATTTTATTTTGTTGTTGTTTCTCTGTGTAGCCCTGGATGTCCTGGAACTCACTCTGTAGACCAGGCTGGCCTCAAATTCACAGAGATCCTCCTGCCTTTGCCTCTCAAGTCCTGGGATTAAAAGTTTGGGCCACCACTGCCTGGCTAAACTTATTTTTATTTTTGATTTAAATTAGTTAAAACTGATAGATAAAAGCAATGCCATGCAATGATCCACATATGTACAAATCAAGTACAAACCCAAGTTTAAACTGGGTTAAATATGTGCCTCTTTGAATATTTTTCTATTTTTTATGAATACATTGGAATTAGTTCCTGTGTGTGTGTGTGTGTGTGTGTGTGTGTGTGTGTGTGTGTGTGTTGGGGAAAGGCTGTGTCCATTACAGCCTTCAACTTGCTTTATAGTGAAGGCTGTCCTTGAACCCCTTGATCCTTTCACCTCTACCTCAGTGTTCTGAGATCACAGGCCTGGCTTAAGCTCCTTAAAATGTACAGTGTAGGGCTGGAGAAATGGATCTGTTGTTAAAGGTCCTGGCTGTTCTTCTGGAGGAACTGGGCTCTGAGCACCCACATGGTAGCTCACAACTGTCTGTAGCTGCAGTTCCAGGGGATCCCATGTTCTCTTCTGGCCTTCATGGGCACCAGGCATGCATATGGTGCACAAACACAGATGCAAGCAAACGCTCATGCCCATAAAATAAAAATAAACAAAATTGTAGAACTAATAGTGCCCTACAGCTTTCTGTACTCACACTCACTCCCACCTGGGTGTAACTTAGCTCCCACTGATGATCCAGCTCTCCTCGTCTGCCCCTCCCACCACTTTCCCTAACCCCTGACAACTCCCTTCTACTCTCTGCTTCTGTGGCATCCAGTCTTTCCAAGTTTGCCTGAGGGTAAGGTCACATGGTACTTGTTTTCCAATGGCTGACTTTTTTTTTTTCCTACAGGTCCTTCCTTGTCATTATGATGTGGTAGATTTATAAAGAACTGGTCCCATCAGATTCATCGGATATGCTAAAAAGTCCATGTCTGCGTAACATGCCACATGTATACACCACCACTGTCCAATGTGGGATGGGCAGTGTCTTGCGTGGTTGATCATTTTAGGGTGCATGGTGTGGGAACCAACAGGTGCCTGGGACGACTCCGAGGGAAACACGGAATTATGGGTGTAGGTTGCAGGAGCTCATCAAGCCAGAGGTGACCTGTGACCCCTAGACTCCTGACAACCTAGTGAAATGGCACAATGGTGGGTCCAAAGACAAAGCCCAGATATGGGTGCTTGTTGCTGAGTTCTTACCATCAAGGTAAGTACTGTGTACTCAGTACTCCCCTGCCTCTTCTATTCTCCTAAAGAACTGTGTACTCAGGTGCCAACACTTCCTCTTCACAGAGGAGGAAATAGAGCTTGCCCAGGAAGTACTGACCCTTAGAAGGAGTCAGAGCAAGAGGATTAGGAGGTAGTGTCCCCACACAACTTGGGAAAGTAGCTTATCCTGAGAGTCGGATGAGAGGTACCATGAAATGAGTCATCATCTCCTAGTAATGATACACAGACTGGTTCTTAGAGACTAATGCCATCAAAAGCAGAAGGACTGGACATTAATAATAATTATTACGACTAATAATTACGAGCATGGGGTGAGCAGTGAGCACAGTTCATTTGGACCTTTGCTTGTCTCTTATCTTCTATTATTTATTTAAACACTTGTTTGTGCACTGTTATATTTGTGTTTGGCGTGTGCATCTGTCAGTGCGGGTGTGTGCTGGCGGGTGGTGGCGGAGCTGGTGAGTGGAGGCCTGTGGTTGACATCAAAAATGTTTTTCCTCAGTGGCTCACCACATTTATTTATTTATTTTTGAGACATTCTCTCACTGAACCTGAAGCTATCGCTAGTTAGCTAGTGCGTGTGTCAGCCCGGGCAGCCTTTGGCAGTCACTTAGGCCAGCGGTGCCTCTGCCTGTCTCTGCCTCTGTGGTCTGGGTGTAGGACACCTTCCTACAGGAGCATAGCATACCGATTCCATGGCTACAGTTCAGCATCCTGCCCCTATTCAAGGTTCCTTCCTCTGCACCCCACCCCCCACCCCAGGCTGACGTGGAGAGTTGTTCCCTCACCCCCACCCCAGCAGCCCTACGTGGTCTCATCAGTCCTGATTTTATCCATGGAAAGGTCTAGATCCAGTTCATGCATTTGGAGCCCGCC